>NW_028270147.1:7537447-8194947 GCF_037043375.1 Chiloscyllium plagiosum
ACACCGAGAGGGCGCTGTGTGACACCGAGAGGATGCTGTGTCACACTGAGAGGACGCTGTGTCACACCGAGAGGGCGCTGTGTGACACCGAGAGGATGCTGTGTCACACCGAGAGGACGCTGTGTCACACCGAGAGAGGGTGCTGTGTCACACCGAGAGAGGGCGCTGTGTCACACCAAGAGAGGGCGCTGTGTCACACCGAGAGGGTGCTGTGTGACACCTAGAGGGTGCTGTGTCACACCGAGAGGGCGCTGTGTGACACCGAGATCACGCGTGTCACACCGAGAGAGGGCGCTGTGTCACACCGAGAGGGTGCTGTGTGACACCTAGAGGGTGCTGTGTGACACCTAGAGGGGGCTGTGTCACACCTAGAGGGCGCTGTGTCACACCGAGAGGGCGTTGTGTCACACCGAGAGGACGCGTGTCACACCGAGAGGGAGCTGTGTCACTCCTAGAGGGCGCTGTGTCACACCGAGAGGGCGCTGTGTGACACCGAGATCACGCGTGTCACACCGAGAGAGGGCGCTGTGTCACACCGAGAGGGTGCTGTGTGACACCTAGAGGGTGCTGTGTGACACCTAGAGGGGGCTGTGTCACACCTAGAGGGCGCTGTGTCACACCGAGAGGGCGTTGTGTCACACCGAGAGGGCGCTGTGTCACACCTAGAGGGCGCTGTGTCACTCCTAGAGGGCGCTGTGTCACACCGAGAGGGCGCTGTGTCACACCGAGAGGGCGCTGTGTCACACCGAGAGGACACGTGTCACACCGAGAGGGAGCAGTGTCACACCGAGAGGGCGCTATGTGACACCGAGAGTGCGCTGTATCACACCGAGAGCGGGCGCTGTGTGACACCGAGAGGGCGCTGTGTGACACCGAGAGGACACTGTGTCACACCGAGAGTGTTCCGTGTCACACCGAGAGGGAGCTGTGTCACTCCTAGAGAGCGCTGTGTCACACCGAGAAGGCGCTGTGTCACACCGAGAGGACGCGTGTCACACCGAGAGGACGCGTGTCACACTGAGAGCGGGTGTTGTGTGACACCGAGAGGACGCGTGTCACACTGAGAGAGGGTGCTGTGTGACGCCGAGAGGGCGCTGTGTCACACCGAGAGGGCGCTGTGTGACACCCAGAGAGCGCTGTGTCACACCGAGAGGACGCTGTGTCACACCGAGAGGGCGCTGTGTCACACCTAGAGAGCACTGTGTCACACCTAGAGAGCACTGTGTCACACCGAGAGGACGCTGTGTCACACCTAGAGAGCACTGTGTCACACCGAGAGGGCGCTGTGTCACACCGAGAGGGCGCTGTGTCACACCGAGAGGGCGCTGTGTCACACCGAGAGGGCGCTGTGTGACACCGAGAGAGGACGCTGTGTCACACCGAGAGGGTGCTGTGTGACACCTAGAGAGCGCTGTGTCACACCGAGAGGGCGCTGTGTGACACCTAGAGAGCGCTGTGTCACACCGAGAGAGGGTGCTGTGTCACACCGAGAGAGGGCGCTGTGTCACACTAAGGGAGGGTGTTGTGTGACACCGAGAGGACGCGTGCCACACTGAGAGAGGGCGCTGATTCACACCGAGTGGGCGCTGTGTCACACCGATAGGGCGCTTTGTAACACTGAGAGAGGGTGTTGTGTGACACCGAGAGGACGCGTGTCACACTGAGTGAGGGCGCTGATTCACACCGAGAGGGCGCTGTGTGACACCGAGAGGATGCTGTGTCACACTGAGAGGACGCTGTGTCACACCGAGAGGGCGCTGTGTGACACCGAGAGGATGCTGTGTCACACCGAGAGGACGCTGTGTCACACCGAGAGGGCGCTGTGTCAGACCGAGAGGGTGCTGTGTGACACCGAGAGGGCGCTGTGTCACACCGAGAGGACGCTGTTTCACACCGAGAGGGCGCTGTGTGACACCCAGAGGATGTTGTGTCACACCGAGAGGACGCTGTTTCACACCGAGAGGGCGCTCTGTGACACCTAGAGAGCGCTGTGTCACACCGAGAGGACGCTGTGTCACACCGAGAGGGCGCTGTGTCAGACCGAGAGGGTGCTGTGTGACACCGAGAGGACGCGTGTCACACTGAGAGAGGGTGTTGTGTGACACCGAGAGGACGCGTGTCACACTGAGAGAAGGTGCTGTGTGACGCCGAGAGGGCGCTGTGTGACACCGGGAGGACGCTGTGTCACACCGAGAGGGCGCTGTGTCACACCGAGAGGGCGCTGTGTGACACCCAGAGAGCGCTGTGTCACACCGAGAGAGGGCGCTGTGTCACACCAAGAGAGGGCGCTGTGTCACACCGAGAGGGCGCTGTGTCACACCGAGAGGGTGTTGTGTGACACCAAGAGGGAGCTGTGTCACACCGAGAGGGCGCTGTGTCACACCGAGAGGGTGTTGTGTGACACCGAGAGGACGCGTGTCACACTGAGAGAAGGTGCTGTGTGACGCCGAGAGGGCGCTGTGTGACACCGGGAGGACGCTGTGTCACACCGAGAGGGCGCTGTGTCACACCGAGAGGGCGCTGTGTGACACCCAGAGAGCGCTGTGTCACACCGAGAGAGGGCGCTGTGTCACACCAAGAGAGGGCGCTGTGTCACACCGAGAGGGCGCTGTGTCACACCGAGAGGGTGTTGTGTGACACCAAGAGGACGCGTGTCACACTGAGAGAGGGTGTTGTGTGACACCGAGAGGATGCGTGTCACACTGAGAGAAGGCGCTGATTCACACCGAGAGGGCGCTGTGTCACACCGAGAGGGCGCTGTGTCACACTGAGAGAGGGTGTTGTGTGACACCGAGAGGACGCGTGTCACACTGAGAGAGGGTGTTGTGTGACACCGAGAGGACGCGTGTGACACTGAGAGAGGGTGTTGTGTGACACCGAGAGGACGCGTGTGACACTGAGAGAGGGCACTCATTCACACCGAGAGGGCGCTGTGTGACACCGAGAGGACGCTGTGTCACACTGAGAGAGGGTGTTGTGTGACACTGAGAGAGGGCGCTGTGTCACACCAAGAGAGGGTGTAGTGTGTCACCGAGAGAGGGCGCTGTGTCACACCGAGAGAGGGTGTTGTGTGTCAAACTGAGAGAGGGTGCTGTGTCACACTGAGAGAGGATGTTGTGTGACACCGAGAGGACGCGTGTGACACTGAGAGAGGGCACTCATTCACACCGAGAGGGCGCTGTGTGACACCGAGAGGACGCTGTGTCACACTGAGAGAGGGTGTTGTGTGACACTGAGAGAGGGCACTGTGTCACACCAAGAGAGGGTGTAGTGTGTCACCGAGAGAGGGCGCTGTGTCACACCGAGAGAGGGTGTAGTGTGTCACCGAGAGAGGGCGCTGTGTCACACCGAGAGAGGGTGTTGTGTGTCAAACTGAGAGAGGGTGCTGTGTCACACTGAGAGAGTGTGTTGGGTGACACCGAGAGGACGCTGTGTGACACTGAGAGGGTGCTGTGTCACACCGAGAGAGGGCGCTGTGTCACACCTAGAGAGCGCTGTGTCACACCAAGAGAGGGCGCTGTGTCACACCGAGAGGGTGCTGTGTCACACCGAGAGGACGCTGTGTCACACCGAGAGGGCGCTGTGTCACACCGAGAGGGCGCTGTGTCACACTGAGAGGGCGCTGTGTCACACCGAGAGGGCGCTGTGTCACAATGAGAGGGCGCTGTGTCACACCGAGAGGACGCTGTGTCACACCGAGAGGGCGCTGTGTCACACCGAGAGGGCGCTGTGTCACACCGAGAGGGCGCTGTGTCACACCGAGAGGACGCTGTGTCACACCGAGAGGGTGCTGTGTCACACTGAGTGAGGGTGCTGTGTCACACCTAGAGGGCGCTGTGTGACACCGAGAGGACGCGTGTCCCACCGAGAGAGGGCGCTGTGTCACACCGAGAGGACGCTGTGTTACACTGAGAGACTGCTCTTCCATTCTGGGCGTCATCCTCTGGAGGCTGGGAATTGTCCCTTGCCAGATACTGGGAGTTAAAGGGAAATATGGTGGGAAAAATAAGCATTGTAAGAAAGAAAAAGAGAAGAATAAGAAGTGAAGAAGGTGAAGAATGGGAGAATCGAATGAGTTCCAGTCAGAGGCTGGAATGGGAATGGAGTAAATTGTCAGAGCCGGGGCTGACAAGTGCCTGACTCCTGATGGACTTCACTCTCGGGTCTTAAAGGAAGTGGTTAGTGAGATAGTTAATGCATCGTTTTTAATTTTCCAACAGTCCCCACATTCAGGTAAGGTTCCATTAGATTTAAACCAGCAGGTGTTACACTTTTATTCAAAAAAGTAAGGGAGGCAGCAGGCAGGAACCGACAGGCCAGGGAGCTTAATGTCTGTCATAGGGAACATGTTGGAAGCTCCTGGAAATAGATATGGAAAATAAAGTTTCAGGTGCTGAGGAAGTATCCATTCTGAGACCCTTTTAGGAGCCTCTCAGGCAGATCTCAGCGTAATGGAATAAGCAATTCGGCCAATATAATCTGACAGTGATCTTGTCAATCAGTGCCATTCTTGGAATCATTGTGACTTCCTAAGGAGATATAACACAAAGTTTCCCTTTTACAAACTCTTCAGAGTCAAAGACATTTGATTGTAATGGTTTGGAGAGACACAGTCCCTCCCACTGGTTGATGGAGTGTTCTTAACACCGTCAATAAAAGCTTAAGATGTTGTTTAAAGTAATGTTGTAATTATCCGCTTCCCCTTCAGTGTACCTCCACCCCTCCCCACTCCCCCTCCACAATATCAGGGCCAAATGGTAAAGTTTTTGTTTATTGGGGATGTTAACCAGGCATCACGCTGTGCTTCACTGGAAAGCAGACAAAGTTCTGTACTCCAGCTGCCCAGCTTCCTGTTCACCACATCTGGATACTATACTGGAGCTAGTAAACTTTAACATGCAGCTGAAATACAAGAGGAACACGGAAAACTGTCTACAGATTAAGACTGATTTTCTCAGTGACCTGGGAGAGCGTCCGCCATGTTGGTTTCACACTGTTTTGGTCTGGGGCCCCATCGGGAGAAGCATGAACCGTCCAGTGGCATCACTTTGAAGAAGGGCAGAGGGAATTCTGGGCAATATTGATCCCCCGACCAAAAACACAGATTATCTACTCACTCGTCACGTTGACATTTGTGGGGGCCTCCTGCGCACACGCACACAGCCACGTTTTCTGCACAATACAGTGACTGTTGTTCAGAAAGGCTCTCCCGGTTACAAAGCTCTTTGGCATGCCTTGTAGTGATTGGAGCCAGGTAGATCTTATTGACCGTGGGACCCTTGATTGGGCTTGTTAACCTGGGCCAACCAGGGAGCCCTGACTGACCAATATGAACAGGTGATTCTCCAGCTGCTTGGCAGTAGAAAAAATAAACAAATAAACAGGAGGTTTGGAATCTCCTCATATCAGGGACTGACTCCGAGCTGGCTGGGTACAGTCGGTGTATTGTGCATGTATGAATAAGGTTGATAAAACGTTGAGCATGAAAGGCACAGCACGTCAGGCAGAATCGGAGGAACAGGAAGGTCAATGTTTCGGGGTAGGACCCTTCCTGGACATCTCTGGTAACTGACTTAGCACTGACATCCATTTCAAACCCACTGACTCCCCCAGCTGATGAAGAGTGCCGACCCAACCCCAGGCGACTTTCCTGCTTCTCTGACGCTGCAGTGCCTTTCCACTGTTTAGCAACTCTGACTTCCAGCTTCTGCAGCCCTTACTATCTCCAAGTCACATGTAAATAAAGGGTGACTTGGTGAAGGGATATCGGCCTCAAAGTCATTTAAAGAATGAGAGTCTTGCTTGCTGGGCAGTATGTTTTGCCCATCCCTAATTGCCCAGAGGGTGGTTAACAGTCAACTACATTGCAATGGACTTGGAGTCACAGGTAGGCCAGGGAAAAGGTGGAATGTTATCACTCAGAGGGTAGTGAATCTGGATTCTTTACCACAGAGGGCTGTTGAGGCTGGGTCATGAAGTATATTTAAGACTGAGACACATTTTTAGTCAGTAAGGGTTATGGGGAAAAGACTGGAAAGTCGAATTGTGGATTATCAGATCTGCCATCACTGAAATCTCTCAATCCTAGTTGCTGAGATTTAATGTTGGATGCATGCACTGATAATCATAGAATCCCTAGTGTGGAAACAGGCCATTTGGCTCACCAAGTCCACACCGACCCTCTGACAAGTATCCCACTCAGACCTAAACCCACAGCCTATCCCTGTAACCCTGCATTTCCCATGGCCAATCCATGACGTAACTTACACATCTTTGGACTGAAGCTGGAAACCTGAGCACCTAGAGGAAACCCACACAGACATGGGGAGGACGTGCAAACAGTCAGTCACCCGAGGGTGGAATCGATCCTGGGTCTCTGGTGCTGTGAGTCAGCAGTGCTAACTACTAAGCCACCCCATGGACACAACAATGTTAGCGCTCGCATGCTAAAGTCCACGTTAACTATGTGAACCTGGTCAGCGGATCTGATTCTACCTTCCGCGCCTCCATCTACCCAATCCATTCTCAAACTGAAATGGTATCGACAACACCTGAACGCAGCCTCTGATCCTGTCCACCACCCCCACACAGCTGCTCCTTCTGCTGATGGTTCACAGAGCTGGATCAGAATAGCAAGAGTTTGAAATGAATGATGAGCAAGAAAGTATTTTGTATTTACATAGCCCCTGTATAGTATCTCAGAAAGGTCCCAACAGATTCAAGAAGAGCTTCTTCCCCCATTGTTATTAGACTTATGAGTGGGTCTCTCAACTTTTTAATTTAATGTTGACCTCGCTGTCTGTGCACCTTCTCTGCAACTCTCGCATTGTATCCCTCGCTCTGTTCTATTACCTAATGACATTGTTTGCTATGAGCTGCCTGTATTGCACGCAAAACAAAACTTTTCACTGCACCTAGGTACATGCGACGGTAATAAATCATGAACTGGAGGTATCAGTCTTGGACTGGGGTGGACAAAGTCAGATGTCATAGGTTACAGTCCAACGGGTTTAGTTGAAATCACAAGCTTTTGGAGCGCTGCTCCTTCATGAGATGAAGTCAATAAATCAAATCAAATACAGTGGTGACCCCGGAATCCGAATGCCCTATTGCTCGAACAACTTGGAATCTGAACAGTTATTTCGAGAAAATTTTGGCCTAAAATCCAAACACATTTTCAGAATCCAAACACCACGTACCGTTTAGGTCGCACATTGTTCAGTCCATCCCGGAAGTAGTTGTGAAAGCGCCTCTCATGTGTCCATCACTAGTTTGCCTCGTGTTTTCACCTTGACTTGTGCTGTTTTTTTAATTATCACCCTTGTGCACTTACCGTGGCACCCAAGAAGAGCAGTGAAGCAAATAAGTGCATTCACCATTCGCACTCCTCACTCATGTAAATGAAGTTATTTTCATGTTAGTACATTTATTTCTTGCTTTTATTATTATTACCTGATATTTAGGTTATTTACTCATCTTATTTTTCCTTAATTATGTATACTTGCAGTTAAAAGTGTCTTGAAAATTTTTTTTGGGGTCCAGAAACAGATTAATTCACTTTCCATTGTTTCTTATGGGGAAAATAGTTTCGGAATCTGAACTTTTCGCAATCCGAACAGCCTCCCTTGGAATGAATTAAAGTCGGATTCCGAGGCACCACTGTACTTGATCCTTGTACCATGGACTCTTAGTTATTGTTGAGTGTTTGTGTTTGTGAATTGGCTTTCAGGTGCTGGACATTGTAAGGACCAACATCCGCTCCATCTTTCAGCAAGTATGGAAGGTGCACGATGTGGAAACTCTTCGATTGTACCGCATCTTCAATCGAGTTTTTAATCGTCTGCTCTGGAGCCATGGGCAAGGGCTGTGGAACTGTTTCTCCAACTCAGGGTAGGTTACACAGATTTTAAACAATGTTGGCAATTCATTCAGCATTTCGAGCACTGGAAGGGTCAAAGTTCAGCTTGCTAAAGCCCAGGGTGAATCAATGGGTGAATCATTGGAATTTGGACTGGAATAGGATAATGCCAAAGTTCAAACCCGTGTGCAAAGGGCTGTCATGCAAGCACACTGAGCATTCATTTTTCCTCTCCAGCACCTCATCCCTAAAAGAGAGGTATTTTTTGGTTGTTCAGAATTGTATTAGATTGGGATTGAGCGGGACTGCAGATGTTGGAGATCAGAGTCGAGAGTGTGGTGCTGGAAAAGCACAGCAGGTCAGGCAGCATCTGAGGATCAGGAGAGTCAATGTTTCAAGCATAACAATCAAATACATTGCAATGCCAATTCTGTTTAGATCTTCTCTTTTCTTTCATGGGATGTGAGCATTGCTGGTCAGAGCGGAATTTGTTGCCCATCCCTAATTATCCTCAAGTGCAGTTGACTATTTCAATGAGTATTTGAGAGTCAAACACATTGTTGTGGAGTCACTTGCAGACCAAACCAGATCTTGACAGCAGGGGATATTTATTTATTTATAGTTATGGAATTTATTTTATAGAATTTATTGTCACGTGTACTTTTACAAGAAAAATACAATGAAGGGTGATATAAGTCACCTGACCATGGCGCCTACAGTAATGACAAAAAGACGTAAGTAAGTTCACAAGTAACAATAAAAGTAAATTTAAGACAAAAGCTCATCATCGTCTGGCTTCTCGATCAATAGGGGAATCAAAGATTTGGGGGAAAACGTAGGAAAGTGGTCATGAGGAATCCCCCATTATGAAAATCCTAAGGGTTATCATTGACCAGAAACTCCACGGGACTCACCATATAAATATAGTGGTTATAAGAGCAGGTTAGAGGTTATGAATTCGGCAGTGAGTAACTCACCTCCTGACTCCCCAAAGTCTATCCACCATCCAGAAGACACCAGTCAGGAGTGTGATGGAATACTCCCCACTTGCCTGGATGGGGGCAGCTCCATCAACACTCAAAAAGCTTGACACCATCCGGGACAAAGCAACCCCCTTGATTGGCACCTCATCCACAAACATCCATTCCCTCCACCACCGACGCTCAGTAGCAGCAGTGTGTACTATCTACAAGATGTACTGCAGAAATTCACTAAAGGTCCTGTGACATCACCTTCCAAACCCACAACCACTTCCACCTAGATTTAATCCAGACAGGATTGGATTATTATCTGTAAGTGCAGGATGTTACGGGTAAAAGGCAGGTTGTGTGACATTGCTCAGAGAGCTGATGCAGACATGATGGCCTCATTCTGCACTGAAACCTTTTTGTGATTATTTTAAAACCAAATTTTGGCCTGCAGGCCATTCTGCTATAATTCACGTTTCGTTAATGAGAATTCACTGTAACGCGACTGACGAATTGAAGACACTGTTTCTAAAGCGTGAACTTTTAAAACGTGTGTTGGCTGTAACACGATTACATCGCCAACACTTTAAGGGCTGTTTCTGAAGTGCGATTTTTGTATAACATGGAGTTGCACAAGAACGCAACCATTGTGTTATAAAACTACCTGTATTTAAAAAGCTCCAGTACTTGCTTGAAAATGGACAGCTGAGCTCCGTTTGACCTGTGCCACAGACCTTTGAACCATTGCCCTGGCCCTGCTTAGTTTTGAACTGGGACAGACTGGGAACAAAGAGGAGACTACATTAGACCATGTCATAGTCAACCCCCAGCTTCGAAAAGACAGTCCCTGTTGCAAACACACTGCACCAAGCTCCTATGTCCTCACGTTTCACCCAAGATCACATTACACTGCAGGCTTTTAAACCTCAGAGATCATTAAAGTAAATCCATTAATTGAAGGCTTAAAAGCAGATACCCAAAACCTCAAATTAATTTCATCTGCCCTCTGATGTTTTAATTTATCAATATCGGCACTTCAACGAAGTGTGTGTGTGTGCATATTTACCTAAAAATACATTTTCCCCACAGGAAGAGGCAGTTCCAGCTGAAGGATTCTAGAATTGTACAGTGTGGTAACTGTACACAGCTCCTCTCGAGACATCTGCGATGAGTTACTTGCTTTTTCTTACTTGTAAACAGATATGGATGTTAAGATGAGGGGCACTTTGGGGTAGTTTAAATTGTATATAAGTGGTCTGAAGCATTTCCTTTAAAGCAAAGCTAATTCCATCCTGCTGCCCACAGCAAACCCAGAGTGCACAAAAAATAAACACAGAGGTGCTTATGTGAGGACTTGGTTGGACCGATTAATGGCTTTTTAGTTCGATCTGAAGGAAACGCTAAACATACATTAAATCATGTGGTGCAGAATGAAGGCTGTTCAGCCCTACATTCTTTGCAATAACTATCCAATTCATTCTTCCCTCCACATTACACCACAGACTCTTCCATTTCGGGTTCGACAAGCATGTGACAAAAATCTCTGCAGGTCTGGCAGCACCTGTGGAGAGAAAGCAGAGTTAACATTTCGGATGCAGTGACCCTTCTCCAGATTCTACAAGCAGTTCTGAAGAGAGGTCACTGGACCCAAAACCTTAACTGTGCTTTCTCTCCACAGGATGCTGCCAGACTCGCTGAGCTTTTCTGGCAATTTCTGGTTTTGATTCTGATTTCCAGCAATCGCAGTTCTTTGGCTTTTCAGTTTGGTTCTCGGCAAAAATTTACATGTTTTAAAATTGCCCATGAGCAAAAGCCTATTTTCAAGGCCTCTACTTGAAGGTGATTGGATAAACTGAAAATCTTTTCTTTGGGATCCTCTGCAGGGACGGAAACTTTAAAGCAAACTAATCAAATTCTTCAAAGACTCTTAAACGAAGAATCAATGAAATTAAGTGTGAATTAATTGACAAATTTTAGTTTGAATATGAAAGTAAATGTTCATTTAAATACTTTGGCAAAACAATGGTTATAAGGAAGGTCACATGACTTGAAATGTCACTCAGCCTGAGACGTTAACTCGGAATTCTCTCCACAAATGCTGCCAGACCTAGATTTTTAGATTCCCTACTGTGTGGAAACAGGCTCTTCAGCCCAACAAGCCCACACCGACCCTCCGAACAGTAACCCACCCAGTCCCATTTCCCTCTGACTAATGCACCTAACACTATGGGCAATTTAGCATGGTCAATTCACCTGACCTGCACATCTTTGGACTGTGGGAGGAAACTGGAGCACCCACGCAGACTGGGGGAGAATGTGCAAACTCCACACAGTCAGTCACCCGAGGCTGGAATCAAACCTGGGACCCTGGTGCTGTGAGGCAGCAGTGCTAACCACTGAGCCACCATGCCACCCTGCTGAGCTTTTCCAGCAATTTCTATTTTTGTTTGTGAAAACAAAGGTTGTGTCTTATACCATCTCAGCAGCACCCTCCAGCATTATCTGGTATTAGGTAGACACAGAGCATAAAAACATGCTGCTCGTTACTCACACAAGGTCAGTCAGGGGTCATGTCTGACAATCCCGTTCAACTCCGTTTCATCAGTAATCACCACCCGGGCAGCCTTTGAACCCTGTCTCCTTTGGGCCACGACAATCGTGATAGTGTGGCTTTCCCGAATTCAATGAACAAGATGATGGAAGGGGTCATTGTTGACTGTGCTGTCGGGTGGCACTTGCTCAGCAATAACCTGCTCACTGTCAATTCAACCAGGGCCACTCAGCCCCTGACCTCATTACAGCCTTGGGTGAAACATAGACAAAAGAGCTGAATCCCAAAGGGCAGGCGAGAGTGACTGCCCTAGACATCAAGGCTGCATTAGACTGAATGTGGCATCAGGGAGGTCCAAGAGTCAAAATGGGGTGCTTTGATTTCTTAAGAATGTCATACAAGATATCATGAGGTGTACCGATTTAAATGTGTGTCAGGGGTGTTGGGAGTACAGTGAGTAGTGAGGGGACCAGTTGAGAGGGGCATTGAGTGTGATTTCCCTTGATATCAAGGCAGCGTGTAGTGGAGTGTGGAATCAAGAAACCCAAACAAAACTGGTGTCAATGGGAATAAAGACGTAACTCTCTGATAGTTGAGTTATACGATGTAAGATGATTCTGGTTATTGGAGGTCAATTATCTCATCTCCATGACATCGCTGCAGGAGTTCCTCAGGATAGATATTTCTTAATCAATCTGTTCAGAGATGCTTTGACATAATTCTGGAGCAGATGGGACCGGATGCCAGGCCTCCTGGTCCAGAGGTACTGGCATTACCCACCACACAGCAAGAACCTAAATTCCTCAGGGTAGTGTCTCAGGCTTGACCACCTTCAGCTGCTTCATCAATGACCTTTCCTCCGTCATAAGGTCAGAGGTTTGCTGATGGCTGCACAATGTTCAGCGCCATTCATGACTCCTCAGATACTGAAGCAGTTTTCTTTAAGCGATTTGGACCTTGTTGACTGGACCGGCATTTATTGTCCACCCCCCACCCTGAATTACCCAGATGGCCGTTGAGATTCAGCCTGTTGCTGTGGATTTGGTGAAACGTGAAACAGGTAAGGATGGTGATTTCCCTCCCGAAAGGACATTAGTGAGCATTGCAGTAATGGTTACCTGGTTGCCATTAGATTAGCTTTTTATCCAGTTCTTTTATTTTGATTGAATTCAGATTTCACCATCACCTTTGGTGGGATTCAAACCCATGTTCACAAAGCATTAGCCTGTGATTCTTGATTACTCGCCCAGCAACTTATTGCTGTGCCTCCCTTTCCTCTTTATGTGTCCATCCAAATGCAGCAAGATCTGGACAATATTCAGGTTTGGACTGGTAAGTGGCAAGTAACATTCACATTGCACAGTGAGGAGCATTGACCATCTCCAGCAAGAGAGAATCTCATCATCTTCCCTTCATTTTGAATGGCATGACGATAATTAATCGCCCACTTTCATTATCCTGGGGTTACCATTAACCAGAAACTGAACCAGACTCACCCAACCTCACTCTCAAACCAGCAGACAAGGGAGGCGCAGTGGTAGTTTGGCGCACTGATCTTTACATTGCTGAGGCTAAACGCCAGCTCGCGGACACCTCCTCCTACTGCCCCCTTGACCATGATCCCACCTCCCACCACCAAACCATCATCTCCCAGACCATCCATAACCTCATCACCTCAGGGGATCTCCCATCCACCGCCTCCAACCTCATAGTCCCACAACCCCGCATCGCCCGTTTCTACCTCCTGCCCAAAATCCATAAACCTGACTGCCCTGGCTGACCCATTGTCTCAGCCTGCTCCTGCCCCACCAAACTCATCTCTGCATACCTCAACACGGTCCTGTCCCCCTTAGTCCAAGAACACCCCACCTACGTTCGGGACACCACCCACGCCCTCCACCTCCTCATGATTTTCGCTTCCCCGGCCCCCAACGCCTCATCTTCACTATGGACATCCAGTCCCTATACACCTCCATCCCCCATCACGAAGGTCTCAAAGCCCTCCACTTCTTCCTTTCCCGCCGACCCAACCAGTACCCTTCCACTGACACCCTCCTTCGACTGACTGAACTGGTCCTCACTCTGAACAACTTCTCTTTCCAATCCTCCCACTTCCTCCAAACCAAAGGAGTAGCCATGGACCCCAGCTATGCCTGCCTCTTCGTCGGATATGTGGAACAGTCCATCTTCCGCAGCTACACTGGTACCACCCCCACCTTCCCGCCCCCCCCCCCCCCCCCCCACTTCGATGACTGTATCGGCGCTATCTCGTGCTCCCACGAGGAGGTTGAACAGTTCATCCACTTTACTAACACCTTCCACCCCGACCTCAAATTTACCTGGACCGTCTCAGACTCCTCCCTCCCCTTCCTAGACCTCTCCATTTCTATCTCGGGCGACCGACTCAACACGGACATTTACTATAAACCGACCGACTCCCACAGCTACCTAGATTACACGTCCTCCCACACTACCCCCTGTAAAAATGCCATCCCATATTCCCAATTCCTTCGCCTCTGCCGCATCTGCTCCCCGGAGGACCAGTTCCAATACCGAACAACCCAGATGGCCTCCATCTTCAAAAACCGCAATTTCCCCTCAGACATGGTTGACGATGCTCTCCACCGCATCTCCTCCACTTCCCGCTCCTCCGCCGTTGAACCCCGCCCCTCCAATCGCCACCAGGACAGAACCCCACTGGTCCTCACTTACCACCCCACCAACCTCCATATACATCGTATCATCCTTCGTCATTTCCGCCACCTCCAAACAGACCCCACCACCAAGGATATATTTCCCTCCCCTCTCCTATCAGTGTTCCGGAAAGACCACTCCCTCCGCGACTCCCTCGTCAGGTCCACACCCCCCACCAACCCAACCTCCACTCCCGGCACCTTCCCCTGCAACCGCAAGAAATGCAAAACTTGCGCCCACACCTCCCCCCTCACTTCCCTCCAAGGCCCCAAGGGATCCTTCCATATCCATCACAAATTCACCTGCACCTCCACACACATCATTTACTGCATCCGCTGCACCCGATGTGGCCTCCTCTACACTGGGGAGACAGGCTGCCTACTTGCGGAACGTTTCAGAGAACACCTCTGGGACTCCAGCACCAACCAACCCAACCGCCCCGTGGCTGAACACTTTAACTCCCCCTCCCACTCCGCCAAGGACATGCAAGTCCTTGGCCTCCTCCATCGCCAGACCATAGCAACACGACGGTTGGAGGAAAAGTGCCTCATCTTCCGCCTAGGAGCCCTCCAACCACAAGGGATGAATGCAGATTTCTCCAGCTTCTTCATTTTCCCTCCCCCCACCTTACCTCAGTCCCAACCCTCGAACTCAGCACCGCCTTCTTAACCTGCAATCTTCTTCCTGACCTCTCCGCCCCCACCCCCTCTCCGGCCGATCACCCTCACCTTAACCTCCTTCCACCTATCGCATTCCCAACGCCCCTCCCTCAAGTCCCTCCCCCCTACCTTTTATCTTAGCCTGCTTGGCACACCTTCCTCATTCCTGAAGAAGGGCTTATGCCCGAAACGTCAATTCTCCTGCTCCTTGGATGCTGCCTGACCTGCTGCGCTTTTCCAGCAACACATTTTTCAGCTCACCAGATTAATACTACAGATACAAGAGGAGGTCAGAGGTTAGGAATCCTGCAGTGAGTAACTCACTTCCTGACTACTCAAAGTCTCCACCATCCAAAAGGCAACAGTCAGGAGAGTGATGGAATATTCCCCACTTGCCTGGATGGGGGCAGCTCCAACAACACTCAAGAAGCTTGACACTATCGAGGACAAAGCAGCCCGCCTGATTGGCACTACATCTATCAGCTTAAACATTCACTCTCTCCATTACCGATGCACACAGTATGTACTGCAATAACTCACCACTGCTCTTTCGACAGCACTTCACAAACCTGCTGTGTCTCTTACCTGAAGGACAGGGGCAACAGATGCAAAAGAACAAAATCGCCTGCAAATTCCTCTCCAAATTACACACCATCCTGATTGTGAAGCAGATCTCTGTCCATTCACAGTTTTCCGGGTTAAAATCCTGGAACTCCCTCCTTACAGCACTACAGATATATCTACCTCCCATGGACTACAACAATTCAAGAAGGCAGATCACCAGCACCTCTTTGAGGGATTAGGGATGGGCAGGAAATGCTGGTTTAGATGGTGACGCCCACATTCCGTGAATTAAAATAAACATTGGTTCATGGTTTGGTCCCTTTTGGGGAGCACTGCTCCCCCTCCCTGCCCAGCCATTTAGTGTTTCTGGTCTGTTCCAATAGCTTTCCAGGTTTTAAACCTTTATAGCCAGCTCACACTGTCTTTTCAAATACTCCTTTCTTCTTTCCTGCAGAAAAGAGAAAATCCAACCATTGTTTGTGGGGAAATTTGTTCTTTCTCTTCACAAGGTTTAGTGTGTTACTCCTTTTGGCTCCATCTGCTTCCCCTTTGTGTCTGGCACAAGGTTTATTTCCTAACTTCCTTCCTGTTGGTACTGCTTCTTGGTGAAGGGTCACCAGGTCACATGGGAAATAACTCCACAGAGGCCAGTATCATGTCACCAAGTCCCGCTTTATTGACACATGGGGAGAGTCCTTGATACTGCTCCAGCTCCCTCAGAGCCAGCTCTCAGAGTGAACAGAACCTCTAACACGCCTGTTTCTGTCTGTCAGCCAGGGCTCCCTGATTAGACCAGATTCACGGCCCCAATCAGGGAACTCATATTCTATGAGGTCCACGTGTCTGACCCCATTACAACATGGGCCAGTATTTCTTATTATCGGTGAAAATTACTGCCTATGACTTTACAATTAATGTAAACTCTTCCTAGTCCTTTTAAAAAATTCTTATAAATTGTTCTACAGACATTTTAAAGAAATTCCCTGTTCTTCCTGAGGGTATTGTTTCCTGTGAAAGGTCACCAAACACTGTGACAAGTAAAAACCAGCAACCACACTGCTCATGCAGAAGGTAGTCTGGCAGAAATGAAGGACTTGCATTTTTATAGCACCTGTTTCAGAATATGTGAAAGTGCTTTAGAGCTGATTTTGAGTTGAAGTCACTTTAGTCATTTAGGGAAATGCAGCAACCAAATTGCTTGCAGCAAGCTCCCACAAACCCAAATAAGGTTTAAAAAATGTACTGGGGCATTCCAGAGAATCCTGACTGTGCCTCAACAAAATATTACCTTCAGATTAGTCCATTCACCTGAGAGAATCATTCAGCAATCAGGCTCAATGTTTTATCTGATGATAATCTCAATAAGCTGAGGTATCAGGAAAATATTAATCTCTTTTGCCTGTTCATAAAATCCCTACAATATGGAAATAGGCTATTTGGCCCATTGAGTCCACACTGACCCTCTGAGGACGATCCCACCCAGCCGCACCCATCCCTGTAACCCTACATTTTTTGTGGCTAATCCACCTAACTGACACATCCCTGGACACTATGGGCAACTTAGCATGGCCAATCCAACTAACATGCACATCTTTGGATTGTGGGAGAAAACTGGAGTAAATCCATGCAGATACGGGGAGAATGTCCTCACAGACAGTCACCCAAGGCTGGGGTCGAACTCAGGTCCCTGTGCACTGTGAGGCAGCAGTGCTAACCACTGAGCCTATGTTGGGATACCAACGGGATTGGGTGCATTGCTAGAATTACATCCCACCTGACTCTACTGTCTATCAAAAGGAGTAATTGCATCTTTACCCTCAACACAACTCTGTTTCAAGCTAGCTTGTTTCAGCTTGAGCATCAACGGAGATGACTCATCGCAGTTCCTGCTGATCCAGGAACAGGGAGCAAACAGAAAGCCTCGACCTCCCTTCAACTACCATTCAGCCAGATAATGGCCACTATCACAAGGCAGTTGTTGGGTAGGTCACAGGGAAAGTTGAAAACAGATCATCATGGTGCTTGTATTCAAAAATGAGAAGTTGAAACTTTATTGCTGGAACAGCACAGCAGGTCAGGTAGCATCGAGGGAACAGGAGATTCGACGTTTCGGGCACAGGCCCTTCTTCCTGAAGAATCTCCTGTTCCCTGGATGCTGCCTGACCTGCTGTGCTGTTCCAGCAATAAAGTTTCAACTTTGATCTCCAGCATCTGCAGACCTCACTTTCTCTTCAAAAATGAGAACCAGAGCATCTGCATAGTCTTCCTTTCCTCAGTCCCCCTGCAAAAGAAGGGAATTGCAATCAGGGCAGAGAAACACCTTGTAAAGAGCGGTCAGTTTGTAGAAGAGATGGTGGCATTCCGGTAACGTCACTGAATTCCACACAGACAGCCGTCTGAGGCTGGAATCAAACCCAGGTGCCTGGCATTGGGAGGCAGCAGTGTTAACCACCGAGCCACTGTTCCAACCTTATCTGTCAGAATTCTTTGCTCATAAAGATGGAACTTCTTGTGTTATGATGATTAGAGTATTAATTGTCCTTTGGTTGTAGAGAACTTAAACATTGCTAAAAAGAGGCACCATGTTGAAGCTTTTCATTAAAAAAAAACTGTAAATCTCGAACAAACACAGAAGATATTGGAGATACTCAGCAGGTCTGGGAGCAGCTGTGGAGAGAGAAACAGAGTTAACATTTCGAGTCTGTTATGACCCTTCCTCAAATGTTCTGAAGAAGTCACACTCCATTGATGTGTTTGTTTGTAGTCTGGAGGACCAAGTTGGGTGAGTAATAACAGGAGTGGGATGATTGGAGGTAGGAAGATGTCAAGACAATAACTCCAGGGCCATGTTTGGTGAAGATGGTGTCATGGTAATATCACTGGGCAAGTAATCCAAAGAACAAGGCTAACATTTTGTGAGCATCGGATGCTGCCTGAACTGCTGTGCTCTTCCAGCACCACTGATCCAGAATCTGGTTTCCAGCATCTGCAGTCATTGTTTTTACCTAACATTTTGTGAGCATGAGTTGAAACGCCATAGTGGCATTTAACTTCAGTTGATAAAATCTGGAGTTGAAACCTAGTTTTAGGAACGGTAATCCTGTTAGCTATCAACAATTATCATAAAAACTCACCTAATGCTCTGGGAAGGAAATCTACCATGCTGACCTGGTCTGGCCTAGGGTTAACTCCAGATCCACAGCAATGAACTGGCCAACATTAATGTGCCCTCTGAGAATTCAGGAGGAATCAAGGGCTGGCCTTGTTGAAAACTTGTTATAATATTGTCGCCCTGTGGTTCAGAACACGGGTCAGAGATTAGGCTGGAACTTAGTCATAGTCATAGAGATTAGTCATAGAGCTGTACAGTACAGAAACAGACCCTTCAGTCCAACTCATCCATGCCGATCAGGTATCAAGTCTAATCAAAGTTAAAATTCACACAACACCAGGTTGTAGTCCAACAGGTTTAATTGGAAGCACTAGCTTTCGGAGCACTGCTCCTTCATCAGGCTCCCCGCACTGTAGGGAATCTAATCTAAAACCTGACATGCACATATGTGTTTGTGGGGTGAATTTGTACTTGCAGAGTTACATTTGCTCAAAAACTGCATGAATCAATGTAAGACTCTGTTAACTCATTTTTTAGATTAGAATCAGTCAAAACATTATGGTGCAGACAACAGAACACAGGGGGCTAACACCCCAACATGTTATGTGGCTGACACCAATTGTTACAGTTAACCTGAGAATGTAACTTTTAAAAAAAAGTTTTGCCACTTACATACAAAAGAAGTGAAACTATCATGGTCATTCTAACAGATGAAAGACTCAACAAACAATCAAGGTATTTTTCAATGTATAATTTCAGTTACATTACACTGTAAACTTTTGCTATAAATTCTGTATTACAATTGTGTCCTCCACACCCACCTGATGAAGGAGCGGCGCTCCGAAAGCTAGTCCTTCCAATTAAACCTGTTGGATTATAACCTGGTGTTGTGTGATTTTAAACTTTGTAAAGCCCAGTCCAACACTAGCATCTCCAAATCAAGTCTAATCAAGTCCCATCTGCTAGCATTTGGCCCACATCCCTCTAAACCCTTCCTCAGATCAATTCTAGGTCACACTTTGCAAAATCGCACATCAGAAATGAAGCCTCAAGTAAATATTCCTCAAGACTTTAGCACGGGACCCTCCTACATAAGGAAGAGAATGCCATCCTGTATACCACTTCCCACATGGTGCCAATTTTACACTGGGAAATTATGTGACCTTATTTGTCATTGTGCCTACTCTTAACTGTGTTCCAGTCATTTGTGGCAATTGACCTCAGCGGATCCTACTTCCAGGGCTGGGGGGCGAATGCGGAAAGCGTAGGGCAACAGTCAGATTCACCATTCATCATGGTTATGTTTAGAACATGTGGAACTGAAAACATAGCCCTTGTTTTCATCTGTGCAGGATCCAAAATAGAATTTGCCGTCTTACTATAAAACTCAACATGCTCTCAAACAGATTGTAGCACCCTATAATATTTCAACATCCTAATAGTAACCATATTGCCCTCAGTTTATTGAGTTGGACATCACCCAGGTCCACTCTGCTGAGTTGAACTTGGCTCTAAAGGACAGCTTAGCCTGGATGCTTCTATCCCTTTGAAGATATGAGGTTGATATCACACTGTGCGACATTAGTAACAACCACACTAATGTGTACTCACCTCCGTTCATCTACCATGTTAATGAGTCTTAATGTTTTCTTTTAAAACAGCAACATTTGATGCCAACCCATTAATGTGTTTGTTGCTATTAACACAGGGTCCAATTTCACCCCATACCAGCTGTGTCCCACCATAAAGCAGATTTTCAATCAGCTAATAGTGCTCATCACAATGCAATAATCCCGCGGGCACATTTCATACTTGATCGTTGTGTTCAGAAATATTAATCTCCTAAAGTCTGTCTGACCAATTTGTGCTCTGAGAGTGGGGACCTGCGTCAGAAGCAGCCGATTTCACATCTCAGAATTCCAGGCAATACAACAAACTACTGGACAGTGGGAGAATCTGGTTCACTGATGTCCTTTAGGGAAGGAAACTGCCATCCTTACCTGGTCTGGCTTAATGATGTCCTTTCTATATTAGGATGACCAGAACTGCATGCAGTACTCTGAATGTGGCCTCACCAACATCTTGTACAGCTGCAACAAGACATCCCAACTCCTATACCCTCGATGCTCCAACTCATGAAAGCAAGTGATAACAGTGATAAAGGAGAGACAGAGATGGAAAATAGATGTAAATGTTAGCTGTGAAAAGGAGAAATAGGCCCACTCTGCTGACTACAAAGCTAACAAGGCACAATCAAGACCCAACCAGGGGAGGGTGGCGGGATAGAAAGAAAATGAAGCACAGAGGTCATGCTCTGAAGTTGTGGAATTTAATATTCTCATTGGAGCTGATAGTGACTGAATCATTGGACTGGAGGATGGTGATAGGATGGAAGAGATTGTGCCATCTCTTTGCTGATTAGTGAATCCTAATGCCCCTCACTGTTTTCCCCTAAGAATATAAGACATAGAAGTCGAGAGAGTGTGTTGCTGGAAAAGCTCAGCAGGTTAGGCAGCATCTGAGGAGCAGGAAAATCAATATTTTGGACCGGAGCTCTTCATCAGGAATGTTCCCTGAACAGCTCCGGCCCGAAACGTCGATTTTCCTGCTCCTCGGATGCTGCCTGACCTGCTGTGCTTTTCCAGCAACACACTCTCGACTCTGATCTCCAGCATCTGCAGACCTCACTTTCTCCCGGTAAGATATAGGAGCAGAATGAGGCCATTGAGCCCTTGAGTCTGCTGTGCCATTCAATCATGGCTGACATGTTTCTCAGCCTCCTCCCTGGTAATCCTTGATTCCTAACCTGCAATCGTTTCCTTATTTTCTCTTCTTTAGTAACTCACAGGATGAGGACATTGCTGACCAGGCAAGCATTTATTAACCCACCCAATTCTAATTGCCCAGAGGGTTGTTAAAGGTCACCCACATTACTGTGGGTCTGGATTCACTTGTAGGTTGGAAACTGTGTGGAACTGTTATGGAGGCAGCTTCTTTCAACATTTCCAAAGTGGAGGTGTATGGAATATGGTGTTAAGGCCACAAATAGAAAGGCTGTGTTGTTATTGAGTCAGAGCACAGATTTGAGGGGCTGAATGGCCTCCAGCTGCTCCAAATCAATATGATCACTTCCACAACTTCTGGTTCTCAATGCTTCCACCAATGGGAATAGTTTCTGTCCACCTATTTTGATTCCATGCTGTAAGAAACCCTTTGTAAGAGGTGATCTCAGAAACAGCTCCAGAAGATATCCTTTCGGAGTTGAACTTCTTAAAGGAAAAGTGCAGTGTTTGTTTCCAGTTCTGAGGAAGGGTCACTCGACCTGAAATGTAGACTCTGATTCTTCCCCACACATGCTGCCAGAGCTGCTGAGCTTTTCCAGCAATTTCAGTTTTTGTGTGTGTGTGCATCGGGAAACACGCACAGTAAAGTCATCATGTATACTTGTGGTAACATGTCCATAGGATTCTGAACGGGGCCTCAGCGGTGGAGAGTGGGATGCTGAGCTTAGGAAGCCCCTGGGTTGGAGTGGGGTGGGTAGGGGGGTTGGAGGGGATTGGTGGAGGTGGGGCTGCAACAGAGAGCCCAAGACCCAGGAGGGGGTGGCACTAGGAAGACTACATTTTAGAACAAAAGTTGTGAAGCTTACAATAGGGATTTTACAAAGTCGCTACCTTCTACCTTATCAATAATCCATTGTGACCCAGACAGCGGTAAACAGCAATGTCAGACAAGCAATGAAACTGTGTTGTTCTTGAAAATGGTTCCAGGTAGAGTCAGTATGGGGAGCAAAGTCAAGAAGCAGTAACCCCAATGGACTAAAATCTAGAAGGCTGTCGAACACCCTAGGATTATGGTTCAAATACTCCCTTGACAGTTGGTGGGATTTAAATTCAACTAACATAATTTGTAATTAAACAAAACAAAGGCCATCTTGGTAATGGCAACCATGAAATTAAGATTGATTATTGTAACAACCCATCTGGTTCACTAATGTCCCTGAGGGAAGGAAATCTGCCATCATTACCAGGTCTAGGAGAGCACAGCAAGCCAGGCAGCGTCAGGAGGTGGAGAAGTCAACGTTTTGGGTGTAACCCTTCCTCGGGACACACTGGCAATGTTGATTTTTGCGCCTCTTGATGCTGCCTTTACTTGCTGTGTTCTTCCAGCCTCCTGCCTGTCTACTTTGGATTCCAGCATCTGCAGTGTTTTTGTTTTGTCTCTAATCAGTAGCAGGTAAGGCCTAGATGTGTCTGCAGACTGCCAGCGATGTGGCTGATTCTTAAATGCCCTCTGAAATAACCCACAAGGCAAGGGCAATGAGGCATGGGCAACAAATGCCCCATGAAAGAGTGAAGAGGATGTCATTGTAGCTCATTTCCCTGAAGTGGGACCTTAGAATTTAAATTTCTAAATTCATTCATTCGCTGATAATTTATTGCAACCCCCCCCCCCCCCTTGGTGACGCTTGTGGTGATTTGCCTTCTAAACCACTGCAATCCGTGTAGTGTCAGCACACTGGCTGCTAAGGAGCGAGTTCCAGCATTCTGACCCAGCAACACTGAAGAAATGGCCCACCTTTTTGTTGTCCAATCCAGGCTGAGATCAAAATGCGTAACATTGGTCATCAGCACAGATGGAAATACCGTGGGGAATGCTGCAATATTTATTCCACTGTGAAATACAAACTGTATATTACTTTGCTGATTTTGATGATTACGAATCATACGACTGTAATCTTATCAGCAGGAATGTGAACTCGAACCACAGTAAGGGAACGGTTATAAGCGTGCAATTTCATTAGAACCCCTCTGTCTCCCGGGAATACTGCCACTAGCTCTGTAATGAAATAAGATGGTCTACTTATGAAGTGTGTGCTTTTAATTGGTTTGGGAGTGACATTGAGTTACATTACAGCACATGCTTTAATATAAAGAAAGGAGCTTAGAGAGAAAGGAAATGTCCATTTTTGCACAGTTGCGGAATTAGGATTAACTTTGTTTTAGTTCTTCTGTGCCTTTCCATTTGTCAGAATTACAAAGTAAGCACCCAGTGCAATCGAGAGTGCAGAAGTGGATTATCTGATCAGCTCTCAGCAGCTAAAAGCAATGTGTTATTTCCCAGAGGATCAACCCAGTAATACTTAGAAATGACTCTCCCGGGCTTACAGGGGGGGGAGGGGAGGGGGGGGGGGAAGGAAGAAGGGTGGGGGGGAGCTGAGGGGGAGGCGTCCCCATTTTTAAGTCATCAAGGCCAATTTTATCAGTGTCACATTCTTCGGTTTTACTGGATGTTCCTTCTGGATTCCCTGTGCCTTTGCCTATACCACCTTCCCCTTGCTCCCCCCCAACTCCTGTGGCAATGGGGTTTGTCTGCAGGACGGCTAACCTTAATGAACCTCAGGGCAAGTTGGAACAAGAGCACCTCATTTTCTGCTTGGGGTCCCTGCAGCCTTCCGGACTCAATATCGAGTTCAACAATTTTAGGGCCTGAGCCCTTCCATGTCCTTGCCCCAATCCCCACACGCCAGACCTTCTTATCACATGGCCTGCTTTTACACGCAGCCCTAACAGTTGCTGGCCTCTAATGGTCCCCATTAAAAGCTACTCACCTTCCCAGCCAGATCGTTATCCACTCCCTTGTCTGGCCAACTGTTTTCCCTCTCAGCTCTGTTGTTTACTCCTTATCCCCTCCTCCTGTCCTATATTCTGCATATAAACCGACGTTTTCCTAGCTTCCATCAATTCTGAGGAAGAGTGGTGCTGGAAAAGCACAGCCGATCAGGCAGCATCCGAGGAGCAGGAAAATCGATGTTTCGGGCAAGAGCCCTTCATCAGGACCTGATGAAGGGCTTTTGCCTGAAACATCGATTTTCCTGCTCCTTGAATGCCGCCAGACCTGCTGTGCTTTTCCGGCACCACTCTAATCCAGACTCTGATTTCCAGCACCTGCAGTCCTCACTTTTGCCAAGTTCTGGGGAAGAGTCACTCGTGAGAAATAAGAAAGGGATGATCACCTTATTGGGATTGTATTATTTACCCTCAATAGTCAGAGGGAAATTGAGAAACAAACTTGTAAGGAGATCTCAGCTATCCTGTAAGAATAATCGGGTGGTTATGGTAGGGGATTTTAACTTTCCAAACATCGACTCAGACTGCCGTAGTGTTAAAGGTTTAGATGGAGAGGAATTTCTTAAGTGTGTACAAGACAATTTTCTGATTCAGTCCGTGGATGTATCTGCTAGAGAAGGTGCAAAACTTGACCTACTCTTGGGAAATAAGGCAGGGCAGGTGACTGAGGTGTCAGTGGGGGAGCACTTTGGGGCAGGCGACCATAATTCTATTTGTTTTAAAATAGTGATGGAAAAGGAAAGACCAGATCTAAAAGTTGAAGTTCTAAATTGGGGAAAGGCTAATTTTGATGGTATTAGGCAAGAACTTTCGAAAGCTGATTGGGGGCAGATGTTCACAGGTAAAGGGATGGCTGGAAAATGGGAAACCTTCAGAAACGAGATAACAAGAATCCAGAGAAAGTATATTCCTGTCAGGGTGAAAGGGAAGGCTGGTAGGTATAGGGAATGCTGGATGACGAAAGATATTGAGGGTTTGGTTAACATAGAAGATAGAACATAGAACAATACAGCACAGAACAGGCCCTTCGGCCCACGATGTTGTGCCGAATATTTGTCCTAGCTTAAGCACCCATCCATGTACCTATCCAATTGCTGCTTAAAGGTCGCCAATGATTCTGACTCTGCCACTCCCACAGGCAGCGCATTCCATGCCCCCACCACTCTCTGGGTAAAGAACCTACCCCTGACATCCCCCCTATACCTTCCACCCTTCACCTTAAATTTATGTCCCCTTGTAACACTCTGTTGTACCCGGGGAAAAAGTTTCTGACCGTCTACTCTATCTATTCCTCTGATCATCTTATAAACCACCATCTAGTCACCCCTCATCCTTCACCGTTCCAATGAGAAAAGGCCGAGCACTCTCAACCTATCCTCGGATGACCTATTCTCCATTCCTGGCAACATCCTGGTAAATCTTCTCTGCACCCTTTCCAAAGCTTCCACATCTTTCCTAAAGTGAGGCGACCAGAACTGCACACAGTACTCCAAATGTGGCCTAACCAAGGTCCTGTACAGCTGCAACATCACCTCACGACTCTTGAATTCAATCCCTCTGCTAATGAATGCTAATACACCATAGGCCTTCTTACAAGCTCTATCCACCTGAGTGGCAACTTTCAAAGATCTATGAACATAGACCCCAAGATCCCTCTGCTCCTCCACCTTACTAAGAACCCTATCGTTAACCCTGTATTCTGCATTCTTATTTGTCCTTCCAAAATGGACAACCTCACACTTGACAGGGTTGAACTCCCTCTGCCACTCCTCAGCCCAGCTCTGCATCATACCTAAGTCCCTTTGCAGCCGACAACAGCCCTCCTCACTATCCACAACTCCACCAATCTTCGTATCATCTGCAAATTTACTGACCCACCCTTCGACTCCCTCTTCCAAGTCATTAATAAAAATTACAAACAGCAGAGGACCCAGAACTGATCCCTGCGGAACTCCACTTGTAACTGGGCTCCAGGCTGAATATTTACCATCTACCACCACTCTCTGACTTCGACCGGTTAGCCAGTTCTCTATCCAACTGGCCAAATTTCCCTCTATCCCATGCCTCCTGACTTTCCGCATAAGCCTACCATGGGGAACCTTATCAAATGCCTTACTAAAATCCATGTATACTACATCCACTGCTCTACCCTCATCCACATGCTTGGTCACCTCCTCAAAGAATTCAATAAGACTTGTAAGGCAAGACCTACCCTTCACAAATCTGTGCTGGCTGTCCCTAATCAAGCAGTGTCTTTCCAGATACTCATAAATCCTATCCCTCAGTACGCTTTCCATTACTTTGCCTACCACCAAAGTAAGACTAACTGGCCTGTACTTCCTGGGGTTATTCCTATTCCCTTTTTTGAACAAGGGCACAACATTCGTCACTCTCCAGTCCCCCGGTATCACCCCCGTTGACAGTGAAGACGAAAAGATCATTGCCAACGGCTCTGGTTAAGAAAAAGAAGGAAGCCTATGTCAGGTATAGACAGGATAGATCGAGTGAATCCTTAGAAGAGTATAAAGAAAGTAGGAGTATACTTAAGAGGGAAATCAGGAGGGCAAAAACTGGACATGAGATAGCTTTGGCAAATAGAATTAAGGAGAATCCAAAGGGTTTTTACAAATATATTAAGGAAAAAAGGGTGACTAGCGAGAGAATAGGGCCGCTCAAAGATAAGTAAGGCAGCCTTTGTGTGGAGCCACAGAAAATGGGGGAGATACTAAATGAATATTTTGCATCAATATTTACTGTGGAAAAGGATATGGAAGATATAGACTGTAGGGAAATAGATGGTGACATCTTGCAAAATGTCCAGATTGCAGAGGAGGAAGTGCTGGATGTCTTGAAACAGTTAAAGGTGGATAAATCCCCAGGACCTGATCAGGTGTACCCGAGAACTCTGTGGGAAGCTATAGAAGTGTTTGCTGGGCCTCTGACTGAGATATTTGTATCATCGATAGTCACAGGTGAGGTGCCTGAAGACTGGAGGTTGGCAAACGTGGTGTTACTGTTTAAGAAGGGTGGTAAAGACAAGCCAGGGAACTATAGACCAGTGAGCCTGACCTCGGTGGTGGGTAAGTTGTTGGAGGGAATTGTGAGGGACAGGATGTACATGTATTTGGAAAGGCAAGGACTGATTCGGGATAGTCAACATGGCTTTGTGCGTGGGAAATCATGTCTCTCAAACTTGATTGATTTTTTTGAAGAAGTAACAAAGAAGATTGATGAGGGCAGAGCAGTAGATGTGATCTATGTGGACTTCAGTAAGGTGTTCGACAAGGTTCCCCATGGGAGATTGATTAGCAAGGTTAGATCTCATGGATTACAGGGAGAACTAGCCATTTGGATACAGAACTGGCTCAGAGGTAGAAGACAGAGGGTGGTGGTGGAGGGTTGTTTTTTAGACTGGAGGCCTGTGACCAGTGGAGTGCCACAAGGTTCGGTGCTGGGTCCTCTATTTTTTGTCATTTACATAAATGATTTGGATGCGAGCTTAAGAGGTACAGTTAATAAGTTTGCAGATGACACCAAAATTGGAGGTGTAGTGCACAGCGAAGAGGGTTACCTCAGATTACAACACGATCTGGACCAAATGGGCCAATGGGCTGAGAGGTGGCAGATGGAGTTTAATTCAGATAAATGCAATGTGCTGCATTTTGGGAAAGCAAATCTTAGCAGAACTTATACACTTAATGGTAAGGTCCGAGGGAGTGTTGCTGAACAAAGAGACCTGAGAGTGCGGGTTCATAGCTCTTTGAGAGTGGAGTCGGAGGTAGCTAGGATAGTGAAGAAGGCGTTTGGTATGCTTTCCTTTATTGGTCAGAGTATTAAGTACAGGAGTTGGGAGGTCATGTTGCAGCTGTACAGGTCATTGGTTAGGCCACTGTTGGAATGTTGCGTGCAATTCTGGTCTCCTTCCTATCGGAAAGATGTTGTGAAACTTGAAAGGGTTCAGAAAAGATTTACAAGGATGTTGCCAGGGTTGGAGGATCTGAGCTACAGGGAGAGGCTGAACAGGCTGGGGCTGTTTTCTCTGGAGCGTCAGAGGCTGAGGGGAGACCTTATAGAGGTTTACAAAATTATGAGGGGCATGGATAGGATAAATAGACAAAATCTTTTCCCTGGGATTGGGGAGTCCAGAACTAGAAAGCATAGGTTTAGGGTGAGAGGGGAAAGATATAAAAGAGACCTAAGGGGCAACTTTGTCACGCAGAGGGTGGCACGTGTATGGAATGAGCTGCCAGAGGATGTGGTGGAGGCTGCTACAATTGCAACATTTAAGAGGCATTTGGATGGGTATATGAATAGGAAGGGTTTGGAGGTATATGGGCTGGGTACTGGCAGGTGGGACTAGATTGGATTGGGATATCTGGTCGGCATGGACGAGTTGGACCAAAGGGTCTGTTTCCATGCTGTACATCTCTGTGACTCTATGACTCTATGACCCGAAACATTAACTCTGATTTCTCTCCACAGATCCTGCCAGACCTGCTGAGCGTTTCCAGCAACTTCTGTGTTTGTTAGAAACCTTAATGGTTGGGCTCTTTGATATGGTGCAGGGATGGAATACAGGAATTTTGTAGACAGTGCTGATGATGTTGTTTGTTTCCACGGCAACAGGAACTCCTGGGAAACCATGTTCAACCGAAGTGCAGAGACAGCCACCTCTCAGGAACTGCAATGCTGTCAGAGGCTGGTGCAGCTCTGCAAGGATTGTTTGCTGGTGGTTTACAGATACACAGCGGATTCCAAGGGCTCCTTATCTGGCTTCAGCCAGGAGTGGGAAGACAACAGGTGAGACAACAACGCACTCTTTCTTTCACACAGACAGAGAGAGAAAGAGAGAGAGAGAGAAGGAGAGAGGGAGAGACCATGATCAAGATAAGGTATGGATAGGGTAGACAGGGAGAAACGTTGCCTCTTGATGGAAGCATCAATGACCAGGGAACATGGATTTAAGGGAAGAGATAGGATCTTTAAGGGGGAATGTGGGAATCATGGAGTCAGAGAATCATACAGTACAGAAGAGGCCCTTCGCCTTATCAAGTCTCCCAAAAATATATAAGTCGTTCTGCTATAACATGTGTTTCCTTCGCGCACATTCATTGTCATGTGATTGACGAATTGGGGATGCTTTTCGTAAAGCGTGAACATTTAAAACATGTGTTGGCTGTAATGCGATTACATCGCTGTATCTAAAGTGCGACTTTTCTATAATTTGGGGTTGCACAAGAATGCCACCATCGCGTTATAGAAGAGCTACTGTACTACTGCCTGCACTAAGCTCACTTTCCCACGCTGGGCCCATAGATTTGGATGTTCTGATACTTCAAGTGCTTATCCAAGTACTCGCTGCCTGTAAGGGTGGGAGAGCCAGAAACCCTCAGAACATTGAAGTCGTATTTAGATGTGCACCTTGCAATGCTGAGGCAAGCAAGGTAATAGTGCAGGAAAATGAGGTTAGAATAGTTAGCAGTTGTTATTAACTGACACAGACTTAATGGGCTTTAGGGTCTTTTTCTGTGCTGTCGACCTCCATAACCCATTACACAGGAAAGCAACAAGAGTAAAATGGAAAACGAAGTAAATCTTTGAGTAGTGTTCATGTGCTGTCAAGTTTACAATTGGCCTTTGATATTTCATTCAAGATATCGCAAACGGGAAATCAAATGGACTACACAATAGCTTAGTCACTGCCCAATAACCTCCATGGTCTAGAATCAAATCTTGCGCAGAGTTTGTGGATGCACATCTCCTCTGTTGGTTGTCCATTTAAGAGATTGGTGAGGACAAACTCTCTGTGTGGAAATTAAAATATTATGGACAAGTTTGTATATCACAATTAAATATTCAAGAAAATGGCAGTGGGTGGAAATTGCTCGTGAAGCTTTGATTGGGGCAAGTGTAAAAGATCACACATAAGAATAAAATTGGAGTTTTGTTTTCTAAAGAAAGGAAAACATGTATTTCTGTTGCCTCTCTCATAACCTCAGGATGTATGAAAGAGCTTTGATATGTCCTTTGAATCATAGAATCAAATTATCATGGAATTAAAGAATCATCCAGTACAGAAGAGGCCCTTTAGCGGCCCTTCAACCCATTACGTCTGTACCTGCACTCGTCCCACTTTCCCACATTAAGCCCACAGCCTTGAATGTTGTGACACATCCAAGTACTTTTTAAATGTTGTGAGGTACCCTCCTAGGGAGTGCTTTCCAGAACCACACCACCCTCAAATTCCCTTTAAACCTCCTGCCTTCCACTTTAAAATGATATCCTCTTGTGATTGACCCTTTAGCTAAGGGAACAGCTGCATTCTATTCACCTTCTCTGTGCCCCTCAAAATCTATCAGGTCCTCTCTTAACCTTTTCTGTTCCAAAGTATAGGCACTGTTGCATTGAAAATACCCAACAGATAATTTACAACCACAAGTCCCCATAAGCAGCAATGAGCTAAATGATGACATTATCCATTGCTCTTGTTGGTTGAGGAATCAGTATTAGCCAGGTCACTGGGAACTGCTCGCATCTGTGAATAAAGACAATACAGTTAAACGTGACATTGAAAGGGATTGAAGTATATTTGGTGCTTTGCTGCTGAATGTATCTAATTATTACAGAGCGGCCATCAACAGTGCAAATAGAATGTTAAATTAACTGATCAAAACAGCAGAGTACAGGTTGGAGGAAGCCATTGTCTAATTGAATGTTACTTTGCTTAAATCACACCTTGATTACTGTGGCCAGTTCTGGTTCTTCAGATAGGAGTGGGGCATTTCAGCCATTGTGTTGCAGGCGTCATGTGATCTCACCAAACCTTTAAATCAAAGAATTAAGTTGAAAGGAACATCTGGGAGGGCTTGGCCCACTTTGAATGGAAGCAAGTGACAAGGACCAGGGGGATACAAAGTAGCTTGCATTATAAAGCTCCTGTTTGAAGCATAATCAAGGAGATGACTGCTGGAGTCTATAGTGCCTGGTTTATTATTCCAGTATCATATCTTTGTGTCAAATCTACATTATAAGCACTCCCTTGTATTTACCACAGTGTTGGAGTGCCCTCGTTAGACCAGCTAAGCTGGATACAAATTTATGTATCCATCAGTTTAATCTCCCTGCCTCCCCCTCACATAGACCAACCTGAGCACACCATTTCTTGCACATGCACCAGCCTTGGAATGACCCATCAATTCCTCTCATTGTTCAGAGCTTGAAATATTTATTTACATATCACCTTTCTCGTTCCCAGGACAGCCCTGAGCACCCTCCCAGTTAACTACTCTTTTTGAAGAGTCGTTAGTGTTGTAACATAAATAAATCTGGTCAGCTGTTGAGTACACAGTGAAGTCTCACAAAGAGATTTGAGATGGTGGCCAACTCATCTGGAGATTTTGTGTTTTTTTTATTCTTTCATTGGATATCACTCCTGGGTTAATGTTTATTACCTGTCCCTAGTTGCCCTTGAGAAGGTGGTGGTGAGCTGCCTTCTCAAACCATGATAGTCCGCATGCTGTTGGTAGACCCATGATGCCTTTAGGGAGGAATTCCAGGAATTTGATCCAGCTGCACTGAAAGAATAGTGACATCCTTCCAAGTCAGGATGGTGAGTGGCTTGGAGGAAAACTTGCATTGATTGGTGTTCCTATGTATTTGCTACCCTAGTCCTTTGAGATGGGAGTGACTGCTGGTTCAGAAGGTGGTGTCTAAGGACCCCGGGTGAATGGTACACGCTGCTGCTACTGAGTGTCAGCGGCAGAGTGTGTGAATGCTGAAGGATTTTTGGATGTTGTTAAGCTTCTTTTGCTTCAGCTATGGTTGAATTTTATATTGTTTTCCAAATAATGGCAATAGGATCAATAATAATGTGACTGCTAGTTAAAAGATATTTTATATTCATCAATTGGGGAAAGTCTGTTATTCATATAAGTAGTCATAAAGTCAGAGAGTTATACAGCATGGAAACAGACCCTTCAGTCCAACTCATCGATGCTGACTAATTTTCCCAAACTAAACTAGTCCAGTTTGCCAGAATTTAGTCCATATCCCTCCAAACCTTTCCTTTTCATGTACCTATCCAAATGTATTTTAAATGTTGTAATTGTTTCTGCAACCACCACTTCATCTAGCAGTTCATTTCACACATGAATATTCCCGATGTTAAAAAAAAGTTGCCCCTTAGGTCCTTTTTAAAACTTTCTCCTCTCACCTTAAACCTGTGCCCCCTAGTTTGGAAATCTTCCACCATAGGTTTAAGGTGAGAGGGGAATGACCTAAAAAAAATCTAAGGGGCAACTTTTTCATGTTGAGGGTGGTGTGTGTATGGAATGAGCTGCCAGAGGAAGTGGTGGAGGCTGGTACAATTACAGCATTTAAAAGGCATCTGGATGGGTATATGAATAAGTCGGGTTTAGTGGGATATAGGTCAAGTGCTGGCAAATGGGACTAGGTTAGGTAAAGATATCTGATCGGCATGGACAAGTTGGACTGAAGGGTCTGTTACCATGCTGTACATCTCTATGACTCTAAAGAGATTTATGCATTTCTCCGGTTTCAGCTGTACTTACTGAGCAGATGTTTAACCGAAATACAGATGTCGCCATAGGCATCCCCCTCCCATCCCATCTTAACTTGCTGACTAGCAGCAGCGTCACTTTTCATTTATCTTTTCATGTGCCGAACCATTGGATTATCAAATTGTTTCAAATTAATGACAATCCTTTTTATAAACCAGCAGGATCTGCAGTGGGAAGCGTTTCTGCCCAGCTAATTCCTAAACGCTCAGCACAAACATAGCTGCAAATTACAAACACGGCAATTATTTATTTCCCTGGTGATTGTCAGGTGAAAAGGCTACACCATTCTTCCCAATTACCGTGTGCTGAAGGAGGACAGCTGAGGAGTGCTGGAGGATTCTTCCTAACCTCAGAGCACTTCCCTTGGAAAATGGGAGCCAGGCTGTTGATGATTGTAGAGTTATACTATTCTGCGTTTGATGATGTGAGTCTGGTACTGAATCTACGCACAATCTACTGGATTCTTTCAGCCTGGGTGTGGACTGTAAGAAAAGTAAACACAATGGTAGAATTAAAAACAGAAATGACTGGAAAAGTTCAGCAGGTCTGGCAGTATCTGTGGTTTGAAATCAGAGGGTTCTAAGTAAGGGTAACTCGACCCGAAACATTAACTCTGATTTCTCTCCACAGTTGCTGCCAGACCTGCTGAGCTTTTTCAACAATTTCTTTTTTTGTTTCTGATTTACAGCATCCACAATTCTTTCAGTTTTCTGTTGTATAAAAACAGTTATACACAGAAATTAGTGCAATCTCTGCACAGTTCTGCAAAATACCACAAAGATGTGATGATTGTAATGCCTGTATCAGCTTCAGTGACTTGCATTTCTGTAGAATATTTTATGACAATAAGATATTCCAAATCATTTTGTAGTGAATAAATCACTTCTAAAGTTTAGTCACTATGATTAAGTAGGAAACATGTCAACAATATGGCACAGCAAGATCCCATGATCTATTACAGAGGTTTAAGTTGGGGATAATAATTGGTCAGGCCTTTATTATCCTTAGTCATGGATTTTCTATTCACCCGAGATAGCATGTGGGACCTCAGTTCGGTATCACATCTATGACAATATCAAGTCACTCTCTCAGTATCCAGGACAAAGCCATTCCCTTGAATGACACCCTAAACTTTTAACCACCTTTAAACTTCAGTCCCTTCAGCACCAATGTTCATTGACAGCAATGAGTACCATTTACACACTGAGTTACTGATTCACGAAGGCTACCTAACAGCACCTTCCAATCCTGCCACCTCTTCCCCCTGGAAGGGCAAGGGCTGGAGGTGAAAGGCAATGCCCCATGTGCAAGTTCCCCTTCCCCAAAGATATCGCCGTTCCTTCAGTGTTGCTTGGTCAAAATCCTGGAACTCCCTCCCCAAGGGTATTGTGGGTCTACCTACAGCACATGGACTGCAGTGGCTAGAGAAGGAGGCTCATTTGTTTCTACAGAGCCAGTAGAGATGGTAATAAATATATTCCTAGCCTGAGATGCACACATTCTGTGAATAAATTAAAAAGGAAAGTAGGGATCATCTGCCAAGTGCATTTGTTAAAGGGGCCATTGAAATCATAACCTTCTTACAGAGAGGAAACAGCTCTAAATGGAGCCAAGGCTGGTGGTTGCTGAAGCTCATAATTCACTCAGATAGGTAGGACTCTAGGTCATGCTATAGAACAGGAAGTTCTAGGGATGCAGGTACATAATTCTTTGAAGTTTGCACCACATGTAGACAGAGTGGTTAAGAAGGTAAAAATAATGACTGCAGATGCTGGAAACCAGATTCTGGATTAGTGGTGCTGGAAGAGCACAGCAGTTCAGGCAGCATCCGAGGAGCAGTAAAATCAACGTTTCGGGCAAAAGCCCTTCATCAGGAATACAGGCAGAGAGCCTGAAGCGTGGAGAGATAAGTGAGAGGAGGGTGGGGGTGGGGAGAAAGTAGCATAGAGTACAATAGGTGAGTGGGGGAGGGGATGAAGGTGATAGGTCGGGGGGTGGAGGGTGGAGTGGATAGGTGGAAAAGAAGATAGACAGGTAGGACAAGTCATGGGGACAGTGCTGAGCTGGAAGTTTGGAACTGGGGTGAGGTGGGGGAAGGGGAAATGAGGAAACTGTTGAAGTCCACATTGATGCCCTGGGGTTGAAGTGTTCCGAGGCGGAAGATGAGGCGTTCTTCCTCCAGGTGTCGGTGGTTAAGAAGACATTTAGCATGCTGAGCTTCATTGCTCAGACCTTTTGAGTATAGGAGTTGGGACATCATGTTGAGGTTGTACAGGATACTCGTGAGACATCTTCTGGACTACTGTGCCCAGTTCTGTTCTCCCTGTTACAGGAAGGATATTAATAAACTGCAGAGGGTTCAGGAAAGCTTTCCCAGGATGTTGCCGGGAATGGAGGGTTTGAGTTATAAAGAGAGGCTGGATAGGCTGGGACTTCGTTCACTGGAGCATAGAAGGTTGAGGGGTGACCTTATGGAGGTTTATAAAATCATGAGGGGTATAGGTAAGGCGAATGGCAGGTATTTTTTCCCTGGGATGGGAGATTTTAAGGCTAGGGGGATATTTTTAAGGTGAGAGGAGAGAGATTTAAAAAAGACATAGGGACAACGTTTTTACACAGAGAGTGGTTCATGTGTGGAATGAACTGCCAGAGGAAGTAGTGGATGCGGGTACAGTTACAGTGTTTAAAAGACATTTGGATAAGTTCTTGAATAAGAAATGTTTGGAGGGATATGGACCAAATGAAAGCAGGTAGTACTAGTTTTGTTTGGGATTATGGTCAGCCTGGACTGATTAGACTGAAGGAGAAAGTGAGGTCTGCAGATGCTGGAGATCAGAGCTGAGAAGGTGTTGCTGGAACAGCGCAGCAGGTCAGGCAGCATCCAGGGAACAGGAGAATCGACGTTTCGGGCATAAGACCGAAAGGGTCTGTTTCTGTGCTGTATGACTCTGTGACTATGACTCTGTGACTATGGCATGCAATGCATTCATTGACAGCTGAGGAAGTCAAATCAACCTAACATCACTGTCCTATTTGACGGTTCCCTAATAGTGTTCCGTGTCATCTCTTTGTCCATATGCAAAACCATGAACAGAGATGTGCTGACGCCTCTGACTAATTTCCTGCATTACCACACTGAGCTGTCTGGAGGTTATGAAAGGTTCATTGGAGAAAAAGTTCTAGAGAGCAGGGCGTAGGCAAGTTAAAGGCATGGCCGCTTTTGGAGCTGTGCTAAAGGCCAGGATTATGTGAACCAGTGCACGTCTTTATATGCTTTTCCCTTCTGCAGCAATAAAAGCAACAACCAGAACATGCATTTATAAGGCCCTTAAGTGTGAAACATCCCACAGGGTTATCAGATATAATTTAACATTCATCCCATCCAGAGAAACATTGGGGCAAATGATCAAAAGCTTGTTCAGAAAGTATATTTTAAGGCAGGTTCATAGTGAGGTAAGGGAGGTGTCGAGTCTAGGAGGGGAATTTCAGAGCCTCTGGCCCAGGGAGCTGAAGATACAATGAATATTGATGGTCTAAAGATATTGGGAATTCATCTGAAATTGTTAACCAGTGAAATGCCATAGCTGTGTCCATTTGAATATTGCTGAGAAGAGAAGGATTTTGCCAAAGCTTTAATTCGCCACTCAGTGGGGCAAGCACAAGAACTTGTTGGCTAGTTGGGTGGCACGATGGCTCAGTGGTTAGCACTGTTGCCTCACAGCACCAGGGACTGAGTTCGATTCCAACCTCGGGCGAGTGTCTGTGTGGAGTTTGCACATTCTCCCCGTGTCTGTGTGGGTTTGCTCTGGTTTCCTCCCACAGTCCAAAGGTGTGCAGGTCAGGGGGGATTGGCCATGCTCAGTGCTAAATTGCCCATAGTGTCCAGGAATTGTAGATTAGCCAGGAGTTGAAACTTTATTGCTGGAACAGCACAGCAGGTCAGGCAGCATCCAGGGAACAGGAGATTCGACGTTTCGGGCACAGGCCCTTCTTCAGGAATGAGCAGAGAGTGTTCAGCAGGAGAAGATAAAAGGTAGGGAGGAGGGACTTGGAGGAGGGGCGTTGGAAATGTGATAGGTGGAAAGAGGTCAAGGTGAGGGTGATAGGTCGGAGTAGGATGGAGGCGGAGAGGTCAAGAAGAAGACTACAGGTCAGGAAGGCGGTGCCGGGCTGGAGGGATCCGGCTGAGACAAGGTGGGGGGAGGGGGGATGAAGAAACTGGTGAAGTCCAAGTTCATCCCCTGTGGTTGGAGGGTTCCCAGTCGGAAGATAAGACGCTCCTCCTCCGACCGTCGGGTTGTTGTGGTTTGGCGGTGGATGAGTCCAATGACCTGCATATCCTCGGTGGAGTGGGAGGGGGAGTTGAAATGCTGTGCTACAGGTTGGTTGGGTTGGTTCGTCCGGGTGGCTCAGAGGTGCTCTCTGAATCGCTCCGCAAGTAGGCGGCCTGTCTCCCCAATATAGAGGAGGCCACACCGGCTGCAGCGGATGCAGTAGATGATGTGGGTGGAGGTGCAGGTGAATCTGTGGCGGATATGGAAGTTTCCTTTGGGGTCTTGGAGAGAAGTGAGGGGGGAGGTGTGGGCGCAAGTGTTGCACCTCCTGCGGTTGCAAGGGAAGGTGCCGGGAGTGGAGGTTGGGTCGGTGGGGGGTGTGGATCTGACAAGGGAGTCGCGGAGGGAGTGGTCTCTACGGAAAGCTGATAGGGGAGGGGAGGGAAATATATCCTTGGTGCTGGGGTCTGTTTGGAGGTGGCGGAAGTGACGGCGGATGATGCGCTGTACATGGAGATTGGTGGGGTGGTAGGTGAGGACCAGTGGGGTTCTGTCCTGGTGGCGGTTGGAGGGGCGGGGCTCAAGGGCGGAGGAGCGGGAAGTGGAGGAGATGCGGTGGAGGGCACCGTCGACCACGTCGGGGGGGAAATTGCGGTCCTTGAAGAAGGAGGCCATCTGTGTTGTACGTATTTTGAACTGGTCATCCTGGGAGCAGATGCGGCGGAGACGAAGGAATTGGGAGAATGGGATGGCGTTTTTACAGGGGGCAGGATGGGAGGAGGTGTAGTCCAGGTAGCTGTGGGAGTCGGTTGGTTTGTAGTAGATGTCCGTGTTGATTCGGTCGCCTGAGATAGAAACAGAAAGGTCTAGGAAGGGGAGGGAGGAGTCCGAGACTGTCCAGGTGAATTTGAGGTTGGGGTGGAAGGTGTTAGTGTAGTGGATGAACTGTTCAACCTCCTCGTGGGAGCACAAGGTAGCGCCGATACAGTCATCAATGTAGCGAAGGAAAAGATGGGGGTGGGGTCAGTGTAGTTGCGGAAGATGGATTGTTCCACATACCCTACGAAGAGGCAGGCATAGCTGGGGCCCATGCGGGTGCCCATGGCTACTCCTTTTGTTTGGAGAAAGTGGGAGGATTGGAAAGAAAAGTTGTTCAGGATGAGGACCAGTTCGGTCAGTCGAAGGAGGGTGTCGGTGGAAGGGTACTGGGTGGTACGGCGGGAAAGGAAGAAGCGGAGTGCTTTGAGTCCTTCGCGATGGGGGATGGAGGTGTACAGGGACTGGATGTCCATGGTGAAGATGAGGCGTTGGGGACCGGGGAAGCGGAAATCCTGGAGGAGGTGGAGGGCGTGGGTGGTGTCACGAACGTAGGTGGGGAGTTCTTGGACTAATGGGGACAGGACCGTGTCGAGGTATGCCGAGATGAGTTCGGTTGGGCAGGAGCAGGCTGAGACGATGGGTCGTCCGGGGCAGTCAGGTTTGTGGATTTTGGGCAGGAGGTAGAAACGGGCGGTGCGGGGTTGTGGGACTATGAGGTTGGAGGCGGTGGATGGGAGGTCCCCTGAGGTGATGAGGTTATGGATGGTCTGGGAGATGATGGTTTGGTGGTGGGGGGTGGGGTCATGGTCAAGGGGACGGTAGGAGGAGGTATCTGCGAGCTGGCGTTTGGCCTCAGCGGTGTAAAGGTCAGTGCGCCAAACTACTACTGCGCCTCCCTTGTCAGCTGGTTTGATAGTGAGGTTGGGGTTGGAACGGAGGGAGTGGAGGGCTGCGTGTTCCGAGGGTGAGAGGTTGGAGTGGGTGGGAGGGGTGTGGGAGTTCAGGTAGCGATTAGCCAGGAGAAATGCAAGGTTAAAGGGATAGTGTACAGGGGTAAGTCTGGGTGTGATGCTCTTTGGAGAGTCATTATGAACTTGTTGGTCTGAATGGCCTGTTTTCACACTGCAGGGTTTCTAATCTGGAGTGCACTCATCCAGGCAAACGGGAGTAGATGACTTATGAAAACTGGACGGCATGGACAGATTGGGTGAAGGGTCTGTTTCCATGCTGTAGTCCTCTACGACTCTATGAGTTGCACCAAAACTCAAATTATGATAATCAATTGGGCTCATACTGTGATTCACTTATGCTCTCAAGAAACATCATATATTTGTGCACAGGTAATGGCCTAGTGGTAGAGTTGCTAGATTATTAATTCAGAAACTCCACTAATGTTCTGGGGACCCAGATTCGAAATTAAATTCAGTAAAAAAAAAAATCTGGAATTAAGAGTCTAAGTTATGATGTTCTAGGGGCAGCATGGTGGCTCAGTGGTTAGCACTGCAGCCTCACAGCACCGGGGTCCCAGGTTCGATTCCAGCCTCGGGCGACTGTCTGTGTGGAGTTTGCACATTCTCCCCATGTCTGCGTGGGTTTCCTCTGGGTGTTCCAGTTTCCTCCCACAGTCCAAAGATGTGCAGGTCAGGTGAATTGGCTATGCTAAATTGCCCATAGTGCTCGGTGCATTAGTTAGAGGGAAATGGGTCTGGGTGGGTTACTCTTCAGAGGGTCGGTGTGGACTTGTTGGGCTGAAGGGCCTGTTTCCACACTGTAGGGAATCTAATCTAATATAAATGATGATCATCAATCCATTGTTGGGAAAAACCCATCAAGTTCATTAATGTCCTTCAGGGAAGGAAATCTGCCATCCTCACTGTCTGGCCTATATTTGACTCCAGACCCACAGCAATGTGGTTGATTCTCAGTTGCCCTCAGAAATGGCCTAGAAAGCCATTCAGTTGTACCAATCGCTACAAACTCTCAAAGAAATGAAACCTGATGTATCACCTGGCATTGACCCAGGCATCGAAAAATCCCTAATGACATTGTGGTCTACCTACAGCACACGGACTGTAGCGGTTCAAGAAGTCACCTCACCACCACCTTCTCAAGGAGCAACTAGGGGTGGACAGTAAATGTTGGGCCCAGCCAGTGACGCCCACATCCCACAAATGAGTTGAAAAAAAAACACAGATCTGTTCTCTGCAGCAAAAGGAATATATTCCATATAATCAAGACTTGCCCTTTTTCTGAATTACTCAGAAGCTTAGGGAAACTGTGATCTCCTCTTGCCTCTTCCATGGCAGCACCTCAACCAATCAGAGTTGATTGGCATCCTTTTCTCCTGTTGTATAAATTGTTGTGGTCATTTGAATATTGGCATTCTTGTATCTATCCTGACGAATACAAGACAAAATGCTTTTGACAACATTACTCTCGTATGAGCCAGAATCCTTGTTTTATCAATGCACTTTTGACTCTTTTAACCTTTCCACCAGTTTTCAATAGCACTGTGTATAGTCCATATAACGTCTATGAATACTAAAGCACAAATTCTCATATAAAGGAAACATGTTTAGACATGGCTGTTATGATGTGAACTGGATTATCTTAAGTAGCTGTTAAAGCCAAGACAGCATTTAAGAGGGAATTTGATAACCACTTGAAAAGAAAAAAAATGTTAACCAGCCAGTAAATGGGATTAGAGTAGACCAGCACCATGAGGAATGAGTTCTGGGAAAGGCATACAATGGTTTGCATGTTCCCCAAATACACTGAATTTTCTAATACTGAATAGTCTTGTCAAATATTCATGACACATTCAGTCCAATTTCACTTGTGATTCATGCCAACAAAAAAATGGTGTAAATGATTGGGAATTGTGATAACAAATTGCAGCATAATTTACACCAGAGATTTGCAGCTCATCATTTATTAATTGGCTGGACGCATAGGTTTCATTGGCGAAATACATCGTCAAGAATGTCACATTTGTCTGCAGTTTTACAGAGTAGCAGATGCTGTTTAATTCATAAAACCAGACAATCTTTGCACGCAGACAACACGGGAAACGGCTTGGCACTGAGCTTAAATTTGGGATGTGTCTCTGGAGCAAGACTTTGTCCCCTCAGGGCTATCCTCTCAATTCATATGAAATAGCAGCAAAGGTAAATCATTTGGCCCTTGAAGCCTGTTTCGTAAGATTGTGGCTGATCTGTTTGTATTTTATATGTTCCTGTCAGCTCTTGGTTCTTCTGCCTGATAAGAATCTATCTACCTTGGTCTTAAAAAATATTCAATGATCTCACCTCCACCACATTCTGAGGCAGAGGTCTCACATTGCACAGCCTATTGAGAGATGAATAAATATCCCCTTTATGCTGTCTTAAAACATTGACTCTTAATTTTAAAACGGTCTCCCTTAGTTGTGGCCTCGTACCAAGTTGACAGTGACAACCAGTTAGGATTCCTGAAGAAGGGCTTATGCCTGAAACGTCGATTCTCCTGCTCCTTTGATGCTGCCTGACCTGCTGCGCTTTTCCAGCAACACATTTTTCAGCGAGTGACAACGAGTTACCTGACGAATGAGCAGCGCTCCAAAAGCTTGTACTTCCACATAAGCTTGTTAGACTATAGCCTGGTGTATGATTTTAAGCTTTGTCCACCCCAGTCCAACACCAGCATCTCCATATCACAGGAGAAGTAGGCCATTCAACCCATCAAGTCTGCTCCTCCATTCATGCCTGATCTGATAATCCTCAACTCCACTTTCCTGCCTTTTCCCAGTAACCCTTGGTTCCACAAATGATTTTTTAAAAAAAATTATTCACGGGATGTGGGCATCGCAGGCTATGGTCAGCATTTATTTCCTGGGAGGGGTGGTTGTGTTAAGAGTCAACCACATTGCTGTGGGTCTGGAGTCACATGGCAGCCAGACCAGGTAAGGATGGCAAGTTCCTTCCCTAAAGGACATTAGTGAACCAGATGGGTTTTTCCAACAATGGATTCATCGTTATCGTTAGACTCTTAATTCCAGATTTTTATCCATCTGCTATGGCAGGATTTGAACCCAGGTCTCTAGAACATTACCTGGGTCTCTGGATTAACAGTCCAGTGATAATATCACTCGACCATCACCTCAGCCTCTCGCTCTCAGCCTTGACTATGTTAAACAACCCAACTTTAACAGCACTCTATGCTTAAGAATTCCAAAGATTGACTACCCTCAGAGAAACCAGTCTTCCTCACCTCTGTTTTAAATGAGTGACCCCTCATTCTGAGATCATGCCCTCTAGTACAGGAGTCTCTCAGAAAAAGGAACAATCCTTCTGCATCTGCCCTGTCAAGTTCCTTAAGATTAATATACATTTCAATAATGTTGCCTCTCATTTTTCTAAATTCCAATAAATACATGCCCAACCTACTCACCCTCTCCTCATAAGTGGATCCCTCCATACCTGGTATGAATGGATCAGGGTGAATCTTTTCTTGCCTGTCTCCAATGCCAAGTATCTTTCCTTAGGTAATTGAGATGTGGAGGTGCCGTTGATGGGACTGGAGTTGACAAACTCCGAAGTCACGTGACACGAGGTGATGAAGGACTTCACCTAATGAATGAGCAGTGCTCCGAAAGCTTGTGATTTCAAATACACCTGGTGTCATGTGACTTATGACTACTAACTGGACAAAAAATTATTCTTGGTAAATCCGGATCCAGCCTGTTAAAACGGCAGTGTTAGTGTGGAGCAAGTTGGCTTCCCTTTGATAATGGAACAGGAGAATCGACGTTTCGGGCACAAGCCCTTCTTCAGGAAACGTCGATTCTCCTGTTCCCTGGATGCTGCCTGACCTGCTGCGCTGTTCCAGCAACACATTTTCAGCTCTAATCTCCAGCATCTGCAGACCTCACTTTCTTCCCTTTGATAATGCAATTCTAGTGTGGCCACATCCTTAGTTGGTCATCATAGAACTTATAACATCTTAGACACGGCACTGATATCGTGTCAGTGGCAAAAACTCAGCAAGTCTGGCAGCATCTTGCGAGACAAACCAGAGTTAACATTTCGGGTCCAGTGACTCTTCCTCAGAACTGAGAGATGTCATTCAGTCTATCGGCCTGTGCTGGCTGAATGTCTTCTGAAGTTGCTAACAGCAAGTTCTGTTAGAGCAGAGATCATGGAGGGAAGTCTACGAGGAAGGGGAGCATGAGGGCACAGATAGACTTTTACTCATTGTGTTTCCCTCTTATATTTACTGAAAATGTGTTGCTGGAACAGCGCAGCAGGTCAGGCAGCATCCAGGGAACAGGAGAATCGACGTTTCGGGCATAAGCCCTTCTTCAGGAATCGAAACGTCAATTCTCCTGTTCCCTGGATGCTGCCTGACCTGCTGCGCTGTTCCAGCAACACATTTTCAGCTCTGATCTCCAGCATCTGCAGACCTCACTTTCTCCTCTTATATTTACCTCAATATAAGTCATATTGAATCTCCTTTCCTTGAGAATATGATGTTGCTGTCAGATTTATAGACTCCAGGTGTTTCAACAACACCTCAAACTTAGTCAAATCATAGCAAAATGTCTCAAGGTCACAGAATTGTTACGGCACAGAAGGAGGCCATTCTGCCCATCGTGTATGCAATGATTCTATTACCTAGTGCCAATCTCCTTCCTTTTCCCAATATCCCTGCTCACCATTTCTACCCAAAAGAACCATCCAATGCTCCTCTTGAATGCCTCGATTGAACCTGCACCACATTTCCACGCAGTGCATTCTAAACTCATAGCCGCCCGCTGAATGAAAAGGCTATTTTTTTCCTCATATCAGCCTTGCATTCTTTTAGCACATCATGTCTTCTCCTACATTCTAAGATTTGGGATGTGACCCACCCCTCCTGATCTTTGACTGACCTTGACCTGGACTAATAGGGAGCCCTGGCTGACAGATATAAACAGGCTTTTCAGGGGTTGTGTTCATTCTGAGAGCTGCCTCTGAGGGAGGTGAATCAGTGTCAAGGACTCTCCACGTGTCAATAAAGAGTGACTTGGTGACGGGATACTGGCCTCTGTGGAGTTATTTTAGATTGTCCCTTCACTCTGAGGCTTTGAGGCAGTTCTCAAAGCAAAGAAAGTTCAATATGCGCCAAAGTGTTCCATGATAATCACAGTGGCAGTGCACAGTACACCCTCACTTTTGTCTCTGTTGAGAACAAGCTGGTCTCTGAGTTACAAAGTTGTAGATTCTGGGCAGGGTCAAGGATTTACTGCAAAATCCAAATGGATGCTTCTCATCAAAATCCTCCCGAGAGTGGTTAATTTTTCAAAATCTGGCCTCCCTGAAGTTACAGGCTGTGCCACTGGGATGGCTGGGGTCTGCACATAGCAAATTCAGTAAAGGTCCAGGGTCAGCAAGGGGAGAAATCGCAGGTGATTCAAGATGGAATGGGTGACCTGCAGAGTGGGGAGGGAAGAGGGGGTGGTCAGTGGCTGAGATGGGGGTTAGGGTATTGGGAGAAAGGGAAGTTTGTACCTCTTAGTGGTTGAATTCATGTTGGTTCCATGGGTCAGAACCACTGGCCATACCCTCCCACCCCACCCCACTCCACTCCACAACCCAAGAGTTCCACAACCCAACTCAATGGCTTTTGTTTCTCAAGGGGCAATATGTGTGATCATCTTTTCATGCTCTGCTGATTGAATACCAGTGACAGTACAGTGAGGCCCGCCCTGAATGTTCTCAGTTATAGTCTGAGCAGGATGGCTTCCCATGCTGCACTGAGTCAGCCGAAGGTAGGAATGTGGTGGGCATTCTGCTCACCTGATTAATTCATGTCCCACTGGCCCCACCTGATTAAATACTCATCCTTTCTTCACCTGGCTCCACCAAACATGTCTTGGGGAAGGACAAGGACTATCACACAAAGGGTGGTACAGCTGTGTGGAACTCCTCCAATATTTTGGGGGCGGCACGGTGGCACGGTGGTTAGCACTGCTGCCTCACAGTGCCAGAGACCCGGGTTCAATTCCCGCTTCAGGCGACTGACTGTGTGGAGTTTGCACGTTCTCCCCGTGTCTGCGTGGGTTTCCTCTGTGTGCTCCGGTTTCCTCCCACAGTCCAAAGATGTGCACGTCAGGTGAATTGGCCATACTAAATTGCCCATAGTGTTAGGTAAGGGGTAAATGTAGGGGCATGGGTGGGTTGCGCTTCGGCGGGTCGGTGTGGACTTGTTGGGCCGAAGGGCCTGTTTCCACTCTGTAATCTAATCTTAATCTCTATAAAACATGATTCGGAGATGCCGGTGTTGGACTGGGGTGTACAAAGTTAAAACTCACACAACACCAGGTGATAGTCCAACAGGTTTAATTGGAAGCACACTAGCTTTCGGAGCCACGCTCCTCCACAATCACCTGATGAAGGAGCGTCGCTCCGAAAGCTAGTGTGCTTCCAATTAAACCTGTTGGACTATAACCTGGTGTTGTGTGATTTTTAACAATATAAAATATGGCAGACTTCATTCATCATTGCTATGCCTGAGGGTGATGGATCTTTGCAGTGTCATAGGTTTGACATATGAGAAACGTTGAGGACTTTGGGTCTGTACTCGATGGAGTTTAGAAAGATGATGGGGGGATCTAATTGAAACATACAGACTACTGAATGGCCTGGACAGAGTGGACATTGGGAAGATGTTTCTATTGATAGGAGAGACTAGGACCCCAGGGCACAGACTTAGAGTAAAGGGAAGATCTTTTGGAATGGAGATAAGGAGAAATGTCTTCAGCCAGAGAGTGGTGAATCTATGGAATTTGCTGCCACAGAAGGCTGTGGGGACCAGGTGTTTGAGTATATTTAAGACAGAGATAGACTGAGATAATTGTCAAGGAGATCAAGGGTTGTGGGGAGAAGACGGGAGAATGGGGTTGAGAAACTTATCAGCCATGATTGAATGGCAGAGCAGGCTCAATGGGTTGAATGGCCTGACTTCTGCTCCTATGTCTTAGGTCTTGTTTGGAGCCCAGTTGCATGGATGTAATTTGAATACAGGTCAGCCATAATCTCACTGGAAGTTTGAGGAGATACAAATGAATTCAGATGAGCAAATGTAGCATTGCCCACCCCTCCTCCTGGGTGAGGTTAATTTTAAGTTCCACATGAATGAGAAAGAGGGTAATTGGGGGTGGGTGGGTGCCATCACTAATGGGATGGAGGGTGTGAGAGGAAATCAGACTCGCGATATTATCTCCAATGAAATGACTCTTTCCTTGATCTCTTCCCAGGTGCCTGCCCCCTCCAGGATACCGATTGAACATGAAGACCCTCCCGGCCGGTTTCAGCCGCAGTCCCAGAGGAATGCCCCGCTCACGGAGCATGTACACCAACAGGTTCAAGCAGTGCTGAGCGCTGCTTCCTTCACCTCCCATCGTCAGAGCCACCACCACAAGCAAGCATCTCAACCCTCCTCTGACTGACAACGGGAACGTGCCCTCCGATCCACATCGAGTGAGGCTGGGCTGGATCTTACGGTTCTCAGGATGTGGGAGGGTTGGGGAACCAGAGAAGAGAAGAGGAATGGAGATTCTGAGATAGAAACAGGAAGTGCTGAAGGTCTGGCAGCATCTGTGGAGAGAGAGAGAAAAGCAGAATTTACATCTTGAGCCCAATATGATTCTTCTTTGGTGTACGTTCAATCATCCCACAAGCCAGCCCACATGACTGGAGTGTCAGACAGTCCCAATACTAAAGGACTGATAAGGAAGGAAGTTGGGGGTAGATGATGGCCCAGTGGTATTATCGCTGGACCTGTTGATCCAAAAACCCAGGTAATGATCTGGGGACCAGGGTTTGAATCCTGCCACGGCAGGTGGTGGGCTTGAATCCAATAAAAGTCTGGAATTAATGGTCTAATGATGTCCATGAGTCCATTGTCAATTGTTAGAAAAGGTCCTGAAGAAGGATTATACCCGAAACATCGCCTTCTCCACCTCCTGATGCTGCCTGGCTTGCTGTTTTCCTCCAGCCTCCTGCCTGTCTACCTTGGATTCCAGTGTCTGCAGTTTTGTTGTCTCCAATTGTCAGGAAAAGCCGATCTGGTTGTCTAATATTCTTTAGCAATGTCCTCATCCTGTGAATGAATGAAAAGAAGTGATGGGGATGGAGGGGGGGATGATGGTTTGAGACAGTCCTAGCACGAAAGGACTGATAAGGAAGGATTAAGGAAGGAGGGAGGGTGAAGATCAATTGTCCATCAGGCAGCAGTGAGCTCTGTACCATGGTTACAATTAGTCACTGCCAATTGAAAGGTGTTCCCTTTGCCCCTCTCTGTCCCACCTGCTTTCTGACTGCAGCCTCAAAAAAGTGAAGTCAAACCCACTGCCACAAAAAACACCAATGAACAGCAGATGCTTGAAATCTAAAATGAAACTGGAAACACACGGCAAGTCTGGTAGCATTGGTGAGAAAGTGTTTTGAGTATGAAGGGTCACTGGACTCAAACTGTTAACAACCGTGAAGCAATTGGCTCCTTCACCAGCCTGGGAACTCGTCGATTGGTGTGTTTCAAATCAACAGGAGAGTTTCCAATTTTCCTGTCGCCTCACCTTCTGTAATATCAGAGATGCGCACCATCATATTGCCTTGGTCAACCCATGCCATTATGTGATATTTATCTCTCAGAGGAAGGGGTGAGAAGGGTGGGCATGGCTGGCCTGCCTGATATACAGCCGTATAATCCAGCCCATTCTCTCGAAGAGGCAACAGGACAAGCCGATACTCACCTGTCACCCACCAATCTCCAACCCCAAGTGTTTACAGGACAAGATGGCCGGTGCAGGGATGGTGAAGGTGTGTTTAATGTGTCTGCTTTAAAAGAATATATCCATACCCGGAGACAGTCTTTTTTAATTTGTGCTGCTAAATATTGTATTTGCTTCACTTATTTCTCTGGTGCTCGGTTCTGCAGATAAACGATTGTGTTTCTGTTACTACAAGAGCAGGCTGTCAGGACATGAATGCATCTGATTTTACTGTGAGGCAAACACAGAGAACATTAGAGAAACTCAGCAGGTCTGGCGGCGTCTGTGGAGAGGGAGAAACAGAGTTAACGTTCTCAGCTCAGTTTGACTCTTCTTCAGATTCTTCACTTCTGAAGTTGCGTCACACCAGACCCAAAACATTAACTCTGTTTCTCTCTCTCTCTCCACAGATCTGCCAGACCTGCTGAGTTTCTTCAGTGTTCTCTGTGTTTGTTTCAGATGTCCAGCATCCACAGTATTTTGCTTTGATCTTGTTGTGTATGTGGTTTCAGCTGGCTGAAAGTACAGTCAGTGACTGCTTTGGTATTTATTCTCCATCTTTTCACAAACATAGCTAGGTGTAAAAATGAGGAACTCCAAAATAAAGTGACCCTTTTCACCTCTTGGCTTTTTCAAAAAAAAAATTTTCACGGGATGGGATGCTGAACTTATTGTCCAGAATAGAGGGTGATGAACAAGCTTATTGAGTAGAATTTGATAGCTTTGTAGGCACTTCAGAGGGCACTTACCATTCCCATGCGGGCCAGACTGGGGGAGGGTGGCAGATTTCCTTCCTTACAGGGGCATCGGTGAACCAGATGAATTTGTGCAACAGCTAGTGATACTTGTTATGGTCATCCTTACTGCGATTATCTTTCATTCCAGATCTATAAATGAATTAAAACACATGTCCCTGGAGCACTAACCTAGGATTCCAAATTACTAATCCAGTTGACATAAACAATACACCATCGGATCCCACAGTCAGTGATTTAGCGAGTTTTGAGAAGATTTGTAACTCAGTTTGAGGTTCTGGATGTAGATTTGCTCGCTGAGCTGGAAGGTTTGGTTTCAGATGTTTCATCACCATACTAGGTAACATCATCAGTGAGCCTCCAGGTGAAGCACTGGTGGTATGGCCCCACTTTTATATGGCCGGAACTCTATCAACAAACACATTGACTTGGATCTCAAATAACCATCTCCTGAGAAAAAGAAAATGAAATGGCGTCACCACAGGAAATGACATCACCGCAAGGAAACCTAAACACATAAATAAAAAGCAGGGCCATACCACCAGTGCTTCATCCAGAGGCTCACTGATGATGTCACCTAGTATGGTGACGGAACGTCTGAAATCAAACCTTCCAGCTCAGCGAGCAAACCTACATCCAGAATGTAAGTGACTATAAAGCACCAAAGTGATGGTAATGCTGGCCTTGTAATCTGGAGGCCTGAATAAAATTGTTCTGTCTTTCTGTAGTAATCTCCTATATTTTCCTCCTTCTGCAATGAGGCATTGCTAGGGTGTGGGTGAGAGGGGCAGTTCCAGGATCTTGCTGAGGTGCCTTCTCTCCAGTGTGACCCTCAGTTGCAGTAAGCTGTCTGGGCCATGATCAATCTTCTTTCAATGCAGGCACCGAATTGTCAATGATATCGGTCAGCTTGTTAAAAAGGATCCCCCACAAAGCATGGCATTGTGGGTCCGTCTACCTACAGCACATGGGCTGCAGCAGTTCAAGAAGGCAGCTCACCCCCACCTTCTCAAGGGGCAACTAGAGTCATGTCCCACAGGTCTCACAGGCAGTGTTACAGAAATATGGAGGCAAAGTACAGTGGACACTGGAAATCTGCGATGAAAGCAGAAGCTGTTGGAGAAACTCAGTAGGCAGCATCTGTCTCATGGTAACAATCCAGAATGATCTCACTGTTGAGATAGATTTATAAACGTTTATAAGGTGTAAACAAGCCCTTTTGCCCAACTTGTCCATGCTGCCCATCCCTGTTCTGATAACTACATCAATTATAACAGTGATGTGGTATAGAGGAGGTCATTTTGCCCCCTCCTCCCTTTGCTAAAGCTATTGATTTATTCCCGCTCCCCCTGCTCCTTCTCGATAGCCCAGGAAAATGGAGGAAAATTGAACAAAGCCATCACCATTTTCAGAAATATTTGTTTTTAGGGTTCTGGTCACTATAGGTTATGAGCACGGTTGTTCATGGAATTGTAATCCAGAGTCCTGCACTAAGACTCCATAAACATGAGTTCAAATCCAACCATCATGGTCAAGGGAGTTAAAAAGTCGTTGACTAAGTAAATCTGAAATGATGAGGCTAGTCTTAGTAATGATGACCTTCAGAATTTCTGAACTGTTGTCATAGAGTCATAGAGATGTACAGCACAAAACAGACCCTTTGGTCCAATGCATCCATGCTGACCAGATATCCTAAATTAATCTAGTCCCATTTGCCAGGAATTGGCACCTAACCCTCTAAGCTCTTTCCATTCACATCCAGATGCCTTTTAAATGTCGCACTCGCACTAGCCTCCACAAACCCATCTGGTTCACTAAGGCCCTTTAAGGATGGAATCTGCCATCCTAAACTGGTTGGGTCTACATGTGACTCCACACCCACAGCAATGTGGTTAATTAGGGATGGGCAATAAATGCTGGTCTAGCCAGTGACATCCACAACCTGTCAATAAATAAATAAAAATCGTAGGAGCCGGAGTAGGCCATTCAGCCTTTCAGATCTATTCCACCATTCAATATGATCATAGAACATAGAACATAGAACATTACAGCGCAGTACAGGCCCTTTGGCCCTCGATGTTACGCCGACCTGTCATACCAATCTGAAGCCCATCTAACCTACACTATTCCATGTACATCCATATGCTTGTCCAATGATGACTTAAATGGACTTAAAGTTGGCGAATCTACCACCGCTGCAGGCAAAGCCATACCCTTACTATTCTCTGGGTAAAGAAACTACCTCTGACATCTGTCCTATATCTATCACCCCTCAATTTAAAGCTATGTCCCCTCGTGCTCGCTGTCACCATACTTGGAAAAAGGCTCTCCCTGTCCACCCTATCTAACCCTCTGATTATCTTATATGTCCCTATTAAGTCACCTCTCAACCTTCTTCTCTCCAACGAAAAAAGCCTCAAGTCTCTCAGCCTTTCCTCATCAGACCTCCCCTCCATACCAGGCAACATCCTAGTAAATCTTCTCTGCACCCTTTCCAAAGCTTCCACATCCTTCTTATAATGTGGTGACCAGAACTGCATGCAATACTCCAAGTGCGGCCACACCAGAGTTTTGTACAGCTGTAGCATAACCTCATGGATCCAGAACTCAATCCCTCTATTAATAAAAACTAAAACACTGTACGCCTTCTTAACAACCCTTTCAACCTGGGTGGCAACTTTCAAGAATCTGTGTACCTGGACACCGAGATCTCTCTGCTCATCTACACTACCAAGAATCTTACCATTAGCCCGGTACTTTGCGTTCCGGTTACTCTGACCAAAGTGAATCACCTCACACTTGCCAGCATTAAACTCCATTTTCCACCTCTCAGCCCAGCTCTGCAGCTTATCTATGTCTCTCTGTAACCTACAACATCCTTCATCATTATCCACAACTCCACCGACCTGAGTGTCGTTTGCAAATTTACTAACCCACCCTTCCACGCCCTCATCCAGGTCGTTTATAAAAATGACGAACAGTAGTGGACCCAACACCGACCCTTGCGGTACACCACTGGTAACTGTGCTCCAGGATGAACATTTCCCATCAACCACCACCCTCTGTCTTCTTTCAGCAAACCAATTACTGATTCAAACTGCTATATCTCCCACAATCCCATTCCTCCGCATCATGGCTGATCATCCAACTCAGTTCCCTGTTCCTTGCTTCTCCCCCATACCCTTTGATTCCTTTAGCCCTAAGAACTAGATCTAAATCCTTCTTGAAAACATTCAATGTTTTGGTCACAACCACTTTCTGTGGCAGAGATTCCACAGGCTCCCCACTCTCTAGGGGAAGACATTTCTCGCCATCTCAGTCCCAAACGGCACACCGGTCCTTAGGCTGTGACCTTCCTGGTTCTGAAGTCTACGGTCATTGGAACTTCTTTCATGTGTTTGCCCAGGCTCGTCCTGTTCGGATTTTATAGATTTCTATGAGATACACTCTCTCATTCTTCTAAAGTTCAGTGAATACTGTTCTAACTGACCCAATCTCTGTCTCAGTCTTGATTATTTGTCGATTGAGGAATAATTTGCACATCTCATGAATTAATAAATAAAACTTCCCAGCTGGCAGTTGAGGTATTCACTTTCATCCTGTAGGAAGGGTTACTCGTGTGTCACTGTAATAGACATTGAAAGACAAAGTGAAGGTGACTGAAGCAGGCTGGACTATTCCTTAGTAAGTGAATCAGATATGTGTGGTTCCGTGGTCAGTCATCCTTGCATTTTACAGCTGTAATAACTGACAGCCTGTCACTACTTATGATTGTTCTTCTCTTTGCAGAAGTTAAGGGCTTGTCTAAGGGAGAATATCTGATCTGATTTCTCCTGAAGGGGCTTTGTGTTAACTTCACAGTGTGAACATGTGCAGTATTTTCTCCGACTGGCCTACACGAATCCCACTGTGGGTATGGTCACTGCAGCATTGCTGTGTCATGTTTGAGATGATATTCAGCACACTCTGTTTATTTTCTCTGACAAATCTACTTGTGAAGTTTTTAAAAAACAAAGGCAAAATCCATAGCTTTCCAAGTTGGGACTTGTGAAGTAGAACATAAGAACAAGGAACAGGAGGAGGCCATTCAGCCCCTCAAGCCTACTCCGCCATTCAATACCATCATAGCTGATCTCACTTTGGCCTCAACTCCACTTGCCTGCCCCCTCTCCATAACACTTCAACCCACTACTCATTATAAATCTCCTCCTTCAATTTACTCAATGTCCCAGCATCCACCGCACTCTGGGCGAGTGAATTCCACAGATTCATTACCCTTTGAGAGAAATAATTTCTCCTCATCTCTATTTTAAATCTACTGCCCCTTATCCTAAAACTATGACCTCTCATTCTAGACTGCCTCACAGTGGGAAATATCCCTTCTACGTCTCCTTTGTCAATCCCCTTTAACATGTACATGCCTCAATTGGATCTCTGCTCGTTCTTTCAAACTCGAGTGGGTATAGTCCTAAACTGTTCAATCTCCTCAATGGTGAGAAGAGAGAAAAGCTTGCACTTGGATGCTGAAGCCAACAGAGTGTATTTCAAAGTGTTACAATTTAAGGAAGCAAGGCAGGTAATTTTCACGCAAGAAGGGGTGCCACACCAGTTAGCACTGCTGCCTCACAACACAAGGGACCTACTTTCGATTCCAGTCTCAGGCGACTGTCTGTGTGGAGTTTGCCTGTTCTCACTGTGTCTGCTTGGGTTTCCTCCGGGCGCAGGTTAAGCAGATTGGCCGTGTAGGTGGCTGTGTCTGGTTGAGATGCTCTTTGGAGGGTCTGTGTAGACGCGTTGGGCCGAATGGCCTGCTCCCACATTATAGGGATTCCATGATTCTAAGTTCCCGAAAATTGCACTGATGTGAGCAGCAGTTTTGTGCTATTTGTCGGAGACAGTCGTATAGCTGTGTACTGTTTTCCGTGACAATCGACCATCTCAAACAGCTTTGCAGCTGGCCAAGTACTTTCAAAGAACCATAGATTCCCTACAGTGTGGAAACAGGTCCTTCGGCCCAAAAGGTCCATACCGACCCTCCGAAAAGTAACCCACCCAGAACCATTCCCCTACCCTATGATCCTACATTCACCCCTGACTACTGCATCTAACCTACATAACCTTACTGTGGGCAATTTAGAATGCCAATCCACTTAACCTGCACAACTTTGGACTGTGGGAGGAAACAGAGCACCTGGAGGAAACCATTGTAGACACGGGGAGAACGTGCAAACTCCACACAGACAGTCACCTGAGGCTGGACTTGAACCAGGGTCCCTAGCGTTGTGAGCCACCATGCCACCCACTTTTGAACTTCTGTTGCAATGTCGGAAAGACAGGAGCCAAAATGTGCACAATGCGATCCCACAGAGGGCAATATGATCATTTCCTTTTTGTGCTATAAGAATAGAAAATATCCGGAATACTCAGCAGTTCCGGCAGTGTCTGTGCACAGAGTCAATGTTTCTGTTCCATGACGTATTGTTGATTGCAGGCTACAGTTCTGACCAGAACCCCAGGGGCTAATTCCCCGTCCTTCTTTGAAAGATTGCCATAGAATCTTTCACACTTACCCAAACAAGGGAAGGGGCCCTCAGTTTAATGTCTCATCATAAATATTGACATAATAAATATTGTCCAGGACCTGTAGAGGAGAGGGAGAGTCCAATTATGACTTTGAACAAATAACTGGTAATGCATCCTCCCTCCACCCCAACAATTCCAGTCCATTACTTTAAGAAATCATAGCCAAAAGATCGGGAGCATTTCAGGTAAATGTCAGAATCACATAGAATTCGACGAAGCATCAGTTTTACGGTAGTCATAAGCCTTTACAACTGCATTGGCTAATTTGGAATTGACAAGATCAGATGTAAGCTGTACAGGAAGTCAGTTTTAATTCCAAAGGCATAGAATTGAATCCAGCCCAAAACTAGACAGAGAACTAAAAGTGAATTTACTCATTTTAGAACTTTAGAAATGATATAACGCAGAATGGGGCCATTTGGCCCATCTTGTCAATGCTGACCCAAAGACACCCCGGATGTCCTTTCTAATCCCATCTCCCTGCACACGGCCCATAGCCCTGCAGCTTTCAGCACTTAAGGTGCAGATCCAGGAACGTTTTGCTAGAGTTAACGGTCCCTATCACCAGACACCCACTACCCTCTGCGTAGAACATCTTTCCTCACATCCCCTCTAATTCTTCTACCACCTAGTTTCAATCTACGGCCCCTGGTTTTTGAACTCTCTATCAAGGGAAACAGGTTCCTCCTGTCTATCCATCGCTACCCTTCATAGTTTTGTATACCTCAATCATGTATTCCTCAAGCATTGAGTATAGGAGTTGGGAGGTCATATTGCGGCTGTACAGGACATTGGTTCAGCCACTTTTGAAATTTTGTGTGCAATTCTGGTCTCCCTCCTATTGGAAGGATATTGTGAAACTTGAAAGTGTTGAAAGTTACAAGAATGTTGCCAGGGTTGGAGGGTTTGAGCTATAGGGAAAGGCTGAATAGGCTGAGGCTGTTTTCCCTGGAGTGTTTGAGGCTGAGGGGTGACATTATAGAAGTTTATAAAATCATGAGGGGCATGGATAGGATGAACAGACAAGGTCTTTTCCCTGAGGTAGGGGAGTCCAGAACTAGAGGGCATAGGTTTAAGGTGAGAGGGGAAAGATATAAAAAGGACCTAAGGGCAATGTTTTCATGCAGAGGGTAGTGTGTGCATGGAATGAGCTGCCAGAGGAAATGGTGGAGGCTGGTACAATTACAATATTTAAAAGGTATCCAGATGGGTTTATGAATAGGGTTTTGAAGGATATGGGTCAAGTGCTGGAAAATGGGGCTAGAATAGGCTAGAACATCTGGTCGGCATGGACGAGTTGGATCGAAGGGCCTATTTCCGTGCCGTACATCTCTATGACTCTATGTCACCTCTCAGCCTTCTCTGTTGCAAGGAAAACAACCCCAACCTCTCCAATCTCTCCTTGTAGTGACAATTCTCCAGCCCAGGTGACATTCTAGTAAATCTTCTCTGCCCTCTCTCCAGAGCAATTGTGACCTTCCTGTGACATAGTGACTGGCTCTCTCCCTCTCAGCTGGAAATCAGAAAGACGTTGGCGGTGTCCTATCGCTAATGTGAGTTTCCTGTGACAGGAGCTCATGAGCGGGAATTTACACTCTCTCCCTGTGTAATCACCACATTCCAAGCAAAGCCTGTTTGGTCCCACACACAAAAGCTTGTGATCCTCCCGGATTGACTGGAGACATTGGATATTAATCTTGAGGATCATGCAGAGGGCTCACCAGGGAGGAAACCTACAGTGGGGGTGGGATAAAATTCCTTAAATGCATTTGTTAAGAAAACATGTTGTCAGGAGTTGCAGATGGAATTTAGTTTAGATAAACGTGTAATTTTGGGAAGTACAGTTAGGGCAGGACTTACAAGCTTAATGGTAGGGTCCTGGGGAGTGTTGCTGAAAAGGAGGTTCAAATTCATAGTTCCTTGAAAGTAGAGTGACAGGTAGCCAGGAAGAAGGTATTTGGTACACTCGCCTTCATTGGTGCATTTGGTAAAGGAGTTAGGATATCATGTTGCTGTACAGGATGTTGGTTGGGCCACTTTTGGAATACTGCATTCAGTTCTGGCCTCCTTGGTATAGGAAATGTTAAACTTGAGAGAATGTGGAAAAGATTTACAAAGGTGTTGCCCGGGTTGGAGGGTTTGAGCAACAGGGAGAGGCTGAATAGGCTGGGGCTGTTTTCCCCTGGAGTGTCGGAGGTTTAGGAGTGACCTTATAGAGCTTCATAAAATCATGAGGGACATGGATAGACTGAATCGACAAAGTCTTTTCCCCAGGCTGGGAGAATCCAAAACTAGAAGGCGTAGGGTTCAGATAAGAGGGGAATGATTTAAAAAGGTCCTAAGGGGAAACCTTTTCACTCAGAGGGTGGTGCATGGATGGAATCAGCTGCCAGAGGAAGTGGTGGAGGCTGGGACAATTACAACATTTAAAAGGCATCTCAAAGGGGATACAAATAAGCAGGGGTTAGAGGGATATGGGCCAGATACCTGCAAATGGAATTAGATTAATTTGTGATATCTATTCCATGGACGTGTTAGACCAAATAGTCTGTTTCCACGCAGTACAGCTCTATGACTCTATATGAGAAATGGATCTTGTGGCTTGTTAAGGAAGCATTTCACCAAGGCGGCTGGGCTCCATTGTGGAGTGTAGAGCGCTGGGCCAGGCAGAGGCTCTATGCAACCGAAAGCAGTTGAGGGCAAAAGATTGACTGTTTTCAGGAAAGAGTTGGGTATAGTTATTGGGTTTAAAGGGATCAAAGGCAGAAAAAAGGGAGAAATTGTCAGTAAGGGACTGAGTTGGATGATCATATTGAATGGTGAATGGCCTATTCCTGCTCCTGTCTTCTATGTTTATCTGATTTAATGCCCACACTTACGTCTGTCCAGAATAGGCAGTCAAATCTTTGACTCTGGATTTGCATGAGGCATACCTTCCTTTGCCAGCAGGTGTCGCAATTTGCCTGCAGATCAGCTGGTTGTGTCTCGACTCCAACCCTCTGCCTCACACTGACTAAGCAGATTATTAGGAATTAGTTTTTGCTTTTCTCGGGGATAATATTGGACAAGTGCTGTGCTAGATATTACCTCACAAACCACCTGGGGATGGGACAGGGTAAGTGGTGGGTGGAGAGGGTACAAACAAACTGGTGCCCAGATTGCAAATGTGCCCCTCCCTTTCAAATTCAGCCACGTTCCCCACTGCTGTCCTTCACTCTCATTTGAAACAGCAAAAAATTTCTTGCATTCCTCCTATAACTGAAAGCAAATGAAAACAATCATCTCTTAACAATCAAAGCTAGTTGAACATTAGGTTTAATCTCTGCATGGTGCCAATGCCATAATCTGATCTGCCTTTAGTTTGTGGTGTAATCTAACAATGAGGCTATTTTGGTTTTAATTGTGGTTTCATAAACTCTGAAGACACAAATTATGTTCTGTTTTGTGAAATGTACCAGCAACACAATTAATAGCTGGTTCCATGTCGCTTGTGACCTCTAGTTTAGAGTACAGTTGTTTGGCAGTCCCACTTTAACCTGATTGACATTTAGCAGCCCTGGACCTTTTCCCTGATTATATACCTTGAGAAGGGGGATAAATATCTAGATTGTAAACCCTCTTTACATGTCCCTCGAGACTTTGAGCGGACAGGAAACTATTAAAGCTGTTAAAACAGTAAACCACCACTGACTTTTCAGGTTAAAAGGTATTTAGACCATGAAAGTGCCTCGGGGAAGGGGTGGAGCAGGGATTGCAGGTCGGTTGGGTCTGAAGGCTGTAGGGTGAAGCAGTGTCAACCCTTTCTAGAGCACAGCACATGGCTTTGGTTAAAGCAGCAACCTGCCTGATGTGATGAAAGCTGTCAAGGCAGCTTCCAGGAAAGAAAAATGCCTTGATATCCTGTTTGGCACAATGTAGAAACCTCACTGCTAATGGAACAAAGGATGCTAAAGTGGATAGCCATGGGGCAGAAAGAGTGCAGTAATGCAAACCACCAGTTTTCCTCTTAAGTTCTGGGAGCAGCTCCGAGGGACAACATAGAAGTTTGGGGTGGCCATTCAGCCCCTCAAACCTATTCTGTTGTTCATTTACATTACACTTGATCTGTGTTGTAACTCCAGTCACCTGAATTATTTCAAGCAGGATGCTGGGAGAACACAGCAAGTCAGGACTAAAGAAGGGTTGCACCTGAAACATTGACTTTTCCACCTCCTGATGCTGGGTCAAGTGTGTGTTGCTGGAAAAGCACAGCAGGTCAGGCAGCATCCGAGGAGCAGGAGAATCGATGTTTCTCAATCTGCTCCACCATCCTGTCTGGCCTATCACTTTTACCCCCCACCTTCATCTACTGACCACATTCCCAGCTATCTTCCTCCCAGCCCCATCCCGTCTCCCATTTATCTCTCAGCCCCCCCCTTGGCCCACAAGCCTCATTCCTGATGAAGAGCTTATGACCGAAATGTCAATTTTCCTGTTCCTCGGATGCTGCCTGACTGCTGTGCTTTTTCAGCACCATTCTCTTGACTCTGAACTCCAGCAGCTGCAGCCCTCACTTTCTCCACCTCCTGATGCTGCCTGGCTTGCTGTGTTCTTCCAGCTCGTCTATCTTGGATTCCAGCATCTGCAGTATTTTTGTCTCAAACCTGAATTATTTCTGCAACCATTAACAGGTTTTGCTCTGGAAGATTTTTTTCTCGTTCCCTAGCCATTAGACATTAACTATATTTTGATTTGTTTTATTTCTGAATGTCTAGAATACTGTTGAAAGAGACACTGTTTGTCAAATCTTGCATCTGATTGTAATTTGTAAGAAATACTGCCTTATAAGCAAACCAACATTAATACCATGTAAGGGGAGAGTACAGACTGGTTGGAAAGTGTCTCTGAATAACCACCACTCTCTTCTCAGACAGATTGATATTTCTTGCAAATTATCCTGATGACCACATGATGAAAAGCTTAATCAAAAATGTCTCTTTTCTCAGCAATATTCAACCCTTTTACAATTACGACTGACTAACTCTCTATTTGATTCTCGAGTTCAGAAATGAGTAAAAGTCAAGTTTTGAAATGGAAAGGAGATATGTTTTTGCTGATGCATTCTTTGTGATGTATATGGGTGGTGGAGGGTTAACAGTTTTGCAATTGTGCTTAAAGAACGCTGTCCCTTAATCCTTAGCTGTTGAGGACTTTCACAGTTCCGCTAAAGGAATTTGAGCACAATATTGCACAGACCTTTCCCCCAGCTATCGTTGTTCTTCTGCAAACTTAACACAAACAAACATAGCAATGGGAAAGGCTGCGTTTGGCAAGAAAAGATGGCTACAAACCAGGAAGCTGATCAAAAAAAAACTCAAAATGTGATTTGTGGAGAGTGTGATTTAGAGCGTTGTGTTTGGGTGCAAGACCTATTGGAAAGGAGAGACTAACTTGTCACATATCTTTGAAATGTGCCTTTGGAGGGCAGAAAGGATCAACTGGACAAAAAAAAGTTACAAAGGGTGAAGTGCTGCAGGGAATGTATAAACAAAGAAATTTATTGAACGTCACTAGGAATGAACAGAGAGTTTGCATAAATATAGAAATATAGAAAATAGTTGTAGGAATAGGCCATTCTTCGTGTCGAACCTGTACTACCATTCAATATGATCATGGCTGATCATGTAATCTCAGTAGGCGAACGTGAGGACTGCAGATGCTGGAGATTAGAGTCAAGATTAGAGCGGTGCTGGAAAAGCACAGCAGGTCAGGCAGCATCTGAACAGTAGGAAAATCGACATTTCGGACAGGAGCCCAAGGGCACTTGCCTTAAACGCCGATTTTCCTGCTCCTCGGATGCTGCCTGACCTGCTGTGCTTTTCCAGCACCGCTCTAATCTTGACGCAATCTCAGTATCCCATTCCCACCCTCTCTCCATACCCCTTGTTCCCTTTAGTCACAAGGGCCATGTCTAGCTCCCTCTTGAATCTATCTAATGAACTGACCCCAACAGCTTCCTGTGGGACAGAATTCTACAGGTTCACAACTCTCTGAATGAAGACATTTTTTCTCATCTCAGTCCTGAATGTCTTACCTACATCTAGAGAGGAAACAGACTTGGATGAGACATTGTTAAGGGAGAACTTTGAGGCTGAAGAAGAAGGAAGAGTATATCAGCATTTGATGGCCTGAGAATTGAAAGAAGCTGTTAGTAAATAAAAAGAATGGCGGAAGATAGAGAGATATAGAAAGTTTACAGAAAGCCAGGCAGAGCACGCACATTCATGCTGATTGAACATCTGAACAATCTATTTCCTGAGTGATCAAAGCCAATGTGTTCTAACTGAGCTAGACGCTGGACCTCACTGGGCCAATGGAAACAGTGACTCAGGGAGTAAAGCCCTTCCCTACATCAGTAACCTCCTTCAGGCCTACAATCAGCCAATTCCTATCGACTAGCAGAGCAGGCTTGAGGGGCCGAATGGCCTATACGTGTTCCTATTTCTTATTCCTTACAGCCGAATCCTCCAAGATCTCTGCACTTCTAATTCCAGCCTCTTACGCATTCCCGACTTTAATCGTTCGCCACTGGCAGCCTTGCTATCTCCCGCTGAAGCTCCCTTCCTAATGCTCTCCGTCTCTCCTCCTCTGCCTTCAAAAAACCTGCCTCTCTGAACAAGCTTTTGATCACCTGTCCTGACATCTCGGTGTCAAAATTTATCTAATTTCTGGCCCTGAGAGTTGCATTTAGCTCTGTTCGAGGTGCTGTATGAAAATGAGTTGTTAAGTAGTCCGTAAGAAGCTGCTTCACCCTGCACTAGCATGGATCAGTGGCTTGTTGTTTTTAGTCAGTGGTTCCTTAGTTCTTCATAAGAAATTGCTGTTCAGGTCTGCTAAATGGACCATTCTTGAGCTGTAGAGAAATGTGAAATGCACACTGCACATTTCAGTGCATTACAGAAATAATTTGACCGGTTATGGAGTCACTCTAATATGGATTGATGGGCAATCAAAATACAGCACTGGCTTTGACTGTAATAAATGTGACATTACATTAAGAGGCAAAAGGTGCGTCATTGAAGGCTGCTGAGGGTCCCTTAGACTCTGCTGGGACTCCTGATGACTTCCAGACTGGGTGTATGTTTGGTTTTATAGCGCTCTGTGTATTGTTTACAGTGCAGTTAGTTTAATAGGAGCTGGTAATTCCCCATCGTACGTTGAGCATAGTCATGTCACTCAATCACTGAGACAGGCAGTGCTTTCTTTGAAGTCTCAGTAACGGCTGGTGGTTGATGGTAGAGAGTGAAAAATCAAAGGGAGAAAAGGTGAAGGTTGCATTTATTACCAGTGATTGCAGTCTGCTCAGAAACAATGGTTGGTGGAACTTGTCTTCGAGTGGGATTTGTACTCCTGTGGGTCGCATCCGGTGCTGAAAATGTGCTAACTGCACCCGTCAGCCTGTGGTGGAACCCATCCAACCTCCACTCCAGAGACCTGCTCACAAAGCCCTAGGCTGCCACTCCAATGCAGAACTGAAGGAGTGTTGCACAGTCTGAAGCACCTTCTTTCAGAGAAACCAAAGCTCTGTCTGCCCTGGATGTAAAAGATCTCAGAGCGCTGTTTCAAGGATAATAAGAGTGAGCTAGTTCCAGTGTTCTGCTCAATATTTATCGTTCAGTCAGTTGACTGGTCTTTATTACACTGCCGTTTGCTGGAGCTTACTGAGCACAAATTGGCTGCAATGCTTTTTGCATTAGAATATTGGCCATTCTCCAGAAGTAGCCCCATGGCTATACAACCCTTTGCGATGCCTTGACATTATGAAGTGGACACTGCAATTGCAAATGCTTTATTAGATTATCAATTCATTGTCCTGTCTCGATGTTTGTATCTATCTCTGTATCTACAAGGTATCGATGTCTATCAGTGTAGAATTATCAACCTTTTCCAAGTTGTATTCATCCATCCTGTAAATCCTGGTACATCCATAACTGTTTTGTTGTCACACTTTAAAGGAAGAATTGCTTAAAACAACATCTCGTTTCAGGCTGATTTCTGACGGAAAGTTGAGACTCGAGAGCATCTTTAATTTAGGAGGTAAAAACAATGACTGCAGATGCTGGAAACCAGATTTTGGATTAGTGGTGCTGGAAGAGCCCAGCAGTTCAGGCAGCATCCAAGGAGCAGCGAAATCGACGTTTCGAGCAAAAGCTCTTCATCAGGAATAAAGGCAGTGAGCCTGGAGCGTGGAGAGATAAGCTAGAGGAGGGTGGGGGTGGGGAGAAAGTAGCATAGAGTACAATGGGTGAGTCGGGGAGGGGATGAAGGTGATAGGTCAGGGAGGAGAGGGTGGAGTGGATAGGTGGAAAAGGAGATAGGCAGGTAGGACAAGTCTGGACAAGTCATGGCTGAGCTGAAAGTTTGGAACTAGGGTGAGATGGGGGAAGGGGAAATGAGGAAACTGTTGAAGTCCACATTGATGCCCTGGGGTTGAAGTGTTCCGAGGCGGAAGATGAGGCGTTCTGCCTCCAGGCGTCTGGTGGTGAGGGAGCGGCAGTGAAGGAGGCCTAGGTCCTCCATGTCCTCGGCAGAGTGGGAGGGGGAGTTGAAATGTTGGGCCACGGGGCGGTGTGGTTGATTGGTGCGGGTGTCCCGGAGATGTTCCCTAAAGCGCTCTGCTAGGAGGCGCCCAGTCTCCCCAATGTAGAGGAGACCGCATCGGGAGCAATAGATACAATAAATGATATTAGTGGATGTGCAGGTAAAACTTTGATGGATGTGAAAGGCTCCGTTAGGGCCTTGGATAGAGGTGAGGGAGGAGGTGTGGGCGCAGGTTTTACAGTTCCTGCGGTGGCAGGGGAAAGTGCCAGGACGGGAGGGTGGGTTGTTGGGGGGCGTGGACCTGACCAGGTAGTCACAGAGGGAATGGTCTTTGCGGAAGGCGGAAAGGAATGGGGAGGGAAATATATCCCTGGTGGTGGGGTCTGTTTGGAGGTGGCGGAAATATCAGCGGATGATTTGGTTTATGCGAAGGTTGGTAGGGTGGAAGGTGAGCACCAGGGGCGTTCTGTCCTTGTTACGGTTTGAGGGGTGGGATCTGAGGGCGGAGGTGCGGGATGTAGACGAGATGCGTTGGAGGGCATCTTTAACCCCGTGGGAAGGGAAATTGTGGTCTCTAAAGAAGGAGGCCATCTGGTGTGTTCTGTGGTGGAACTGGTCCTCCTGGGAGCAGATCCGGCGGAGGCAGAGGAATTGGGAATATGGGATGGCATTTTTGCAAGAGGTAGGGTGGGAAGAGGTGTAATCAAGGTAGCTGTGGGAGTCGGTGGGTTTGTAAAAAATGTCAGTGTCAAGTCGGTCGTCATTAATGGAGGTGGAGACGTCCAGGAAGGGGAGGGAGGTGTCAGAGATGGTCCAGGTGAATTTAAGATCAGGGTGGAATGTGTTGGTGAAGTTGATGAATTGCTCAACCTCCTAGCGGGAGCACGAGGTGGCGCCAATGCAGTCATCAATGTAGCGGAGGAAGAGGTGGGGAGTGGTGCCGGTGTAATTACGGAAGATCAACTGCTCTACGTAGTCAACAAAGAGACAGGCATAGCTGGGGCCCATACATGTGCCCATGGCTACCCCTTTGGTCTGGAGGAAGTGGGAGGATTCAAAGGAGAAATTGTTAAGGGTGAGGACCAGTTCGGCCAAACGAATGGGAGTGTCGGTGGAAGGGTACTGTTGGGGACGTCTGGAGAGGAAAAAATGGAGGGCTTGGAGGCCCTGGTCATGGCGGATTGAGGTGTAGAGCGATTGGATATCCATGGTGAAGATGAGGCATTGGGGGCCGGGGAAACGGAAGTCTTGGAGGAGGTGGAGGGCGTGGGTGGTGTCTCGAACGTATGTGGGGAGTTCCTGGACTAGGGGGGGATAGGACAGTGTCGAGGTAGGTAGAGATGAGTTCAGTGGGGCAGGAGCATGCTGAGACAATGGGTCGGCCAGGGTGGTCAGGCTTGTGGATCTTGGGAAGGAGGTAGAACCGGGCAGTGTGGGGTTCCCGGACTATGAGGTTGGAAGCTGTGGGTGGGAGATCTCCTGAGGTGATGAGGTTCTGTATGGTCTGGGAGATGATGGTTTGGTGATGGCGGGTGGGGTCATGGTCGAGGGGGCAGTAGGAAGAGAGGTCCTCGAGTTGACGTTTGGCTTCAGCTGTGTAGAGGTCAGTGCGCCAGACTACCGCTGCTCCCCCTTTATCCACTGGCTTGATGGTGAGGTTGGCATTGGAGCAGAGGGATTGGAGGGCTGCGCGTTGTGAGGGTGAAAGGTTGGAGTGGGGGAAAGAGGTAGACAGGTTGAGGCGGTTAATGTGTTTTCCACCTATCCACTCCACCCTCTCCTCCCTGACCTATCACCTTCATCCCCTCCCCCACTCAGTCATTGTACTCTATGCTACTTTCTCCCCACCCCCACCCTCCTCTAGCTTATCTCTCCACGCTCCAGGCTCACTACCTTTATTCCTGATGAAGGGCTTTTGCCCGAAACGTCGATTTCGAAGCTCCTGGGATGCTGCCTGAACTGCTGTGCTCTTCCAGCACCACTAATCCAGCATCTTTAATTTTCAGATCCCTCTCTCCAGTCAACAATTTAATTCTGATTGATTCTAGACTGTCTTTACTTGGCTGGGGAAGGTGGGCGTGAGTAGATGTTATAAACCCTTTTCAGTCCAAACAATACTCTGCTGGATATGACCAATCTTCTGCAGTGGGTGGCAGACTGCACAACACAGTGAGATGTTTCACTCTGAAGGGTTAAATTGTTGGCTTCTCATTGCCATTTGCTGCTCCGAGCACCCTCACCTTGTCCTCCCTCTTCCACAAAGTGACAAACATCCACAACACTGACTTGTGTATCACTTCATTGATGCATCAACTGTCCCATCCACATCTCAGGCCAAACATTGAGGCTACAGAGCTGGGGCTTTCTGCTGCAGTGAATCCATGACCCTTCCTGTCTGTAGCCCCGTGTTTCTATAGTTTCTCCTTACTGCCACCATCATTTCCAGTCTTTGAGTACGGGGGAGGACATTTGTCCCATCATGCATGTGCTAGTTTTGCCAAAAAGCTAACTAGTTCCACTCCCCTGGTCTTTTTCATTAACTTACCCTTCTCAAAGGCAAATAGGAAATGGCAACTAATACTGATTTTCCCAGTGATGGACCACATCTCACAAATAAATTAAAAAGTTCTTCAAGTACTTATCTGACTCACTTTGGAAAGTTATTATTGAATATGTTTCCATCTCCCGTTCAGGTGGGTCATAACAACTTGCTGCATGAAAAATATACCTCTCAACGTTCCCCTGCCTCTTTTAGCCTTGAACCCAGCTCCTCAGATTACCAACTCCTCCTGGCATTTTTTATGAGTGATATCAAAGTCTTTTCTAATCTTGAACGCTGCAATTAAATCTCCAACTAATGCTCTGTACTTTAACCAGTCCCAGTTTTACAGATCAGGGAAACTATGGTCCCACTGTCACCTCTGTCTCATCCATTAGTGACTCCTCCTCGACGAGAATGCAAGGTGACGACATTTCAGCAAATCTTAGTCAGTTGCTTCAAGGTCGGCAAAGTTGTGCTCCCGACAGAGGCCATTGTGGTCAACATTTGAGAGTAGACATTTCCTTTCGAAGGGAACATTTTTTTTTAGATTAATCTGAGCATCCAACTATTCTGCAAGGCCAGAAAGTACAGATAGGGGATCCAGATATGTGTGGTCTTGACAAAGACCATATTGGGCTCGAAGAGTGAATGATTTGGACTGACCTCTCTAGCCTGGCGCTCAACAATGAACAATGCAGGTGGAAGGTGTCCCAAGTTCAATCCCTGGTTGACTTTGGGGTCTTGTAATGGTGTTGCAACCATCCCCCTTGCACTAGGGTTCTTGATCCTGATCTCTGTATAATAATAGATGCAGTGACTGGACTATTAAACATCAATAGGGTTGGCCATGAACTAGTGGGGGCCATTGGGAGGACCCCTTAGCAGCAAGGGTTAAGGTATCACCTTGAGTGCTCTTGATCCATGGTGATGGAGCCTCTGGCCTTGATACACTGTCTCACCCATTTCAAATCCTCTTTCCCAAGTCATCCCACAATACGCTTATCAACCTGTAACTCAGCGATGGGATATCGATTTAGGTGAATCAATGACGAAGATCATTCTGAGCTCACTGGGGATTTTGGCCACTTATCCTCCAAACAAGGATCATCAGCGAGTGCCCTCATGGAGGGGGACAGATTTTTCATTTGTTTTGACACTGGGGATTGTCAGAATGCTGGGCACTGACTCCCTGAGGCTCTGTGATAATGTTCCCCACTGCCCCACTGAGTACGTCAATCAGTGAAGATCTGGAAGTGGCTGAAGACGATGTGGACCAACAGGGCTAACAAATGTCCTTATGTTTGAAACACTAAATCTCAATTTAGCTGGCACAATTGCGCGCAACGTGAGAAATTGACAGTGCATTACATTGGTAATTTATACAAGGCTAACCAAGTATGTTTACAGGGTCTACAAGTGTGTACATAGTTTCCTGTTTCCCTATCTCCACCCAGAGGAGGTCTTGCTGGTTTAAACAAGACCAGGAGACCCAGGAAGTATGCTTTTTGCTGCTCTTAGCTTCTAATAGCTGCTCTACAGTGTGACCTGGCTGTGCCCTTTGCAACAATTGTACCATTATTTTCTAACCTTGGCTGCAGATGCAGGAATGTTTTATATCATATTATGAATATAAATATATATTAAAATGTAGAAACACAAACAGATGTATTTTGCAGACAAATAATAAAACGTTGCTTTTCTTTTGCCGATTTGATGGTACCTAGAGTCAATGATGAAGAAACAAGACTGGCACATGGAATGGCAGTGCTAACTGTTGTCAACTCTAAGGTCACTGTCAGCTACCACCATGTTTTGGGTCTACTGTATCAGAGCCACAGTGTTTGAATATTAATTTATGATGGAATTAAGCTGTATTTTGCGATTTATTGCCAGTTTTCAATGTTTCAACAATAATGTTTTCTCATTCAGTTATAAGATACAGTGAATGCAATGATGTGATGCACTGTATAATAAAACAACTCTTTTAAAGCAGTAATTGTGTAAACCATCCTTTTACACTGCTGCCCAAGTTTTCCATCATTAGTTATTTGATAATGCAGAACCTGAATGTTGCTGAAATGAAAAAAATCACACCTTGGTCAAAGCCTTCCACCTTGCATTCATCAGGACAATTCACAAGAATGCCAATTTGATGGGAAAACCAATCTTTATATTGGCATGCTGCAGTTATACAAAATCCTGGTTAGACTTCACACAGAGTACTGTGAGCACATCTGAGCACCACACCTTAGGAAGGAGAGATGGCGTTGGATGGAATATAACGTAGGTTTACAAGAATGGTAACTAGACTTCAGGGATTAAGTTATGAGGCAAAATTGTACAAATAGGACTTGTTTTCTCTAAAAGGTTATGGGGTGATCTGATCAAAGTCTTTGAGGTATTAACAGGAATAGACAGGATAGATTAAGATAAACTATTTCCACTGAAAATAGAATGAGGGAGCATTGTCAAAAGATGAGGGCCAGATTGTTCAAGAGAGATGTTAGGATGCGCTTCTGCACACAAAGGGTGGGAGATGCTTGGAAATCACTTCCACGAATGGTAAGTGATGATAGATTAGTTGTCAATTTTGAATGTGAGATAGATACACTTTTGTTAAGCAGAGGGAGTTGGGCTAAAGGTAGGTATATGGAGTTAGGCCACAGATCAGCCATGATCTCATTGGATGTTGGAACAGGTCTGAGAGGCTGAGTGGCCTACTCCCTTTCCAATGTTCCTAATGTGTTCACGGACAATGTGGATTGGTTGGGAAGTGGAATCCAATCTTCGGAGGCATTACCATGGAGAATGTATCCATTAATGCTGATTGACAGTTAACTGCCAGGCTTGTTCAAATTTGAAACCAGGCAGGCTGATTGCAAAGCAAAAGATTTTGACAAAATATACATTTTTTTGTCATTCATTCATGGGATGTGGGCATCACTAACTGGGATGGACTTTATTGCCCATTTCTAATTGCCCTGGAGAAAGGGGTGGTGAGCTATCTTGAACCACTGTAGTTCATATGGTGTAGGTACGTCAATTGTGTGGTCAGGGAATGATCTCCAGGATTTTGACTCAGTGACACTGGAGAATCTGCTTCCAAGTCAGGAAGGCTTGGAGGGAAACTTTAAGATGGTGGTGTTCCCATGTATCTGCTGCTCCTGTCCTCCAGATGCTAACATGTCTATTTCACTAAGTCAAATAAATGGATCTTCAGTATGAGAGTTGCCCTGTTTGGGTTTATGTTCGGTTCTGACAGTATGGGCAGGGTTTTGGGTTTGTGGCCCTCAGCTGAGGCTGATGAGAGCCAGACCTGTGGCCTGTTGTGAGAGTGGTTTAAATCGTGGCCAAAAGCAGACTGACTGTCCAACTGAAGATGGTGGGCAGATTCTCACAAAGCTAGAGGCCCGGTAGATCTTCCAGCTCAGAGAGAGATGAGACGATAAGTTCAGGTAAATGAGGAGCAAGACAGAGAGGGAGAAGGGGCACTTTCCACTGTGTCTGTGACATTGCAAAACTTTAGACTTATCAGGTTTGGCCGGAATGGAGTGTGCCTTACAGCAGAATGGCCTGAGATTTCCACTAAAGACCCCCAGATGGTGGAATGGGATAGGGGGAAGCAGTTTGGAGAGCACTGGGCACCAGGCTCCTGGTCAGTTTTCCAACTGGAAAATTCCAACTAGCCTCTGGCAATAGATTCTCAGTGACCATACAACCTTTTTTTATTGTCAACCTGCCAGTGAGTAACCTGGAAAGTCACTCTCTTAGCTCCAGACGTATGGAATGCTGGGAAGGGGGAATAATGCTGGAAAGAACAGCTAATGGCATGAATTCACATGACCACCTCTGTAGCTGTTACCATGGAAGGTGTGTGTAAGTGAAAGGGGCCAAGCACCATTCCTTTTTTTAATCAAAGATTAATCCATGTCAAGAATATCACCCCCTCAGCAAGGCCCAGGCTTGGAGAGAGGTATCAAACAGCTCCTCATCCAAAGCTCTGCTTGCCCAGTGGGTTATAAAATCATTTAATCTAATTGGTGCAGAAAGAGGCCATTCAGCCCTATCATATCCATCCAGGCCTCTGCATGAGCAACTCAGCCAGCCCCACTTTTCCACTCCTTCCCCGCGGGGCTGCGCATCCTATCTCTTAGATGCCTCTCCCTTTTGAAAGTCGTGAAACACCCTCAGGCGACATGCCACAGACCCAAAGCACTTGTGAGAATATTTTCCTTCATGTCACCTTCGTGTCTTTGGCTGATCAGTGTCCTCTTTCTGCTAAAAGGGGCAGTTTACTTTATTATTGTGTGGAACGTGGCTTTGCTGAAAAGACCAGCATTTGTTACCCTAATTACCCCTTTCAGAGAGGAGTTAACACTGAACTGGATGATTGTTGATTGTTGGCCAAATGGATCAATTGCAGGAAATCAGCTGTTGAGTTTGCCAACCCTCACATTCAATGGCCTGAATTGGAGCACTCTATCCAATTTGGAGCACCATAGCTCAGGAAGGATGAGGAGATCCTGGAGAGGGCGCAGATAGGTTAGGTGCATTAGTTAGGGGTAAATGTTGAGTAATAAGGTCGAGGAATGGGTCTGGTTGGGTTACTCTTTGGAGGGTCTGTGTGGACTTGGGCCAAATGACCTATTTCTACACTGTAGGGATTCTATAATTCCATGAATAGGGTCTACAAGAATTATTCCAGGGACAAGGGAATTTCAGTTACCATCAGTTAGATTGGCTGTTCATCCTCCTGAAGAGAAGGCATATTGTTTCTGATTGGTGCAGAATCAATGGGCTGAATGGCTTTTTTCTGTGCGGTAGACCTTGGTGACTCCAAGGTGTAAAGGAGATTCAATCGAGGTGTTCAATGTCAAAAGAGGTCTGCACAGGATAGATACGGGAGGCAGGGTGATGTCACTGGACTAGTAATGTTCTGGGATCTAATGTTCGAGAGTGATGATGTGGGGATGTGGGTTTGAACTTCACCAATGGTAGAGGTGAAATTTGTGTTCAATAACAATTTGGCATAAAGAGCCAGCCAAATGGTAGCCAATGGCGATTGTCATAAAAACTTATTAATGTCCTTCAGGGAAGGAAATCTTTCATCCGAACCCGTGAACAATTTCCAGCACTTTTTAGCCCATTGCTTTGATTGGTATGTCTTCTCTTCAGGAAGATGAACAGCCAATCTAACTGAAGGTAACTGAAATCCCCTTATCCGTGGGGACCCTACCTACACCCTCTCCGGGATCCCCACATCCTTCCTCAGGTGCAATGCTCCAAATTGGATAGTGTGCTCCAACTCAGGCCATTGAATGGGAGGTGGGCAAACTCAACAGCTGATTCCTGCAATTCATCCAATTGGCAAACAGTCAACAATCATCCAATTCACTCCCTCAGAGTGGCAGTGAAACATGAAGGTGGATAGGTTGGGTGAGCAGGAGCGTGGGTACCTGCACTTGGACTGTGCTGTACATCTCTATGACTCTGTGATCAAGGGTGAGAGTTCACATGCTGAAGCTGCCATGATTCCTGTACACGCAACTAACTAACCCTTATGGTTCTCTGGACTGAAGAATGAACCTTAGGGTCAACATTGGGAGGTTACTTCCCTCGGGCTGGCGAATCTGAGAACAATCTCAGGATAAGGCAACAATCATTTAGGACTGAGATGAGGAGAAACTCACTCGGGGGATTGTGAACATTTGGAATTCTTTACCTCTGAAGGTGGTGGAATTTCTATTGTTGAATGTATTGAAGACTGCAAGATTTTTTTGGTTGCTTAGGGAACTGAAGGAGATGAGGAGCTGGCAAGAAAATGGAGTTGGGACTGCTGATCAGCCAGAATTGTATTGAGTCATAGTAACCCTAGAGCGTGGAAAGAAGCCATTCGGCTCATTGTGTCCAGACTGACTCCCCGAAGAGTATTCCACCTAGACCTTGTCCCAATCCCCCAGCTGATTCATGGGACCCCACATATAAATGGCTAATCCACCTAGCCTGTGCCCTAGGGAATTCAGCATGGCCAATCCATCTAACCTGCACATCTTTGGATTGTGGGAGGAAACCCACACAGATATGGGGAGAATGTGCAAACTCCATACAGACAGTCACCGGAGGCTGGAATTGAACCCGTGTCGCTGATGTTGTGAGGCTGCATTGCTAGCCACTGACCCACTGAATGACAGAGTAGACACGGGAGGCTGCATGTTGCACATCTGTACCTATTTCATATGTTCTTATTCAGTACTTCAAATATTAAGCCAAATGAATCATATTGAACAGATTGGACTGAGTGTGAACATAACACATTTCACAGAGGATTGCATTCTGACTTGTCCTCTTACAGCTCTCCAAACCTGCAATAAGTTAACCGTGACGTCAACATTATCCAACTCATCTGGCTCTGTGCATCCCGTAGAAAGCTGAGCTGTGGAGATGTTTCTCAGGCATGTTGACTGATGCCATCCACCACCTAATCCTCATGTTTTAAGGTTTGAAAGCTTGAAATTCCTGCCCTAATGGCTACGACAGTCACACAACATCAGGGGCATTGCAAGCATAGCATTTCCATTTGGCTTTCTCCCTATTCTGTTCTGGCCTGTGAGAGTTTGGTGGAAGCAGATTGCAGCGTTCAAAAGGGAATGAGATAAACATAGAATCTGCAACAAGTAGAATTATCCTTTCCACAGCTGCTCTGTCAAGATACCTCAGGAGTTCACATGCTTTGATCACCCCAAACCCCTATGGATGTAAGACATACACATACAACCTTGCCTCACAAGACAACCCACCCTTTCCTGATATTAGTCTAAGAAACCTTCTCTGATCTGCTCTGGTGACATTTACACCCTTCCCTAAATAAGGAGAAACTGGACACAATTCTCCAAATGGCATCTCACTAGTGTCCAGTACAACTTCAACATAGCCTCCCTGCTTTTGTACTCCATTCACCTTGCAATAAATGATCAAATTCTGTCCAAATTACTTGCTGAACCTGCATATTAACCTTTTGCAATTCATGTACAAAGACATCCATTCCATCTCAGAGCTCTGCAATCTCTTATTGTTTAGACAAATACACATCTTTAGGCTTCTGCATATTTTTCAATGTGACAATGTGCTTCATTTGTCAGATCTTTGCCCACTGACTTAAACTGTCAACATATTGGGTCTGCTATAACATGTGTTTCTTCAATGGGAATTGGCTATAACGCGATTGAAAAATTTAGATCATTATTTGGAGAACATGAGCTTTCTTTGCCTGTATTGGCTATAATGTGATTCCAGCCCCAATGGTTTAAATGGCACAGCTATTGTGCGATTTTCTTATAACACGAGATCACATGAGAATGGGAATATTGTGTTATATCAGAACTAACTGTATATCCCTTTGCAGCCTCCCTTGTATCCTCTTCATAAATTACTTCTTTATATTTCTGAGCATCATCAGCAAATTCTCCACCCAAGTCACTGATATAAATCATAAAATGTTGAGGTCTCAGCATTGATCCCTGTGGCACACCAGTCATTAGATGTCTCTAAACAGTAAAATACCTGCTCATGCTAACTCTCTGCTTCAATGTAGCCAAGCAATCATCTAACTATATGAATATGCTAGCTCCGACACCATGAGTTTTATTTTCCGCAACAACCTTTTATGAGGCACTTTATCAAATGCCTTCTTGAAGTCTAAGTATAGTATATCCACCGGTTTCCTTTTATCTGCAAGACACTTGGATGGAATTCATCAGGATTTGTCATAGAGTCATAGAGATGTACAGCATGGAAACTGACCCTTCGGTCCAACCTGTCCATGCCGACCAGATATCCCAACCCAATCTAGTCCCACCTGCCAAGCACCCGACCCATATCCCTCCAAATGCCTCTTAAATGTTGCTATTCATATACCCATCCAAATGCCTCTTAGATGTTGCAATTGTACCAGCCTCCACCTCATCCTTTGGCAGCTCATTCTATACATGTACCACCCTCTGTGTGAAAATGTTGCCCCTTAGGTCCCTTTATATCTTGCCCCTCTCACCCTAAACCTACGCCCTCTAGTTCTGGACTCACTGACTCCTGGGAAAAGACTTTGTCTATTTATCCTATCCATGCCCCTCATAATTTTGTAAACCTCTATAAGGTCACCCCTCAGCCTCCGACACTCCAGGGAAAACAGCCCCAGCCTGTTCAGCCTCTCCCTATAGCTCAAATCCTCCAACCTGGCAACATCCTTGTAAATCTTTTCTGAACCCTTCCAAGTTTCACAATATCTTTCTGATAGGAAGGAGGCCAGAATTGCATGCAATATTCCAACAGTGACCTAACCAATATCATGTACAGCCGCAACATGACCTCCCAACTCCTGTACTCAATACTCTGACCAATAAAGGAAAGCATATCAAACGCCTTCTTCACTATCCTATCTACCTGCGACTCCACTTTCAAGGAGCTATGAACCTGCACTCCAAGGTCTCTTTGTTCAGCAACACTCTCTAGGACCTTACTATTAACTGTATAAGTCCTGCTAAGATTTGCTTTCCCAAAATGCAGTCAGCCAGCATTTCTAACGATTTGCTCAGTACTATTTCTGTAGTGACTGCAATTTTCCTAAATTCCTCCTTACCTGCCATTTCCTCATCTACAGCTACGTCTGGCATATCAATTGTATATACAATCGTAAAAACTGATGCAAACTAGCTATTCAATTGACAGTCAACTCCTTACTTTTCATTGTTAGTTCCCCAGAATCACTTCTTGAACTAGTGCTTGTTTATTTAATTAATTTCTTTCCTGACACAAATTGGATTCTTAATTCTCAATCCCATTCCCAGTGAGTATGAGGTTCAAACCCCCTTCCCCCTTCTTCTGATTCAGTGTCGAAAGGGAGCACTCTGGCCGCCTTGGGATATGAAGAGTTAACACATTGAAAAAGCAGCAAACACTCTTCTGAAGTTAGTGCTGAAAGGCAGTTTAAAGGGAGCTCTATCTTGTAGCTAACCCATGCTGTGTGTGTTCGAGGAGTGTAAGATACTGACACTGGAAGGGAGCGGGGTTGGGGGGGGAAGGGCGGCTGACTGAAATGCAAAATGTTCACCTCCCAGCACGAACATCCCTCAGAAAAATATCGTGAACATGATATTTGGCAGTGATCAAGTGTTGTAATGATGAATTGCACAGAGAAAGCATTGCAATGATATTTGTGATGTAGTTTCCCTCTTGAGAAATGTTTTACAGTGAACCACTTTCCAATGAAACCACAGCGGAATAAGTCAATTGCTATTTGCAATGACAGCTATAGGCATTTTGAGGGGATTTTGGTCATTCCTGCAATTCAGATAAAATAGTGAACACTTGCGTCTGACTGATTTGACAGAAAAGCACCGAGATCCATGGAATACTTAGGTGGAATATAGGGCAATAGGTGGGAGATGCCCATTAGACCAAAGGAGAAAATGATAGCGATTAACTGAATGCAATTTGAACTTTGCAGCAGTGTACCGTGCAGGCAAAATGGTCACTGCAGACCTTATGGTGAGAGAACACCTGCAAAGCTGGTGGCCTAGGAATTATGGGATCTCAGTGCAGCAACAATGAAGGAAATGGGGTAGGTACTGGTGGAGTAGCAATACTAGGAATCCAGAGACCCAGGCTAATGCTTTGAGGACATGGGTTCAAATCCTGCCAGCACAGATTAAGTTAGACTGGTGTGTGACTGGAAATGAAAATGTTCTCATAATGTTCATTCATCCATTCACAGGATGTGGGTGTTGCTGGCTAGGTCACCATTTATTGCCCATCCTTAAATGTCGTGGAGAAGGGTGAGTTGCCTCCTTGAACTTCTGCAGTCCATGTTGCCTAGATTCAGTGTTGTTAGGGAGGGAGCTCCAGGATTTTAACTCAGCGACACTGAATGAATGGCTACGTATTTCCAGGTCAGGATGGAGAGTGGCTTGGAGGGGAACTTGCAGGGGATGGTGTATCTGCTGCTTCTTGATCTTTTAGATGGTGGCTGTCCCAAGTTTGAAAAGAAGGGGCTGTCAGAAAGGTTTGGCTTGTCCCTTCACACTATTGCAGAGAATTCACTGAGAATGTTTTACTCACGTTTCTCTTTGTGACTTGATCTGTGACTGCATAACTCAGAGGTCAAGAGTGTTTTCTTGGGGTTTGGGGGGAGGCATCCCTCCATGACTCATATATATTAGCTGAGTAGGTGGGTTAGTAATAGATCTTCTCCACACCATGTATCAGAGCACAGAAAGGAAGCTTTACCCTGCTAATCTCCCCATTCTGCAATTCTGGTCTCCTTCCTATCAGAAAGATGTTCTGAAACTTGGAAGGGTTCAGAAATGATTTACAAGGATGTTGCCAGAGTTGGAGGATTTGAGCTACAGGGAGAGGCTGAACAGGCTGAGGCTGTTTTCCCTGGAGTGTCGGAGGCTGAGGGGTGACCTTATAGAGGTTTACAAAATTATGAGGGGCATGGATAGGATAAATAGACAAAGTCTTCTCCCTGGGGTCGGGGAGTCCAGAACTATAGGATATAGGTTTAGGGTGAGACCTAAGGGGCAACATTTTCACACACAGGGTGGTGCATGTACGGAATGAGCTGCCAGATGAAGTGGCCGAGACTGATACAATTACAATATTTAAAAGGCATCTGCTGGAGCTGAGATTATTTTTGCATGTGTGTGTTATTTTCTAAGAAGGGTGGTTAGACATATTTGCACCAGAGTCCACCACTTTTGGTGGCTGGTGTCCTTCTACTGGGGTTAGAAGGTGGGTGTGGATGAGGCAAGGTTTCTGCACCTTTATCAGTAAATTCATTCATCACCACCAGGGCTGGGGTCCCTGTTAGGATTGGCAGCCCACTCCCAACAGCAGCCAAGTCAAGAGATATGAGGCTTGGAAGAGCCATTACCTCAGTCATGACCATTGCTGATTGGGGAATGGAACCCCAGGCAGCTTTTAGCCAATACTGATGGCCCCCCTTTCACCACAGAGTCATAGAACCATAGAGATGTGCAGCACAGATTCAGTCCTTGTAGTCCAACTTGTCCATGCCAACCAGATATCCTAACCTAATTTGCCAGAACTTGGCCCATATCCTTAAACCCTTCCTATTCATTTGCTGATTTATAAGGAGCAAACTGTGAGGTGTTTATTTCAGTGCATTTGCAACAATGAAGGAAATAACTCCAGCTTTCTCTAGATTATAATCCGGGAGAAAATATTAACTCAGCAAAGTATTAGTTTAAAAGTAGTTTAGCTGAGTAACAGTTGAATTTGGAAAAAAAATGCAGATTGATAGTCAAAGTCACTTCTCACATAAATTGTGGTTTCCTCCTGGATCAGTAATGGCTAGTTGAATCTTTTTTTCTGGAGACAGTAGTAATGATTCAGACCTTTCCCTGAAATATCCTCCACTAGTATTAAGAGGGCCATGAGGCCTTCTAGTCATTAACTCCCAAAGTTTGATGAGAAGAGGTCTAGAGGAACAAAGAGAAAGGGCAAAGGCTTTTGCTGATATGGTAAGTTCTGTATCACTGCATTCAAAAGAGAAACCCAATATTTATTTATACCTGCAACTGGGAGACACCAATCAAGCATCTGGCAATTTACACAAGTGTAAACGTGTTGCTGTTGCCCTGTGGAAAATGTCATTTTTACGAAGTTCAGATTATCCAGCTGATGCTCCAAATTAATATTTCAGATAATACGTCTTGATATCAGTATTATAATCTAGAGAAAGCTGGAGTTATTTCCTTCATTGTTGCAAATGCGCTGAAATAAACACCTCCCAGCTTGCTCCTTATAAATCATCAGATGCACTGATATAATGCACAGACTGTTTCATTTCTAAGTTTCACGTTGGTTCTGTTACAAAGTTATTAATGAAAAGCATTCTAACAAATCCAAGAACTTTGATCAGATGATGGTTTAGAATATCATTCCGTTCTAGCCAACTGACTGCCCTTTTGAGGTTTAACCCTGTTCTTCCTCATGTTACAACAGCGAAGATGACTTTAGATAAGGTTCGGATCTCTGCAACAAAGCCATCTTTGTCCCCCAGTTACTACAAAAAGCTGAAACATTCTGAAGCATGCACTGGATAAGGATTTGAATATGACTGCTCACTTCCCCAATTCTAACCGAGCAAACCATAAAATGAGTCTTAATTGACGAGGAAAGCAAAAAGGAGAATTTTTCTTCTAAAACTGCTCATTTGTATTCTCTTTCAACAGCAACCTGCATTTGTATATAGCCTTAAACATAATGGAAAATCCCAAAGTGCTGTGTATGAGTGTTACAGAAACACTGTGTAATATATTTTAGAAGCAATGATCCAAAGATTGGTTATGACGTAGGTTCAAAGGAGTGTAACAAAGGAGGCGTAGAGAGGTGGAGGAGTTCAGGAAGTGAGGGTCCCAGAGTTCAGGGCTTAGGTAGGTGGATGCGCAGCAGTTTAGTATGGAGCAATTCAAGTAATAACATTCTAGAGTCGGAGATGATTATTGGAGCATAATGATCCAGAGACTTAGAGGGAATAAAACAGTTACAAATAACAGGTACTTGAAAACATAAGTTAAATGACAATGGCTTCCATTTTGAAGGGGAATCACAATGAGCCATTCACATGCTTTAACCATTTTTCCTTCTGAAAGCTTTCTAGAACATACAATCCCTACAATGTGGAAGCAGGCCATCCAGCCCATTGGGTCTACACTGACCCTGCAAAGAACATCCCATTCAATCTCGGCATTTCCCATGGCTAATCCACAAAGCTTGCACATCTCTGGACAATTTAGCTTAGCCAATCTACCCCAATGTGCACATCTTTGGGCAGCCAGAGGAAACCCACGCAGCCAGTATATAAACTCCACACAGACAGTCGCCTAAGGCAGAAAGTGAACCCAGGTCCCCAGCGCTGTGAGACAGCAGTGCTAACCACTGAGCTCCCGTGCCACCCCAGCTTGGAGGAGGTTACAGACATAGGGAAGGTTTTAGGAGGTATTGAGGGCTTGAAATCAAAAATGAGAACTTTAAAACTGGAGGTGTGGCTGACTGGAAACCAGTGAAAGAGGAGTGCCAAGCCAACAGAATGAGTGATCAGACAGCAGTAGGAAAAGGGGCAAGAGTCCCATGCTAACCCCTACCCCATCCACTCAGTCAACAGCGGCAAGGTTTCAGGTCTGAGACTTCAGCTCTGGTCTGCCTGCTGAGGGGGACACAGGAGACTCTGCATATTATTCAAATGTGCCCTGGCCCAATGTTTCCTTACAGTAACAATTTAACCCTTTATCGTGGTCAGCTTGCTGCTTCATATGTCTGTGTAACAATTGCTTCATGTCAGAGGAAAGGGCTTTGAGATGGGCAACACCAGGACACTCGATAGGCCATTGATCCTTCATCCATCACCATCTACAAATAGGGTGGAAGCTGCTGATGAGTTGAAAACACTTTGGGAAGTTTAGTGCTGGATTATGTCTTGTGCAATAAGCTGGTGGGCTGGCATGGTGGCTCAGTGGTTAGCACTGCTGCCTCACAGTGCCAGGGACCTGGGTTCAATCTCAGCCTTGGGCGACTGTGTGGAGTCTGCACATTCTCCCCATGTCTGCATGGGTTTACCTCCAGGTGCTCCGGTTAGCTCCGACAGCCCCAAGGTGTGCAGCTTAGGTGAATTGACCACGTTTAATTGCCCATAGTGTTCCGGGATGAATAAGTTAGGGGTAAATGTAGAGTTCTAGGGTGTGAGTCTGGGTGGGTTACTCCGTGGAGAGTTGGTGTGGACTCGTTGGGCTGAATGGGCTGTTTCCACTCTGTAGGGACTTTATGAAAGTTATCAGCAGGCAGTAAATACTTGTATTCTGCTTCTTGAAACTCTACACTTCATGCATGCGTGACGAGTTAAAGTTTGGACTTGAAATTTTGGATTGCTTTGTGGTATTTTCTGATTGGTTGTGGTGAGAAGAATGGTTTCCCAGCCGTGTGAGTATTGAGGGAGAGCAGTAATTGGCATGCTTACCTGTCCATGACATCGTTTGGAGGAACAAGAAAAAGTGAACAAAGACAGAACAAGAAAGAGAAAAGGGAGCAACAACAATTTGTAAGAAAAGTTGCATTTATTTATCTGCGTACATGACCCTGACATAACCCTTTAACCAAAAGAGACATCATTGACTGTGCTACACCCTGCCAGTATTGCTTTAGAGTGTCAGCTGAATTTAAAATGCTGCTGATTTTAACCCACTGCTTTCTGACCTAAAAGCAGGTGTGTCATCACATTTGTAGAGGCAAACAACAGAAGCCATTTGACCCATCATGCCTTTACTGGTTCTTTAAAGAGCTGTTCAACAAATTCTACTGCCCTGTTCTTTCCCCAAAGCCTTGGCAAATGCGTCTTTTCTCTTAAGCTATTGATTCAATTTACTTTTGGATGTTACTATTGAACTTTCCTTTGCTGCCCCTTCAGGCAGTCCTGATGAAGAGCCTATGCCCAAAACATCGATTCTCCTGCTCCGCGGATGCTGCCTGACCTGCTGTGCTTTTCCAGCACCACACTCTGGACTCTGATCTCCAGCATCTGCACTCCTCACTTGCCCCTTCAGGAAGTGAAATCCATATATTGAAAAGTCTTAAATCATAATATTGTTCTCGGCTTGTTTGGTAGCTGGAGTGCAGAGCAGAATAAGATTTATTATTTAACGTACTGTCACTTGTTGCTAGGTACAGTGAAAAATGGATAATGTTGCCACATCCTGGCACCATCTTGGATTGCAGAATAAATTTCTGAATAATTTGTAGAAATGGTAAAATAATGAATAAAATCAATGTTGAATTGATATTCTTAGAACTGAAATAGCTGCAGAAGTTCATCTTTCCCTCTCAGTAGGCTTCACCCTTGTTGCTCCCCAGTCACCACCGTCCAATATCTTCCCCGGGTCCTGGCAATGTCACCCAATGCCACCACCAACACCATCGCGTTTGCTTCTGCCGCATTTGAACTGGAGATGGTCATGCTGAGTGGGTGCCACACATCCTCTGATGCTGGACATCGACTAATGGGTCCTCACTCTGAGACAACTGATGGGGTCCTGTCTCCGACACAATCGATGGGGTCCTATCTCCGAGTCAAACAATGGGGTCCATTGTAATGGACCAGACTTTATAAAAAAATCTTAAAGTAAGGGAACACTTAGGAAGCAGCGATCATAATATGGTAGAGTTCAGTCTGCAGTTTGAAAGAGAGAAGGCAAAATCGGATGTAATGGTGTTATAGTTAAATAAAGGAAATTATGAGGGCATGAGAGAGGAACTGATGAAAATAGACTGGAAGCAGAGCCTAGCAGGGAAGACAGTAGAGCAAAAATGGCAGGAGTTTGTGGGTAAAATTGAGGACACTGTACAGAGGTTCATCCCCAAGAAGAGAAAGATTATCCGGGGAGGGAGAAGACAGCCATGGCTGACAAAGGAAGACCGGAAATCTATCAAAGAAAAAGAGAGAGTCTATAAAGTGGCCAAGAGCAGTGGGAAATCAGAAGATTGGGAAGGCTACAAAAACAAACAGAGGATAACAAAGAGAGAAATAAGGAAGGAGAGGATCAAATATGAAGGTAGGCTAGCCAGTAATATTAGAAATGATAGTAAAAGTTTCTTTCAAAACATAAGAAAAAAACGACAGACAAAAGTAGACAGTGGGCCACTTCAAACTGATGCTGGAAGCCTAGTGATGGGAGATAAGGAAATAGCAGGAGAACTTAATAAGTACTTTGTGTCAATCTTCACAGTGGAAGACATGAGTAATATCCCAACAATTAAAAGGAGTCAGGAGGCTGAGTTGAGTATGGTTGCCTTTACAAAAGAGAAAGTACTAGAAAAGCTAAAAGGTCTTAAAATTGATAAATCTCCTGGCCCTGATGGGTTACATCCTAGAGTTCTGAGGGAGGTGGCTGAGGAAATAGCGGAGGCATTGGTTGAGATCTTTCAAAAGTCCCTGATGATTGGAAGATCGCTGTTGTAACCCCCTTGTTCAAGAAAGGATCAAGGCAAAAGATGGAAAATTATAGGCCAATTAGCCTAACCTCGGTTGATGGTAAAATTCTAGAATCCATCACTAAGGATGAGGTTTCTAAATTCTTGGAAGAGCAGGGTCGGATTAGAACAAGTCAACATGGATTTAGTAAGGGGAGGTCGTGCCTGACAAACTTGTTGGAATTCTTTGAAGAGGTGACAAGTAGGTTAGACCGGGGAAACCCAGTGGATGTGGTCTACCTAGACTTCCAAAAGGCCTTTGATAAGGTGCCACACGGGAGGCTGCTGAGCAAGGTGAGGGTCCATGATGTTCGAGGTGAGCTCCTGGTATGGATTAAGGATTGGCTGTCTGACAGAAGGCAGGGAGTTGGGATAAAAGGTTCTTTTTCAGAATGGCAGCCGGTGACAAGCGGTGTCCCGCAGGGTTCAGTGTTGGGGCCCAACTGTTCACGTTATATATTAATGATCTGGATGAAGGGACTGGGGGCATTCTAGCGAAGTTTGCCGATGATACAAAGTTAGGTGGACAGGCAGGTAGTACTGAGGAAGTGGGGAGGCTGTAGAAGGATCCAGACAGTTTGGAGGAGTGGTCCAGGAAATGACTGATGGAATTCAATGTGAGCAAATGCGAGGTCTTGCACTTTGGAAAAAAGAATAGAAGCATGGACTACTTTCTAAACGGTGAGAAAATTTGTAAAGCCAAAGTACAGAGGGATCTGGGAGTGCTAGTCAAGGATTCTCTAAAGGTAAACATGCAGGTTGAGTCTGTGATTAAGAAAGCGAATGCAATGTTGTCAATTATCTCAAGAGAGTTGGAATATAAAAGCACCGTTGTGCTACTGAGACTTTATAAAGCTCTGGTTAGGCCCCATTTGGAGTACTGTGTCCAGTTTTGTTCCCCACACCTCAGGAAGGACATACTGGCACTGGAGCGTCTCCAGCTTAGATTCACACGGATGATCCCTGGAATGCTTGGTCTCACATATGAGGAACGGCTGAGGATCCTGGGATTGTATTCATTGGAGTTTAGAAGATTAAGGGGAGATCTAATAGAAACTTACAAGATAGTACATGGCTTGGCGAGGGTGGACGCTAGGAAATTGTTTCCGTTAGGCGAGGATACTAGGACCCGTGGACACAGCCTTAGAGGGGGTAAATTCAGAACAGAAATGTGGAGACATTTCTTCAGCCAGAGAGTGGTGGGCCTGTGGAATTCATTGCCACAGAGTGCAGTGGAGGCTGGGACGCTAAATGTCTTCAAGGCAGAAATTGATAAATTCTTGATGTCACAAGGAATTAAGGGCTACGGGGAGAATGCGGGTAAGTGGAGTTGAAATGCCCATCAGCCATGATTGAATGGCGGAGTGGACTTGATGGGCTGAATGGCCTTACTTCTGTTCCTATGTCTTGTGGTCTTATGGTCTTATGGTCCTGTCTCCAAGTTGACCATTCAGCCCATCGAGTCTGCTCCGCCATTCAATCATGGCTGATACATTTCTCAACCCCATTCTCCGCTTTCTCTCCAGATTCATTGATCCCCTTGATAATAAAGAACCTATCTATCTCCATCTTAAAATGACCTGGCCTCCACAACCTCTGTGACAATGAATTCCATAGATTCACCACTCATTGGTTGAAGAAATATCTCCTTATCTCTGTTCTAAAAGGTCTTCCCTTTACTCTAAGGCTGTGCCCTCGGGTCAGAGTCTCTTCTACCAATGGAAATATCTTCCCAACATCCATTCAGTCCAGGCCATTCAGGCCATTCTGTAAGTTTCACTTAGATTCCTCTTTCATCCTTCTAAACTCCATTGAGTATAGATCCAGAATCCTCAAATGTTCCTCATATGTTCCTGAGCTGGAAAACCAACAATGGAGCCATGTGGATATGGCAGAACCCATTGCAAGAGCCATGAGGAGCAGAGACCTGCAATCAGGAGCCAAGCACTACTGACCTCACCACCACCATTTTGGATGTGATGAATAATGCCAAAAGTCTGTATTAACAGTGGTAATTAATGGACAGCCTGCCTCTCTAGGAGAAAATGATGACTGCAAATGCTGGAGAGTCAGAATCGAAAAGTGTGACATTGGAAAAATACAGCAGGTCAGGCAGCATCTGAGGAGCAGGAGAATCGATGATTTGGGCATTATCCCTTCATCAGGAATATGGAGGGTGGGAAAAGGGGCTGAGAGATAAACAGGAGGGTAGGAGTGGGGTTGGGGGGAAGGCACTGGGAAGGTGATAGGTAGATGCAGGTGGGGGGTGATGATGATAGGTCAGAGAGGAGGGTGGAGCGGATTGGTGGGAAGGAAAATGGACAGATAGTACAGGTCAAGAGGGTGGTGCCGAGTTGGAGGGTTGGATCTGGAGTGAGGTGGGGAGCGGAGACAAGGAAACTGGTGAAGTCGACATTGATCCCGTGTGGTTGGATGGTCCCAAGGCAGAAGATGAGGTGTTCTTCCTCCAGTTGTTGGTGGCTCGGATTTGGCGGTGGAGGAGGCCCAGGACTTGCATGTCCTTGGCGAAACGGAAGTGGAAGTTGAAGTGGTTGGCCACAGGGCAGTGGGGTTGCTTGGTGCATGTGTCTCAAAGATGTTCCTTGAAACATTCCACTAGCTGGCGTCCTGTCTTCCAATGTATAGAACACCATATCTCCCCTCCCTCCACCTCATCCCAGATCCAACCCTCCAATTCCGTACCACCCTCTTGACGTGTTCCTACCTGTCCATCTTACTTCCCACTTATCCACTGTACCCTCCACACTTGGCTATCATAATCACCCCTCACTTGCACCCACCTATAGCCTTCCTAGCTACCTTCCCCCAGCCCCACCCCACCCTCCTATTTATCCCTCAGCTCCCTTCTCCCCGCCATTTCTGAAGAAGGGATGATTCCCGAAACATCGATCCTCCTGCTCCTCGGACGCTGCCTGACCTGCTGTGCTTTTCTAGTGCCACATTTTTCCAGTTTGCCTCTTTACATTGTTCCACACCTATGAGGTAAATTCCCCCACATGGTATATGTCTAATTGTTTCTCTAATTAAAAGGTACATCTGTGGACTATTTCTAATTGTCTTCCCTTACCCTAGATGGTCCATTCCAGCTGGAAATCTGGCCAACTGGTCGAGGTTTAATTCACCTCTCTAACATTATCGCCCTTCCTGTTCACTACCGAGTGAATGAAATGTAACTGAGGTGAATGTGGGAAGTTTGCACTCACATTTGGAGGCACACTTGTGACCAACTTTCTAACGCTTCAATTGTTTCTCAGGAAAGAATCGTGTTTTCCTTTTGAGATCACTCACTTCATCCCCAAGATGGGATGCTCCTTAATCAGTGACAACAATCGCTTATCGCTAATTGCCCAGGGGGCAGTTAAGAGTCAACCACATTGCTGTGGGTCTGGAGTCACATGTAGGCCAGACCGAGTAAAGACGGCAGTTTCCTTCCTTAATAGACATTCATGAACAAGATGGGCTTTTCTGGCAATCAACAATGGATTCATGGTCATCATTCGACTCTTAATCCCAGATTTCTTTATTGAATTCAAATTCCATCATCTGCCCTGGCACAATTTGAACCCATGTCCCTGAACATTACCTGGTTCTCTGAATTAACAGTTCAGCAATAATGCCATTGCAGTGGGTCTGGAGTGACATGTAGACCCTGTAAGGATGAGAAATTTCCTTCCCTCCAGGGAATTAGTAAACCAGATGGGTTTCTTTTGTCACCAATGGCCAACAATGTATGGTGCATACCATTAGGCCAGCTCTCTAATCCAAGATTTTACTTGAATTCAAATTTCACTATCTGCCATGGTTAAATTTGAACCCATGGCCCCAGAATATTAGACTGAGATTCTGGATGACTGGTCCAGTGGTATTAACACTTTGCCTCCAAATGTATGAAAGTCTTTCTGGTTTCCTCCATAAATCTCTTGTGAGTTGTTGTTTTGAATCCCTAGATGGGATGTTGGTGAGGCTAACAATGTCAATATTTATTGTGAAACAGTGGCTCAGTGGTCAGCACTGCTCCCTCACCGCACCAGGGACCTGGGTTAGATTGAAGCCTCAGGCGACTGTCTGTGTGCAGTTTACATGTTCTCTCCATGTCTGTGTGGGTTTCCTCCGGGTGCTCCAGTTTCCTCCCATAGTTCAAAGATGTGCAGGTCGGGTGAATTGGCCATGCACAGTGTCAGGTGCACTAGCCAGGGGTAAACGTAAGGGAATGGGTCTGGGTGGGTTTGTCTTCGGAGGGTTGGTGTGGACTTGTTGGGCTGAATGGCCTGTTTCCACATTGTAGGGAATCTAATCTTATGTCTATCCCTAAATGCTCCTGAAAAGGTAACCGTGAGCTGCCTTATGGAAAACAATTGGATGGTTTGCGAAGCCATTTCAAAGGTCATTTGAAGCACATCACTGTGCATCTGAAGTCAGATGTAGTTCAGATCAAATAAGATAGCAAATTAGAGAGCAAGATAGATTCCTATGCCATCTGATATATTAATGGTTACCATGACTGAGACTGGATTTTTATCCCGGGCTTCATTTAATTATTTTAATTTGAATTCTCCTGTTGCCATGGTGAGAATTGAACTTAACATGTTTTTTTAAGAAAACCATCATTGATTGATATGTAGGCATCAGTAGCAAGGTCAGCTTTCATCATCTATGCTTAGAAGGAGGGCATTCTAGGACTTTGACCTAGAGACCATGACGGAATGGTGATATTATGCCAAGTCAGGGGGTGAGTGATTTGGAGAGGTGAGTCAAAGTCTCACGTGAAAGTATTGCATCCCCTTGTTCCACTATTGTTGTAGACCACAGTTTCTCTTCTCATTGCAATCAGGAATTAGGAATGAAGGGCTAATGCCCGAAATGTCGATTCTCCCGCTCCTCGGATGCTGCCTGACTTGCATTACTTTTCCAGCACCACACTCTTGACATAAGACTTAAGAGGTCCGTTCAGGACCCTAATAATAGTAGAGAAGAAACTGTTTTTCACGGCTGGTGAGACTGTAACCTCAGATCCACTCTCTTGCCTCCCCCTTTGTTTAACAATAATCTATTTATCTCTGCCTTACATTGTTACCTTCATCTTCTCCAGAACAGAATGTCACAATTTCCCAATGTCAAAGGAAATATTTTGCCCCATCTCTGTTTAAATGGCGGCCCCTGGTTTGTAAACAGTGACACCTAATTTTAGGTTCTCTGACAAGAGGAAACATCCTTTCCACATCCATTCTGTCAAGATCCCTCAGGACTTTGCTTCAATCAAGCTACCTCTGATCATTCTTCTAAGCTTTAGACGATACATGCTGAGTTTGTCTAACCGTTCAACGTAAGGCAACAGCCCCCATAATTCTGAAAACCAAAAAAGCTGGAAATCACAGCAGGTCAGGCAGCATCCATGAAGAGAGAGTAAACTAACGTTTCGAGTCTAGATGTCTCTTCATCAGAGCTGAAGTGAAGTGTGGAGGGGGCAGTATTTATACAACAATGGTCAGGGGTTGTGGAGCGCTGGGAAAGAAAGGCTGTTGATAGTTCAGATTAAATGATTGAAATATGAGAATGGCAGAACAATGGTGTGTCTAACTGACAGACTGGAAAGAACAAATAGTCTCACTGGGGTGGGGGAGAGGACAGAGAGTATGGTGACAGAGAATGTAATAAGTAAAGCTAAAAGAAAGGGAAGGAATGGATTCATAAACTGAAGGTGTTGAACTCAATATTGAGCCCAGAAGGTTTTAAATTCCATAGATTAGACGAATGAGCCATCTCTGAACTACCTTTGATAGATTTACATCCTCATCTATACAAAAAGGGAACCTTCTGAACTATCAATTTGACTCTTATGTAGCAGCCCTTAAGTAAGTAACTCATTAGGAGTTCAATGTAGTTCTTAGAGCTTAAGGGATCAAAGGATATGGAGAGAGAGCAGGATCAGGGGACTGAATTGGATGATCAGCCAGGGTCATATTGAATGGCAGAGACCTGAATGGTTTATTCCTATTTATTATATATTACTAACTTGCTGTCTGCTCACTGCTTTATTTGTCTTGGAAAACGTGCTCTCTCCCCAAGTACAATTTGTTTCGATGGCTCTCTTTCTGAGATGTAAATTTTAATCTACTGCAGAGATTGCTTATGCAACTGAATGGGTCAGTGTTGCTGTATATCCCTGGATGAATACATGAATAGGAAGGGAATAGAGGATACGGATCCTGTAAGTGAAAACAATTTACAATGGAAGGGCAAAATGTGCCGGCACAGGCTTTGAGGGCTGAAGGGCCTGTTCTTTGTTCTATCTTTGATCTAGCCCGGGTCTGTTCTTGTATTTTGGGCTGGACAATGCTTTGGAGATTGAGGCTAATACCACTCCCTACCCCAGTCCATTGCTTACAAACCTCAAGCCATCTTTGCAAACCATATTGCCTGCTGCTTCCACAGCTAGGATTTTCTCTTCTAGACTGGGAATTGGGATTGATGTTATCAACTTGGATCATTGATGATGCATGTGTCTTTTCTGCAAGGGAACTGTGTATATGAAGTTTCAGACCTGACCCCAGTCTGTCCAACACATGATTTAGAATCTAGGCCATTACCTGCGATATGAGAAAATAACTAATAGGGTATTTACATCCTCCCACAGGATAAAACCAGGAATCACTGAAGTAGTAATTTTTAATTGATCGAGCTAGTGTAGAAGTGGCACTTGTCAGCTAATGAGGTCTGCCAGTCTCAGCAGGGTAACAATTGCACTCAATTAATATTTGGAAAAACCTCTGGATGGATGGTCTTAATGAGCTGCATATCCTTTGTGGCTTGGAGACTGATGCTTACAAAAAAATGTAAGAAATTTAGCGACAGAAAAATGACCGTTTGACCCAGACCTTTTACAGAGATCAAACCCATGTGTTCACCGTCAGATAGGCAGACCTTAATTTACATAGCCCCATTGCACAATTTCGGGACATTTTAAAGCAGCTTACAAGTAATGTTTTAAGTTTGGTCAGCACTCCAATGTGGAAGACCTACAGTCATGCTGTGTGATGTAACTTTAGTTCTTCATCTCTCTATTCTGTAGGTACAGATTGTACCTAGGCACTTAAGGTAGCATGGTGGCTCAGTGGTTAGCACTGCAGCCTCACAGTCCTAGGTTCAATTCCAGCCTTGGGTCACTGTCTGTGTGGTGTTTGCACATTCTCCTGTGTCTTTGTGGGTTTCCTCCTGCAGTCCAAAGGTGTGCAGGTCAGGTGAGTTGGCCATGTTAAATTGCCCATAGTGCTAGGTGCATTAGTCAGAGGGAAATAGGACTGGTTGGGCCAAAGGCCTGTTTCCACACTGTGGGGGATGTAATCTAAACCTAAGATGGTGCTGTAAGTGGTGAACTTTTCACTGTACTCATTTGAGTGCATGTGACAATAAAGCTAATTCAATTCAATAGCCATTTATAAGGAAAAGTTGTTTGTGGTAAAAGGGATTTTTTTGCACAGGATAATTACGAACTAATTGCATTGCAGTTACACCCAAAACATTGACTTCTCCACCTCCTGATGCTGCCTGGCTTCCAGCCTCCTGCCTGCTTGGATTCCAGCGTCTGCAGTGCTTTTGTCTCTAGTTACATGCAGTCCAGGCAATCATGACAGACTTCCCACCTGAAAAGACATTAGGGAAGCAGATGGGTTTTTAAAACAATGGCAACATTAGACAAGCTTTTAATTCCACTCATAGTAGGATTTGAACCCATTTCCTCAGAACATTAATCTGCGTCTCTAAATTAATTACCCAGTGACATTAACACTACACCTTGCCTTCCAAATAGTAAGGTCCAGTTGGCTTAAGTGCTCAATGTGAGTCTGAAATGAGACTTGACCTTTTAAATCAGAAAGGGCCAGTGCTAGTCAGTTAATATTAGAATAATCGATCTTTGAAAACAAATTTCAGTGTGTCCCAAATCCAATTATAATGATTGTATCACTAGCCTTCCTTGATCAATAATTTGTCGATTCCAATTTGTCAGATGACAACAATAGAGGGACAAATTTTCCTGGGTTAGCTCCTTTGCTAATTTTGAAAGTTTTAGTTTGGTCATGTCAAGTTCCCCAAGGATAAAACAATAATTGATCTTCAGTACAATCTTCATAATGCCTAATACATTATGTCATCTTTGCATCTTGCTTCTGTACCTATGGGGGGTGGGCAATGCTGACCTTGATAAAAATTCTGCTCTCGTTGGTTGGAATTCAAAATAGCCCATTTATATATCAAATTACCAGAAATACACCCAGGGCTCCATCTCAGGTCAGAGACACAGTTTGCACAATCCTGTGACCCAGAGGGATTTTAATGTTTTAATAAAGTAAGTCAAAGGTTACAGTACACAGGCAGGAAAGTGGACTAGGGCCACAATTAGGTCAATCATAATCTTGTGGAATAGCTGAGCAAGTTTGAGTCAGTTACTCCGTCCCCTAGTTTATTTTATATTATGATAATGCTATTACTCATTCATGATACAGTTGTGGGGCTAGCCTGAGCTCTGTAGCTGTGCTCATACTTGATGAAAGGTCCCCACCTGAAACATTGACTCCCCTCCTTCTCTGATGCTGCTTAACCTGCTGTGCTTTTTCCAGCTCCACTCTTTATTAAATCATACTTGAGTGAACAGGTTATAAGTTCAAACCCACTCCAGAAACGTGAACCCTTTCCGTGCAGTTCGGTGTGTTGTATATTTTATATTTCAGAGACAACAAAGTGTGTAGCATGTTTTATTTAAAGTGCTTTACAATGTCTGCTTGATGTGTTCAGCTCTTTCTGTTGACTTTTGTCTTGCTCCACTCCCAAGTTTAACGAACCAAGCACAGTGAGCAACAACAGTAGGCAGACTCACATTCACATAGTCTAACACAGAATGATTGAATATTAACTGTCAGAGGTGCTGCCTTGCTGATGAGTCTTTATACCAAAGACTCATCTGCTCCTGCTGTCACATAACTAGACAGATCTCCCAGGATATCTGTAAAAAGAACAGAGCTTTTCCCTTAATAAAAACTGAAAGAACTGAGGATACTGTAAAACGGAAACAAAAGCAGAAATTGCTAGAAAAACTCAGCAAGGTTAGCAACATCTATGGAGAGAAATCAGAGTTAATGTTTCGGGTCCAGTGTCCTTTCTTCAGCACTGAAGAACAAAGCACTTCTCTTGATCTCCTCTTTAATTAGCAATGTTGAAGAATAGACTATCCAGTTGTTGATCACGTGACTTTTTGTGTGACCTAACTCTGTGCACATTGGCTATTGTGTTCTTCTGTATTACAGCAGTCACTACATACTTCAGTGGCTGTAAGAAGTGCTTTGGGACTTTTTACTGTTCTGAAACTTGCTATTTAAATGGATATGTCAGTCATGCTGTCAATCTCAGGAACTTCACAATGCTACAGTAGGACGGTGAAGAAGAAACCCATATAAAATGGTGATTTGATTGAGGCTCCATGGAGAGATTGGTCCTATTCATAAAAAAATGATAAAACCCTAGTTATTTCACTCACGAGGACCATCTATATAGCTTGCAAACTATATAACTCATAACAATAAAATTCAGCATTCACTGCCTAACAGGGAATATACAACCTGTAAACTATGCTTATCTCCTATGCTGGCAGCTACAAATCATTATTCATAATTAATTTCATCCAGATTCCTCAAGTGCCAAGCCCCTTCTATGGTCAAGTACAGCAGCAACGCACATACATATAATTCGATTTCTGCATAATGCCTGCACGTTTCACAACAAAGGATTTGTTTGTACTGGGCCTGCATTTGTTCCTGGTGCCTGGCAGAGGCGAGGTGAGTTGAGAAGAATATCCAGAATTACCTCAGCCACAAGCGGGATTAGGGTTAAAATCCCCATTCAAGCGTAGGAACTTAATATAGTTTGTCAAACTTTTTCGATGCATTACAACAGACTTCAGGTGAGACTTGGATCTGAACCTAAGGAGATGCTCCAGTTGCTGGATGAGCTGTGTTAAATTCAATGTTAAAGTCATTCCTGCTTTTGCTTCAAGTCTGGTAATGTATAAAAATCCTGAGGAGTAACCCAGACAAGGCTGGAGTGGACTTTCTGGGATCAATCCTTCTCCGTCTGACCAATTCATCTCAACTGATGATTGGCGATATATAGGAAATGCCAGAGAAAAACTCAGCAGGTTTGGCAGCATCCGATTGGAGAGAAACAAAAAGACTGCTGGAGAAACTGGATCTGAAACGTTAACCTGCTTTCTCTCCACAGATGCTGCCAGGGCAAATTTTCCAATAATTTCTGCTTTCGTTTCTGATTTCCAGCATCTGAAATTAGAATCATAGAATCGTACGGTGTGGAGGCAGGCCTTTTAGCCAACTGAGTTCACACTGACCCTCCAAAGAGTAACCCACCTAGACCCCCCCATTGCTGTAACCCTGCATTTCCCATAGCTAATCCACCTAACTTGCACATCTCTGAACACCATAGGCAATTTAACATGGTCAGTCCAGCTAACTATGGATGGACTATGGGAGGAAACTGGAGCACCCAGAGGGGACCCACTTAAACACAGGGAGAACGTACAAACTCCACACAGTACCCCGAGGGTGGATTGAATCCAGGTCCCTGGCCTGTGAGGCAGCAGTGCTAACCACTGAGCCACCCAAACCACTCTTTTGAGTCTTTTTGTTCCACGTGGTGAGAAACTGAGTTAATGTTGTGAGTTTGGTATGACTCATCTTCGAACCTGATAATGTTGTTTGAGGAGAAAATATCTTCTGCCTTTCTTGTTTTTGTTGATCAGTGCATTGAGTACAGGAGTTGGGAGGCCATGTTATGGCTGTACAGGACTTTGGTTAGGCCATTTTTGGAATACTGCATGCAATTCTGTTCTCCTTCCTATTGGAAGGATGTTATGAAACTTGAAAGGATTCATAAGAATGTTGCCAGGGTTGGATGGTTTGAGCTACAGGGAAAGGCTGAATAGGCTGGGGCTGTTTTCCCTGGATACTCTGGAGTGACCTTAGAGGTTTATAAAATTATGAGGAACATAAATAGGGTAAATAGACAAGGTCTTTTTCCCAGGGTGAGGAAGTTGAAAACTGGAGGGCATAAGTGAGAGGTGAAAGATTTAGAAGGGATCTAAAGGACAACATTTTCATTCAGAAGATGGTGTGTGTATGGAATGAGCTGCCAGAAAAAAGGTGGAGTTTGGGACAATAAACTTGTGGGTGGCACAGTGGCTGGCACTGCTGCCTCACAGCGCCAGAGACCCAGGTTCAATTCCCGCCTCAGGCGACTGACTGTGTGGAGTTTGCACATTCTCCCCATGTCTGCGTGGGTTTCCTCCGGGTGCTCCGGTTTCCTCCCACAGTCCAAAGATGTGCAGGTCAGGTGAATTGGCCATGCTAAATTGCCTGTAGTGTTAGGTAAGGGGTAAATGTAAGGGTATGGGTGGGTTGCGCAAGGCGGGTCGGTGTGGACTTGTTGGGCCGAAGGGCCTGTTTCCACACTGTAATGTAATCTAAAAAAAACCAACATTTAAAAGGCATCTGGATGGGTATATGAATAGGAAGGGTTTAGGGAGATGTGGGCCAATTGGTGGCGAATGGGACTAGATTAGGTTGGGATATCTGGTTGGTAAGGACGAGTTGGACCGAATGGTCTGTTTCTGTGCTGTACGTTTCTATGACTCTAAGTAATAATATGACAATAGGAACAGCGATGTAGCTGCTGTAGAATGAAGGTAAATTTATGCTTGCTCATCGCTGCAAGGTTTAAAAGAATACAGTTTCAAATTCTGTGTAACAATGCACCTTGTCCCCTTCAGGATTTTCAATGTCTTTGTCTAATCCTGAGGGAAGTTTCCTGATTGACCTGTAGAATCTCCACTGCTTCATCGGTGCAGTTGTCAAACAGGTAGCTCTTGTGACTACCACCCAAGGGAAAGGCTAGATCTGTGACAGCTTAGACCTGTCCTTGCATTGTCAAAAATTGTGCATAGCTACCGCATCCTTAACAAAGACAGAACTATGCAAAGGAAGCCATCACACATGAACAGAATGTGGGGAAATCAATTTTTTCTGAAGAAGCATTGTAAATTGCATTTTAAATCCAAGTGATTTAACATCAGGGATATGCTGAAGGACTTATATGTTTTAATTGTTAGAGGCGCTTTGGGAATGCAGTATTAAGTATATTTTCTATTTTAAAATAAACTTCAAATAAACTGGCGATAACACTACTCAGGCATGTATTGGCAGATTTAATCATCAGCTTTGAAAGTGGCGATTATATTTCAGTGATAGAAGCAGACACAGGAGATATCCAGGCAGCTTGTGAGAAAATTAATTTGAGAATCTTATGGAAGATCAGCTATTTATACCAAATTCCTTGGGATATATAGGAATTACAAAGCAAGAAATTCAAATGTTGAGAATCACCTTCATAAGCAAACACAATGCAGTGTGGAGAAAGATGGAATCTCTGTTGTGGCCTGTAAAACCTAAAGCTGTTACAAAGTACATTACTCAAAGTGAATTACTTGTGAACTGTTCTTTTGCTGGTAAACACAGCAGCCAGTCTGTGCCCCACTAGATTCTACAGACAGGAAACGAATCACCTGCTTTCAAACTGACTTAGATGGGGAAATAGGGAATAAAGGGGGCAAGTGGCATTGAGGATGATTAGATCAGCCATGATCTCATTGAATGGTGGAGCAGACTCCATGGGCCAAATGACCTACTTCTGTCCCTACATCTTAAGCTCTTACGGTATTGGTTGCTGGGGTGATGTCTGCTTGGATGTGAGGAGAACCTTTTTTTTAGATTCCCTACATGTGGAAACAGGCCATATGGCCCAACAAGTCCACACCGACCCTCCAGCGAGTAACCCACCCAGACCCATTTCCCTCTAACTAATGCACCTAACACTATGTAGCAATTTAGCATGGCCAATTCACCTAACCTGCACATCCTTGGATTGTGGGAGGAAACCGGAGCACTCGGAGGAAACCCACGCAGACAAGGGGAGAATGTGCAAACTCCACACAGTCAGTCGCACGAGGCTGGAATCGAATCTGGGTTCCTGGCGCTGTGAGGCAGCAGTGCTAACCACTGAGCCACCATGCCACCCTGAACTTTCTTTACCTAGAGAGTGGGGAGCGTGTGGAATTCTCTGCCACAGAAAGCAGTTGAGACGAAAACATTGATTGCTTTTCAAGAAGGAGCTAGGTCGATGGGGATCAACTGGTATGGGAAAAAACAGGAAACAGGGGACTGAGTTGGATGATCAGCCATGATTGTATTGAATGATGGAGCAGGCTGGAAGGGCTGAATGGTCTATTCCTGCCCCTATTTTCTATGTTTCTATTGGTAAAGGTTTAATTTCTGTTTAGTTCCATGGAATATCTTATCTGCTGTTTACAAGAGGGATCAGGTTAAAATTTTAACAAAAAGTTACGTTGAGTTGAAGCCATGAGCTCCCTCCACCCCACAGAATGTCACTTTTCATTCCCAGCCTCCAGCAATCACTGCTCAATGCTCACAGTCCTCTCTCTCTCCAACATCAACTTCCTTTCAATAATAAAAATGAAGCCTCAATTTGGCAACATCTAATTGTTGCTTCCGGTCAAAATTCAAGCCGAAATTAGCTCGACATTTTAGTTACTCAATAAGCATTAAAGAATTTATGCGAGACAGTATGTCGTGAATTATTCCATGGGATTCCAGTTTCCAAGAACTTAATTCATTAGCCTTGACTTCCTCTCTCTATTCTTTTAGTGGTGATATCTACCTACTTACTTTAAACAGATTAAACCATCATGAAAATAGGGAGAAAGTAATTACAGACTACAGGCATTAACCATTTATACTCTGATATTCCTGTAGTATAACAAATTAAAATAAGCTGGTAGTAACATCATCATGCTTACTGGTAGATTTAATTAGGCACACTGAATGAAGATATTATGTTTATGTTGTTAGTTTTAATAATTACTATTAAGTAATTAATATAAATAATAGTGTTTTATAAAAACAGGAATAGGCCATTCAGCCCTTCAAGCCTGCGCCACCATTCAATGGAGCTAGGGCTTTTCTCATTGGAGTGAAGAAGGATGAGAGGTGACTTGGTAGAGGTGTACAAGATGTTGAGAGGCATAGACAGAGTGGTAGCCAGACTTTTTCCCAGGACGAAAATGGCTTTCACGAGGGGGATAATTTTAAGGTGATTGGAGGAAGGTTCGGGGAGATGTCAGAGGGAGATTCTTTACACAGAGAGTGCTGGGTGTGTGGAATGCACTGCCAACAGTGATAGTAGAGTCAGAGACATTAGGGACATTTAAGCGACTCTTGAATAGGCATATGGAAGATAGTACAATGAAGGTATGTAGGTTAGTCATGGCTTATCATCCAACTCAGTCCCCTGTTCTTGCTTTCTCCCCATACACTTTGATCCCTTGAACCCTAAGAACTATATCTAACTCCTTTTGAAAATATTCAATACATTTGCCCCGACTGCTTTCCATGGCAGACAATCCCTCAGGTTCGTCTCTCTTTAGTTGAGGACATTTCTCCACATCTCAGTCAGAATGGTTCACTCCATACCCTCAGACTAGCACCCTTATTCAATTGATTCTTATTTTAGATAAAAGTGATACACTAACCACTTATGAGAAAATAAATTTGAGGGTCTTAGGGATGATCAGGTATTCACACTAAATTCTTTCTATTGTGTAGGAATCCTAAGGAGAAATTTGAAAATGTAAACACAGATTTTGTGATGCAGGCTTATTTTTTGTGGAACTCAATAAATCTGCATTTGCGTACTGCCAGATCAAATTCTTGTTGCAAGTGCTTCAGCCAAAGGTGATCTCCTGGTGCACAGAACAATGGAGTACTGAACAGGCCCTTTGACCCATTGGGTCTGCAGTGACTACACCACTCTAAACCTGAACTTGACCCATTTTGCAGCCCTAGCCCATGACCTTGAATGTTGTGACAATTCAGGTGCTCATCCAGGCAATGTTTAATGGTTGTGAGGTGACACACCTCAATTACTCTCCCAGGCTATGCATTCCAAAACCCCACCACCCTCTGGCAAAAAATCTTTCTCCTCAAATTCATAGAACATAGGACAATACAGCACGATACAGGCCCTTTGGCCCTCGATGTTATGCCAATCTTTTATCCTATCCTAAGATCAAACTAACCGACATACCCTTCATTTTACTATCTTCCATATGCCTATCTAAGAGTCGTTTAAATGTCCCTAATATCTCTGCCCCAATACCACTGCTGGCAGTGCATTCCACACACCCAGCACTCTCTGCGTAAAGAACCAACCTCTGACATCTCCCCGAACCTTCCTCTAATCACCTTAAAATTATGCCCCCTCGTGAAAACCATTTCCACCCTGGGAAAAGGTCTGGCTACCACTCTGTCTATGCCTCTCATCATCTTGTACAACGCTATTAAGTCACCTCTCATCCTTCTTCACTCCAATGAGAAAAGCCCTAGCTCTCTAAACCTTTCTTCATAATGTGTGCCCTCCAGTCCAGGCAGAATCCTGGGAAATCTCCTCTGCACTCTTTCTAAAGGTTCAACATCCTTCCTATAATGAGGCAACCAGAACTGAACACAATATTCCAAGTGTGATCTAACCAGGGCTTTATCATAATTCCCAGGATTATCCCTATTCCCTTTATTGAACAGGGGAATAACATTTGCCACCCTCCAATCATCTGGCACTACTCCAGTGGACAGTGAGGATGCAAAGATCATCGTCAAAGGTGCAGCAATCTTTTCCCTCGCTTCCTGTAGTAACCTAGGGTATGTATTGTCTGGCCCAGGGGACTTATCTATCCTTATGTTTTCCAAGGTTTTCAGCACATCCTCCTTAACATTAACCTGTTTGAGCATATCAGTCTGTTTCACGCTGTCCTCACAAACAACAAGGTTCCTCTCTGTAGTGAATACTGAAGCAAAGTACTCATTAAGGACCTCCCCTACCTCTTCCAATTCCAGGCGCAAGTTCACTCCACTATCCCTGATTGGCCCTACCCTCACTCTGGCTATCCTCTTGTTCCTCACATAAGTGTAGAATAGCTTGGGATTTTCCCTAATCCTACCCATTAAAGCTTTCTCATGCCCCCTTCTAGCTCTCCTAAGTCCATTCTTCAGTTCCTTCCTGGCTACCTTGTAACCCTCTAGAGCCCTGTCTGGTCCTTGCCTCCTCAAACTTAAATAGTCTTCCTTCTTCCTCTTGACTAGATGTTCCTCATCCATTGTCATCCAAGGTTCCTTCACCCTCCCATCCTCTCCTTACCTCAGTGGGATAATCCTGTCGGCAAGTGCTTCCTAAACAACCTCCTCACATCTGTTCCCAATTTAGGCACTCCAGTTCCTGCCTAATAGCATTGTAATTCCCCCTCCCCCAATTAAATACTTTCCTATACCCTCTAAACCTCCTGCATTTCACTTTAAAATTATGCCTGCTCGTTAATGATCCTCTACCCAGTTCTGATGAAAGGCTGTTGGTTTGAAATGTTAATTTTCCGCTGCTCTCTCCACAGATTATTAGCTGACCTGAGAAGATTGTCCAAGATTCCCGAAACTGCAGTGAATGTCCTTGTATTATGTGAGAGAGAAATTGAAAACACACTCTCCTGTGTGCTCCCTTCCTTCAGCTTTTAACACACTGTGCCATGCTGATAATGCACTTGTCTATTCCGCTGCATTTGAAGCCCATCATTTCTACCCAAAGCAGAAATTGCTGGAGAAACTCAGCAAGTCTGCCATGATCTGTGGAAAGAAAACAGAGTTATTATTTCAGGTCCAGTGAGCCTTCCTCAGAACTGATAGCGGTTAGGAAAAAGGGAAATATGTATTGCTGAAGATGCGGTGGTGGTGGTGGTGGGGGGTTGCGGGCGGGTGCGGGGGGGGTGGGGTGTGCGTGGGGTATGGGAAGGAGTAAACAGTAGGTGGAGATGGAGGCCAGAGAGAAGGAACAAAGGTTGGACAGACAGAGGAATGGGTAAAAGTCAGCTTGCGAGAATCAACAGCAGCACGGTGGCTCAGTGGTTAGCACTGCTGCTTCACAGTGCCAGGGACGTGGGTTCGATTCCATCCTTGGGTGACTGTCTGTGTGGAGTTTTCACATTCTCCCCATGTCTGCGTGGGTTTCCTCCCACAGTCCAAAGATGTGCAGGTTAGGTTGAATTGCTGTGCTAAATTGCCCACAGTGTGCAAGGATGTGTGAGCTATGTAAATTAACCATGGGAAATGCAGGGTTACAGTGATGGGATGACATAGACTCAATGGGATGAATGGCCTGCTTCCACACTGTAAGGATTCTAATGGAGACCATTTGTGGCTAACAATGGGCTGTGTGTAAAGCAGACTATGGGATGACAAGGCTTGGTGTGTGGGAATGGGGGAAAGGCCATGGGCGAAGGTGCCTCATGCCCTAAAATTATTGAATTCGATATTGAAGGGTCCCCAAGTGGGAAATGAGATGCTGTTCTTCCAGCTTCACTGGAGCACTGCAGCAAGCCTGAGACAGAGATGTTGGCCAGGGAATTTGTACCATCTAGAAAAAGGCAGATAGCAAACACACAGGAGCACTGTCACCGTGGACTTTCTCTCCAGGTCACACTGTATCCTGATGTGGACATGCATTGCTGTTAATTGACTGTCTCATAAGACTGAAACCTCGTGATCCTTATGTAATATCACTGTGGGATTATGATCGCCTCACAGACTATATGGTCAGTAGGCATGATTAGGAGATGTCGGTGTTAGACTGGGGTGGACAAAGTTAAAAATCACACAACACCAGGTAATAGTTCAACAGGCTTACGTGGAAGCACTAGCTTTCAGAGTGCTGCTCCTTCAACAGGTGGCTCCGATTGCTAGTGCTTCCAAATAAACCTGTTGGACTGTAACCTGTTGTTGTGATTTTTAACCATGGTCAGTAGGAGGGTTGTCACTCAAAAATGCCTGGCCTAATATTCCATAAAACCCAGCATAATATTCTGAGGGGTGCAAATTCTACCACTGCACCTGGTGGAACTCCTGTTTAGTTTTAAAAGTCTTGGAGAGAAAAGCTAGTCTGATGGTGACTGTGTAACTGCTGTTGATTGTCATATATCGCATCCATCTCATTAACATTCGTTAGGGAGGGAAATCTATCATTCTTACCTGGTCTGTTTCTCCTGTGGTCCAGATCCACAGCAATGTCTACTGCATTTGCTGCTTACCATATGACAATATGAAATGGGAAGATGAAAAGGCCATTCAGTCCCTCGAGCCTGCTCCACCAATCAATAGGATCATGACATTCCTCACATCCACTTTCCTGTCTTTTCCCTGTAACCCTTGATTCCCCGACTGATCATGAGTATAGATTAGATTCCCGACAGTGTGGAAATTTCAGCCTTAAATTTATACAAGTTACTCAGTTAGTAAGGGATCAAGGCTTGCAGAGACAAGGCAGGAGAGTGATGACAAGAGAAGTATCAGCCATGATTGAATGGTGGAACAGACATCAGAGGCTGAATGGTCTAATTGTGCTGATATATCCTATGGTTATCACGCCCCAGGCAAGAGAGTTTACGAAGAGTCCTTCATGTTAACCTTGGCTGGTGTAAGAAATGTGCCCATATTATTGGCATCACTCTGCATTGCAAGCCAGCTGTCCAGCCAATTGAGCTAACTGACTCATGGATGCGTGCTATCACGATCAACTCCTAGAGGAAGAAACCAATAAGACCTGGAAAAAAAATGGATTGGAGTATACAGGAAGAGACAGATCAGGATGTGCCATTTGCACATTTTCTGGGTTTTCCTTCAGGAATACCCTCTGGGCAATTAGGGGTGGACAGTAAATGATGTCCCAGTGAGTAACATACATCCTGTAAACATCTGAAATAAAGCTGCAAAATCCGATCACCTTCCTGATGAAAAGATGATCATTAAATTCAAGCCTTGCCTGTGACACCCATACACCAAGAAAAAACTTTGCTAAAAATGTAATTGACTCAGATTGTTTGAACTATTGCCATTGGCTTTTTCAGACAGCAACAATTCTAATAATTTCTTCTGTAATTGTAAAATAATGCACCCACACTACATCTGTTCTTGCATTATCACTTCTCTTTTCTTTGTTCAAAGATCCTTTCATTAATTCAGATTTCTTGCTGAACTAATTTTCAAATGCATCTCAGTATTCAAAAGCCTCCAGTTTCTCTATCTTCGATGTTCAAGGTTCAATATTCAGACTCAAAGAATAGCACTGACAATAACTAAAACGTAGGTACAATAATTCTCATCAATAGCTTGATTTCATTGTTTGTCTTGATGACCTCACAGAAGCATTTTTATCTTATTAAATATCTCCTCTACTAATCACCCACTCCTCCAAGGTCATCATCGAGAATAAAATTAACCCAATGTCGGGGTCGGTTCCTGAGGATTGGAGGGTGGCTAATGTTATACCACTTTTTAAGAAAGGTGGGCGAGAGAAAGCAGGAAATTATAGACCAGTTAGTCTGACCTCAGCGGTGGGAAAGATGCTGGAGTCTATTATAAAGGATGAGATTACTGCATATCTGGATAGTAGTAACAGGATAGGACAGAGTCAGCATGGATTTATGAAGGGGAAATCATGCTTGACTAATCTTCTTGAATTTTTTGAGGATGTAACTCTGAAGTTGGACGAGGGAGATCCAGTAGATGTAGTGTACCTGGACTTTCAGAAAGCTTTTGATAAAGTCCCACACAGGAGGTTAGTGAGCAAAATTAGGGTGCATGGTATTGGGGGCAAAGTACTAGATTGGATTGAAAATTGGTTGGTTAATAGGAAACAAAGGGTAGTGATAAACAGCTCCATTTCGGAATGGCAGGCAGTGACCAGTGGGGAACCGCAGGGATCCGTGCTGGGACCGCAGCTTTTTACAATATATGTTAATGATATAGAAGATGGTATCAGCAATAACATTAGCAAATTTGCTGATGATACTAAGCTGGGTGGCAGGGTGAAATGTGATGAGGATGTTAGGAGATTACAGGGTGACCTGGACAAGTTAAGTGAGTGGGCAGATACATGGCAGATGCAGTTTAATGTGGATAAATGTATGGTTATCCACTTTGGTGGCAAGAACAGGAAGGCAGACTACTACCTCAATGGAATCAATTTATGTAAAGGGGTAGTACAGAGAGATCTGGGTGTTCTTGTACACCAGTCAATGAAGGCAAGCATGCAGGTACAGCAGGTAGTGAAGAAGGCTAATAGCATGCTGGCCTTCATAACAAGAGGAATTGAGTATAGAAGCAAAGAGGTGCTTCTGCAGCTGTACAGGGCCCTGGTGAGACCACACCTGGAGTACTGTGTGCAGTTCTGGTCTCCAAATTTGAGAAAAGACATTCTGGCTATTGAGGGAATGCAGCGTAGATTCACGAGGTCAATTCCTGGAATGGCAGGATTACCTTACACTGAAAGACTGAAGCGACTGGGCTTGTATACCCTTGAGTTTCGAAGACTGAGAGGGGATCTGATTGAGACGTATAAGATTATGAAAGGATTGGACACTCTGGCAGTAGGAAACATATTTCCACTGATGGGTGAGTGCCGAACCAGAGGACACAGCTTAAAAATACGGGGTAGACCATTTAGGACAGAGCTCAGGAGAAACTTCTTCAACCAGAGAGTGGTAGCTGTGTGGAATGCTCTGCCCCAGCGGGCAGTGGAGGCCCACTCTCTGGATTCATTTAAGAAAGAGTTGGACAGAGCTCTCAAAGATAGTGGAATCAAGGGTTATGGAGATAAGGCAGGAAGAGGATACTGATTAGGAATGATCAGCCATGATTATATTGAATGACGGTGCAGGCTCGAAGGGCTGAATAGCCTATTCCTGCACCTATTGTCTATTGTCTATTGTCTTAGTTTTTTTGCAACTAGCTATCTTCTTGAATCTTGCCACCTTCATTATCACTTGCCCCAAAGAAATACAAGGAGCTCAAAGGTTTAGTTGTCATTAAAATTGAAACCATCTGTTCATTCGTCTCCTCCATCCCTTTCCCGTCACTCTGCCACTGGGCTATAACCTTCCCTATTCTTAGCTGTCTCCCATTTCTTACATCTATGCTGGACCCAATTTGCATCATCATTATTCTTGTCACCACCTTCTTGCGGGTGAACCCACTGAAAGCACCTGCTCTGGATCGAGTCCCAGGCTGTGCACTTGGATCCTGTGTGGTCTAGCTGGTGGGAGTATTCACTGACATCTTTAATCTCTCCTTACTATGATCTGAAGCTTCATCCTCTTCAAGAAACCAACATCATCCTAGTGCCAATGAAAAATCATGTAGCTTGCCTCAATGACTACCACCCAGTGCTCTGACCTCCATGATGGGCTTAGATTAGCTCACAGGTCAGCGCAACATCAAGGGCCGAAGGACCTGCTCTGCGCTGTATTGTTCTATGTTATATGTTCTATAATTAGGAAATGCTTCAAGAGCTTATTCATGGTTCACATCAACTCCAACCTCCCCGCCTGGCTCGATCCTTTGTATTTCACCTACTGGTGCAACAGGTCCACAGCAGACACCATTTCCCTGGCCTGGAACATCTGGATAACAAGGATACCTATGTCAGGTATTATTACAAGGAAACTCCTCTAACCTCTGAGGCCTAGGTCTCTGCTTTCTCTCTGTAACTGGATCCTCAACATCCTGACTTATAGAGTGAGACGAGGTGACAACACCTTCTCCACGATAATCATAGAGTCATAGAGATGTACAGCATGGAAACAGACCCTTCGGTCCAACCCGTCCATGCCGACCAGATGTCCCAAGGAATCTAGTCCCACATGCCAGCACCCGGCCTATATCCCTCCAAACCCTTCCTTTCATATCCCCATCCAAATGCCTCTTAAATGTTGCAACTGTACCAGCCTCCACCACGTCCTCTGGCAGCTCATTTCATACACATACCACCCTCTGCGTGAAAAAGTTGCCCCTTAGGTCCCTTTATATCTTTCCCCTCTCACCCTAAACCTATGCCCTCTAGTTCTGGACTCCTCGACTCCAGGGAAAAGACTTTGCCTGTTTATCCTATCCATGTCCCTAATAATTTTGTAAACCTCTATAAGGTCTCCCCTCAGCCTCCGATGCAACAGGGAAAACAGCCCCAGCCTGTTCAGCCTCTCCCTATAGCTCAGATCCTCCAACCCTGGCAGCATCCTTGTAAATCTTTTCTGAAACCCTTTCAAGTTTCCAATATCTTTCCAATAGGAAGAAGACTAGAATTGCACGCAATATTCCAACAATGTCCTGTACAGCCGCAACATGACCTCCCAACTCCTGTACTCAATACTCTAACCAATAAAGGAAAGCATACCAAACACCTTCTTCACTATCCTATCTACCTGCGACTCCACTTTCAAGGAGCTATGAACCTGCACTCCAAGGTCTCTTTGTTCAGCAACACTCCCTAGGACCTTACCATTGTGTATAAGTCCTGCTAAGATTTGCTTTCCCAAAATGCAGCACCTTGCATTTATCTGAATTAAACTCCATCTGGCACTTCTCTGTCCATTGGCCCATCCTGTTGTAATCTGAGGTAACCCTCTTCACTGTGCACTACACCTCCGATTTTGGTGTCATCTGCACCTCTTATGCTTGCATTCAAATCATTTATGTAAATGACAAAAAGTAGAGGGCCCAGCACCGATCCTTGTGGCACTCCACTGGCCACAGGCCTCCAGTCTGAAAAACAACCCTCCACCACCATCCTCTGTCTTCTACCTTTGAGTCAGTTCTGTATCCAAATGGCGAGTTCTCCCTGTATTCCATGAGTTCTAACCTTGCTAATCAGTCTCCCATGGGGAACCTTGTCGAACGCCTTACTGAAGTCCATATAGATCACATCTACTGCTCTGCCCTCATCAATCCTCTTTGTTATTTCTTCAAAACATGCAATCAAGTTTGTGAGACATGATTTCCCACGCACAAAGCCATGTTGACTATTCCGAATCAGTCCTTGCCTTTCCAAATACATGTACATCCTGTCCCTCAGGATTCCCTCCAACAACTTGCCCACTACCGAGGTCAGGCTCACTGGTCTATAGTTCCTTGGCTTGTCTTTACTGCCCTTCTTAAACAGTGGCACCACGTTTGCCAACCTCCAGTCTTACGGCACCTCACCTGTGACTATCGATGATACAAATATCTCAGCAAGAGGCCCAGCAATCACTTCTCTAGTTTCCCACAGAGTTCTCGGATACACCTGATCAGTTCAAAGTTTGTGCGAAGATTTGTAGCTCGGGTGCTCGTTGCTGTGTTTCTGTTCGCCGAGCTGGAAGTTTTTGTTGCAAATGTTTTGTCCCCTGGCTAGGCGACATCATCAGTGCTTGGGAGCCTCCTGCAATGCGCTTCTTTGATGTTTTCTCCGGTGTTTATAGTGGTCTGTCCCTGCCGCTTCCGGTTGTCAGTTTCAGCTGTCCGCTGTAGTGGTTGGTATATTGGGTCCAGGTCGATGTGTTTGTTGATGGAGTTTGTGGATGAATGCCATGCCTCTAGGAATTCCCTGGCTGTTCTCTGTCTGGCTTGCCCTATGATAGTAGTGTTGTCCCAGTCGAATTCATGTTGCTTGTTGTCTGCGTGAGTGGCTACTAAGGATAGCTGGTCGTGTCGTTTCGTGGCTAGTTGATGTTCATGTATGCGGATTGTTAGCTGTCTTCCTGTTTGTCCTATATAGTGTTTTGTGCAGTCCTTGCATGGTATTTTGTACACTACACTACACCTGATCAGGTCTGGGGATTTATCCACCTTTAATCGTTTCAAGATATCCAGCACTTCCTCCTCTGTAATCTGGACATTTTGCAAGATGTCACCATCTATTTCCCTACAGTCTATATCTTCCATATCCTTTTCCACAGTAAATACTGATGCAAAATATTCATTTAGTATCTCCCCCATTTTCTGTGGCTTCACACAAAGGCTGCCTTGCTGATCTTTGAGCGGCCCTATTCTCTCCCTAGTTCCCCTTTTGTCCTTAATGTATTTGTAAAAACTCTTTGGATTCTCCTTAATTCTATTTGCCAAAGCTATCTCATGTCCCCGTTTTACCCTCCTGATTTTCCTTTTAAGTATACTCCTACTTTCTTTATACTCTTCTAAGGATTCACTCGATCTCAACACTTGTGCCCTGCCAGGCTGCATGCTCAGCCTCCTGCTGTGCTCCTTACAAACTCACGACTGTGGCCAAATTCCACATCAACTCCATTTAGAATATTTGCTGACAGGAATGCCATGTAGGTTGGATCTCAAATAATGGGGATCGGACAGAGAAAAGGAAAGAGACTGAGTGCTTAGCAGCGTGTTGTAAAGACAACAATCTCTCCATCAACATCAGCACAATGAAGGAGCTGGTCATTGACTTCAAGAAGTGGGATGGAGGGGTCATGCCATTGTCTGCATCATTGGAGCTGAGGGGGAGATGGTTGCGAGCATCAAGTTCCTGGGAGTGATGATTACCAATAATCTGTCCTGGTCTACTTATATCGACATGACTGACAAGAAAGCACAATGACATCTTTACTTTCCTAAGAGGCTAATGCCCGCAGGACTCTTTCCAATTTTTATTGTTGCACCACGGAAAGGCATCCTATCCGGGTGCAACACAGCTCGGTATGGCAACTACTCTGCCCAAGACAGTAAGAAACTACAGAGAGTCATGAACATAGCCCAGTCCATCACGCAAACCAGCCTTCCATCCATTGGCACCGTCTACACTTCCCACTGCCTCGGGAAAGCAACCAACATCATCAATACCCATCCCAACCCGGGTATATTCTCTTCCACCCTCTTCCATTGGGCGGAAGATATAAAAATTTGAATGCATGAATGATCAGATTCCAGAACAGTTTCTTTCCTGCTGTTATCAGACTTTTGAATAAATCTCTCAAATATTAATGTTGATCTCTCTTTCTGCACTTTCTCTGTGGCTGAAACACTGTATTATGCACTCTGTTCTATGATCAATGTGATGTCCCAGTCGAATTTGTGATCCCTGCCATCTGTGTGTGTGGCTACTCGGGAGAGCTGGTCGCTGTGGTTTGTTGTTTGTGGATGCAGATTGCTATTTGTTTGCCTGTTTGTCTTATGTAATGTTTTGTGCAGTCTTTGCATGGAATCCTGTAAGTTACAGCAAGTTAGGCAGCATCCGAGGAGCAGGAGAATCAATGTTTTGGGCATAAGTCCTTCCTGCTCTTTGGATGCTGCCTGACCTGCTGTGGTTTTCCAGCACCACGCTCTCAACTCTGATCTCTAGCACCTGAAGTCCTCACTTTCTCCTATCCTGTAAATTACGTTAGTCTTGCACATGATGGGTATAGGGTCTTTTTGTCCTGGTGAGCTGTTGTCTGAGTGTGGCTGTTGGTTTATGGGCTGTCATCAATCCCAGTGGTTGGAAAAGTCTGGCTGTCAGTTCGGAGTCTTTTTTATATAAGGTAGCGTGGTTAGTGTGTTAGGTCGTGTTATGTCCTTGTTGCGTTGTTTGTCTATTTAGATCTGTGGATGAAGTTGTGGGGATATCTATAATAATAATATCTTATTATTACAGAATAAGACTCTGTAGAGGTGTTCTTCTTCTTCCCTTCATAGATCGGGAGAGCTGCAGAGTGTTGTAGCCCTTTTGAACAGGGTCCGAGTGCAGCTTCTCTTGTGTGCGTTCGGGTGGATTGCTGTTGTAATGCAGGGCCTGGTTGGTGTGTGTGTCTTTCCTGTGCACTTTCATGGTGCATTCACCGTTCTGTCTTCTTTGTGCCATCACATCCAAGAATGGGAGTTGTTTGTTGGCTTCCTCGTCTCTTGTAAATCTGATCCCTGTGAGCATGGTATTGATAAGCGGGCGCATGTTCTCGATTTCTGTTCTCTTAATGACAACAAAAGTGTTGTCTACGTGCCTGATACAGAGTTTGGGTTGGATTTGTGGTAGGGCTGTTTGTTCTGATCTTTGCATCACTGCTTCTGCTATGAGCCCAGGGATGGGTGAGCCCATACATGTTCCATTGATCTGTTCATATATTTGGTTGTTGAATGTGAAGTGTGTCATCAAGCACAGGTCTAATAGTTGGAGCATACAGTCCTTGTTGATAGGCTTCCCATTGTGTTGTCTGTTCTGAATTTCTAGAGGCATGGCACGCAGCCACGGATTCCATCAACAAGCGCATTGACCTAGACCCAATATACCAATCACTACAGCGATCAACTGGAACCAGCAACTGGAAGCAGCAGGAACGGAACTAAATAAATTCCAGAAGACGCAGTACAGCAGCACTTCACAGGAGGCACCAAAGCCCTGAGGATGTCAACAAGACAGGGGACGAAACATCTTCAAATCAACTTCCAAGCTCAGCGAACATATCCACTACCATGACAACCATCACCCGAGCTGCAAATCTTTACAAAACCTGTTATACCCTTGTCTAGGGCCAGAGAGCATGCTCTCAGAGTCAGGGATCACACAGTTAAGATGGAGATGAAGAAGAATTTCTTCTTTCAGAGGCTGGTGAATCTATGGAATTCTCTACCACAGAGGGCTGTCCAGACTGGGTCAGTAAATATATTCAAGGCTGAGATAGATTTTTAATCAGTAATGGTCATGGGGAAATGGCAGGAAAGTGGAGTTGAGGATGATCAGATCAGCCATGATCTCATTGACTAGCCGGGCATGCTCAATGGGCTGAATGGCCTACATTGGGTGGTCTTATAGTTTTATGTGACTCTAGACCCACAATAATGTGGCTGACTCGTAACTGCCTGCTGAACTAACCTCACATTTCAAGGACAGTTGACAAATCTGTTGGGCCAACATGGTGTCTCAGTGGTTAGCACTGCTGCATCACAGCACCAGGGACCTGGGTTCAATTCCAGTCTCGGGCACCTGTCTGTGTGGACTTTGCACATTCTCCCCATATCTGCATGGGTTTCCTTCGGGTGCTCTGGTTTATCCCCACAGTCCAAAGATATGCAGGTTAGGTAAATTAACCATGTTAAATCACCCATAGTGTCCAGGGATGTGTAGGTGAGGTGCAATAATCAGGAGTAAATATAGGATAATATGGGGGCGTGGGGCGTAGAATGGGCCTGGGTGGGTTACCGTTCTGAGGGTCAGTGTTGACTTGTTAGGCCGAAGAGCTTGTTTCCACACTATAGGGAATCTATCTATCTAAAATTTTGGCCTTGTTAGCAACACCCACACCCCTGAAGAAAGAAAACTGCCTTCTTCCAGTTTGAAACTCCTCTGTTGCATTCTCCATTAGTTTAATGTCATTTTCTGGGTTTTCCTATCCAGAACGTTACATTTTATGCATCACTATACAGTCACCCTTTTGATGCTTCCTCTTCAGATCGAAATTCTCAGTGTTGCACATTGCCTCTTGTCTTAAGCCTCATAAAGTAAGGAACAGTATTGTGTAATTTTCTCCCTGTTGCATTGATCTGGCTTTTGGTTGCATCCCCTGTGTCTGAGTGGATAGATCCACTCACAATATTTATGGATGGTTGGAGGATGGACAGACTTGGAGGCTGTAATTTAATGGCAGGATGGATATGACTTGGGCAGACTAATAAAGCTTTGGTGTGATTGCTTGTATTATCTGAAAAAACCCCAGAGAGTAAATTAGAGACTCAGTCCTGAGCAATCCATAATTAAGTTGTGTTAATAATAACACCTCTTCAAATTATGGGCAAAGAAACTGAGTTGCAACTACTTATTTTGTCTTCTGTGCTTTGAATTCCTTTGTTTGCCTCGAGAAGTTAATACTGCTTATTTTCAACAAATAGAAGACTCCCAATTATACAGTGCTCCCTTTCACAAATGCAGGATATCCCAATGGGTTTTATCGCCGACGCAACACTCTTTACAAGCTTTCGATATTTCGTTTAAACAAAGCTACCTTAAAGGTGTTACATAAATGCAATGTATTTCTGTAACATGTGGGGGTGTGGCAGCCAGCTTTAGCACAGTGAGATCCCACAGAAACCCAGCAACGAGATGAGTAACCTCACTTGTAGTTTATTTGAATTGTTAAAGCAGTTTTAATTTCAACACCTCCTTTACAAACTCACAGGCAGCTGTTCACTGGGAACTGTCTCAGTTGATGGCATAGAAATGGAAATTGCTGGAGAAACTCAGATTGATCTGGCAGCATGTGAAACCCATAGACATCGGAGCAGAAATTAGGCCATTCGGCCCATTGAGATTGCTCCACCATTCAATCATGCTTGACACGTTTCTCACCCCCATTCTCCTGCTTTCTCTCCATAACCCTTGATCCCCTTGGTACTCAAGAACCTATCTATTTCCAACTTAAATATACTCAATGACCTGGCCTCCACAGCCTTCTGTGGTATTGAATTCCATTGATTCCCCACTCTCTGGCTGAAGAAGTTTCTCCTTATCTCCATTCTAAAAGATCTTCCCTTTACTCTAAGGCTGTGCCCTCGGGTCCTAGTCTCTCCTACCAATGGAAAACCTTCCCAACATCTGCACTGTGCAGGCCTTTCAGTATTCTGTATGTTTCAGTTGGATCCCCCCCCAATCCTTCTTAACTCCATTGAGTATAGACCCAGAGTCCTCAAAAGTTCCTCATATGTTCAGCCTTTCATTCCTGGGATCATACTCAGGAACCTCCTCTGAACCCACTCCAGGGCCAATACAACTTTCCTGAAGTCTGGGCCCACAATTGCTCACAATACCCCAAATGTGGTTTGACCACAGCCTTATAGAGCCTCAGAAGTATACCCCTGCTTTTATATTGTAGTGCTGTTGAGATGAATGACAACATTGTATTTGTCTTCCTCAATTACTGACTCAACCTGCAAGTTTACCTTGAGACAATCACGGACTAGAACTCCCAAATCCCTCTGCACTTCAGATTTCTGAATTTTCTCCCCATTTAAAAAACATCTATGCTTCTATTCTTCCTACCAAAGTGCATGACCTCACACTTCCCCACATTGTACTTCATCTGCATCTTCTTTGCCCACTCTCCTAATGTGTCCAAATCCTTCTGCGGCCTTCCCACCTCCCCAATTCTACCTGTCTTCTACCTACCTTTGTACTGTCTGAAAACCTAGCCAGAATGCCCTCAGTTTCTTCATCTAGATCGTTAATGAATAAAGTGAAAAGTTGTGGCCCCCACACTGAGCCTTGCGGAAAACCACTTGTCACCAATTGCCATCCTAAGAAGACTCTTTTATCCCACTCTCTGCTTTCTGCCAGACAGCCAAACTTCTATCCATGCTAGAAACTTGCCTCTAATACCATTGGCCCTTATCTTACTCAGCAGCCTCCTGGGCAGCACCTTGTCAAAGCCCTTCTAGAAATCCAGATAGATGACATTCATTGGGTCTCCTTGATCTGAACTGCTCACTATCTCCTTAAAGAATTCTAATAGATTTGTCAGGCATGACCTCTCCTTCATGAAACCATGCTGACTTTGCCCTATTTTACCATGCACTTCCAAGTATTCAGAAAGCTCATCCTTCACATTGGATTCCAAAATCTTACCAGCAACAAAGGTCAGCCTATAATTTCCCATCTTTGCCTTACTCCCTTTTTAAACAGGGGGTTTACATCAGCAATTTTCCAGTCCTGGGACCCTCCTTGACTCGTGTGATTCCTAAAAGATCACCTCTAACACTTCCGCTTCCTCTTCAACTATCTCCTTCAGATTATGTGATGTAGTCCATCTGGTCCAGGCAATTTATCCACCTTCAGCGCTGTCAGTTTTTCTAGCACCTTTGCCTTGGTGATGGCCCCTATACTCACCCCTGCCTCCCGACTCTCTTGAATTTTTCGGATATTGTCTTCCACTGTGAAGACTGACACAAAGTACTTACTCAATTCTTCTGTCATTTCTTTGTGTCCCATTACTACTTCTCCAGCATCACATTTCAGTGGCCCAATGTCCATTTTTGCTTTTCTTTTGCCCTTCATATATCTAAAGAAAGTCTTGCAAACTTCTTTTATATTACTGGCTAGAAGAAGAGTCAATGGACTTGAAATTGCAACTCTGTTTTCTGTCATGGAGTCATAGAGTTAAACAACATGGAAACAGACCCTTCAGTCCAACTCGTCCATGCTGACCAAGTTTTCCAAACTAACTTAGTTCCATTTACCTGCTTTTGGCCCATATACCTCTAAACCTTTCCTATTCCTGTGCCAATTCAAGTGTTTGATTTGATTTGATTTGATTTATTATTGTCACATGTACCTCGGTACAGTGAAAAGTTTTGTTTCACATGCAATACAGGCAGGTCATATAGTATAAAGGTCGTAGGGTAAAAGAACAGAGCGAGGAATACAATGTTACAGCTGTAGGGAAGGTGCACAAAGTATGAGATCAACATTAAATTTAAAATTTAAGAGGACCATTCAGAAGTCTAATAACAGCAGGGAAGGAGCTGTTCTTAAATCTATTCATGCATGTAAACTACAAATCTTCTGCCCAATGGAAGATGGTAGAAGAGTGTATAATCGGGGTAGGAGGGGTCTTTGTTCCTATTGGTTGCTTTCCTGAAGCAGCCGGAAGTATAAACAATGTTAATGGATGTACCTCGGCACATCAATCAAATCAAATCACATCAAATCAAAGTGTTCCCACTTTTGGAAGCACAAAGATTCAGAGAACACAGGTTTGAAATCTTTGGTAAAAGAAGCAAAAGGATATTTAATGAAGGTCCAATTTCTTACATATCTTGCAGTCAGTAAAGCTGCTGTAGTCCCACTCTCTCATCAGATTGCGGTTTAACCTGAGGGTCACCATGTGTCAGGCAAGGAGACTGTCCACCAACATCACCTCAGCTGGCGGAGGAACTGAACCCAACCTGGTAGCACTACTCTGTGGAGGGTGCCAAAAGAGATGCTTCGCCTGACGAAGATTGTGATTTCAAAAAAAACCTGGTGTTGTGTGACTTCTGACCTTGTCCAACACTGGCACCTCCACATCTGTGGAGTAAGGCAGCTGTCTAGCCAACTGAGCTAACCCACCATCTTACAGTAGGCCCACCACTTCAAAAACATCTGATTGGCTATAAAGGGCTTGGAGCACACTGGTGACCATGCAAGGTGCTACACAAATGCAAGTCCTTCTTTCTTTCCATTTTGATTGCTAAATGAGGGGAGCCCGTCATTCCTGAAGTGAGAAATGCTGTGCTCTTTAGTAATCTCCCAGCATCATTCGTGTGTCCTGGTGAAAAGTTCCACAGCAATCACGTTCAGCTCTCGGTCGCACAATCACCGTTTGTTCCATAACCCTGGCTTCTTATCAACATTCTGGTGGTAATGGACTGGGGATGTTCTAATAGCCCTGGGAAAATAGACATCACTGTTCCTGCAAACATTAGGCTTCCAATAACTCCTGACAACTTTGGGAATTTATATTAAAATGACGCAGTCAAAAATACTGAAGCGTATTAGTTTTGTTCTTTGTGGGCAATGGTTGTAATTTTGAAAAAGCAGTGGACTCTTCAACCAACATATTTGCACCTGTTGAAATTTCCATCGCTTTTTCAGAGGTTAAGTTGACAGAAAAATAGATTTGTATCTCCCAGAGCTACCTGTGGCCTGCCATTTCCTCACTAACAGTGTATCTAAGGTGCATTACTCTAATCTCTTTGATTATGAAGTGCTGAAAGATTTTCCCTTTTACTGCATTCTCTAAGATTCTTGTGTTGCAATATTATGTGCACAATTGATTTCCAAATCCAGCATTTTGGTGTTTAAGAAGAAAGGATGTCCTGTGTGTCTGACAATTCTTCATCCGTAGCCCATTACATATTCACCAGAAAACAGCATTTTGTCTGTAAAAGGTACAGGGAAAGAAAACAACAAACACATTCTGAATAAGACTTGTACCATTTCCTCTCACTGATTTTTAATCTGCTGCCTGTTTGTATCTTAAAAAAAAAAGCTTTATTTAAGATTTATTTATTCCTCGATGGCTCTGATACACTGTTGAAATAGATGAACTGACAGCCAATTGTCGAGATTAAAGCTGTTCTTTTTTGGAGCACCACCATTTATGTCTCTGCACAACATTTATTTCTGTAAACAATATGGAATAATAGTGCACTTTGTTTCCCAGCCAAATCAGGAAGGATTTTGCACTTGTTAGGATTTTTCAAGATACGTTCAGCTCTGCTGCAGTATCAGTGCCATCACAGACCTTCTGCTGTGAAGCCTCAACATTTGACACTTTACGTTGCCATAAAGGTAAATCTACCACTACCTAACCAGACCATGGCACTGCTTGCTCATTACAGAGAGGGTCAAGAGTCACCACACCTCAGGGAAGGGGAGAGGTTGAGAAAGAGAGTCCTCCACGGCCATCTCAGCAGGAATCGAACCCACTCTGTGTTACAGGCCAGGTACTCAATTAAGCTAACCATTGCAGGAGCCACTTTTGGAATACTGCATTCAATTCTGGTCTCCAGAAAAGATGTTAACCTTGAAAGGGTGCAGAAAAGATCTACAAGGATGTTGCTGGGGTTGGAGGGATAGAACTATAGGGAGAGGTTGAATAGGCTGGGACTATTTTCTCCGGAGCGTCAGAGGCTGAGGGGTGACCTTATAGAGGTTTATAAAATCATGAGGGGCATGGAGAGGGTAAATGGACAAAGTCTTTTCCCTGCGGCGGGGAGTCCAGAACTAGAGGGCATAGGTTTAGGTGAGAGGGGGAAGATATAAAGAGCAACTTTATCACGCAGAGGGTGGTGTGTGTATGGAGCAAGCTGCCAGAGGAAGTGGTGGAGGCTGGTATAATGACAGCATTTAAAAGGCATCTGGATGGGGATATGAATAGGAAAGGTTTAGAGGGACATGAGCCAAATGCTGGCAAATGGGACTAGATTAATTTAGGATATCATGGACGAGTTGGCATGGACGAGTTGGACTGAAGGGTCTGTTTCCGTGCTGTACAGCTCTGTGACTCTAAGTGCAGCAAGGGTTAATCTCTGACTGCAGAAAGCTACCGCACAGAAAGTTTTGGGAGATCCTGTCCATGAATCACAAAATAAAATGTTCAGATCAAAGTTCAGCAAGTAATATGAAAGATAAATGGAATGTTGGCCTTTATTTCAAAGGGGATGGAGCATCAAAGTGAAGAGTTTGGTTGAAATTATACAAGACACTAGCCAGACCACACATGGAATACTCTGAACAGTTTTGGGTCACTTATCTAGGGAAAGATAGACTGGCATTGGAGGCAGTCCAGAGATGGCTCACTCGGCTGATATCAGCTGTGGAAGGACTGTCTTATGAGGAGAGGTTGAGTAGGTTGGGCCTATACTTGTTGGAATATTGAAGAATGAAAGGACTTGACAGGGTAGATGTAGAAAGGTTCTTTTCCCTCTGTAGGATCGTAGGGTACAATCTCAGAACAAGGTGTCATGCAATTCCCATAGAGATGAGGGAGAGCTTCTTCTCTCAGAGGGGGGTGAATCTGTGGAATTCTTTACTGCAGAGAGCTGTCAAAGCTGGATCATGCAGTACACTCAATGATGAGCAAGAAAGAGTTTTAATCAGTGAGGGGGGAGGATCAAGGCTTATGGGAAAAAGGCAGGAAGTTGAGGATTATCAGATCAGCCATGACCTCATTGAAAGACGGAGCAAGTTTGATGGGCTGAATGGCCTATTTTTACTATTTCCCATGGTCTTATGGTATAAGAGTGCAGCTCCTCCTCCGTATTCCACAGGAATGTCAACCTAAGTTTGAACAGGAAAACATAAGAGCTAGGAGCAGGAATAGGCCATTCAGCCCCTTGGGCCTACCTTGTCATTCAATACGATCATGGCTGATCTCACCTTGGCCTCAACTACACTTCCCTGCCTACTCTCCATAACCCTTCAACTGATTAAAAATCTGTCTATCTCCACCTTAAATTTACTCGTTGTTCCACCACACTCTGGGCGAGTGAATTCCACAAATTCATGACACTTTGAGAGAAGTAATTTCTCCTCATCTCAGTTTTAAATCTGTTCTCCATCCTAAAACTACGAGCTCTTGTTCTAGATTGCCCTACATGAGAGAACATCCAATCTATGTCTACTTTGTCAATCCCCTTTGCTATCTTAGATCTCCTGCTCAAGCTCTTCTCAAAGACCAAGGCCCCCCAGCTCTGGAATCAATCAGTGAATGTTCTCTGAAGTGCCTCCAAGGAAATTACATCTCTCCTCAAGTAACAGGACCCAAGTTTTACACAATACTACAGGTGCAGTCTCACTAATGCCTTGTAGAATTGTAGCAGCCCTTCCCTACTTTTATACTCTATTCCTTTAGCAATAAATGCCAGCATTCCAATTGCCTTCTTTCGCTCTTGCATATTAGTTTGCTGTGGTGTTCAGATCATGTGCCCAAGTATCGAGAGTGGGGTTTGAACCCATAATCCTCTACTCCATGAGCAAGAGTCAGTGGAAACATATTGCAGATGTCCGCATTCCCATGAAGTTACGTGATTGGAATCATTTATATAATTCTAAACTTTATCTTCTGTTTTTATTGAAATCTATTTCATCAAACGAAATGGATTGGTGTAAATTTGATTAATTCCGGGACAGGGTATTGTAAAACCGATGAAAGGTTACAGTCTGAAATGTTAACACTGTTTAATTTTTTCCACAGATGATGCCAGAATTGCCATTTCTGATTGTATTTCAAATGTCCAGTCTGCAAAATATTTTGTGCTTATTAAACATGCACATCCTTCTAGTCTGTAGAACCCAGACACAGAATATAACATGAACAAAAAAAAACTGATCACAACATTTGGATAGACCTTAGCAAGCTACCTTTAACAGTTTGTCAAACTGCCACAGGGAAATAAAGACACATATGACTGGTTTCAATTGGTCCCCTCTTGTTAATATTTAGAAATATTTTTTCATGAATTGGTGAAAAATCAATTTCCTTCTGCTATAGTTTGTTGGTTTTAACCAGTGATTGCAGTACATGGTTGGAAACCTAAAGGTGTCACTCTGCCTATATAGATCGAGCTCCGAAATTCGCTGTAACAGAACAGACTCTCAATGACTAACATTTGGATTTCAACACATTGTGCTTTGTCAGTATGTGTGTTTATATGTGTATGTGTGTGTGCAAGTATGTGTGTATGAGCATTTATGTAGTTACATGGTTGGAAACCTAAAGGTATCACTCTGTGTTTAAGGGCAGCACAGTGGCTCAGTGGTTAGCACGGCTGCCTAACAGCACCAGGGATCCGGGTTCAATCCCAGCCTCAGGTGACTGCTCTGTGTAGAGTTTGCATGTTCTCCCAATGTCTGTATGGGTTTCCTCCAGGTCCTCTGGTTTCCTCCCACAGTCCAAAGATATGCAGGCCAGGTAAATTGGCCATGCTAAATTGCTCCGTTGTGTAGGCTAGGCACATTAATCAGGGGTAAATGTAGGATAATAGGGTAGGGGAATGGGTCTGGTTGGGTTACTTCTCAGAGGGTCGGTGTGGACATTCTAGGCTGAAGGGACTGTTTCCACACTGTAATGATTCTTCTTCTTGTGTGTAATTGTGTGTGAGTGTATGTGTGTTATTGTGAGATTGCATGACTGTTTGTGGGGTGTATCAATATGTAGGAGTGTGCATTTGAGTGTCTGTGTGTGCGCATTTATGTATGTATGTGGGTATGCGAGTGTAAGAGTTTGTGTGAGAGCATGTGTGCGTGAGCAAGTGTTTCTGTGTGGTGGTGTGCTTGTTTATGCGTGTGCATGGCAGTGTGTGTGAAGAAGAGAGTGTGTGTCTGAATGTGGTCATTCATGTGTAGGTGGGTGAGTGAGAATGTGAGCATGTGTGTGTGTGCAAAGAGGTGTGTGAGTGCGAGAATGAGTCTGAGTAAATTAATGTTTGTGAGTGTGTATTTAGGTGTGTGAGTGTGAACATGTGAGTGAGTGAGCGTGTGTGAATGTGGGTGTTTACATGAGAGTGCGTATGTGTATGTGTGTTTCTGAGCATGAGTGTGTGATTTTGAGAGTAAGAGTATTTGCATGAGTTTAAGTGTGAGTGTGCTTTTCATAGTCCATTTATTCCCTTTTTTCTCACCCTATTCTCTTTCAGATTTCTGTTTATTCGCTAATTTATTTCTATTATCTTATGACTGAACGTGTGCCTTTGGGAAACAAAATAAGCCTAGCATTATGAATCATTTAATTGTGTGTCGATCTATCTATCTAGCTATCTATCTATCTGTCAGTGAGACACGGTGTTTTGACTTTCATTATGATAATTATCTTGAGCTGACTTCTGAGCAGCAAACCAGCCACCCACACATTCTGGGCTTAATTACTTCTGACTACAACTTTCCCAATAAAATGTTGACTCCTTTCAGGCATGAATGAGCTCACTGTCATCTCAGTCCAGACGTGTTTTTGAGTTGTGAGTCTAAGAGCAGGTGTAGGTTTGTAGAGGGCGGCTGATGGTCTGTCTCGGCCAATCATTGAAGGATTGACTCATGGAAGCAGCAACTTATCCAGAGCTTTGAGACACATTGTACTAAACAATAGATTGTATGTGATTGTTGGGCTGTGTAATTTGAGCCTGCGATTGTACAAGTCCTTGAGCCAACCTTAGCACATCCCTCCTTACAATTGCAACCTTTAACATAATATTTGGCTATGATGTTGAGTTGATGACAGACACCTAAAGATTTTGAAGGACCCCCTCATAAGAACAGGATATAATGCTCAAGTCATTGATTGCCAGTTCCAATGTGCTACAGTGAAAAACTGCAACGTCCTCCTCAGAAGACAGACACAGGATACGACCAACAGATACGACTTCTGGATGTAAGTTTGCTCACTGAGCTGGAAGGTTTGTTTTCCAACGTTTCGTGATGATATAAGGTAACATCATCAGTGATCCTCTGGCAAAGCACTTTCTATTTATGTGTTTAGGTTTCCTTGAGCCGACAATGTCATTTCCTGTGATGGTGATGTCATTTCCTGTTTGGTGATGTCATTTCCTGTTCTTTTTCTCAGTGGGTGTGAGATGGGATCCAAATCGATGTTCCTGTTGATAGCCTTCTGGTTGGAATGCCATGCTTCTAGGAATTTTCGTGCGTGTATGGCCGACTTGTCCAAGGATGAATGTGTTGTCCCAGTCAAAGTAGTGTCCTTCCTCATCTGTATGTAAGGATACTAGTGAGAATGGGTCATGTCTTTTTGTGGCTAGTTGATATTCATGTGTCCTGGTGGCTAGTTTTCTGCCTATTTGTCCGATGTAGTGTTTGCACAGCATATTCAAAAAGAATGGGTACCCTATGAACACAGTCTGCTGATTTCTCAGCAACAGAACCAAACAAGCAGACAAAACTCTTCCAGAAACCCTAGCCACACTCCCCTACATTGAACACGTATTGGAAGTGACTGCCAGACTACTCAGACCCCTTGGCATTATGGTAGCCCACAAACCCACCAACACAGTAAAACAGCAGCTAATGAACTTGAAAGATCCTACACAGATAACAAGCAAAACTAATGTCTTTTGCAAAGTACCGTACAAGGACTGTTACAAACACTACATCAGACATACAGGCAGAAAACTAGGCACCAGGATACATAAACATCAACTACTCACAAAAAGACCCACTCTCACTAGTATCTTTACATACAGATAAGGAAGGACACCACTTTGACTAGGACAACACATCCATCCTAGGATAAGCCAAACAGAGACAAGCACAAGAATTCCTAGAAGCATGGCATTCCAACCGGAAATCTATGAACAAACACATTGATTTGGACCCCACCTATCACTCTCTGAGAAAAAGAACAGGAAATGACATTATCAACACATGAAATGACATCATCAACACATGAAATGACATCTTCAACCCAAGGAAACCATAAAACATAAATAGAACGTGGAGGCTCACTGATGATGTTACCTAGTATGGTGAAGAAACTTCTGAAAGTGAACCTTCCAGCTCAGCGAACAAACTTATATCCAGAGTCTCAACTTGAGCTACAGATCTTCTCAAAACTTGCTAGATTTCCCTTCACCGTCCAATACTTCCCCAGAGTGGAGAGACTATGCCATGTTCTTCACAGCCTTCAACATGTCATCGATGATGATGAACATCTTGGCAAGATCATCCCTATACCTCCACTTCATGCCTTCAAACAACCGCCAAACCTTAAACAGACTATCGTTCTCAGCAAACTGCCCAGCCTTCAGGACAACATCAACCACAACACCACACAACCCTGTCATGGCAACCACTGCAAGACATGTCAGATCATTGACATGGATACTACCATCACATGCGGGAATACCCCCTACCAGGCAGGTACTCATGTGACTCGGTCAACGTCTATCTCATATGCTGCAGGCAAGGATGCACTGAGGCATGGTATATTGGCAAAACCAAGCAGACGCTATGACAACGGATGAATGGATGCTGTGCAACAATCACCAGACAGGAATATTCCCTCCCAGTCAGGGAACACATCAGTGGTCAGGGACATTCAGCCTCCGATTTTCTGGTGAGCGTCCTCCAAAGTGGCCTTCGAGATACAAACATGAAACCACCGAGCAGAAACGGATAGCCAACTTCCATACCCATGAAGATGGCCTTAACCTTGATCTTAGGTTCATGTCGCGCAACATGTGACCTCACCACACTGTTCTGTATCTGTAAAATCTTCCTCACTGTCCTGTTTTAACATCATCACCTTGATAACCTGTTATGATCTCTCCACCTTAATTAGTTTGTACAGTTTTGGATTACTTGTTACTTTGGTTAGACCCTCGGCATGTGACTCTTACACCTAACATGTTATTCCAGTCATTTGTTCTGTCTCCAGCACCACCTTATTTTTAATTTTTTTGTAATTATCTCTCCGCCTTAATTAATCCACTTCCAGGTCATCCCTTCACTTGTTATTCAGCTGTTGACACTTTACTCACACCGCTCACACTCTTGCTCCCCCGTAAGGACTTAGTATTCAACACTCCTCTCACACCAACTATATGATCTTTTAATCTCACTGCCCATAAACTCTGTGTCTGTGTGCTCTTCTCTCTCTCTTCACCCGATGAAGGGAGAGTGCTATGAAAGCACGTGATTTCAAATAACCTAGTGTCACGTGACTTCTGACTTTGATAACATTTGGCCTTTTTGAATGAACTGTGGGTGGCTTAAACATGTCTATTATTCCTCTCGGAGATTGGATGTCACTGGCTGGGGCATTGTAGTGAGATGTTCTATTTCAAGATTTGGAGATGCCGGTGTTGGACTGGGGTGGACAAAGTTAAAATTCACACATCAACAGGTTATAGTCCAACAGGTTTAATTGGAAGCACTAGGTTTCACGACACTCCGAAAGTTAGTGCTTCCAATTAAACCTGCTGGACTATGACCTGGTGTTGTGTGATTTTTAATGTTCTATTTCAATGAGCTGATACGTTGTCAAACTTGAAAGGGTTCAGAAAAGATTCACAAGGATACTGCCCGAGTTGAAGGGTTTGAGCTTTAGGGAGAGGCTGAATAGGTCTGGGCTGTTTTCCCTGGAGTGTTGGAGGCTGAGGAGCATAGATAGGGTGAATAGCCAAAGTCTTTTCTCCAGGGTAGGGTAAGAGAGTCCAAAACGAGAGGGCATAGGTTTAAGATGAGAAGAGCAAGGTTTAAAAGAGTCCGAAGGGGCAACTTTCTCACACAGAGGGTGGTGTGTGCATGGAATGAGCTGCCAGAGGAAATGGTGGAGGTTGGTACAATTACAACATTTAAAAGGCATCTGGATGGATATATGAATAGGAAGGGTTTAGAGGGGTATGGGCCAATTGTTGGCAAAAGGGACTAGATTAGGTTAGGATATCCGGTCAGCATGGACAAGTTGGACCGAATGGTCTGTTTTCATGGTGTACATCCTTATGACAAATGCCTCTATGTCAGTAGCTAGGGTCATGACTTCATGATTGCTAGCAGGACAACTCATAATGAGATGAGGAGAAACTTCCTTTATCAGAGAGTTGTTAGGATTTGGAATGCACTCTCTGGGAGAGCGGAGGAGACAGATTCCATAGGAATTTCAAAAGAGAGCTGGCTATATATTTGAAAGTGATGAATTTTGAGGGCTATGTAGATAGGGCTGGAGAGTGGGGCAAGCTGGATAGCTCTTTCGGGAGCTTTAAAGACATGATGGACTGAACAGCCTCCTGCTGTATTGTAAATTTTTTTGATTTTAATTGTCCTTGAGAAGATAGTGATCAGATGTTTGAAAAGCTGAGGCCATTAAAATTCCTAACATATCGATGAACGACCATTAAGTTGTGGCTTCCAGATGTGTTACTGACAAAATCTACAGCCCAGGGGCAAACCACTCAATAGATCCGGCCTAACTGGTCTATATTGTGTATTCCTGTTGTTCCAAATGGATGTTGGGAGAAGGGTGGAGTATTAGTTATTGGGGACTCCATAGTTAGGGGGATAGATCGGAGATTCTGTACACGGTTGGTGCATTGCCCCCCCAAGTGCCAGGGTCCGTGATGTCTCGGATTGTGTATTTAGGATCCTTAAGGGGGAGGGGAGAGCAGCCCCAAGTCGTGGTCCACATAGGCAACGACAACATAGGTAGGAAGAGAGATGGGCATTTAAGACAGAAATTCAGGGAGCTAGGGTGGAAGCTTAGAGCTAGAACAAACAGAGTTGTTATCTCTGGTTTGTTGCATGTGTCACATGTTAGCAAGGCAAGGAATAGGGAGAGAGAGCAGTGTGGTTACAGGGATGGTGCAGGAGGGAGGGTTTTGGATTCCTGGATAATTGGGGCTCATTCTGGGGAAGGTGGGACCTGTACAAACAGGATGGTCTTCACCTGAACCAGAGGGGTACCAACATTCTGGGGGGGACTTTTACTAATGCTCTTTGGGAGGGGTTAAACTAATTCAGCAGGGGAATGGGGACCTGAATTGTAGCCCCAGTGTCCAGAAGGTTGAGATTAGTGAGGTCAGGAATCAGATTTCAAGGTCGCAAGAATTGAACTGGAAAGCAGGAAGGTGGCTTGAAGTGCGACTACTTCAACGCCAGGAGCATCTGGAATAAGGTGGGTGAACTTGCAGCATAGATTGGTACCTCGGACTTCGATGTTGTGGCCATTTCGGAAACATGGATAGAGCAGGGACTGGAATGGTTGTTGCAGGTTCCGGGATTTAGATGTTTCAGTAAGATTAGGGAAGATGGTAAAAGAGGGGGTGATGTGGCATTGTTAGTCAAGGACAGTATTATGGTGGCAGAAAGGACGTTTGATGAGAACTTACCTGTGAGGTAGTATGGGCTTAAGATTAGAAATGGGAAAGGAGAGGTCACCCTGTGGGGAGTTTTCTATAGGCCTCTGAATAGTTTCAGAGATGTAGAGGAAAGGATAGCAAAGATAATTCTGGTTCGGAGCGAGAGTGACAGGGTAGTTGTTACAGGGATCTTTAACTATCCGAATATTGATTGGAAATGCTATAATTCGAGGACTTTAGATATGTCAGTTTGTGTCCAATGTGTGCAGGAGGGTTTCCTGACACAGTATGTAGACAGGCCAACAAGGGACGAGGCCACATTGGATTTAGTGCTGGGTAACCAACCTTGCCAGGTGTTAGACTTGGACGTAGGTGATCACTTTGGTGATAGTGACCACAATTTGGTTACGTTTACTTTATTGATGGAAAGGGCTAGGTATATACTGCAGTGCAAGAGTTATAGCTGGGGAAAAGGCAATTATGATGCGATTCGGCAAGATTTAGAATGCATTGGATGAGGAATGCAATTGCAGGGGATGGGCACAATTGAAATGTGGAGTTTGTTTGAGGAACAGCTACAGCATGTCCTTGAGAAGTATATATCTGTCAGGCAGTGAGGAAGTGGTCAAGCGAGGGAACCGTGCTTTACTAAAGAAGTTGAATCTCTTGTCCAGAGGAAGAAGGAGGCTTATATAAAGATGAGACGAGAACGCTCAGTTAGGGCACTTGAGAGTTAGACATTAGTCAGGAAAGACCTGAAGAGAGATGTAAGAAGAGCCAGGAGGGGACATGAGAAGTCTTCAGCAGGTCGGATCAGGACAAACTTGAAAACTTTTGATACGTATGCCAGGAATAAAAGAAAGACTTGGTTAAGATTAAGGCCAAACAAGAACAGTAGTGAGAAGTTGCGTGTGGAGTCTGAAGAGATAGGAGAGGCGCTAAATGAATATTTTTTTGTCAGTTTTCAAGCAGGAAAAATACAATGTTGTCAAGGAGAATACTGAGGTATAGGCTATTAGACTATTAAGGTTCACAAGGAGAAGGTGTTAGCAATTCTGGAAAGTTTGAAAATAGATAAGTCTCCTGGCCAAATGGGATTTATCCTAGGATTCTACGGGAACCTAGGGAGGAGATTGCAGAGCCTTTGGCTTTGATCTTTATGTCATCATTGTCGACAGGAGTAGTGCCAGAATACTGGAGGATAGCAAATGTTGTCCCCTTGTTCAAGCGCGAGTAGAGACAACCCCGGTAATTATAGACTAGTTAGCCTTACTTTGGTTGTGGGTAAAGTTTTGTAAAGGGTTATAAGAGATAGGATTTACAATGATCTAGAGAGGAATAATTTGATTAGTGAGCGCCAACATGGTTTTGTGAAGGGTAGTTCATGCCTCACAGACTTTATTGAGATCTTTGAGAAGGTGACTAAACAAGTGAATGAGGGTAAAGCGGTTGATGTGGTGTATATGGATTTCTGTAAGATGTTTGATAAGGTTCCCCACGGTAGACTGTTGCAGAAAATATGGAGGCATGGGATTGAGGGTGATTTGGCGGTTTGGATCAGAAATTGGCTAGCTCTAAGAAGACAGAGGGTGGTGGGATGTACTGCAAGGATCTGTTTTGAGGCAACTGCTGTTTGTCATTTTTATAAATGATCTGGATGAGGGCGTAGAAGGATGGGTTAGTAAATTTGCAGATGACACTAAAGTCGGTGGAGTTGTGGACAGTGTGGAAGGATGTTGCAGGTTACAGAGGCACATAGATAAGCTGCAGAGCTGGGCTGAGAGGTAGCAAATGGGGTTTAATGAGGAAAATGTGAGGTGATTCACTTGGAAGGATTAATAGGAATACAGAGTACTGGGATAATGATAAGGTTCTTGGTAGTACAGATGAGCAGAGAGATCTTGGTGTCCATGTGCATAGATCCCTGAAAATTGTCACCCAGATTGATAGGGTTGTTAGGAAGGCATGCAGTGTGTTAGCTTTTATTGGTATAGATTAGATTCCCTACAGTGTGGAAACAGGCCCTTCGGCCCAACCAGTCCACACCCACCCTCCGAAGGACAACCCATCCAGAACCATTTCCCTTTGAACGATGCACCTAACACTACGGGCAATTTAGCATGGCCAATTCACCTGACCTGCACATCTTTGGACTGTGGGAAGAAACCGGAGCACCCGGAGGAAACCCATGCAGGGAGAATGTGCAAACTCCACACAGGCAGTCACCCGAGGTTGGAATCGAACCTGGGACCCTGGTGATGTGAGGCAGCAATGCTAACCACTGAGCCACTGTGCCGCCCACTCGGATGGTGATGGGTAGTACGAGGAGACAGAGATTAAATTGAGGGGTGATAGATATAGGACAGATGTCAGAGGTAGGTTATTTAATCAGAGAGTTATAAGGGTGCGGAATGCCTTGCCTGTAACAGTAGCAGGGATTGAGTTTTGGAGCCATGAGGTAATGCTGCAGCTGTATAAAACTCTGGTGTGGCTGCACTTGGAGTATTGTGCACAGTTCTGGTCACCGCATTATAGGAAGGATGTGGAAGCATTGGAAAGGGTGCAGAGGAGGTTTACCAGGATGTTGCCTGGGTATGTAGGCAAGGTCTTATGAGGAAAGGCTGAGGGACTTGAGGCTATTTTCGTTAGAGAGATGAAGGTTAAGAGGTGACTTAATAGATGCATACACAACAATCAGGGGGTTAGATAAGGTGGACAGAGAGGGCCTTTTTCCTCGGATGGTGATGGGTAGTATGAGGAGACATAGATTAAATTGAGGGGTGATAGACATAGGACAGATGTCAAAGGTAGGTTCTTTAATCAGAGAGTTAGAAGGGCGTGGAATGCCTCGCCTGTAACAGTAGTAGACTCGCCAACTTTAAGGGCATTTAAATGGTCATTGGGTAAATGTATGGATGATAATGGAATGGTGTAGGAAAGATGGACTTCAGATTGGTTTCACAGGTCGGCACAATATCGAGGGTTGAAAGGACTGTACTGTGCTGTAATGATCTATGTTCTATATTCTCCTAAGTCTATTGACCTCACTATTTTGAGAGGGAAACACGTTTTAAACATTCTATAAAATAACCTTTGTGACCATGTGACCATTTTCAGTTCCTAATCAACAATATGAGGATCTGATTTGCAGATATGACCCAGAGTGGAAAAAAACAATGTAGCATCACAATATGTTAGATATCTGGTCTGTTGTAGAGTTATTCATAGAGATTGACTGCTATGCCATTATTCTCATATCAGGGCAACCTCCAAGATAGACTCATACAACATGGAACAGACCCATCGGTCCAACTCCTCCATGCTGACCAGACATCCCATTTGCCAGCATTTGGCACAAATCCCTTTAAACCCTTCCTATTCATATACACATCCAGATGCCTTTTAGATATTGTAATTGTACCAGCCTCCACCACTTCCCTTGACAGTTCATCCCATACACGCACCACCTTCTGCATGAAAACTCCCCAGGGTGCTACCATTACCTCTCAGGTCCTTGTCAAATACTTCCTCTCTCATGTTAAACAAATGCCCTTTCGTTTTGGACACCCCACCCCAGGGAAAAGACTTTGACTATTCACTTAATCCATGAACTTCATGATTTTATAAACCTCTATAAGGTCACCCCTCAGCCTCCGATGCTCCAGGGAAAACAGCCCTGGCCTATTCAGCCTCTCCCTATAGCTCAAACCCTCCAGTCCTAGCAACATCCTTGTAAATCTTTTCTGCACCCTCTGAAGTTTAACAATATCCTTCCTAAAGAATGGAGACCAGAATTGGACATAGTACAGTCAGTTTAGAAACAGCGCTTAAAGTGTTGGTGATGTAATTGCATTACAGGCAACACACGTTTTAAAAGTTGTGCTGTAGAAATAGCGTCCCCAATATGTCAATCACATTACAGCGAATTCATGTTGACAAAACATGTGTTATAACAGAACAATCTGTATTCTAAATGTGGCCTCACCAATGTCTTGTATAGCTGCAACTTGGCGTCCCAATTCCTGTAGGTAAAAACAATGACTGCAGATGCTGGAAACCAGATTCTGGATCAGTGGTGCTGGAAGAGCACAGCAATTCAGGCAGCATCCTGAACTCAATGTTCTGACCGATGAATGCAAATTTGCCAAACGCCTCCTTCACCATCCTGTCTACACGTGACACCACTTTCAAGAAACTATACACCTTGGTGTCTTTGTTCAGCAACACTCCCCAGGGTGCTACCATTAACTATAGAAGTTCTATCTTAAGATGATGAAAAAAGAATGAGACAGACTTGAGGATTTTTGTCTCAAAATTCCTACATTGAGCCTGATGGTTAGGAGTTAAAGTTGTTTTAACGAGAAATTGAATTGTCCCTGCCTCCCTCAGTAATTAATTTTATTTCATTCATTCACAGGGTTTGGGAACAGTTAACTCAGCAAATATTTATTGCCCATCTCTGATTGCCTTTTGAGCCGCTGTCTTCTGCTTGCTATGGGGCTGAGCCACAATGCCCGCAGGAACAGCAATATACTTCCAAGTCAGGATTGTGAGGGGTTTGGGGGGGGATCTTGCAGCTGATGCCAATCCCATTTGTCTGCTGCCCGTGTCAATCTTGTTGGAAGTGCTCGTGGGTTTGGAAGGTGCTATTTAAGGCGACTTGATGATTGGTTTGGAGATGATGGTGTTGGACTGGGGTGGACAAAGTTAAAAATCACACAACATCAGGTTTTGGAGTTTAATGCGGACAAGTGTGAGGTGATTCACTTTGGATGGAGTAACCGGAATGCAAAGTACTGGGCTAATGGTAAGATTCTTGGTAGTGTAGATGAGCAAAGAGATCTCGGTGTCCAGGTACACAGATCCTTGAAAGTTGCCACCCAAGTTGACAGGGTTGTTAAGAACTGGAAATGTGTTGATCTCCAGCATCTGCAGACCTCACTTTCTCCTCAAGGGTTGTTCAGAAGGCATACAGTGTTTTAGCTTTCATTAATAGAGGGATCGAGTTCCGGAACCATGAGGTTATGCTACAGCTGTACAAAACTCTGGTACGGCCACACTTGGAGTATTGTGTACAGTTCTGGTCTCCGCATTATAAGAAGAATGTGGAAGCTTTAGAAATGGTGCAGAGGAGATTTACTAGGATGTTGCCTGGCATGGAGGGAAGGTCTTACGAAGAAAGGCTGAAGGACTTCAGGCTGTTTTTGTTAGAGAGAAGAAGGTTGAGAGGTGAATTAATAGGGACATATAAGATAATCAGAGGGTTAGATAGGGTGGACAGTGAGAGCCTTTTTCCAAGTATGGTGATGGCGAGCACGAGGGGGTATAGCTTTAAATTGAAGGGTGATAGATATAGGACAGATGTCAGAGGTAGTTTCTTTACTCAGAGAGTAGTAAGGGTATGGAATGCTTTGCCTGCAACAGTAGTAGACTCGCCAAGTTTAAGTGCATTTAAGTCGTCATTGGACAGGCATATGGACGTACATGGAATAGTGTAGGTTAGATGAGCTTCAAATTGGTATGACAGGTCGGTGCAACATCGAGGGTCGAAGGGCCTGTACTGCGCTGTAATGTTCTATAATCTATTATTATAGTCCAACAGGTTTAATTGGAAGCACTAGCTTTCAGGAATTGGTAGCATTGAGATATGTTAATTCTGGGATTGGAATTCCACCGGGGATTTGCACATTGGAGAATGAAACAGATATCTTTCTGCTTTATGTTAAAAGATGAATTTCATCCTTACATTGCTGTTATGTCAGAGTGGTTATTTTCTGTGTCTCTGGGTGTGGCCAGGGCCTCGCGTGAGGTGTCTATAATTTACTGCTGTCTACTCACTCCCAAAGTCACTCACAAACCGAAGTTGAAGGACAGGTTATTTTGAGCAGTGAAGTTCTTGGTGTACAGCTGTGGATTCATCGAACTAGAACCCTGGTAAGTTGCTATGCAAAATTACTTATGGTAATTTACACTGATTCCCAAGGTAATGAAAGAGTGAAGAAAGTCAAGGTGAAGGGAGATATTTTCTCTCTCCTGTTTTGACCTTTCTTCTCTGCAAAACTGAAACACAGAATTATTACGGAGCAGAAAGAGACCATTTGGCCCAACATGTCTTCAAAGGAGCATTTCACCCAGTGCTGTTCTCCCACCTTCTCCGTACATTCCTGCTTTTGTAACTAGCCATCTCATTCCCTGTCAGAATCTTCATTGAACCTGCCTTCACCATACTCTCATTTTCCAAGAGTGGAAAATAGTTTCTCCTGATTTACAGCGTCCAAACTCCTCATGATTTAAGGAGGAGACGGATTTTTAATTAGTAATGGGTTGAATGATAATGGAGACCAGGCAGGAAATTGGAACTGAGCCTGAGGTGATATCAACCATGATGGTATTAAATAGTAGAGAAGGTTTGAGAACTCAGTTGACTACTCCTGCTCCTGTTTCATGGGTTCTTGCATCCTCTGGGCCTTCCCTTTTGTCAGGGAGCCATACCCAGCCATCCCCAGTAACTGAAGCTACTGAAGTGAAGAGTGCTCATTGGCCAACCCATTCTGATAGCTCCATGTGATTTTGAGACTCATTGGCCTTCATCAGGGATAGCTGCAACTCTCTGAGATCCGTATGCCCCAATGCCTCTTGCAGATCCCCAATTTTCAAACGCCATCACTGATGGCCATGCTTTTTATTCACCTATGAGCCTCAAACTCCAGAATTATTCTCCTAAATCTCTCTCATAGAGTAATAGAGCCATACAGCACGGTAATATGCTCTCGTCCATTCCGACTAAATTTCCTAAACTGTGCTAGTCCCATTTGCCAGCATTTGGCCCATATCCCTCTGAACCTTTCCTATCCATGTGCCTATCCAGATGTGTTTTAAATCTTGTAATTGTACCAGCTGCTACCACTTCCTCTGGCAGCTCATTCCATACACACACCACCCTCTGTGTGAAAACGTTGCGCCTTAGGTCCGAATTAAAGTCTGTCTCTTTGACCAAACCTTTGGTCAACCTTCTGTAATGATCACTTGCGTGTCTCATGTTTAATTTTGCTTGATAATGCTCCCGGGAAGGGCAGTGGGACATTTTTTCATTGTGCTAAAGGTACTATGTAAATGCAGTAGCATAGGCGTGGTGTAAATCTGTTTAAAAAAGTGTGGGTTGATCTAGATTTAGAGGGATTGTCACTGAGATTGGAATAGACAGGACTGTGTAGGCAGTGACTGGTTCTGATTTGAGAGTTAGATCTCTCCTTTTATACATTCAGTGAGTTCTGTGGCAGTGATGGATGTGAGGTGTCAGTCGTGTGGAGCTGAATTTTTCTTCCATTTTGCAAACCAACATTGCCATCAATCACTCAGGGTCCGTGAGGTTGTTGTCCATAGATCCCTTTAGACCAGTCAGTTGGGGTGTTTTAGCCCCCACCTCAGAACATCTTACCACAAGAATAATCCCTGCCATGTCAATGTAATACTGTCTTTATCTCAGACCTGGCGTCTCAATGTAATGCTCCTTCCAATCCCATGCCAATCGATGTTGAACCATAGGCCACTCTGCGGATTTTACCTCCGCGGTGGATCTCCGATTTCTGAAGCTAATTTCTCTTTGAAATGTTCCTCAGGGAAGAGACTTTCACCTCTCTGTCGTGGCCACTGCTCAGGGGGAAGGGTATCTCTCAAAATAAAACTGTTTTAGAGTTTGGTGCATTTTACTGAGACAGTTCCCACACCATTCCACTCTTGTGCAACACTCAGGATAACAGAATTAGAGTCATAGAGACATGCAGCATAGAAACAGGCCCTTTGGCCCACTACGTCCATGCTGACCAATCAACACCAAACTACACTAATCCCATTTACCAGCACATGGTCCATAGCCTACTATGGCCTGGCAGTTCAAGTGCTGTGCCCTGACTTTTTAATTGCTCAGTTGTTGCATTGCAGAAGGAGGACATTCAGCCCATTATGCCTGCATCGGTTCTATCTGCTAGTGTCAATCTCCACCCTTTTCCCCATCTCCCCACACACCATTTTTATTCAAATAACCATCCAATGCCTCTCTTGAATGCTTCAATTGAACCTGCCTCCAGCACATTTCCAGGTAGCGTAAAATCACACAACACCAGGTTATAGTCCAACATTTTAATTTGGAAACACTAGCTTTCGAGGAGCTGCTTTTTCCTCAGCTGGTTGTGGCCACCTGATGTAGGAGCAGCGTTCTGAAAGCTAGTGCTTCCAAATAAACCTGTTGGACTATAACCTGGTGTTGTGTGATTTTTAACTTTGTCCACCCCAGTCCAACACTGGCACCTCCAAGTCATGTGTAAAGTAGATTGCTTTCTCACATCACTCCAGCTTCCTTTATGCATCTGTACTCTCTTGACATTTTTTTCCCTTGCTTAAAAGATCAGACAGAGAAACAAAGAGATTGAGAGACTATCCCCTTGAAGGATCCAAAGACGCGGCTGTGATGATCAAAGGCAGCTAGGTGTATCTGCAAGACGACATTGAAACAGTACTCAGAATCTGACACATTCTCACAGTCAGGTGAAACTCCTCTCTTTGTGTTTTACTGAAACCTTTACTTTCACCGGTTTAGCAATCTTTGTTAAAATAACAGATGTAGCAACTTCATCCTGATGTGTTATTGGCTTTGATGGTAATGTCATATGTCACAACTTCAATCCACCAATCTCCCGGTCAGTTATCCCTGCAGGTGAATTTGTACTTTACCCAGTATTTACAGGATGGAAATAGGACACTCCATCTGTATTGGGATTTGTGCTCTACAGAAGCCTCCTCCTACTGCCTTCTATTCCTTTCCCCCTCCTACTCGCCCTAGCTAACCATTTAACACCCCAATGCCTTTTCACCACAGCTGCACATTGTGCCAGTGAGTTCCACATTCCCCACTCTCTTTGAAGAAGAAGATCCTCTTGAAATTGTCCACTGGATTAATTAGGAGCCAGTTTATTATCTAGGAGCTCCACAACTGGAAAAATCATCCCTTTCAAACCCTTTCATAAATTTCAAAGACCTCTGTCAGATCACTTCTCTGTCTGTTCTGGTGTAAAGAAGGCTAGTTCAATCTTTCTGGATGGTTGTACTCATTTCTGATAGCATCCTTGTGAACCCAACTCTTTTGCATCTTTCTGCCATTCAGTAGGATCGTGGCTGACCCAAAGTTCCTCACATCCACTTTCCTGCCCTTTCCCCATTACCCTTGTTCCCCAGATTGATCAAGAATCTCTCTACCTCCACCTTAAATATACACAAGGTCTCTGCCCCCACAGCTCTCTGTGGCAAGGAATTACAAATATTCACAGCCCTCTGAGGGAAGAAATTTCTCCTTATCTCAGTCTTATATTGGTGCCCCTTTCTTCTGAGACTGTGCCCTCTGGTCCCAGACTTTTCTAGGAGGAGAAACACCCTCTCAGCATTGACCCTGTCAAGCCCATTCAGAATCCGATATGTTCAATGACATCACCTCTCATTCTTCTCGGCTCCAATGAGTAGAGTCGCAGCTTGTTTAACCTTTGCTCACAATGCAACCCCTTCATCCCAGGGATCATCCTAGTGAACCTTCTCTGACCTGTCTCCAGTAAAATGACATCTTTCCTTAAATAAGGGACCAGAACTGTTCACAGTGCTCCAGATGTGGTCTCCCCAGAATCTTGTACAGTTGCAATAAAACCTCCCTACTCTTATACTCCAACCCATTTGAAATAAGGCCCCACATTCCACTACCCTTCCTGATCACTTGCTGCTCCTGTGTGTGAGCTTTTTATGTTTAATGCACAAATTCCTCTCTGTAATGCAACTTTCTGCAGTTTCTCTCTATTTAAATGATATTCTGTTGTCCCTTCCAAAATGAACAACTTCACATTTTCCTATATTATACTCTGCCAACTTTTTGCCCACTTACTTAACCCATCAATATCTCGGTTTGTTTTGTCTGTAAACACTGCTTTGTTTTAAATTATTCATTCACGGGATGTGGGCTTCACTGGTTGGGCCAGCAGCTATTGCCCAGAGGGCAGTTAAGAGTCAACCACATTGCTGTGGGTCTGGACTCACATGACTAGGCCCAGGGCATCAATGTGGACTTCAACAGTTTCCTCATTTCCCCTTCCCCCACCTCACCCTAGTTCCAAACTTCCAGCTCAGCACTGTCCCCATGACTTGTCCGGACTTGTCCTACCTGCCTAGCTCCTTTTCCACCTATCCACTCCACCCTCTCCTCCCTGACCTATCACCTCCATCCCCTCCCCCACTCACCTATTGTACTCTATGCTACTTTCTCCCCACCCCCACCCTCCTCTAGCTTATCTCTCCACGCTTTAGGCTCTCTGCCTTTATTCCTGTTGAAGGGTTTTTGCCCGAAACATTGATTTCGCTGCTCCTTGGATGCTGCCGGAACTGCTGTGCTCTTCTAGCACCACTCATCCAAGACTGCAGATGTCCTTTCCTAGAAAGCAGAAGTGAGCCCAATGGGATTTTACAACAAGTGACAATATTTTCATGGTCATCATTAATCTTTTAATTCCAGATTTTTATTGAATTCAAATTCTACCATGACAGGATTTGATTTTTGTGTGCCCAGGATATTATCTGAGCCTCTGGAGTAACAGTCTATCATTAGGGTGGCACGGTGGCTCAGTGGTTAACACTGCTGCCTCACAGCACCATGGTCCCAGGTTCGATTCCAGACTCGGGGGACTGTCTGTGTGGAGTTTGCACGTTCTCCCTGTGTCTGTGTGGGTTTGCTCCTCCCACAGTCCAAAGATGTGCAGGCCCGGTGAATTGGCTATGCTAAATTGCCCATAGGCGCATTAGTCAGAGGAAATGGGTCTGGGCGGGTTACTCTTCGGAAGGTCGATGTGGACTGCTTGGGCCGAAGGGCCTGTTTCCATACTGTAGCTAATCTAATCATAACACATGAGGCCATTGTCTCCACTTGCTTGCTGACTATCATTCCTGCCAATCTATCTGCCCAGTTCAGTTTAGCTAACTCTATCCCCATTTCATTGTATTTCCCTTTATTTAAGTTAAACACGGTTATTTCCCACCCTAATTTCGAACTCTCAAATTGCATATTAAATTTTATTTTGTTATGCGTACCACTTCCTTGGGATTCTTTTACTCAGTGGTTATTTATTAAACCTGCCTCATTACCCATTACCAGATCATCTCTGACATCATTTCATCTTTCATTAACAGTGCTACTCCACCACCTTTTCCAACCGTTCTGTCTCTCTGAAAGTTCAGGTATTGCTGAATATTAAATTCTCAGTTTTTATCTCCTGGTTGTTTTTTATTCATTTTGTGGGATGTGGGGTGTCACTGACTGGGCTCAGCATTTATTTCCCGTTCCTAGTTGCCCTTTGATGAGCTGCCTTCCTGAACTGCTGCAGTCCACCTGCTATGGGTTGACCCACAACGTTATTAGGGAGGGAATTCTAAGATTTAGCCCCAGCGACAGTGAAGGAACGGCGATGTAATTCCAAGGCAGGTTACCGAGTGGCTTGGAGGGAAACTTGCAGGTGGTGGTGTTCCCATGTATCTGCTGCCCTTGTCAAGATGGAAGTGGTCGTGTGTTTGAAGGGTACTGTTTGAGGATCTTCAGTGAACTTCTGCAGGGCATTTTGTAGAGAGCACATACTGCTGCTATTGAGCATTGGTGGTGAAGTGAGTGGATGTTTATGGATGTGGTGCCAATCAAGTGGGCTGCTTTGTCCTGGATGGTGTCAAGCTTTGTGAGTGTTGTTGGACCTGCACCTGTCCAGTAACCATGTTTCTGTAATGGTACCTTTAACTGCACCAACAATTCATCTACCTCATTCCGAATGCTTCGTGCATTAAGATTCAAGGCCTTTACAGTTTTTCTGTCATTTAGTTTCCCCACACTCTTCCAATTCCTTGGTACAATATGACATTTGCATATTCTATCTCTTCTTGTCATTTGGTGGGAAGGACCAGCCCCATCACTAACCTGAAATTCGACCTTCTCCTTTACTTTTGATTTTATAATTTTCTATGCAACTGAACTTACCTCCCTGCTATTTAGTTCAAAGCCTGATTGAGCCTTTCTTCATGATGTGATCACTTGCCAGTTGCAGTCTGTCAATTCAGGGGTAATGTCAGAAATCACATGACACTGGGTTATAGCCCAACAGGTTTATTTGAAACCACAAGCTTTTGGAACACTGCTCCTTCATCAGGTGAAGTTCTAATAAACCTGTTGGGCTATAACCTAGTGTCATGTGACTTCTGACTTTTTCCACCCCAGTCCAACACCGGCACCTCCACACCAGTTGAGTTAACGTCAGTATCTGCGTGGCATGGGATCTGCTGATTTTGCCATCAATCTCTGTCTGACGTTTGAAAAGCAATCAGGTCATTTCGAAAACAGTAATTCTGCAATTTTATAATTCATACAGAAACAGCCAGACGCTGAATGCAGACTAGTTGTGAATGGCAATGATGGTGTTCACATCAGCAGCAGCCCGGATGCTGTGTGATGGCACAGAACATAAACTAATGCCCATGGGTCCTATACCCATGCACCCAGCCAGAACTGCCTCATTTTGAGAGGAGAGAAGAGAGAGATAAACTGAGAGAACTGTTGAGAGAGATGAAGGAGTGAGTAAACAAACAAGGGGTGTGGTGGCTTAGTGGTTAGCACTGCTGCCTCACAGCGCCAGGTATCCATGTTTGATTCTACCAGCGGGCAATTGTGTGGAGTTTGCACATTCTCCCCGTGTCTGCTTGGGTTTCCTCCCACAGTCCAAAAATGTAAAGGTTATGTTAATTGGCCATGGGAAATTTCCCATTGCGTCCAGGGATGAGTGGGTTCCATGGATTAGCCATGGGAAATGCAGGGTTATGGGGATAAGATTAGGGGTTGATGGGCTGCTGTTCGGAAGATCAGTGCAGACGTGATGGGCTGAATGGCTTGCTTCCACAAGGTAGGAATTCTAAGTGTCTGAAGTTTCAATGACTGGAAAGTTTGAGTTAGCATAGAAGTCCTTGTACATACAGCTCTGAGTCGTTAGACTGGAGGTCAGATGGACAGGGAGAAAGTGAGGACTGCAGATGCTGGAGATCAGAGCTGAAAAATGTATTGCTGGAAAAGCGCAGCAGGTCAGACAGCATCCAAGGAGCAGGGCTTCTGAAGAAGGGTTTATGCTCGAAACGTCGATTTTCCTGCTCCTTGGATGCTGCCTGACCTGCTGCGCTTTTCCAGCAACACATTTTTCAGGTCAGATGGACAGCTACCACCTGATTTGCCCCTGGGCTAGAGAAATTGCATTGACCATCTTGGCTTTTTAGACTTTTCACTTGATGTTCCAGCCACTCCTGATGGCTGCTGTCTGACAATTTCACATTTTAACAGGATGTTAAGGCACTCAGGTGTGAAATTGGACTGTCCAGTAGCAGGAAGGAGGATTACAGTGAATTGGCCGCCCAATTGTAAGCTGTCGTTTTGCATAGACTCTTTACCCATTGATGTTGTTCTGACCAACCCCTGAGTGAGAGTTCCAAATTGATGATTGTTCCAGAGGATCCTACAATTCAGTGTATAAGTTCAGCCCTGATTTGCGTTACACCGTGGGCGGCACGGTGGGCGGTACGGTGGGCGGTACGGTGGCACAGTGGTTAGCACTGCTGCCTCACAGCGTCAGAGACCCGGGTTCAATTCCCGCCTCAGGCGACTGACTGTGTGGAGTTTGCACATTCTCCCCGTGTCTGCGTGGGTTTCCTCCGGGTGCTCCGGTTTCCTCCCACCACTCAAAGATGTGCAGGGTCAGGTGAATTGGCCATACTAAATTGCCTGTTGTGTTAGGTAAGGGGTAAATGTAGGGGTATGGGTGGGTTTCGCTTCGGCGGGTTGGTGTGGACTTGTTGGGCCGAAGGGCCTGTTTCCACACTAAGTAATCTAATCTAATCTACTCTAAATCTAAAGGAGATACCCCCAAATAGTCACACTGCACCCTACCCCTTCAACCTCTGATGAATTCCTGATGAAGAACTTATGCTCGAAATGTCAATACTCCTGCTCCTCGGATGCTGCCTGACCTGCTGTGTTTTTCCAGCACCACACGCTTAGACTCTGATCTCCAGCATCTGCAGTCCTCACTTTCTCCCAGAACAATGTTAATCTGACCAAGATCTTTTCCTTCTCCCAATCCAACTGCATTTATGTTTTAAAAAGGGCCAAATATGTCATGCTTTCTTGACTTAAATAGAAGACGAGTTTATTAGTTAATAAACAAAAGAAAAACTAACAATAAACTGCAACACACATATGCACAGATTAAAATGTCAATCGAGCCCATTTTTTTGTCATTTATGTAAATGATTTGGATGTGAATGTAAGAGGCACGGTTAGTAAGTTTGCAGATGACACAAAAGTTGGTAATGCAGTGGAAAGTGAAGAAAGTTACCTCAGAGTGCAATGGAACCATGATCAGGTGGGCTGATGGTTTCAGGAATGGTAGATGGAGTTTAATTTAGATAAAGGTTGCATTTTTGTAACGCAAATCAGGGCTGGACTTATACACTGAATTGTAGGATCCTGGGGAGTGTTGCTGAACAAAGAGATCTAGGGGTACAGGTTCATCGTTCCTTGAAGGTGGAGTTGCAGGTAGGGAAGAAGATGTTTGGTACATTTGCCTTTATTGATCAGTGCATTGAGTATAGGGGTTTGGATTTGGAAATGTGTTGCTGGAAAAGCGCAGCAGGTCAGGCAGCATCCAGGGAACAGGAGAATCGACGTTTCGGGCATAAGCCCTTCTTCAGGAAGTCCACACCGACCCGCCGAAGCGTAACCCACGCAGACCCATTTCATTTATCCCTTCACCTAACACTACGGGCAATTTAGCATGGTCAATTCACCTACCTGCACATTTTTGGAGGAAACCGGAGCACCCGGAGGAAACCCACGCAGACACGGGGAGAATGTACAAACTCCACACAGAGAGTCGCCTGAGGCGGGAATTGAACCCGGGTCTCGGGCGCTGTGAGGCAGCAGTGCTAACCACTGTGCAATTCTGAAGAAGGGCTTATGCCCGAAACGTCGATTCTCCTGTTCCCTGGATGCTGCCTGACCTGTTGCGCTTTTCCAGCAACACATTTCCAGCTCTGATCTCCAGCATCTGCAGACCTCACTTTCTCCTATAGGGGTTTGGATGTCATGTTGCAGCTGTACAGACAGTAGTGAGGCCACTTTTAGAATATAATGTTCAATTCTGGTCTCCCTACTATGGGAAAGATGTTGTGCAACTTAAAAGAGTTCAGAAGAGATTTACAAGGATGTTGCCAGGGTTTGAGGGTTTGAGCTATAGGGAGAGGCTGAACAGGCTGGGGCTGTTTTCCCTGGAGTGTCGGAGGCTGAGAAGTGAGCTGATAGAGGTTTAGAAAATCATGAGGGGCACGGATAGGGTGAATAGCTGAAGTCTTTTCTCCAGAGTAAGGGAGTCCAAAACTAGAGGCCATAGGTTTAAGTTTAGAGGGGAAAGATATAAAAGGGACCTGAGGAGAAATGTTTCACCCAGAGGGTGCTGTGTGAATGGAATGAGTTGCCAAAGGAAGTGGTGGAGACTGGTACAATTACAACATTTAAAAGGCATCTGGATGGGTATATGAATAGGAAGGGTTTAGAGGGATATGGGCAAAATGCTGGCAAATGGGATCAGATGAGATTGGGATATCTGGTCAGCATGGATGAGTTGGACCAAAGGGTCTGTTTCTATGCTGTACATCTCTATGACTCTATGAGTAAAAGGATAACAACTAAAAAGGCATACAAATCAGTGTCCAGCTTCCATGAAGAGTAGATGGTGGAATGCTGTTAAGTTGGAAGGTACTCTAACACTGATGTCGAGGGTGAAGTAGTCGATTTCAAAACTCTTGGCTCTGCAAGGTAGCAGAGAGGCTTGTGTGGTGTTTCCTTCTTGATGATGATTTCAATGGCTTACTTGGCCCTGGCACTCAGAGTGAGAGAGAGAGTCTTCCTTCACTTGTAGTGCAGGGGTGTCTAATAGCTGTTCTCAAATTGTAACCTTCACAGCACACAGGTTCACACTTGCACATGAATCCCGCTAACACACTGAGAGTGGGGCTGCAGGGTCTTCTAAAACCCTGCTCTTATGTATTCTTGAGAAGGAAAAGCACAAATGCATATCCACACATATGTCCACACCCAGGACTTAAAGGAAAGGAAATGGCATTCCTGCTGGGAAGGGTAATAGGTTTTGCCTTGCATCTCTTCCTTTTAGCCTTTCTGTTTGACATAATCTTGATACTCTGTTGGTGTGACATTTCTTGGGTTCAGACAGGCCCTTCCAATGAATGTCATTTTCAGGATTTACTTTATCAACTATTCTTGGAGCTATGGTCTTTCTTTAAAAACAGGCATCTTCTGAAAAGTTCAATGTGTCCATATGTAATTCAGGGCAATGATCCACTGTCATGACGATGTTGATGGGACTTCATTTCACTTTGAGCCCTTCTCCTGGTTGTGTGGTTAACATTTTCTGAAGGTGTGGCTGGTGTTTGTGTGTTTTGAGTATATCGTGTAGATAGCTGCTTTTATTCTGTTTATGAAGACTGAACTAGGTGCTATTAGTGCAATTAGAGACGCATGCTTGGGATGAATGCTTCTCTCTGTTTAGGGAATCAAATTGTAAGCAATGTTTATCAAGAGGGATATAATTGAATAGGCATGGAGAATCTTATATATTTAATTGGTAAACTCAATAGAAACATGATATGCAAAGTTAGAGAGTGAGGGAAATATTGTAACAAACAGTATGTCCAGTTTGGTGGTTGAGGTGGAAACCCTCAACTCATTTAAAAGGACCGTGGAACTGCATCTGAAGCATTAGAACCTGCAAGACTATGGCCAGGTAATGCTAAGCAGGATTAGAATGGGCAGCTAGTTTATTCAGATGGCACAGACATGATGGAATGAATGGTCTCTTGTGTGTTGTAACCCTGGATGTTTCTATGATCTTATAGCTCATACATCTGGCCCCTTAGATCCGTTTCACCATCTTGCCGTAACCTTCCCTGACATTACTTTGCCAGAGTTGGCAATTGTGAGTAATGTTGCTAAAACTATTCAGTGGGTTCCATCATGAACGCCAAGAGGCTGCAATTACCTGAACTCTGTATGAAAGTACTGGGTACGCTTTTTCTCACTTTAATTCGGAAGTAAGAATATAATTTCACAAGAATCTCTTCAGCAAACATTTATCTTGGCTGGTTTCTTGGATAACAGCATTGGGTAATTTGGGTCAAGCAAGTCCATTGAAACTTAGAAGAACAAGAAGTAACGTTTAAGATTCTGAGGGGGCTTGACAGGGTGATTGCTTTCCCTCACAGGGAAAGTCTAGATGTTTTGATTTTGTGAGAGATGGTGCTGAAGTGGCCCTTTTAATCAGCCTTTAATTGACACTGCAAAGTTAAACTGGTAAATAATACTTCCCAAAGAGCAGCTCAACGCTTGGAAAGATTGCCACAAAGATAACTGAATGAATGGACCCTGTTCAGAAGCAGAAATTGATCCGTAATCTTAAAATTTATCATCAAAATTTGAGACTGTCTTTGCCCAAAATGAATGAGGGACTAAGGACCCACTGTTGGCAAAGTTGACATCAGTGTTGATACAAATTAAATGGACCCGTAATCCGAAATGAAAACAGACATTTCTGGAAAAGCTCAGCAGGTCTGGCAGCATCTGTGCAGGGAAATCAGAGTAATGTTTCAGGTCCAGTAATCCTTCCTCAGAAGGTAACTAGGAAAATGTTGGTTTATGTGCAGAAGATAGGGTTGGCAGGAAGGTGTGGGGGGTGGAAGGAATAAATGATAAATGAGGATAGAGCTGAGAGAATCCTGGGATCAGAAACTCAACTGGACTCACCACATAATCTCAGTGGGTACTAGAGCAGGTCAGAGGCTAGGAATACTGCAGCGAGTAACTCACCTCCTGACTCCCAAAGCTTGTTCATCAGTTACAAGGCACAAGTCAGGAGTGTGATGGAATATTCCCCATTTGCCTGGATGGGTGCAGCCCCAATAACATCCAAGAAGATGGACACCATCCAGGACAAAGCAGCCTGGTCGATTGGCATCACATCCACAAGCACCACTGCCCTCCACCACTGACACTCAGTAGCAGCAGTGTGTGCCATCTACAAGATGCACTGCAGAATGATCCTCAGACTACACCTTCGAAACCCATGACCACTTCCATCTAGAAGGTCAAGGGCAGCAGATACATGGCAACACCACCCCTTCAATTTCCCCTCCAAGCCACTCAACATCCTGACTTGGAAATATATCGCCGTTCTTTCACAGTCACTGGGTCAGAATCATGGAATTCCCTCCCGAAGGGCTTTGTGGGTCAACCCTCAGCACGTGGACTGCAGCGGCTCACCCCCACCTTCTCAAAGGGGCAATTAGAGACAGGCAGTAAATGCTGGGCCCAGCCAGAGATGCCCACATCCCACAAAATGAATAAATTTTATAAAGTCTTCCATTAAACATAGAAATGAAGGACAATTTCTTCTGTCAGAGTGTTGCTAACTTTCAGAATTCTCTTCCCCAGACAACAGTGGAGCTCAGGTCATTGAAGATATTCAAGGCAGAAGTAGACAGATTTTGATTGACAAGGGAATCAAAGATTACAAGGGACAGGAAAGTGGAGTTGAGGCCACAACCAGATCAATGTGATCTTATTGAGTGATGGAGTAGGCTTGAGGGGCTGAATGGCCTACTCCTGTTTCTGTGTCCTATGTTATACAACTCCAAATATATTCTCAAGAGATGAGCTCAGTCACTCAGCGGTTAGCACTGCTGCCTCACAGCACCAGGGACCCGGGTTCAATTCCAGCCTCGGGTGATTGTCTGTGTGGAGTTTGCACATTCTCCCAGTGTCTGCGTGGGTTTCCTCTGAGTGCTCCGGTTTCCTCCCACAGTCCAAAGATGTGCAGGTTAGGTGAAGTGGCAATGCTAAATTGCCCACAGTATTCAGGGATATGTAGGTTAGGTGCATTGGTCAGAGGCAAATATAGGGTAGGGGAATGAGTCTGGGTGGATTACCCTTCAGAGGGTCTGTGTGAACTTGTTGGGCAGAAGGGCCTGTTTCCACACTGTATGACTTCTAAGATGGCTAAAGTTTGACAAGGCTGGACTCAGAGCCAGTTTTGCTGACTGCTTGATGTAATTCTAGACTGTGAGGTGTGCTCACTCACATGACACTGATTTTCCTAGAACCCAGTGGCACAGGTAGGAGTCAGGGTTTATTTCTATACGCCCCCACCCCCCCTTTATTTTGTATGCAAACTCCATGAATTAGCACATTCACCTTCAAATGCAGCAACTTAGATCAGTCAAAAGGCAACTGCCATTCCATCTGTATAAACATTAATGTCAACACTGCACGTCCTCAGTCTCTCATTCATTTCAGGCAAAGACAGTCTCAAATTTTGATGATAAGTTTTAAGTCTAAGGATCAATTTCTGCTTCCGAACAGGCTTCATTCATTCAGTTATCTTTGTGGAATCTTTCCAAGTGCTGAGCTGCTCTTTGGGAAGTATTACTTACCAACTTAGCTTTGTAGTGTCAATTAGAGGCTTATTTGAAGATTAGATTCCCTACAGTATGGAAACAGGCCCTTCAGCCCAGCAAGTCCACACTGACCCTCCAAAGAGAACCCATCCAGACCCATTCCCCTACCCTATATTTACCCCAGACCAATACACCTAACACTACGGGCAATTTAGCACGGCCATTTCGCCTGACCTGCACATCTTTGGACTGTGGGAGGAAACCGAAGCACCCGGAGGAAACCCACACAGACATGGGGAGAATGTGCAAACTCCACACAGACAGTTGCCCGAGGCAGGAATCAGACCTGGGTCGCTGGTGCTGTGAGGTAACAGTGCTAACCACTGAGCCACAGTGCCCTCTTCCCCGGCATACGTCTGTGAGATATGGCAGTAGGCCATTCAGCCCATCGAGTCCATGCCACATTTCATTGAGGTCATGGCTGATCAGATTATCCTGAATTGTACTTCCCTGCCTCTTTCCCCTGCTTTACACAAATGAAACATTTTGAAGGGCCAGCGTTATTGTAATGTAAGAAACACCGGAGAAATTGTGGCTACATCCATGCTGCTGCACAAACAGCAATGTGATAATCTGCAGAAGTCTGCTCTCTCTTGTTTTGGTTGATTGAAGGATGAATATTGGCTAGGCCACCATGTCTCTCTCTCTCTCTCTTTCTCCTTCTCTCTCTCTCTCTCTCTTTCTCTTTCTCCTTCTCTCTCTCTCTCTCTCTCTCTCTTTCTCCTTCTCTCTCTCTCTCTTTCTCCTTCTCTCTCTCTCTCTCTTATTTTTGAAACAGGATTCCATCTGCCATGGAACTTTTTACAATCACTTTAGATGGTGAATAGCGCCTTGATTTACTGCTTATTCCCTGTAAATTAGAGGAATGAAGAAATCAATGGGTTATGGGGAAAAGGAAGGAAAATGCAGTTGAGGATTACCCAACCAGCCATGGCTACATTGAATGGCAGAGCAGACCTGATGGGCTGAATGGCCTCAGGCTATCCTTGTGTCTTATGGTCTTGTAGCAGAGAGATCAGATGTAAGTTTGTCAGCAAAAACCCATCAGGGCTGACGTAACGAAAAGATTTCTACTTTATGAGTGCTTGGAATTTGGAATCCCCTGCCTGGCGGTGTGGAGATTACAAATTGAACAACATCTTCCGGGAGGGTGGTATATTTAAATGAAAGCTATTTCAATACTTTTCTCATCTTTCCCATTTTGTGGTGAAGCTGATTACAGCATGAAATGTAGGTGCTGTTAAAAGGTGTGATCTCAGGGCCAGAGCAGTCCCGCTGAACCCCAAACCCCCTCAGTCTGAAAACGTCAATATGAATATTCTCTGAAGTTATATTTTTGTGCATATTAATGAGATGTGGAGCTGTTTGTCGGATTACTTCTGTTTGGCACTCGTGCAGTTGTTTGCCTTTTCCATATTAATGAGTTACTGTTGTCAGGGACAATGAACACCAGTTCAAGTTAGAATCCGTGCAAGGTCACACAGTGCCAGGGTCAGGGATATCACAGAGTGACTGCAGGATGTCCTTCTGCAACCATCCTATGATGGGTTTTGGTGCTGGTACTGACGATATAGGTAGGAAGTGGATATAACCCTGGTGTCTAAATGCTGGAAGATGAGGAGAAAATGAGCAAGAAGGACCTCAAAAGCACTAGTTACTTGATTACGGGGGAAGTGATGGCCGAGTGGTATTATTGTTGGACTGTTAACTCAGAGACCCGGATAATGCTCTGGGGACATGGGTTCGAATCCTGTGGATCGTGGAATTGAATTCAGTTAAGAATCTAATGATGACCAGTAATCCATTGTTGATTATCATAACAACTCACCTGTTTCACTAATGTCTTACAGGGAAGGAAACTGCCTTGCCTGGTCTGGCCTACATGTGACCCTGACCCACAGCAATACATCGATGATTGTATTGGCGCTACCTCGTGCTCCCACGAGGAGGTGGAATAGTTCTTCCACTTTACTAACACCTTCCACCCCGACCTCAAATTTACCTGGACCGTCTCAGACTCCTCCCTCCCCTTCCTAGACCTCTCCATTTCTATCTCGGGCGACCGACTCAACACAAACATTTACTATAAACCGACCGACTCCCACAGCCACCTAGATTACACCTCCTCCCACCCTGCCCCCTGTAAAAACGCCATCCCATATTCCCAATTCCTTCGCCACTGCCGCATCTGCTCCCCGGAGGACCAATTCCACTACCGAACAACCCAGATGGCCTCCTTCTTCAAAGACCGCAATTTCCCCTCCAACGTGGTCGATGATGCTCTCCATTGCATCTCCTCCACTTCCCACACCTCCGCCCTTGAATCCCGCCACTCCAATCGCCACCAGGACAGAACCCCACTGGTCCTCACCTTCCACCTCACCAACCTCCAGGTACAACATATGATCCTCCGTCATTTCCGCCACCTCCAAACAGACCCCACCACCAGGGATATATTTCCCTCCCCACCCCGATCAGCATTCCGGAGAGACCACTCACTCCGCGACTCCCTCATCAGGTCCACACACCCCACCAACCCAACCTCCACTCCCGGCACCTTCCCTTGCAACTGCAAGAAATGCAAAACTTGCGCCCACACCTCCCCCCTCACTTCCCTCCAAGGCTCCAATGGATCCTTCCATATCCACCACAAATTCACCTGCACCTCCATACACATCATTTACTGCATCCGCTGCACCCGATGTGGCCTCCTCTACATTGGGGAGACGGGCCGCCTACTTGCGGAACATTTCAGGGAACATCTCTGGGACACCCACACCAACCAACCCAACCGCCCCGTGGCTGAACACTATAATTCCCCCTCCCACTCCGCCAAGGACATGCAGGTCCTTGGCCTCCTTCATCGCCAGACCCTGACCACACGACGCCTGGAGGAAGAACGCCTCATCTTCCGCCTAGGAACCCTTCAACCACAAGGGATGAATGTAAATTTCTCCACTTTCTCATTTGTCCTCCCCCCACCTTATCTCAGTCCCAACCCCCGGATTCAGCACCGCCCTCTTGACCTGCAATCTTCTTCCTGACCTCTCTGCCCCCACCCACTCTCCGGCCTATCACCCTCACCTCCTTCCACCTATCGTATTCCCAGCGCACCTCCCCCAAATTCCCTCCCCCCTACCTTTAATCTCAGCCCACTTGGCACACCAGCCTCATTCCTGAAGAAGGGCTTATGCCCGAAACGTCAATTCTCCTGCTTCTCGGATGCTGCCTGGCCTGCTGTGTTTTTCCAGCACCACGTTTTTCAACTCTGGTCTCCAGCATCTGCAGTCCTCACTTTCTCCTTGTTAACTGCCCTCTGGGCAATTAGGGATGGGCAACAAATGCTGCCTAGCCAGTGATGCCCTCATCCTGTGAATGAAGAATGGAAAAAAAAATACTCTCAGTACCACATACCAGTGAGCACAGAATTAGGAGGATAAGATGAAATACAAAACCAGTTAGACCTCAGCTGGAGTATCGTGCATAGTTGTGGGCGAGGATATGTTTGGGTGATTGTAAGGTATTGTATTTTTTGTAAAACAAACAAGGCTAGACTGAAACAATTAAAAGTGGGACCTTCGGTAATAGAACATAGAACATTACAGCGCGGTACAGGCCCTTCGGCCCTCGTTGCGCCAACCTGTAAAACCAATTTGAAACCCATCTAACCTACACTTTTCCATTATCATCCATATGTTTATCCAATGACCATTTAAATGACCTTAAAGTTGGTGAGTCTAATGCTGTTGCAGGCAGGGCGTTCCCACGCCCCTACTACTCTCTGAGTAAAGAAACTACCTCTGACATCTGTCCTATATCTATCAGCCCTCAATTTAAAGCTATGTCCCCTCATGCTAGCCATCACCATCCAAGGAAAAAGGCTCTCACTGTCCACCCTATCTAACCCACTGATTATCTTATATCTCTCAATTAAGTCACCTCTCAACCTTCTCTCGAACAAAAACAGCCTCAAGCCTCTCAGCCTTTCCTCATAAGACCTTTCCTCCATACCAGACAACATTCTAGTAGATTTCCTTTGAACCCTTTCCAAAGCTTCCCCATCCTTTCTGAGAATGCGGTGACCAGAACTGCACACAATACTCCAAGTGCGGTTGCACCAGAGTTTTGTACAGCTGCAGCATGGCCTCATGTCTCCAAAGCTCATTGCCTGTACCAATAAAAGCCAACACAGTGTACGCCTTCTTAACAACCCTATCAATTTGGGTGGCAACTTTCAGGGATCTATGTACATGGACACCGAGATCTCTCTGCTCATCGACACTACCAAGAATCTTACCATTTGCCCAGTCCTCTGCATTCCTGTTGCTCCTTCTAAAGTAAATCATCTCACACTTTTTCACATTGAACTCCATTTGCCACCTCTCAGCCCAGCTCTGCAGCTTATCTATGTCCCTCTGTAACCTGCAACATCCTTCAGCAATATCCACAACTCCACGACCTTAGTGTCATCTGCAAATTTGCTAACTCATCCTTTTACGCCCTCATCTAGGTCATTTATAAAAATGACAAACAGCAGTGAGGGGTAGATCTTGCCTTACAAGTCTTATTGAATTCTTTGAGGAGGTGACCAAGCATGTGGATGAGGGCAGAGCAGTGGATGTAGTATACATGGATTTTAGTAAGGCATTTGATAAGGTTCCCCATGGTAGGCTTATGCGGAAAGTCAGGAGGCATGGGATAGTGGGAAATTTGGCCAATTGGATAGAAAACTGGCTAACCGGTCGAAGTCAGAGAGTGGTGGTAGATGGTAAATATTCAGCCTGGAGCCCAGTTACAAGTGGAGTTCCGCAAGGATCAGTTCTGGGTCCTCTGCTGTTTGTAATCTTTATTAATGGCTTGGAAGAGGGAGTTGAAGAGTGGGTCAGTAAATTTGCAGACGATGCAAAGATTGGTGGAGTTATGGATAGTGAGGAGAGCTGTTGTCAGCTGCAAAGGGACTTAGAAATGATGCAGAGCTGGGCTGATGAATGGCAGATGGAGTTCAACCCTGCCAAGTGTGAGGTTGTCCATTTTGGAAGGACAAATAAGAATGCGGAATACAGGGTTAACGGTAGGGTTCTTAGTAAGGTGGAGGAGCAGAGGGATCTTGGGGTCTATGTTCATAGATCTTTGAAAGTTGCCATTCAGGTGAATAGAGCTTGTAAGAAGGCCTATAGTGTATTAGCGTTCATTAGCAGAGGGATTGAATTCAAGAGTCGTGAGGTGATGTTACAGCTGTACAGGACTTTGGTTAGGCCACATTTGGAGTACTGTGTGCAGTTCTGGTCGCCTCATTTTAGGAAAGATGTGGAAGCTTTGGAGAGGGTGCAGAGGAGATTTACCAGGACGTTGTCTGGAATGGAGAATAGGTCGTACGAGGATAGGTTGAGAGTGCTAGGCCTTTTCTCATTGGAACGGCGAAGGATGAGGGGTGACTTGATAGAGGTTTATAAGATGATCAGAGGAATAGATAGAGTAGACAGTCAGAGACTTTTTCCCTGGGTACAACAGAGTGTTACAAGGGGGCATAAATTTAAGGTGAAGGGTGGAAGGTATAGGGGGGATGTCAGGGGTAGGTTCTTTACCCAGAGAGTGGTGGGGGCATGGAATGCGCTGCCTGTGGGAGTGGCAGAGTCAGAATCATTGGTGACCTTTAAGCGGCAATTGGATAGGTACATGAATAGGTGCTTAAGCTAGGACAAATGTTTGGCACAACATCGTGGGCCGAAGGGCCTGTTCTGTGCTGTATTGTTCTATGTTCTATGTTCTATGTAGCAGTGGACCCAAAACAGATTCGTGTGGTACACTGCAAGTAACTGAACTCCAGGATGAACATTTCCCATCAACCACCATCCTCTATCTTCTTACAGTTAGCCAATTTCTGATCAAAACTGCAAAATCACCCTCAAACCCATGTCCACCGTGGGGAAACTTGTCAAATCCCTTACTGAGCTCCATATACACCACATGAACCATTTTACACTCATTCACCTATTTGGTCACCATCTCAGAGAACTCAATAAAGTTTGTGAGGCATGACCTACCCTTCACAAAACCATGTTGACTATCACTAATCAAATTATTCCTCTCTAGATGATTTTAAATCCTATCTCTTATAACCTTATCCAACATTTTACCCACAACTGAAGTAAGGCTCACTGGTCTATAATTACCAGGGTTGTCCTGACTCCCCTTCTTGAACAAGGGGACAACATTTGCTATCCTCCAGTCTTCTGGCACTATTCCTGTAGACAATGACAACATAAAGATCAAAGCCAAAGGCTTTGCAATCTTCTCCCTGGTTACCCAGAGAATCCTCAAATAAATCCCATCTGGCTCAGGGGACTTATCTATTTTCACACTTTCCAGAATTGCTAACACCTCCTCCTTGTGAACCTCAATCCAATCTAGTCTGGTAGCCTGTATCTCAGTATTCTCCTCAACAACATTGTCTTTTTCCAGTGTGAATACTGATGAAAAATATTCATTTATCGCTTCCCCAATCTCCTCATGCTCCACGAACAACTTCCCACTACTATTGCCCCTAATCTTTCTTCAGTCATTCTTTTATTGCTGATATACCTATAGAAGCCTTCTTCTTTCTCTTGACAAGAGATTCAACTTCTTTAGTAAACCATGGCTCCCTCACTCGACCACTTCCTCCCTGTCTGACAGGTACATACTTATCAAGGACACGCAGTAGCTGTTTCTTGAATAAGCTCTACATTTCAATTGTGCCCATCCCTGCAGTTTCCTATCCCATACAATGCATCCTAAATCTTGTCTAATCACATCATAATTGCCTTTCCCCCAGGAATAATGCCTGCCCTGTGTTATATACCGATCCCTTTCCATCGTTAAAGTAAATGTATCCGAATTGTCGTCTCTATCACCAAAGTGCTCACCTATCTCCAAATCTAACACCTGGCCAGGTTCATTACCCAGTACCAAATCCAATGTGGCCTCACCCCTCATTGGCTTGTGTACACACTGTGTAGGGAGACCATCCTGCACACATTGGACAAAAACTGACCCATCTAAGTACTTGAATTATAGTAATCACAATCAATATTTGGAAAATTAAAGTCCCCGTAATAATTAGCCTGTTACTCTCGCTCCTATCCAGAATCATCTTTGCTAACCTTTCCTCTACATCTGTGGAACTATTCGGAGGCCTATAGAAAACTCTCAACAGGGTGACCTCTCCTTTTATGTTTCTAATCTCAGCCCATGCTACCTCAGTAGACATGTCCTCAAACATCCTTTCTGCCACCGCTGTATTGTCTTTGACTAACAATGCCACACCTCCCCCTCTTTTACCACCTTCTCTGATCTTACTGAAACATTTAAATCCCAGAATCTGCAACAACCATTCCTGCCCCTGCTTTATCCATGTCTCTGAAATGGCCACAACATTGAAGTCCCAGGTACAAACCCATATTGCAAGTTCACCCACATTATTCCGGATGCTCCTGAATTTGAAGTAGACACACTACAAACCACCTTCCTGTTTGCCGATGTACTCTTGCGTCCTTGAAACCTAGCGTTGTAGAACAGAGACCTCGGTGTTCAGGTTTATAATTCTTTGAAGTTTGCATCACATATAGACAGGGTGGTTAACAAGACATTTAGCATGTTTGCCTTCCTTGCTCAGACCTTTGAGTGTAGGAGTTGGGATGTTATGCTGAGGCTGTACAGGATATTGGTGAGGCCTCTTCTGGAACACTGCACTCAGTTCGGTTCTCCCTGTTACAGGAAGGATATTATTAAGCTGGAGAGGGTTCAGAAAAGATTTCCCAGGATGTTGGCAGGGCTTGAGTTATAAAGAGAGGCTGGGACTTCATTCATTAGAGCATTGGAGTTTGAGAGGTGAACTTATAGAGGTTTATAAAATCATGAGGGGTACAGATAAGATGAATGGCAGGGGGGCGGGGGGATTGGAGTATTTTTTAAGGTGAGAGGAGAAAGATTTTAAAAAGACACGATGGGCAATTTCTTTGCATGGAGTGTGGTTTGTGTTTGAAATGAACTTCCAGAGAAAGTGATGGATGCAGGTAAAGTTACAATGTTTAGAAGACATTTAGATGAATAAGAAATATTTGGAAGGGTTTGGGCAGATGGGACTAGTTTAGTTTGGAACTAGTTTAGTCTAGCATGAACTGTTTGGACCAAAAGGTCTGTTTTGGTGCTGTGTGACTCTATGACTCATTGTAAGAATGATATGGAGGTGCTAGTGTTAAACTGGGGTGGGCAAAGTTAAAAATCACACAACACCAGGTTATAGTTGACAAGGATACCTAATGAAGGAGCAGCGCTCTGCAAGATATAGGGAACATAGGGATATAGGATTGCAGATGCTGGAAATCAGAGTTTGGATTAGAGTCGTGCTGGAAAAGCACAGCAGGTCAGGCAGCATCCGAGGAGCAGGAGAATCGATGTTTCAGGCATAAGCCCTTCATCAGGAACCACCCATCTAGCCTAGTTGTGAACGTTAGACATTGGTTTGAGATTTCCCCTTTGAAAACTAATTGCATTTGACTTGTAATGTCACCAGAGGTAAAGTGTAAATTTGGTCTCGGAGGAAGACAGTATTAAATCTTCAGTTGCCACCAGTTAGAAATGATTGTATTTTGGATTCAAAATGAAGAAGATTCATTGAGTATATTTCTTTCTCCTTTATGTGTTATGATTAATCGACTGATAGAATGATACATCGGCACTTATCTTCAGTGCAACAGTAACGTGCAGTACCCTAGATTCATGTAATAAATATCTCCTGGCCTTTTACATATATTAAAACAATATAACACGGGGGAACTATCTCAAATTCACTTCCAACGGCAGCGTTCTATGTGGAACTGGCCAAGTGTAACATCCATTGGTCAGAATCTTAAATGGTCAGCTCATATACACTGTGGCTACAAGTGCAGCTGGGAATTCTGTCTTCCCAAGGCCTCTCGCTATCCCCATGACAACTGTGGGGAGGTGGTGACATAATGGTCAGATCACTGCAGTCTAGAAATCCAGAGACCCAACTTGATGTTCTGGAATGTGGCTTTGAATCCCATTATGGCTGGTGGTGAAACTCAGTAGAAATCTGGAATAATAATAACGAAGAGCTGGTCATCATGGGTCTGGTGGTAAGGTGTGTTTAAGGCCCAAACACTACATCACAGTAATGTTTCCCTAACCAAAATAAAGTGGAAGAGTCAGAGAGATGAACTATTGCAAAATTTGTTTGAAGCAGAAAGATGGTTAGGGCAGTCACTTGTTCCTCCCGCAGGATGTGGGCACTCAGAGAGCTGACCATTGTCCCTGATGACTACACCTATGTGATGTGCAACCAGCTGCAGCTCCTGGGAGACCGTGATAGGGAGCTGGACGTGGAGGTCCAGGATGCTGAGCACTTCATAGATATGAGTTTTAGTGAGGTGGCTACAGGGGGGACATGGTGGCTCAGTGGTTAGCACTGCTGCCTCACAGTGCCAGGGACCCGGGTTTGCTTCCAGCCTCGGGTGATTGGCTGTGTGGAGTTTTTACATTCTCCCTGTGTCTGTGTGGGTTTCTTCCGGGTGCTCTGGTTTCCTCCCACAATCCAAAGATGTGCAGGTCAGGTGAATTATCTATGCTAAATTGCCCAAAGTGTTCAAGGATGTGTAGGTTAGGTGCATTGGTTAGCGGTGAATGTAGGGGAATGGGTCTGGGTGCAATACTCTTCCAAGGGTTGGTGTGGACTTGTCAGGCTGAATGGCCTGTTTCCACACTAGATGGATTCTATGAATAAACGACAGCCTCAGTGGTGATCATGCAACCTTTACAATTTTTTTAAAATTCAGTCATGGGATGTGGACGTCACGGGCTAGCCTGCATTTCTGTTGCCCCTTGAGAGATGGGGGTGAGCTGCCGTCTTGAACCCCTGCAGTTCACCTGCTGTGGGTAGACCCACAATGCCCTTAGGGAGGAAATTCCAGGCTTTTGACCCAGTGACAGTGAAGAAATAATGATATATTTCCAAGTCAGGATGGGGAGTGCCTGGGAGGGGAACCTGAGGGAGGTGGTGCTCCCATGTACCTGCTGCCCTTGTCCTAGTTGGTGGTTACAGGTTTGGAAAGTGTTTTATGAGGATCCTTTGTGAATTTCTTCAAGTGCATCTTGTAGATAATACACACTGCTGCTACTGAGAATTGGTGGTGGAGGGAGTAGATGTGGTAAAAACAAGGACTGCAGATGTTGGAAACCAGAGTCTAGATGAGAGTGGTGCTGGAAAAGCACAGCAGTTCAGGCAACATCTGAGGAGCAGGAAAATCGATGTTTCGGGCAAAAGCCTGAAAGCTGTGCTTTTCCAGCACCACTCTAGTCTAGGAGTGGATGTGGTTCCAATCGGATGGGCTGCTTTCATTGGGATGGTGTCAAACTTTCTGAGAGCTGTTGGAGCTGCACCCATCCTGGCAAATAGGGAGTATTCCATGATATTCCTGACTTGTGTTTTGTAACTAATGGACAGGCTTCGGAAGTCAGGAGGTGTTGCAGTATACCTAGGCTCTGATCTAACCTCTTGCAGTCACATTGTTTATGTGGTGAGTCCAGTTAGGTTTCTGGTCAATGACAACCCCCAGGATGTTGAAAGTGGGGGATTCAGTGATGGTAACACCATTGAATGTCAAGAGTGGGGAGTTTAGATTGTCTCTTATTGGAGATGGCCATTGCCTGGCATTTGTGTGCTGCAAATGTTACTTGTCATTTGTCAGCTCAAGCCTGGATATTGTCCAGGTCTTGGGTTTGAACATGGACAGCTTCAGAGTCTGAGGAGTCGTGAATGGTGCTGAATGTTGTTGAAAAGAGCCATCTGATTCGCTAATGTCCTTAAGGGAAGGAAATCTGCCACCTTTACCTGGTTTGGCCTACATGTGACTCCAGACCCACAGCGATGTAGTTGATTGTTAACTGCTCTCTGGGGCAATTAAGGATGGGCAATAAATGCTGGCCCAGCCAGTGATGACCTCACCCTGTGAATGAATAAAGAGAAAACATACGTTCGAACTGTGATAAAATACTCAGTACTTGCCTGCATGGTTACAGATCTAACAACATTGAAGAAACTTCATACCATCCAAGGGTAAACAACCATTTAGTCAACAGTTATTGAACTAGTTTAAAAAAAACATATTCATTGGATAGAGACATTGTTGGCTGGGCCAGAATTTATTGCCCACCCCTAATTGCCTAGAGGTTGGTTAACAGACAACCACATTGCTAAGGGTCTGAAGTCACATGTAGGTTAGACCAGGTAAGGATGGCAGTTTCCTTCCTTAAAGGGTATTGATGAACGGAATGGGTTTTGATGGCAATCAAGAATGGTTACGTAATTGCCATAGGTATAGCATTTTATTCCAGATACTTATTGATTTCGTATTTAACTTTTCTCCACGGTTGGATTTGAACACCATCTCTATTGGACATTTTAAACATTAATTCCCTTCACCACCAAAGCACCATGGCAGCAGTATGTTCAACTTGCAAGTTCACGGGAGAAACTCACTGGGTATTCTTCAACAACACCTTCCAAATCTATGGACTCTAAAATCTAGAAGGGTAAGGACAGCAGATACATAGGAGCACCACAACCCATGTGTTTCCATCCAAGCCACTCACCATCCTTACCTGGGCCTGGAAATATTGCACTGTTCCTGGGTCAAAATACTGGAAATCACTTCTCTGACAAAAGCCATACACTACATGGACAGCAGTCGATCCAGAAAGTGGCTCATCACTACCTTCCCAAGGCCAGTTAGCAATGGACAATAAATCGTGGCCTTGCCAATGAAATTGACATCCCCATAAATGCAATATTGGTTTCAATGGCATTTCATGACATTTTCTTGTCAGAAAGAAAATCAAAGTGACTGAAAAATACAGAATAAGATTGACCTTTTTTCTCGTGAAAGGGAAAGGCAGATACTTAAATTGAAAAAATATACTTGACAAATCTGTGAACAACACTGTAGGTTAAATGAGGAGCCTAGTGTTTGATGCATTTCAGGGTCATCTATATATAGGCTTTTCAGCTTGCTTTCTGGTCCGCAGGGTGTTGGAAAGCATCTTGTCTTCAAATAGTAGTCATGACCCAGTGGAATATAGAAACAGGAACTGTGCTCCCAGTTGTCGAAAAGATCGATGGTTTGCATATGGCAGAACACAAGTGGTGTTGGGCAGAGTCCCAGAGAAACTGGAAGGAAGTTTGGCTAATGCATATCAGTATTATGCTAAAGGCTGTGGCACAGCCTATTGTTTGTTAAGTGGCAGCTATAACATGGCTTCCACTACACGACTAGGAACCTTAATCTATCTTCCTCCTGACCTTCAGTGCCTATTAATCAATCAGTGGGTGTTGTGTAGAAGCAGAACAATATTCAGGGGTGAGAAACAACCCTGAAGCAAATGAACTTAGTTTCCTTAAACTGTCGGGAAAAGCATTCAGCTACATTGTTATAGACTTCCAGCTTGCTTTTAGATCTATATAATACCACACAGTGTTAGGATGCAGTCACAGTTTATCATTGCTAGTGGCCAAAGTTTGAGACAATGAGGTTAGATTATTGCTGACATAGAAGGTAATAAAATCACGAGGGGCATGGAAAGGGTGAATAGCCAAGGTCTTTTCCCCAGGATAGGAGAGTCCAAAACTAGAGGGCATAGGTTTAGGGTGAGAGGGGAAAGATTTAAAAGGGATCTAAGAGGCATCTTTTTCATGCAGAAGGTGGTGCGTGTATGGAATGAGCTGCCAGAAGATGTGGTGGAGGCTGGTACAATTACAACATGGAAAAGACATCTGGATGGGGACATGAATAGGAAGGGTTTAGAGGGATATTGGCCGGATGCTGGCAAATGGGACTAGATTAGGTTAAGATATCTGGTTGAAACTTTATTGCTGGAACAGCACAGCAGGTCAGGCAGCATCCAGGGAACAGGAGATTCGACGTTTCGGGCACAGGCCCTTCTTCAGGAATGAGCAGAGAGTGTTCAGCAGGAGAAGATAAAAGGTAGGGAGGAGGGACTTGGAGGAGGGGTGTTGGAAATGTGATAGGTGGAAAGAGGTCAAGGTGAGGGTGATAGGTCGGAGTAGGATGGAGGCGGAGAGGTCAAGAAGAAGACTGCAGGTCAGGAAGGCGGTGCCGGGCTGGAGGGATCCGGCTGAGACAAGGTGGGGGGAGGGGGGATGAAGAAACTGGTGAAGTCCAAGTTCATCCCCTGCGGTTGGAGGGTTCCCAGTCGGAAGATAAGACGCTCCTCCTCCGACCGTCGGGTTGTTGTGGTTTGGCGGTGGATGAGTCCAATGACCTGCATATCCTCGGTGGAGTGGGAGGGGGAGTTGAAATGCTGTGCTACAGGTTGGTTGGGTTGGTTCGTCCGGGTGGCCCAGAGGTGCTCTCTGAATCGCTCCGCAAGTAGGCGGCCTGTTTCCCCAATATAGAGGAGGCCACACCGGCTGCAGCGGATGCAGTAGATGATGTGGGTGGAGGTGCAGGTGAATCTGTGGCGGATATGGAAGTTTCCTTTGGGGCCTTGGAGAGAAGTGAGGGGGGAGGTGTGGGCGCAAGTGTTGCACCTCCTGCGGTTGCAAGGGAAGGTGCCGGGAGTGGAGGTTGGGTCGGTGGGGGGTGTGGATCTGACAAGGGAGTCGCGGAGGGAGTGGTCTCTACGGAAAGCTGATAGGGGAGGGGAGGGAAATATATCCTTGGTGCTGGGGTCTGTTTGGAGGTGGCGGAAGTGACGGCGGATGATGCGCTGTACATGGAGATTGGTGGGGTGGTAGGTGAGGACCAGTGGGGTTCTGTCCTGGTGGCGGTTGGAGGGGCGGGACTCAAGGGCGGAGGAGCGGGAAGTGGAGGAGATGCGGTGGAGGGCACCGTCGACCACGTCGGGCGGACCGCATCTGCTCCCAGGAGGACCAGTACAACCGCATCTGCTCCCAGGAGGACCAGTTCAACCAATTCCTTCGTCTCCGCCGCATCTGCTCCCAGGAGGACCAGTTCAAAATACGTACAACACAGATGGCCTCCTTCTTCAAGGACCGCAATTACCCCCCCCCGACGTGGTCGACGGTGCCTTCCACCGCATCTCCTCCACTTCCCGCTCCTCCGCCCTTGAGCCCCGCCCCTCCAACCGCCACCAGGACAGAACCCCACTGGTCCTCACCTACCACCCCACCAATCTGCATGTACAGCGCATCATCCGCCGTCATTTCCGCCACCTCCAAACAGACCCCAGCACCAAGGATATATTTCCCTCCCCTCCCCTATCAGCTTTCCGTAGAGACCACTCCCTCCGCGACTCCCTTGTCAGATCCACACCCCCCACCGACCCAACCTCCACTCCCGGCACCTTCCCTTGCAACCGCAGGAGGTGCAACACTTGCGCCCACACCTCCCCCCTCACTTCTCTCCAAGGCCCCAAAGGAAACTTCCATATCCGCCACAGATTCACCTGCACCTCCACCCACATCATCTACTGCATCCGCTGCAGCCGGTGTGGCCTCCTCTATATTGGGGAGACAGGCCGCCTACTTGCGGAGCGATTCAGAGAGCACCTCTGGGCCACCCGGACGAACCAACCCAACCAACCTGTAGCACAGCATTTCAACTCCCCCTCCCACTCCACCGAGGATATGCAGGTCATTGGACTCATCCACCGCCAAACCACAACAACCCGACGGTCGGAGGAGGAGCGTCTTATCTTCCGACTGGGAACCCTCCAACCGCAGGGGATGAACTTGGACTTCACCAGTTTCTTCATCCCCCCTCCCCCCACCTTGTCTCAGCCGGATCCCTCCAGCCCGGCACCGCCTTCCTGACCTGCAGTCTTCTTCTTGACCTCTCCGCCTCCACCCTACTCCGACCTATCACCCTCACCTTGACCTCTTTCCACCTATCACATTTCCAACGCCCCTCCTCCAAGTCCCTCCTCCCTACCTTTTATCTTCTCCTGCTGAACACTCTCTGCTCATTCCTGAAGAAGGGCCTGTGCCCGAAACGTCGAATCTCCTGTTCCCTGGATGCTGCCTGACCTGCTGTGCTGTTCCAGCAATAAAGTTTCAACTTTGATCTCCAGCATCTGCAGACCTCACTTTCTCCTCTAAGATATCTGGTTGGCATGGATGGACTGAAGGATCTGTTTCTGTGCTGTTCACCTCTATGACTTTATACATGGAGGCGGTACTGGTGATATCACTAGACTATTGAAGTGTCTCTAATTGTGCCAACATTTATTACCCATCTCTGATTGCCCAGTGGAAGGACATGTAAGAATCAACCACACTGCTTTTGATCTGGAGTCACGTTTAGGCCAGCAGTTTCCTTCCACAAAGTGAGTTCACTGAGTTTTTTCCCAACAATGGTTTCATGGTCATCGTTAGACTCTTAATTCCAGATTTGCTTTGTACTGAATTCAAATTCCACTATCCACCCAGTCCCCAGAACATTAGTTGAGCAATAAATGTCAGCTTGGTCCACACCCCATGAATTAATTAATAATTAAAGAAAGAGGTATATTGTAGAACATGTTGTCTGATAGATTGTGAACTTTTCTTCTCATGTGTAAACAGCTAAAGGTAAAGTTGCTTTAGTCCTAAAGGCCATGGGGCTACTCTCTCACTAGAAAGAGAGAGACGACTGGTGAGGGTTTCACTTGAGGTCATCATGCCTCAGGTGAGGTTGGGAAGGTAGGCCCCTCATCTATTGTGGGAATTGAACCCACGCCATTGGTGTTGTTCTGCATTGCAACCATCCGTCCCAGCTAACCCCAAGTCCCATGCATTGCTAGCTGTGCAGTAAATAAGGTTGTGTCACAGAGGGACATGTCCTTTTGGAGGGTGTCACCATTCAGTGGAGACATAAAACATCTGCCTCGTCTGGTGGACCTGTAAGAGCCTTGGACTTGATTCCATGAACAGCACGTACGTACGTACAGGTGGCCTGTCCAGCTTTTAATTCATCTCACTGTTGTTTGTGAAGTGATTGCTTACCATGTTTCTTCCAGGAGACACAATACATTAAAATATATTATTGGCATTGAGCTGCTTTGAAAGGCTCATTAATTTGGCTTTGAATTATGGATTTTAAGAATTAATCTGCAAGTTAGACAATTTTCAAATCTAAGAATGGATCAGAACCTCATTCAGCAGCATGCTGGAGCCTGCTATCAGGCACTGTTACCTTAACCATACTGAACTTGGGTAATACCTTTCAGTACAGTTCCTTCTGCCAACTATTCCATACTCTCCTCCCATACGTCATGAGATCACTCCCACCTGGATGTAGGTGTGCTCGCTGAGCTGGAAGGTTCATTTTCATGACTGACTTCCAAAAATGAAACCAGGCGGATCCAACATACCATGCTTCCGTGGATCACACAAAATTCACAAACCAGGAGCCTTCCTCAGACCCATAGTCTCACTACCTGGAATATCAACTCACAGACTGGCCAAGGAGCTACACCAAAGACTAAAACACTTAGTAGAAGACTCACCCCACTCCATCCACTCCACCCAAGAATTCCTGAAGACCATCAAAGACACACAGATAGAAGAGGATGAAATAATGGTCTCCTTTGATGTAACAGCCCTGTTTGCATCAATCAACATTAACCTTCAAGGAAACACTGACTACATTATCAGAAGATCCAAAGACACATACACCAAGCACCACTAACTTCATCAACAAGGACAGTATCGTCAAACTAGTGGACCTATGCCTTACCACCCACTTCAGCTTCAACAACAAACCTACAGACAAACCAATGGAACACCCATGGGATCTCCGATATCAGGGTTCTTAGCAGAGGCAGTAATGCAGAGACCTAAACAAACAGCTCTGTCAACCATCCAACCCAAACTTTGGGTCAACTACATAGATGACAACTTTGTCACCGCTAAACTAAACAGATTAGAGGAAACCTTCAAGACCATCAATAATACCCTTACTGGCATAAAATTCACTAAAGAGGAGGAAAACAACAACAAACTGCCATTCCTAACGTGGCATTAGAGCGAACAGCCAATGGGGAACTTCAAACCGGCATCTACAGGAAAACAACACATACAGACCAAATACTGAACTACACAAGCAATCATCTCAACATTCACAAATGAAGCTGCATCAGAACATTATTTCAAAGAGTCACCACACACTGCAGCACAGAGGAACTACGAAGAGCAGAGGAAAATCACCTATACCATGTATTCAAAAAGAACGGGTACCCAATAAACGCAGCCCACCGATTTCTCAGCAACAAACCCAAACAAGCAGACAAAAAACACCCAGAAACCCTAACCACCCTCCCTTACATCAAAAATATCTCAGAAATGACTGCGAGACTACTCAGATCTCTTGGCACCATGGTAGCCCACAAACTCACTACCACATTAAAACTGCAGCTAATGAACCTGAAAGACCCCATATAGACAACAAGCACAACTAATGTAATTTACAAAATACCTTGCAATAACTGTAACAAATACTACATTGGACAAACAGGCAGAAAACTAGTCACCAGGACACATGAACATCAACTAGCCACAAAACAACATGACCCTCTCTTACTAGTATCTCTACATACAGATGAGGAAGGCCACCACTTTGAATGGGACAACACATCCATCCTAGGATAAGCCAAACAGAGATACGCATGAGAATTACTAGAAGCAGGGCATTCCAACAAACACATTGACATGGACCCGATTTACCACCCCCTGAAAAAAAGAACAGGAAATGACAATCATAGGAAATGTCACCACCACAGGAAGCGACACCACCAACCCAAAGAAACCCAAAAATATAAATAGAAAGCAGGAATCACCAGCAACGCTTCATCCAGAGGCTCACCGTAAATGTTACCTAGTAGGGTGACGAAACGTCTGAAAAATGAACCTTCCAGCTCAGCAAGCAAACCTACATCCAGAACCTCAACCTGAGCTACAAATCTTCTCAAAACTCATTATCACTCCCACCATTATTCTTAAAATTAACTGATTCCAGACAGAGAAACACTCGAACATTGAAACAGAAGGAGGTTATTCAGCCCCTCAAGTCTGTTCCACAGTTCAATAAGGCTTGCTCACGTGACCTAACTCCATGTCACTGTCTTTGCCCCAGATCCCTTAACACCTTTGGCTAATAATCATCCACTGAACTCGTTCTTAAAACGAACAATGAATTTAGCATCATACTTCCTGTATTTCACCATTTATGTGCCAAAGCCTTCCCGAGCATTGCTGAAAAATCTGCCGTTAACATTTAAACTATTTCTCCTTTTCTCCCTATTTTCCTTTAATATAGAGTTATAGAGCTGTAGAGCATGGAAACAGGCCCTTTGGTCCAACTTGTTCATGTGGACCAGATATCTTAACCTCATCTAGTCCCACTTGCCAGCATTTGGCCCATATCCCGCCAAACCCTTCCTATTCATGTATCCATCCAGATGCCTTTTGTAATTGTACCAGCCTCCACCACTTCCTCTGACAGCTCATTCCATACATGCACCACCCTGTAGATGAAAAGTCCCCTTAGACCCCTCTTAAATCTTTCCCCTCTCACCCTAAACCTATGCCCTCTAGTTATGGACTCCCCGACCCCAGGGGAGTCGATTTATCCTATCTATGCCCCTCATGATTTTATAAACCTTTATAAGGTCACCCCTCAGCCTCCGATGGTCCAGGGAAAACAGCCCTAGTCTGTTCAGCCTCTACCTATAGCTCAAATCCTCCAAACCTAGCAACATCTTTGTAAATCCTTTCTGAACCCTTTCAAATTTCACAACACCTTTCTGACAGGAAGGTGACCATAATTGCACACAATATTCCATTGGCCTAACTAATGTCCTGTACAGCCGCAACATGACCTCCCAACTCCTGTAAGTAGCACAGAGTACAATAGGCGAGTGGGGGTGGGGATGAAGGTGATAGGTCAGGGAGGAGGGTGGGGGAAGGTAGCAAAGAGTACAATGGGTGGATGGGGGTGGGATGAAGGTGGTCTGTCAGAGAGGAGGGTGGAGTGGATAGGTGGAAAGGAAGATAGGCAGGTAGGACAAGTCATGGGGACGGTGCTGAGCTGGAAGTTTGGAACTGCGGTGAGGTGGGGGAAGGGGAAATGAGGAAACTGATGAAGTCCACATTGATCCCCTGGGGTTGAAGTGTTCTGAGGCGGAAGATGAAACGTTCTTCCTCCAGGCATCGGGTGATGAGGGAGCGGCGGTGAAGGATGCCCAGGACCTCCATGTCCTCGGCAGAGTAGGAGGGGGAGTTGAAATGTTGGGCCACAGACCGGTGTGGTTGATTGGTGAGGGTATCCCAGAGATGTTCCCTAAAGTGCTCTGCGAGGAGGCATCCAGTCTCCCCAATGTAGAGGAGACCGCATTGGGAGCAATGGATACCATAAATGATATTGGTGGGCATGCAGGTCAAACTTTGATGGATGTGGAAGGCTCCTTTAGGGCCTTGGGTGGAGGTGAGGGAAGAGGTGTGGGCGCAGGTTTTGCAATTCCTGCAGTGGCAGGGGAAGGTGCCAGGACGGGACGGTGGGTTGTAGGGGGGCATGAACCTGACCAGGTAGTCACGGAGGGAACGGTATTTGCACCGACAACTCCACTTACAAGGAGCTATTAACTTGCACTCCAAGGTCTCTTTATTCAGCCACACTCCACAAGATCTTACCATTAAGTGAATAAGTCCTGCTTTGATTCGCCTTTCCAAAACATAGCACCTCACATTATCTTAATTAAACTCCATCTGCCACTCCTTGGTGCATTGGCCCATCAGATCAACATCCCGTTATACTCTGAGATATCCTTCTTCACTGTCCACTGCACCTCCAATTTTGGTGTGTTATGAAGTTGAAGGCATGTACTGTACCTTTAAGAGAGAGTGAATGCTGTTCTGATCTGAGAGATTACAAGCAACTGTGTGATATGACTAGATAGCATTCTCAGATTTACTGGAAAATTCAAAATATGCAACATTTAACTGTGAATGGATACCTGAGTTTTGGTTGCTCTTTTGATAACAAATTGAATTAACCAATCAGTTTACATTATGCACCAGGATATTCACCCTCATGTCATAATAAGTGTCATCTGCAAACTTACTAACCATGCCCCCTCTGTTCACATTCAAATCACGTCTCTAAATGACAGAAAGCAGTGGACCTAGGATCGATCCTTGTGGCACACCGCTGGTCACAAACCTCTAGTCTGATATCATGAAATATTGATCACGCCATACCTGAATCTTGTAAATCACAACAAATACAATCATAATTTCTGCAATTTGCCATGTAACTTAATATTTGGAATCAGGTATCAAGATGAAGGCTTGCTCGCTGAGCTGGAAGGTTGGTTTTCAGACATTTGTCACCATATTAGGTAACATCATCAGCGAGCCGCCAGATGAAGCACTGTTGGTATGGCCCGCATTCTATTTATGTGTTCAGGTTCCCTTGGATTGGTGGTGTCATTTCCCGTGGTGATGTAATTTCCCGTGATGATGTCATTTCCTGTTCTTTTTTTCTCTGGGTTGATAAATGGGATCCAAGTCGGTGTGTCTGTTATAGAGTTTCGGTTGGAACGCCGTGCTTCTAGGAATTCTCATGTGTATCTCTGTTTGGCTTGTTCTAGGATGGATGTGTTGCCCCAGTCAAAGTTGACAACGTCTGTATGTAAGGATACTAGTGAGAGTGGGTCATGTCTTTTTGTGGCAAGTTGATGTTCATGTATCCTGGTGGCTAGTTTTTTGCCTGTTTGTCTGATGTAGTGTTTGTTACAGTTATTGCATGGTATTTTGTAAATGACATTAGTTTTGCTTGTTGTCTGTATGGGGTCTTTCAAGTTCATTAGCTGCTGTTTTTGTGTGTTGGTGAGTTTGTGGGCTACCATGGTGCCAAGGGGTCTGAGTAGTCTGGCAGTCATTTCTGAGCTGTCTTTGATGTAGGGGAGTGAGGCTAGAGTTTCTGGGTGTGTTTTGTCTGCTTGTTTGGGTTTGTTACTGAGAAATTGGCGGACTGTGTTCATTGGGTACCCGTTCTTTTTGAATACACTGTATAGGTGATTTTCCTTTGCTCTGCGTAGTTCCTCTGTGCTTTAGTGTGTGTTGGCTCGTTGAAATAATGTTCTGATGCAGCTTCGTTTGTGGGTTTGGATGATTGCTTCTGTAGTTCAATATTTGGTCCATATGTGTTGTTTTCCTGTAGACGCTGGTTTGAAGTTCCTCATTGGCTGTTTGCTCTACTGTGACATCTAGGAATGGCAGTTTGTTGTTGTTTTCCTCCTCTTTAGTGAATTTTATGCCAGTAAGGGTATTATTGATGGTCTTGAAGGTTTCCTCTAATCTGTTTTGTTTAGTAATGATGAAGGTGTCATTCATGTACCGGACTCAAAGTTTGGGTTGGATGGTTGGCAGAGCTGTTTGTTCAAGTCTCTGCATTACTGTCTCTGCTAAGAACCCTCATTTCTGCCCATCCCTAGAATGGATGGGCAGAAATGGCCCATGCTTCTTTGTATATGGGTCCACACATGAGGGCTGCTGGGAACTCATTTTAATATCTCTTACAAAAGATGGTCAAGTGCAGTTCCCACTCGGGACCACTTGGAGGCCCACTTAGATTACATGCATAAATCTGTGGATCACTGAGTTGAACCCATAACATCCTAGCTCTGAGCATTACCACAAAGGTGCAGCTGGGCTCACTTAATGAAAAGTAGGGCTGGGAAAGGGAATGCAAGGAGCAACTCAAATAGATGAATCTCTACCTTGAGTATGTAGAGTCATAGAGTCACAAAGATGTACTGCACAGAAACACACTCTTCAGTCCAACTCGTCCATGCCGACCAGATATGCTAAATTAATCTAGTCCCATTTGCCAGCTCATGGCCCATATCCCTCTAAACCCTTATTACTCATGTAAATGTTGTAATTGTACCAGCCTCCGCCATTTCCTCCGGCAACTCATTCCGTACACACCTAGACTCTGCGTGAAAAAGTTGCCCCTTAGGTCTTATTTATATATTTCCCCTCTCACCCTAAATCAATACACACACTATCCACTGCATGAAAAAGTTGTCCCTTAGATCCCTTTTACATTTTCACCCCCACACCATAAACCTATGCCCTCTGGTTCTGGATTCCCACAAGGTTTACCCATCCCAGGAAAAAGAGCGTGTTTATTTACCCTACCCATGATTTTACAAATCTCTATAAGGTTACCCCTCAGCCTCCGATGCTCCAGGGAAAACAGCCCCAGTCTATTCAGTCTCTCCCTATAGCTCAAACCTTCTAACCTTGGCGACATCCTTGTATATCTTTTCTGAACCCTTTCAAGTTTCACAACATCTTTCTAATAGGAGGGAGACCAGAATTGCACAGAATAATCCAAAATGATATTAATTAAAACTTACAGCTTGCCAGGATTGCAAGAACTGTAAATAGACTTTATGAAACCTGTGTCGTGACTTACCTGTGTTTGAGTAGGTGGGAGAAGGTGTAAAATGAAGGATAAAGGCATACCAACAGAACAGTAACATTGAAAAGAGTGTAGCGCAGTTCAGGGATAAAAGTGTTAATTAGCAATAGATTCACTTCTGCCCCTATAAATAGACTGAAATTGTGTTTTTGTTGGGTTAGGGACTATGTGATTGTAAATACATTTCTGGGAAGATTGGGTCCACTTCTAACTTCACCATGTGATGTTGAGAACCTAACGGAATGTAAGGAAACTAGCTGTAGCTGCTATTGACATGGCCAAGAGGGTAAAGGAAGATATTTTTAAATAAACCTCTGAGAAATGCATAATAACTCTAGAGAGAGTGCCGCATACATTTCCCAACATGATACCTGATAGCAAGTTTTGAGAAGATTTGTAGCTCAGGTTGAGGTTCTGGATGTAGGTTTGCTCACTGAGCTGGAAGGTTGGTTTTCAGATGTTTCATCACCAGATTAGGGAACTTCATCAGTGAGCCTCCAGATGAAGCACTAGTGATATGGCCTTCTGTCTATTTATTTGTTTAGGTTTCCTTGGGTGAATGATGTCATTTCCTGTGGTGATGTCATTTCCTACGATTACATCACTTTGTGTCCTTTTTCTCGGGGGTGGTAAATGGGATCCAAGTTGATGTATCTGTTGATGAAGTTCCGGTTGGAATGTCATACTTCTAAGAATTCTCATGCGTGTCTCTGTTTGGCTTGTCCTAGAATGGATGTGGTGTCCAGCCATTTCTGCCCAGAATCCTGTCCAAGATTTGCCATTCATCAACATCAGGGAAAGTAAACTATCTGATTGCATTCTGGTTGTTTTATTTCCTGTAGTGCAAGCTTGTTGAAAAGGTACCACTTACAGAAACGATAGAAACATAGAGAAATAGCAATAGGAGTAGGCTATTCAGCCCTTCGAGCCAGTTCCACCATTCAATGTAATCATGACTGATCATCCAACTCAGTCCCCTGTTGCTGCTTTTATCCCTTACTCTTTGATCCCTTTAGCCTAAGAACAATATCTAACTCCTTCTTGAAAGCATTCAATGTTTCGGCCTCAGCCACTTTCTGCGGCTGAGAATTCCATAGGCTCACTACTCTTTTCTGGATCAGTGGTGCTGGAAGAGCACAGCAATTCAGGCAGCATCCGAGGACAGGCAAAATCGACGTTTCGGGCAAAAGCCCTTCATCAGGAATAAAGGCAGAGAGCCTGAAGCGTGGAGAGATAAGCTAGAGGAGGGTGGGGGTGGGGATAGAGTAGCATAGAGTACAATAGGTCAGTGGGGAAGGAGATGAAGGTGAGCACCACTGATCCAGAATCTGGTTTCCAGCATCTGCAGTCATTGTTTTTACCTCGTTGATTTTAACCCTACTGCGAATCCTCTTGCAAGGATGCCTGCCTTGAAGAAGTTTTCCTCCTCTCTCTACAAGAATCTCAGGGAGTCTCTCTCTCACTGCTACTCCCAGGTCATTTCCTCAGCCCTGAAGCTCTTCAACCATGTCCTGAAACAAACTCGGTATCACAGCCACATTTGCTTCCTCAGTGCCTGTCTCCGTAACCAACTCACCCCACACGGACTCCGGACCACCTTTAAACCAGCAGAGTTCGGACCCGAACAGGACAAACAGTACAGATTACAGATTCAAAAACACCAGCAACGGTTCTCCATCAAGATCCTCCGCTCCACGCTTGCAGCAATGCGCCGGTACCTAACCTCTCTACAGTCAGCCCTGCCTCAGCTGAGGGCCACACTCTCTCAGAATTGCAAAGGACCCACTCTGTACTACATCCTCAGGAGAATTCATACTCTCAACAAACAGTATTTCAATTCCATCTCAAACATCAAAAACTGTAAGTACAACAAACTTTTATCTACCCACCTCCATAACCAGCGCTCCTCGAACATTCCAGAAGATTCCCCTGGCCTCGGAAACACCATTAGCCATGCGGCTGATGCAGCTACCACCCCCACGCTGATTGATGATGTCACTTCTGCCCCCATCATGGCCACTCCCACAGCCACTTCCGGCCCTCACATCATCGCTGATGCCACACGCTCAGTGACTTCCGCCACCCCTACTGCTGTATCTGCCACCACTTCCGTCCCCACCGCCACTCACCTGCATTCTGCTGACACGCCCCCCACAGACCCCACTGTCACTATCCCCACCCCCCAGAACCCCGAGGGGAACACTACCCCTGCTCATGACTCTACCTCCATTCCCCCCCACCATCACACCCACTCCAGGTACTGGCTCCGACCCCACTCCCAGCTCTACACCCACACCAGCTCTCAGCTCCCAGCCCTGCCGAGTTTACACCATCCCCCCAGACCTCCCCCTCACTGAGGACGAACGATCAGTCCTCAGCAAAGAACTCACCTTCATCCCCCTCCGTCCACGCATCAATGAATTTAATACACGCCGTGACATCGAACAATTCTTCCGTCGCCTCCACCTTCGAGCTTACTTTCACAATCAGGACTCCCGCCCACCTTCCAAGGACCCCTTCACCCACCTCCAACACACTGCATCCACCTGGACACCCCGCGCTGGCCTATTACCTGCCCTCGACCTCTTCATTTCCAACTGCCGCCGGGACATTAACCGCCTCAGTTAATGTCGACCCCCCTCCCCCACTCCAACCTCTCATCCTCACAACGCGCAGCCCTCCAATCCCTCTGCTCCAATCCTGACCTCACCATCAAGCCAGCGGACAAAGGGGGCGCAGTGGTAGTATGGCGCACTGACCTCTACATCGCTGAAGCCAAACGCCAACTCGAGGACACCTCTTCCTACCGCCCCCTTGACCATGACCCCACCCCCCATCACCAAACCATTATCTCCCAGACCATACAGAACCTCATCACCTCAGGAGATCTCCCACCCACAGCTTCCAACCTCATAGTCCGGGAACCCTGCACTGCCCGGTTCTACCTCCTTCCCAAGATCCACAAGCCTGACCACCCTGGCCGACCCATTGTCTCAGCATGCTCCTGCCCCACTGAACTCATCTCTACCTACCTCGACACTGTCCTATCCCCTCTAGTCCAGGAACTCCCCACATACGTTCGAGACACCACCCACGCCCTCCACCTCCTCCAAGACTTCCGTTTCCCCGGCCCCCAATGCCTCATCTTCAACATGGATATCCAATCCCTCTATACCTCAATCCGCCATGACCAGGGCCTCCAAGCCCTCCGTTTTTTCCTCTCCAGACGTTCCCAACAGTACCCCTCCACCGACACTCTCATTCGTTTGGCCGAACTGGTCCTCACCCTTAACAATTTCTCCTTTGAATCCTCCCACTTCCTCCAGACCAAAGGGGTAGCCATGGGCACACGTATGGGCCCCAGCTATGCCTGTCTCTTTGTTGGCTACGTAGAGCAGTTGATCTTCCGTAATTACACCGGCACCACTCCCCACCTCTTCCTCCGCTACATTGATGACTGCATTGGCGCCACCTTGTGCTCCCGCAAGGAGGTTGAGCAATTCATCAACTTCACCAACACATTCCACCCTGACCTTAAATTTACCTGGACCATCTCTGACACCTCCCTCCCCTTCCTGGACCTCTCCATCTCTATCAGTGACGACCGACTTGACACTGACATTTTCTACAAACTCACCGACTCCCACAGCTACCTGGATTACACCTCTTCCCACCCTCCCTCTTGCAAAAATGCCATCCCGTATTCCCAATTCCTCCGCCTCCGCCGTATCTGCTCCCAGGAGGAGCAGTTCCACCATAGAACACACCAGATGGCCTCCTTCTTTAGAGACCGCAATTTCCCTTCCCACGTGGTTAAAGATGCCCTCCAACACATCTCGTCCACATCCCGCACCTCCGCCCTCAGACCCAACCCCTCCAACCGCAACAAGGACAGAACGCCCCTGGTGCTCACCTTCCACCCTACCAACCTTTGCATAAACCAAATCATCCGCCGACTTTTCCGCCACCTCCAAACAGACCCCACCACCAGGGATATATTTCCCTCCCCACCCCTCTCCGCCTTCCGCAAAGACCGTTCCCTCCGTGACTACCTGGTCAGGTCCACGCCCCCCTACGACCCACCCTCACATCCTGGCACTTTTCCCTGCCACCGCAGGAACTGTAAAACCTGTGCCCACACCTCCTCTCTCACCTCCATCCAAGGCCCTAAAGGAGCCTTCCACATCCATCAAAGTTTTACCTGCACATCCACTCATATCATTTATTGTATCCGTTGCTCCCGATGCGGTCTCCTCTACATTGGGGAGACTGGGTGCCTCCTAGCAGAGTGCTTTAGGGAACATCTCTGAGACAATCAACCAAATCGCCCCGTGGCTCAACATTTCAACTCCCCCTCCCACTCTGCCGAGGACATGGAGGTGCTGGGCCTCTTCCACCGCCGCTCCCTCACCACCAGACGCATGGAAGAAGAACGCCTCATCTTCCACCTCGGAACACTTCAACCCCAGGGCATCAATGTGGATTTCAACAGTTTCCTCATTTCCCCTTACCCCACCTCATCCTAGTTTCTAACACGATCCCCTGACTTGTCCGGACTTGTCCGACCTGCCCAGCTCCTTTTCCACCTATCCACTCCACCCTCTCCTCCCTGACCTATCACCTTCATCTCCTTCCCCACTGACCTATTGTACTCTATGCTACTCTATTCCCACCCCCACCCTCCTCTAGCTTATCTCTCCACGCTTTAGGCTCTCTGCCTTTATTCATGATGAAGGGCTCTTGCCCGAAACGTCGATTTTGCCTGTCCTCGGATGCTGCCTGAATTGCTGTGCTCTTCCAGCACCACTGATCCAGAATCACTACTCTTTTGTCCATCAATAACAAAGTGGCTGATTGATTGGCTTCACTTATACAAGCGTTCACTCCTATCAGCACTGATGCTCAGTAGCAGCAGTGTGAGTACCATCTACAAGATCCATTGCAGCAACTCAACAAGTCTCCTTAGATAGCGCGATCTCAATGTTCAACATTGCAATCTGGAAAGATAAGGGCAGCAGACAGATGGGAACACTACCACCTGCATGTCCCTCTCCACGTCCTGCACTTGGAATCACATAATTTTTCCTTCAGTGTCGCTGGGTTAGAATCTTCCCAAACAGCACTTGAACTGCAACAGTTCAAGAAGGCAGCTCACTATCACCTTCTGAAGGGACAACTAGGGATAGACAATAAATGTTATCCTATCCAGTGATGTTCATATCCTGTGAATGAATAAAAAGATTAATTCTTAATGTATTTTGCCCTATTTTCTTTGAGAGAAATTCTTTTCAACTGTTTGGTTACTCCTGAAACAAACATTGAGCCTTTCCTCTAGAGTTCTCAATGTACAGAAGATATTTCCTTTCTGAATAACCTACAATGACTTATTCATGACTTCCTAGTGTAAGAATGCTCGGGCTATTTTGTATTGTAAAACCCTCAGGATAATTATTGAAATTTTAGATATAAAGACATGAGATTTTAGTAGTTAATCAATCATTGGTGTGCATGATAAGGAGTAGCACTCTGCATATTCAGGTGGGTCCTTAACAGCTATTGCACACATATTAATGAAAAGGGATTAAAGTTTGTGAGAAGATTTGTAGCTCAGGTCTCGTTGTTGTGGTTCTGTTCGCCGAGCTGGGAATTTGTGTTGCAGACGTTTCGTCCCCTGTCTAGGTGACATCCTCAGTGCTTGGGAGCCTCCTGTGAAGCGCTTCTGTGATTTTTCCTCGGGCATTTGTAGTGGTTTGAATCTGCCGCTTCCAGTTGTCAGTTCCAGCTGTCCGCTGCAGTGGTTAGTATACTGGGTCCAGGTCGATGTGCTTATTGATTGCATCTGTGGATGAGTGCCATGCCTCTAGGCACATGCCACAACCCAAAGGACTAGCCACAGTACCATATATCAAGACGACCACTAGGACTCATAACAGCACACAAACCAACAGCCACTCTCAGACAACAACTCACCAGAACGAAGGACCCAATACCCAGCATGAGCAAAACCAATGTAGTGTACAAAATCCCATGCAAGGACTGCACAAAACACTACATAGGACAAACAGGAAGACAGCTAACGATCCGCATCCGTGAACACCAACTAGCCACAAAACGACACGACCAGCTATCCTTAGTAGCCACACACAGAGATGACAAGCAACATGAATTCGACTGGGACAACATTACTATTATAGGACAAGCCAAACAGAGAACAGCCAGGGAATTCCTAGATGCATGGCACTCATCCACAGATGCAATCAATAAGCATATCGACCTGGACCCAATATACCGACCACTGCAGTGGACAGCTGGAACTGACAACCGGAAGTGGCAGATTCAAACCACTACAAATGCCGGAGGAAAGATCACAGAAGCGCTTCACAGGAGGGTCCCAAGCACTGAGGTTGTCACCTAGACAGGGGACGAAACGCCTGCAACACAAATTCCCAGCTCGGCGAACAGAACCACAACAAAAGGAATTAACTTTTCTATGAACTAAACTAAAATCAATCCATATTTCAGTGTTGCTAAAGGGCATCAGGCTAATAGTATAATCTGTAGATAAAATACTAGCCTGCAAATGGAATTCACGCATTACTGGGGTTGAGCTGCAAATCATAAAATACGACTGTGGAATTCTTTTTAAAAACACTAAAAACCAGTTCAAGTTAATCTGTTATTTTGACTCAAAGCTTATTTTGCTTATTCCAGGAAGAGTAAATTGTCCCTATTAAAGGCCAAGTGCTGGGAAATGGGGTTTGTGTGGATGGACAGTTTGGATGACATGGACCAGTTTGAGCTCTGTGCTCACCTGTCTCAGTGTTGTAAGACTCCATGACTCTATGATTTCATGATTTCACATGTCGAATGCACTCATGGTTTAAAGCAAAAATCTGGTACCATAACAGTTTGGTCCTTTGTCCTAATTGGAGTCATCAAGTAATTGAGTCATAGAGCTGAACATCATGGAAACAGATCTTTCGGACCAACTCATGCATGCCAACCAGAAATCCTAAATTAGTCTAGTCCCATTGCCAGCATTTGGCTCATATCCCTTTAAACCCTTCCTATTCATGTGTCTAGATTAGAATGGTGCTGGAAAAGCACAGCAGTTCAGGCAGCATCCGCAGAGCAGGGATTTTCCTGCTCCTCGGATGCTGCCTGAACTTCTGTGCTTTTCCAGCACCATTCTAATCTAGACTCTGGTTTCCAGCATCTGCAGTCATTGTTTTTTCTCTTCCTATTCATGTACCCATCCAAGTGCCTTTGCTGTGTTGTAATTGTGCCAGCCTCTACCTCTTTCTCTGGGATATTTTCAGTCGAATGGCAGATTAAGGTCTGGGCTGTGGCACTTGAGTCTGTTGACAATCTCTGACAATCACTGTAGGTGGTTTACATCTACAGCAATGACCCCACTATGTCTCCTTTCTACCCTGCGTGATGTGCACTGCTGTGTTGCCACACCATTCTCCCATTCCAAGAGCACAAGAATTAAGAGCAGGATGATGCCATTCACTCCCTTGAGCTTGCTTCACCATTGAATCAGATCAAGATTGATTTAATGATGACCAACACTCCACTATCCAGTCTCCCCTGTTAACCAGAACACATTACTCCCTCATCAATCAAACATCTCTCTAATTCAACCATCAATATATTCACTGACTGAGGGGAATCTTCTCAGGCAGAGGGTGGTGAGTGTATGGAATGAGCAACCAGAGAAAGTGGTAGAGGTGAGTACAATTACAGCATTTAAAAGATATTTGGACAGGTACTTGGATTGGAAAGGTTTAGAGAGACATGGGTCAAATGCTGGCAAAAAGTACTTGGTCAGATTGGAATGTCTGGTCGGCAAGGGCGAGTAGGGTCGAAAGGCCAGTTTCTGAGCTGTGCTGTGTGACCCTCTGGGGTAGAGAATTCCAAAGTTCCCTGGTCAGTCCCCTGTTCCCATTTTTTCTACACATCTTTTAGCCCTAAGAACTATATCTAACTCCTCTTTGCAAAAATTCAATGAGTCGACTTCGATCACTTTCTGTGGCAGAGAATTCCACAGGCTCCCCACACTCTGCGTGAAGACATTTCTCCTCATCTATTTCCAAAATGGTCTACCCCATATCCTTCGACTGCGACCCCTGGTTCTGGACTCGCCAGTAATTGGGAATGCCCTTCCTGGGTTTACCCTGTCTAGTCCTGTTGGAATTTTATAGGTCTTTATGTGATCCCAGCTCATTTTTCTAAACTCAAAAATTAAATTGAATCCGATTCACAAATTTTAAAACTTCTGGGATTGGAACTACATCACTGGTCTTTCATTGTTGCTGGATCAGAGTCCTGGAATTCCCTCCTCAATAGCATTATGTATATCCCTACAGCACACGGACTGCAGCAATTCAAGAATGCAGCTCACCCCTACCTTCTCAAAGACAATGAGGGGTGGAGAATAAATACTAACCCAGCCAATGACACGTACATCCTGTAAATGAATTTTAAAAAATCTAAAAATGAGGATTTTAATATTGAGGCATTGGCAGACTGTGAATTAATGTAGGTCAGGAAGGGTTATATAATCATAGAGTTTGCTCGCTAAGCTGGAAGGTTCATTTCCAGACGTTTCGTCACCCTACTAGGTAACATCTTCAGTGGGACCCCAGGCTTTCTATTTATATATTTGGGTTTGTTTGGGTTGGTGATGTCATTTTGTATGGTGATGTCATGTTGTATGTTGATGTCATTTCCTGTTCTTTTTCTCTGTGTTTGTTGATAGAGTTCTGGTCGAAATGCCATGCGTGTCTCTGTTTGGAAATGACATCACCAATCCAAAGAAACTCAAACATATAAATAGAAAGCCAGGAGGCCTACTGAAGATGTTACCTAATAGGGTGACAAAACATCTGGAAATGAACCTTCCAGCTCAGCAAGCAAACCTACATCCAGAACCTCAACCTGAGTTACAAATCTTCTCAAAACTCACTAAGTCATAGAGTCATTTAGATATACAGCACAGAATCAGACCCTTCGGTCCGACTCATCCATGCTGTCCAGATATCCCAATCTGCCCTAAACTTGTTTGCCAGCATTTGGTCCATATCCCTCTAAATACTTGCTATTCATATACCCACCCAGATGTTTTCTAAATGTTGTAATTATAACTTCCTTTGGCAGTTCATTCTACATATGCAGCACCATCTGCATGAAAAGGTTGCTCCTTAGATCCCTTTTATATCTTTCCCCTGTTGCAGGTTAGGATAAAGAAACAGAGCTTCAGCTAAAACATTGCTTAAGAATGAGTCATTATTGCTCTGTAAGAATTCTCTTTCAGTCTCCTCGATTTCCAATTCCCAACACTGAGCTGTTATTATAGATTATTTGCACTCTAAAAAAAATCATTAATTAGATGTGAATGTCAGTAAAAGTTGTAATTAAGCGACAAATCAGTATCAATTTTAATATCTGATGTAAATAATTATATGATTAAATCTGTACTATCAATTTTGGGGTATAAATGTTGCATAATTTTACATTGAAAAGTAGACCCAAAATCCAGGTGCTTAGTTCAGTAACTGCATGGCATATGCAAAATTATATTGTAATCATTGGGTATTGCATGACATTTCTTGAGCTAATCTCTCATTTCTACTCCAAGCAGATTTACAGAAACAATAGCTAATTAGAAAGGTATTTACAGCAATTTTACATCCTAATCCCTTTCAGGGCCTCTGAATGACACCTTTTCCAATGACATTTCAAAGGCAGTGCAATGCTGTTCTTATCACTTTTAACACTTTCCCTGATTCTAACTAACAAAAGAGGAATTGCTGCTGTATCTTGTTGGTGCTACTGTCATGGGAATCTGTTGTGTCCATAATTATAGTCCCATCGTGGTCAGGAAAAGGCCTTTCAGCCCATCACGGTGGCTCGGTGGTTAGCACTGCTGCCTCACAGTATCAGAGACCTGGGTTCGGTTCCACCCTCGGGTGACTGTGCAAACTCCACACAGACATTCTCCATGTGTCTTTGTGGGTTTCCTCTGGGTGCTCTGGTTTCCTCCCACAGTCCAAAAATGTGCAGGTTAGGCGGATTGGCCATGGGAAATGGCCTGTAGTGTGCAGGCTAGTTGCATTAGCTGTGGGGGGGGGGGGGGGGGTGGATCTGGATGGGATACTCTTTGAAGGGTTTGCTGTGTACTTGATGGGCTGAATGGCTTGCTTCCGTACTGTAAGGATTCTATGAGTCTGTGCCAGTCAAAAAACAACCACCGAACTGTTCTAATCCCATTTTTCAGCCTTGGCCCATGGCTTTGCATGCCGTGGCATTGTGAGTGTATTTGGCTTCTGATGACGGGCTTATGCCCAAAATTTCAATTCTTCTGCTCCTCAGATGCTGCCTGACCCACTGTGCTTTTCTTGCACCCCACTCTCGATTGTGAGTCTACATCCAAATACTTCAAAAACCCTCTCCCAACCTTAGAGACAGTGAGTTCCAGATTCCCACCATCCTCTGCGTGAAAAAGATTTTACCCTCATCTCCTCTAAACTTTCTGACCCTTACCTTAAATCTAAGTCCCCCCCCTCCCCACCGGTCATTGATCCCTCCACCGAGGGGAATGTTTTTGTCCTATCTACACCCCCATCTCAGTCATATCCCCCTCAAGTCTCCTCTGCTCTAAGGAAATCAACTCCAGTATGCCAAACGGGTAGAGTCCATACGTTTGCAGATAGTAGTCATTATTGTTGTAAATTGTAAATTGCAGTTGGCTGTAGGGACATCAGCTACAGGTGAACAACTCCTGGAGTGGGAATTAAGAGGTGTAGGGGTTGAGGGGAGTGGTTCAGCAGCAAGGGCAGGGGAGTGGATCTCAATGGGTCCCTTCCTTCACTGAGTGCCTTTGAACAAAGAATCCTGACACCCCACCTGGAAATGTACCAACATGGGTTTGCTGTTTCTGGTTTGCAGCGGGATGAATCCCTCATCTGTACCTGGGTGAATACCAGCAATGGTGCGATGAGGGCCTTGCATGACAATTAATACAATAACAACCCACTTTCCAGGCCTCAGCTGGTGGCAGGGTGAGATGGTTAATGGCATCAGGGAACGTGGGGATAGCATGGGGGTGTGCTGTTGATGATGGGCAATTAGCCATGAGGTGCAAGGGCTGGGCAGACTCAAGGGGTTGAATGATCCACTTTGGCTCCTGCATCCCTTTGTTCCTAAGGTGAATGATGAGAGTCAGTTGGTATGGTGGCAGGGTGAAGGGTCTCCAACCATGAACAAAGATGTCTTGCTGCAATTATACAGGGTCTTGGTGATGGCACTCATGCAGTATTGCATGCAGTTTTATCTGTGGAAGGATGTTCTTACTATCGAGGGAGTACAACAAAGATTTACCAAATTGATTCCTGGGATGACAGAACTGATGTACGAGGAGAAATTGCGTCTGTTAGTATTGTATTCACTGGAGTATATGAGGGTGTGCTCAAAAAACATATAAAATTCTAACAGGACTTGACAGATTAGATCCATAAAAGGATTTTCCCAATGCTGGGGGAGTCCTGAACCGAGGGTCGTAGTTTAAGGATAAGGGGTAAATGTTTTAGGTATGAGATGAGGTGAGATGCTTTCACCCAGAAAGCATTGTGCATTTTCAAGGAGGTAAATGTCAGAGGTCACATGACACCCAGGTTATAGTCCAACAGGTTTATTTGAAATCACAAACTTTCGGAGCGCTGTTCCTTTGTCAGATGAATTTTGGATGCTATAAACTAGAAGCAAAAACAGAATTGCTGCAAAAGCTCGGCATCTATGGAGTGAGAAAGAGAGACCCTTCGGTCCAATTCATCTGTGTTGACCGGTCATCCCAATCTGTCCGAGTCCCATTTGCCAGCACCCAGCCCATATCCCTCTAAACCCTTCCTATTTGTATACCCGTCCAGACGCCTTTTAAATGTTGTAATGGTACCTGCCACCATCACTTCCTCTGGCAGCTCGTTCCATACACGCATCACCCTCTGCATGAAAAAGTTTGAAATCTTTCCCCCTTATGTTGAACCTCTAGTTTTGGACTCCACCACCCTCGGAAAAAAGACCTTGCCTATTTGCCCTATCCATGCCCCTCATGGTTTTATAAACCTCGATAAGGTTACTCCTAAGCCTCTGATGCTCTAGGGAAACCAGCCCCAGACTATTCAGCCGCTCCCTAGAGCTCAAACTCTCCAACTCTGGCAACATTCTTGTAAATCTTTTCTGCACCCTATCAAGTTTCACAACAAGTTTTCCTATAGAAGGGAGATAGGAATTATTCGCAATATTCCAAAAGTGGCCTTACCAATGTCTTGTACAGCTGCAATGTGACATCCCAATTCCTGCACTCAATGCTATAACCAAAGAAGGAAAGTGCGCCAAATGCCTACTTCACCACCCTGCTAAGCACCTGCACTCCAAAGTCTCTTTGTTCAGTAATAAGCCCTAGGACCTTACTATTAAGTGTGCAAGTGCTAGTCTGATTTTGCTTTTCCAAAATGCAGCACCTCACATTTATCTAAATTAAACTCCATCTGCCATTCCTCAGCCCATTGGCCCATTGTACTCTGAGGTAACCTTCTTCACTGTCCACTACACTTCCTATTTTAGTATCACCTGCAAACATACTAACCATACCTCCTATAATCCCATCCAAATCATTTATATAAATGATGAAAAATAGTGGACCCAGCACTGATCCTTGCAACACACCACTGGTCACAGGCCTCCAGTCTGAAAGGCAACCTTCCGTTGTCACTCTCTGTCTCCTACCTTCGAGTTAGTTCTATATCCAGTTGGCTACCTCACCAGTCTACCATGTGGAACCTGTTGAAGGTTTTGCTGAATTCTTTATATTCGTCTACTGCTTTGCCTTCATCAATCTTCCTTGACACCTTCTCAAAAAGCTCAGTCAAGTTAGTGAGACATGATTTCCCACACACAAAGCCATGTTGACTATCCCTAATCAGGCCTAGCCTTTCCAAATACATGTACATCCTGTCCCTCAGGATTCCCTCCAACAACTTACCCACCACTGATGTCAGGCTCACAGGTCTATAATTCCTTGGCTTTTCCTTACAGACTGAAATAATGAGGTCACATTAGCCAACCTCCATTCTTCTGGCACCTCTCCCGTGGCTATCAATGATACAAATATCTTAGTGAGGGGCCCAGCAATCTCTTTCCTAGCTTCCCAGAAGTTCTGGAGATCATGTCCTGGAGATTTATCCAACTTTATGCATTTTAAAGCCTCTAGCAACTCTCTTTCTGTTATATGAACTCTTTTCAAGACATTGCTATTCATTTCCCCAAGGTTCCTAGCTTCCTTGTGCTCCTCCACTGTAATTACTGTCACTTTTAGTATCTAACTCATCTCCTGTGGTTCCAAAAATAGACAGCCACGTTGACCTTTAATGGCCAAAAACAGAAGTTTCTGGAAAACTCAGTAGGTCTGGAAGCAGCTGTGAAGAGAAATCAAGATTAATGCTTTGGGTCCGATGACTTTCCTCAGATCATCAATAACCACGGGTGAAGTGCAGAAGACTGAAGGTTCGAGTCAACTCCCGTGGTCGAAGTGGGAGATTAGGTCTGATGTGATCTGGCTGGGGTGGGTAGGGGCAGTGCTGGGGGTAATTTTGGGAGACAAAGGGTATTGTGTATCACCATCGGGAGCACATAAAGATTCTGAAGCCTGTTTAATTGGGAGTGTCAGAGATAAGTGTAAGGTCTTCAATACTTACTCAGGTATTAGACTCTGTGTGTAATAGTTTCACTTTTCCAGAGTAATTGTTTTACAAACTTTTATTTGAACCATCCAAAGTCTCCAATTAAAATGTCACCTTTCGGAGTGTTTCATGCAGAGGGAAGTTGCCGAGTGGAAAATTTTATGTCCCAGACAATTCCTCTGGAGAGCACTACGATGGGGATTCTACAACTCCCATCTACACTGCAATATCCATTGTCTGGTCAGACAGAAACCCAGGCACTTGCATTGTTTGTAGAGAACAGACAAAGAGCCAAGGACCAGTAAGGAATCCCAGTGCTGAAGGACCTGTACTTACAATTAAATTTCTCCCTCTGCATCCAGACATGAAGCTCAGCTAAGGCATGAGTCGAGAGCTGCTGTGCTTTGTGCACCTCATCTGACCAGTGGCTGGAGGTGTCAGGAGACAAATTGATCTCCTCGGCGTGCCGTCACATGACGGAGAAAATATGTGGGGAGAAAAATTTCATTGAGTGGGCTTTGACCTGAACAGAAATGTATTGGACCAAGCTGTTCACTTGTATTTAAGCCAGATAAACTCTGAAACAATTGTATAAAAGTACCAAGAGATTGATCCTCCTTTCAAATGGTGGTGTGATGGTAATGTCAATGTGGCACTAATATAAAAGGCAAGGCTAATGTTGTGGTGACACAGGTTCAAGTCTCATCATGACAGATAATAGAACCTGAAATCAATTAATTGATCTGGGATTAAATGTTAGTCTCAATGATGTTGGCCAAGGCAACTATTAATGAATGTAGACAGTTGACTGCTGACAAAATCATAAAGATTTTCTGAGAAATCTGTAATGAAAAATTAGTCTAACAATCTTAGAATCCCTACAGTGATAGAAGCAGACTGTTCAGCCCATTGAGTCCACATCGACTCTCTGAAGAGCATCCCACCTTGACCCACCCTATCATTGTAACTGTGCATTTCCCATGGCTAATCCACCTAGCCTCCACATCCGCGGTGACTACAGGCAATTTAGCATGGCCAATCTACCTAACCTGCATATCTTTGGACTAGATTAGATTCCCTACAGTGTGGAATCAGGCTCTTCAGCCCAACAAGTCCACGTCGACCCTCCAAAGAGTGCATTTCCCTCTGACTAATGCACCTAACACTATGGGCAATTTAGTATGGCCAATTCACCTGGCCTGCATATCTTTGGACTGTGGGAGGAAACGAGAGCACCCGGAGGAAACCCACGCAGACACGGGGAGAATGTGCAAACTCTACACAGTCACCCGAGGCTGGAATCAAACCTGGGACCCTGGCGCTGTGAGGCAGCAGTGCTAACCAAAGAGCCACCTGGAAACGAATATAATGAGTCTTGTAAAAACCCAACTGGTTCACTAAAGTCCTTTAGGGATAGAAATCTGCTGTCTTTTCTGGCCTACATAAGACTCCAGATGCACAGTAAAGGGGTTGATTATTAACTGCCCTTTGAAATGCTTGAGAAAGCCATTCACCTGAAGACCAATTGGGATGGGTGACAGGTGCTGAACTTGCTCATGATGCCGACATCTTGGGAAAGCAGAAAGAAATTAATTATTTGACTAGGAACGAACTGGGGAATTGGTTTGATTATGGCAGAGCTGTGAAGGATAAGAGGGACAACTATTTTAAACGCAGCAGAAATAAAAGTCAGTCACTTAAAGGAACAGCAATCCCCAGTAAATTCATAACCTCTGCCTCTGGAGTCTGCTCACTTTCCCGACCTAACTCCCTTCTCTCCCTCCAGACTGAAGCTTCCATCAGAAACTTTGCGTGGTTCCACTTTCACACAGAAAATGCTATTGGCGTTCTCAGAGAAACAGCTACTAATTTATTCTCAGTGGAAGCTGCTGATTGACATGGCAGATACAGCCTTACAAAGAGAAGTGAGTTACTGTGGACTGTGGATGGTAGGCATTTTGCAAATGAATAATACATAAAGTGCTCAGAGCCCAATTTATGAGCACTCAACAAATTAATCATTCATTTTGTGACCTCTGCCTTATGCAAAATGAAACTCAAACCTATTGTTGAACAAAATACAATATCGACATCAGTTTTCCAGATTGATGTCAAATCACTTTCACTGAAGTCAGTTCTCCAGGCTACTATTGTCTGTTCAACTTTCTGACCAAACTTTTCTTTTAATGAATGCACACATCAAATAAAGAGCGTATTGAATTCCTTACTTGCTGTCTTAATGAGCCAAAATTTCTTAGGCAGGGGATTACGGTAGGTGTTAGAATTTTTCCCTACCCTTATTCTGCCACTCCTTGGTGACAGAACCCATGTTGAAATATATTCAACACTCTTGTACATAACTGAAGGCTTCTTGAGATTTAAATTAGTTACATTCCCGGTAAAGGCACATCAGTGTCACAGACAGGCGGACTGCTTAATAAATTGCTGAGGGGACCACGCAGAGCAAGAGCATGAAAGATTACCGAGGGAGAGGAAACTGGTGGGTGGGAGAAGGGGAATAGTTCAGTGATGCACAATATTTCTTTATATATCTTAATCGGCTTTGAACCTTCTCTCTCTACCGTGGAAAAGGAATTGAAATACAGTCATTTGAAAATAAATATTTACAGGATGTGGGCCTCACTGACTAGGCCCATATTTATTGCCCATCCCTAATTGCCCAGAGGGTAGCTTTTTCTTTGATTCACACAATGAAGGCATCGCTAGCTCGACCATTATTGATTTCCCATCTCTAATTGCGCAGAAGGCTGTTAAGAGTCAACCACATTGCTGTGGGTCTGGTGTCACATGTAGGTCAGACCAGGTAAGGATGTCAGTTTCCTTCCCTAAAGGGCATTAGTGAACCAGATGGATTTTTCTAGCAATCAACAATGGATTCATGGTCATCATTAGATTCTTAATTCCAGACTTTTTTCAAATTCAAATTGCTGTGTTAGGATTCAAACTCCAGGTCCCCAGAACATTAGCTCTGAGTTAACAGTCCAATGACGATATCACTAGGCCATCACCCCAACTGTTGACGCAACAGCAACTTGGATTTTGAGGCGATCCCATTGCTCACCCCGCCTCACCCTCCCCAAGATTCAACTCCTTTCATCCATCGGTGCTTTCATTGATATTTCAATATTTTTGTAGAAGCATAATAACTAGGGGCAAGAGTAGGCCATTCGGCCCTTTGAGACTGCCTCACAATTCAATAGGATTATGGCTGATTCACCAACGTAGTTCCCTGTTCCTGCTTTCTCCCCATTCCCTTTGATTCCGTTAGCCCTAAGAACTATATCCAACTCCTTCTTGAAACGTGTTTTGCATTTTAAAATTTGCCTTTGAACTGAATGTTAAAATCTTCCTGCTACACTTTATTAAAATAGGGGAAGAAATGGATTATGGGAAAGCCTTGCCATAGTGATGATACCATTGGACTAGTACTTCAGAGATTCAGGCTAACATTCTGAGGGCAAAGGCTTGAATCTCACCAACCATAAGATTTAGGTATTTAGCCCAAAATGAGCTTGTGTCTGTTGGTGATACTTAAATTCTGGGAATAAAAACAAATTTAATTCCCACCATATGTTGCTTGCTGTAAAAGTCCATCTGGTTCACTAATGTCCTTTAAGGACATTGGTTAATGAAGGAACAGCGCTCCAAAAACTTGTGACTTTAGATAAACCTGTTGGACTATAACTTGATGCCGTGTGATTTCTGACCTTGTTCACCTCAGTCTGACACCGGCAGCTCCACATCAGAGAATTCCTACAGTGTGGGAACAGGCCCTTCAGCCCAACAAATCAACACCACCCCTCCAAAAAGCACCCCACCCAAACCCATTGCACTACATTTACCTCCTGACTAATGAATCTGTCGTGTACAACCCCAAACACCATGGGTAATTTAGCAAGGCCAATCCACCTGACGTGCACATCTTTGGATTGTGGGAGGAAACCAGAGCACCCGGAGGAAACCCACACAGACACAAGAAGAATGTGCAAACTCCACACAGACAGTTGCCCGAGGGGGGAATCGAACCCAGATCCCTGGCACTGTGCGGCAGCAGTACTAACCACTGAGCCACCTAATGCCCCATGGTCCTTTAAGGAAGGAAATCTAGCACCCTGACCTGGTCTGGCCTACATGTGACTCCAGACCCACAGCAATGTGGTTGACACTTAACTACCTCTTTGGGCATTTAGAAATGGCCAAGAAATGCTGCCCTAGCCAGTGGCACTCAAATTCCATGAAGTAATTTAAAAAGTGCTGGTAAATCTCTGTTGTCTCTCCAGTCCTATTCTATCAAATATATCACCTCACTCTTCTCCTTTCTTACTCCCATCCGTCACTGCCTTCTCATTCTGCTGGCCTCTCTGAGCCTAATTGCAGGTAGTCTGATCATTTCTCATTATTTGCCATACCTCTAAGATAGGTAGCGTTCGAAAATTTTTAAAATTTTACTCTTGATTTCAATGTCCCAATATTATAGATTTATATTGTATTAAACGTAGTGGTTTCATCACTGATCCTTGCAGAAAAAACATCGCTTACCAGCTCCAGTCTTAGAAAGTAAACAGTTTGAAGGTCACTGCGCAAAGAGAGAGCCATTCTGAATGGAGAGAGAGAATGTATGTGTGTGTGAAGGAGTGTGTGTGTGTGAATGTGTGCGTGTGAGAGAGGAAATGTGTGAGAGTGTGTATGTGTGAGAGACTGTGTGTAAGAGAGAGGGTGTATGTGAGAGAGTGTGTGTGTGTGTGTCTGTGTGTGTGTGTGTGAGAGAGAGAGAGAGAGAGATTCCGTGTGTATGAGAGAGAGAGATTTCATGTGTGTGTGTGTGAGAGAGAGAGATTATATTTGTGTGTGTGTGCGTGTGTGTGTGTGAGAGAGATTTCATTGTGTGTGAGAGAGAGAGAGATTGTATTTGTGTGTGTGTGTGTGCGTGTGGGTGTGGGTGCATGTGCGTGTGACTGTATGCTTGTGGGTGTGTGTGTTTGTGTTTGTGAGAGAGAGTGTGTTTGTGTATGTGTGAGAGAGAGAGACTGTGTGTGTATTTGAGAGAGAGTGTGTGTGAGAGAGAGAATGTGTGAGAGAGCAAGTGTGAGTGTGAGAGAGTGTGTGTGTGAGAGAGAGAGGGAGTGTGCATGTGTGAGAGAGAGTGTATGGGAGAGAGAGAGTGAGTCTGTGAGAGAGAATGTGTGTGAGGGAGCGTCTGTATGAGGGTGAAAGAGAGAGTTGTGAGACAGTGAGAGAGAGAGAGAGTTGTACATTTTATACAGCCTGTATCAGGCCCAGGTCTCTGCCAATTTTGAGGCGTGCCTTCAAGGTCTCTGGGTGGGATAGCTAAGACCTTTGGTTCTCTGATATTTACTAGTCAAAACTACGACAAAGAATTCAGAGAGTTTGCTTCACAGATATAACACTGTAAAGAAATCAAATGCTGTAGTTTTCATTGCCTGTACACTGCCAGCACTTTCCAGATGTGCACTACTCCTCAAGAGGTAACAAAAATCAGATGTCAAGACCTAAGGATACTTTGAAGCAACCTGGACAGGGGACCTGACCTCTATCTGCTTCTGAGTTAGAACAAATTTTCATTTATATCATTTTCTTTATGAACTTGGAATTCATGGGCAGTGAACTATGGCCAGTGTTAAAGTGGTGAACCATCTGTACACAGGAGGCTCCCATTAACGACAATGTATTAATGACCTGATAACTATTTTCTTTGTATTTGTTGAGGGATGATTGTTGCTTGGAATACCCTGATTCATCTTTGAAGTGGTTCCCTGGGATTGTTGACATCTAGGAGAAAGTGAGGACTGCGGATGTTGGAGATCAGAGTCAAAAAGTATGGCGCTGCCACACAACTTTGACTCTGATTATTGACATCTGCCTGAATCAGCAAGCCACGGGCTTTGGTTTAGTGTGTCATCTGAAAAGAAAACAACAGCTTGTCCCCCAGCGGGGACTGCAGTGTGGAGTCAGCACGGGTGTTTGGCTCAGTCTCTGCAATGGGACTTAAGGTCACAACTTTCCGATTTAGTGATTGGAGCACTGAACCATTGCAGGCACTAACAACTCTATGTTGGTGATCTGAAACCAAACCATTTGCACTAACATGAAGTTAACCCCACTTGCTATGAGCAGCTGTGTTTAATGGAGAAAGTGAGGTCTGCAGATGCTGCAGATCAAAGTTGAAACTTTATTGCTGGAACAGCACAGCAGGTCAGGCAGCATCCAGGGAACAGGAGATTCGACGTTTCGGGCACAGGCCCTTCTTCAGGAATGAGCAGAGAGTGTTCAGCAGGAGAAGATAAAAGGTAGGGAGGAGGGACTTGGAGGAGGGGCGTTGGAAATGTGATAGGTGGAAAGAGGTCAAGGTGAGGGTGATAGGTCGGAGTAGGATGGAGGCGGAGAGGTCAAGAAGACGACTGCAGGTCAGGAAGGCGGTGCCGGGCTGGAGGGATTCGGCTGAGACAAGGTGGGGGGAGGGGGGATGAAGAAACTGGTGAAGTCCAAGTTCATCCCCTGTGGTTGGAGGGTTCCCAGTCGGAAGATAAGACGCTCCTCCTCCGACCGTCGCGTTGTTGTGGTTTGGCGGTGGATGAGTCCAATGACCTGCATATCCTCGGTGGAGTGGGAGGGGGAGTTGAAATGCTGTGCTACAGGGTGGTTGGGTTGGTTCGTCCGGGTGGCCCAGAGGTGCTCTCTGAATCGCTCCGCAAGTAGGCGGCCTGTCTCCCCAATATAGAGGAGGCCACACCGGCTGCAGCGGATGCAGTAGATGATGTGGGTGGAGGTGCAGGTGAATCTGTGGCAGATATGGAAGTTTCCTTTGGGGCCTTGGAGAGAAGTGAGGGGGGAGGTGTGGGCGCAAGTGTTGCACCTCCTGCGGTTGCAAGGGAAGGTGCCGGGAGTGGAGGTTGGGTCGGTGGGGGGTGTGGATCTGACAAGGGAGTCGCGGAGGGAGTGGTCTCTACGGAAAGCTGATAGGGGAGGGGAGGGAAATATATCCTTGGTGCTGGGGTCTGTTTGGAGGTGGCGGATGTGACGGCAGATGATGCGCTGTACATGGAGATTGGTGGGGTGGTAGGTGAGGACCAGTGGGGTTCTGTCCTGGTGGCGGTTGGAGGGGCGGGGCTCAAGGGCGGAGGAGCGGGAAGTGGAGGAGATGCGGTGGAGGGCACCGTCGACCACGTCGGGGGGGAAATTGCGGTCCTTGAAGAAGGAGGCCATCTGTGTTGTACGTATTTTGAACTGGTCCTCCTGGGAGCAGATGAGCGGGAAGTGGAGGAGATGCGGTGGAGGGCACCGTCGACCACGTCGACCATCCACCGCCTCCAACCTCATAGTCCCACAACCCCGCACCGCCCGTTTCTACCTCCTGCCCAAAATCCACAAACCTGACTGCCCCGGACGACCCATCGTCTCAGCCTGCTCCTGCCCAACCGAACTCATCTCGGCATACCTCGACACGGTCCTGTCCCCATTAGTCCAAGAACTCCCCACCTACGTTCGTGACACCACTCACGCCCTCCACCTCCTCCAGGATTTCCGTTTCTCCGGTCCCCAACGCCTCATCTTCACCATGGACATCCAGTCCCTGTACACCTCCATCCCCCATCACGAAGGACTCAAAGCACTCCGCTTCTTCCTTTCCCGCCGTACCACCCAGTACCCTTCCACCGACACCCTCCTTCGACTGACCGAACTGGTCCTCACCCTGAACAACTTTTCTTTCCAATCCTCCCACTTCCTCCAAACGAAAGGAGTAGCCATGGGCACCCGCATGGGCCCCAGCTATGCCTGCCTCTTCGTAGGGTATGTGGAACAATCCATCTTCCGCAACTACACTGGCCCCACACCCCATCTTTTCCTTCGCTACATTGATGACTGTATCGGCGCTACCTCGTGCTCCCACGAGGAGGTTGAACAGTTCATCCACCACACTAACACCTTCCACCCCGACCTCAAATTCACCTGGACAGTCTCGGACTCCTCCCTCCCCTTCCTAGACCTTTCTGTTTCTATCTCAGGCAACCGAATCAACACGGACATCTACTACAAACCAACCGACTCCCACAGCTACCTGGACTACACCTCCTCCCATCCTGCCCCCTGTAAAAACGCTATCCCATTCTCCCAATTCCTTCGTCTCCGCCGCATCTGCTCCCAGGAGGACCAGTTCAAAATACGTACAACACAGATGGCCTCCTTCTTCAAGGACCGCAATTTCCCCCCCGACGTGGTCGACGGTGCCCTCCACCACATCTCCTCCACTTCCCGCTCCTCCGCCCTTGAGCCCCGCCCCTCCAACCGCCACCAGGACAGAACCCCACTGGTCCTCACCTACCACCCCACCAATCTCCATGTACAGCGCATCATCCGCCGTCACTTCCGCCACCTCCAAACAGACCCCAGCACCAAGGATATATTTCCCTCCCCTCCCCTATCAGCTTTCCGTAGAGACCACTCCCTCCGCGACTCCCTTGTCAGATCCACACCCCCCACCGACCCAACCTCCACTCCCGGCACCTTCCCTTGCAACCGCAGGAGGTGCAACACTTGCGCCCACACCTCCCCCCTCACTTCTCTCCAAGGCCCCAAAGGAAACTTCCATATCCGCCACAGATTCACCTGCACCTCCACCCACATCATCTACTGCATCCGCTGCAGCCGGTGTGGCCTCCTCTATATTGGGGAGACAGGCCGCCTACTTGCGGAGCGATTCAGAGAGCACCTCTGGGCCACCCGGACGAACCAACCCAACCACCCTGTAGCACAGCATTTCAACTCCCCCTCCCACTCCACCGAGGATATGCAGGTCATTGGACTCATCCACCGCCAAACCACAACAATGCGACGGTCGGAGGAGGAGCGTCTTATCTTCCGACTGGGAACCCTCCAACCACAGGGGATGAACTTGGACTTCACCAGTTTCTTCATCCCCCCTCCCCCCACCTTGTCTCAGCCGAATCCCTCCAGCCCGGCACCGCCTTCCTGACCTGCAGTCGTCTTCTTGATCTCTCCGCCTCCATCCTACTCCGACCTATCACCCTCACCTTGACCTCTTTCCACCTATCACATTTCCAACGCCCCTCCTCCAAGTCCCTCCTCCCTACCATTTATCTTCTCCTGCTGAACACTCTCTGCTCATTCCTGAAGAAGGGCCTGTGCCCGAAACGTCGAATCTCCTGTTCCCTGGATGCTGCCTGACCTGCTGTGCTGTTCCAGCAATAAAGTTTCAACAGCTGTGTTTAATAACATGTAGCTGGTTGTTTCACAAAATGTGGGTATCACTGGCTAGGCAGCATTTATTGTCCATCCCTAGAGGGCAATTAAGGGCCAACCACATTGCTGCGGGTCAGGAGTCACATGCAGGCCAGACTGGGAAAGGATAGCAGTTTCCTTCCCTAATGGACATGAGTGAACCAGATGGGCTTTTCTAGTAATCAACAATGGTTTCATCATCGACTTGATTCCAGGTTTTTATTGAATTCAAATTTATCTATCTACCGTAATGAGATTTGAATTCAGGCCCCCAGCATTTTATCTGGGACTCAAGATTAATATTGTAACAATAATATCAGTCACCATCAGCATACCAAAATGGCAGGTTTGAATGATTAGGGTGAGAATGGACCATGCCAAACGAGATAGGCCTGGGGCTGTGCACAGCCAGGCCCCAGAGCAATCTCTTTCTGCCCGAGAAAAAATATACAGGTAATGCTGCAAATTTCCGAAGAGTGAGCCATCCACAGATTAAATAGGGACTAATCACCTTCAACAAAACAAATGTGGAAACTCTACACAGCTTTGGGGATTTGCTTTCAGTAAATCATTGGACATAAGACAGTCAAAGTGCGATTAACATCCAGATTTGTCCACCATATCATTGAATTCCTACAGCAGGGAGCAAAGCCATTTGGCTCATACCAACCCTCTGAACAGCATCCCCACTACCCTATCCCTGCATTCCTCATGGCTAGTCTACCTAGCCTGCACATCCTAGGACATTATAGGCAAGTTCCTGTGGCCAACCCACTAACTTACACATCTTTGGATCGTGAGCAGAAACTGGAGCACCCAGAGGGGACCCACACAGACACAGGGAGAACGTGCAAACTCCACACAGACAGTTGCCCAAGGCTGGAATCAAACCTAGGTCCCTGGTGCTGTGAGGCAGTAGTGCTGACCACAGAGCCACTGTGCCAGGGCATGTACTGTGGGCGAGATGAATAACAATGGATTTCTGAATCACACAAGTGTAACAGAGCAGGAGGCCATACAGCCCTTCGTGCCTATACTCTATATCCCTGCACACCATTTCGATCTAAGTAACCATTCCTGGCAGCGCATTCCCGACCTTAATTGTGTAAAATCTTTCTTCTCATGTAGCCCTTCTTTTGCACATCACTTTAACCCTATTCCTGATGAAGGGCTCCTGCCCGAAACGTCGATTCTCCTGCTCCTCGGATGCTGCCTGATCTGCTGTGCTTTTCCAGCACCACACTCTTGACTTTAAATCTCTGCCCTCTTAATCCTTTCTATTTTCTGAGTGGGAATGTCTTCTCTCTAGATACTCTATCCAATCCACTCATGTTTTTAAAAACCTTTATTCAATCTCCTTTTTTTCTCCAAGGAGAACAGTCCCAACCTCTTCAATCTATCCTGGAATGTCTCATTCCTGGAACCATTCTTATAAATCACTCCTGTACTCTCTCCAATGCCTTCACGCCTTTCCTATAATGAGTTGCTCAAAACTGCACACAATGCTCCAGCTGAATTTAGTGCCCATCAAGTTGGTACAGTGGCTCAGTGGTTAGCACTGCTGCCTCACACCATCAGGTTCGATTCCAGCCTTGAGTGACTGTCTGTGTGGATTTCATCCTACAGCCCAAAGAGGTGTAAGCTAGGGTAGATTGGCCAGCAACTGTGTTGAGCAAGCTCAGTAATGCCTCCTTGCTGTGTACGCTATGCCCCTATCAATGAAGCTGAGAAAACTGTAGGCTTTATTAACACTTTAATATGAAGCTTGAAAAGAATAGAAGGACAAGGATACATGAACTAAAGGACGGATAATTTTTTAAATTGAATCTGCCATGGTGAAGTTTGATATAACATTATCTGGATTAACAGGGAGAAAGTGAGGGCTGCAGATGCTGGAGATCAGAGTTGAGAGGGTGGTGCTGGAAAAGCGCAGCAGGTCAGGCAGCATCCAAAGAGCAGAAGAGTCGATATTTCGGGCATAAGCCCTTCATCAGGGCTGAGGCTTGTGGGCCAAGGAGGCTGAGAGAGAAATGGGTGGGGAGGTGGGTCTGGGGGAAGGCAGCTGGGAAGGTGATAGGTAGATACAGATTGGGGGTGATGGGGATAGGTCGGAGAGGAGGGTGGAGCGGATAGGTGGGAAGGAAGATGGACAGGAAGGACAAGTCAAGAGGGTGGTGCCGAGTTGAAAGATTGGGATTGGGATAGGGTGGAGGGAAGGGAAATGAGGAAACTGATGAAATCCACATTAATGCCATGGGATTGGAAGGTGCCAAGGCAGAAGATGAGGTGTTCTTCCTCCAGGCGTAGCACTGATGTGGTCTCCTCTACATTGGAGAGACAGGATGCCGACTTGCGGATCATTTCAGACAACATGTCTGGGGCACCCATAGTAGCCAACCCCACTGCCTTGTAGCTGACCATTTTAACTCTCCCTTCCACTGGCCCACTAGTTGCATTCCTGATGAAGGGCATTTGCCCGAAACATCATTTCTCCTGCTCCTCGGATGCTGCCTGACCTGCTGTGCTTTTCCAGCACTACACACTTCGACTCTTTGGATTAACTATCCAGCAATAATACCACTTTAGGTGTCATCCCCTTATCCTCAACTTTCTCCAAGAGATCGAGGGTGTAGTCCATTTGATCCATTTTAGATCTATCAGCTTCCCTAGCCCCTTCTCCTTAGTGATGGTCACTACATTCACCTCTGCCCCCTGACTCTCTTGAAGTTCTGGGATGCTGCTGGTCTTCCCCTGTGAAAAATGATGCAAAGTTCCTCCACCATTTCTTTGTTCCTTATTGCTACTTCTCCAGCCTCATTTTCAAGCTGTCTAATGTCCCTCTTGCCTCTCTCTTCCCTTTTAAAGATCTAAAAATACTTTTGCAGTCTTCTTTTATATTACTAGCTAGCTTACTGTCATATTTAATCTTCTCCACCCCCTGCTTATAGTTTTTTTATAGTTATCCTCGGTTGGTTTATAAAGGATTCCCAATCATTTGGCTTCCCACTACTCTTCATCACATTGTATGTTTTCTGTTTTGCTTTTCTGCTGTCCCTGACTTCCTCTGTCAGCCATTGTTGCTTCGTCCTCTCCTTATTATGTTTCTTGTTCCTCGGGATGAGTTTCTGCTGTACCTCCCGAACTACTCCCAGAAACTCCTGCCATTGCTATTCCACCATCTTCCCTGCTCAGCTCCCCTTCCAAACAACTCTGGCTGTGTCCTCTCTCCTGTCTTCCCTTCACTCAATTGTAATTGCGTTACATCTGATTCCAGCTTCACCCTCTCAAGCTGCAGGGTGAATTCTACCATATTATGGTCACTGCCTCAAGGGGTTCTTTCACTTTAAGCTCCCTAATCAAATCTGCTACATTCAGGGGCAAGGTCACCACCACTCTACCACAAGTGCCCACCTTATTGGTTTGATTTATAAAACTGTCACAACACCAGGTTATTGTCCAACAGGTTTATTTGGAAATATTAGCTTTTGGAGTGCTGCTCCTTCGTCAAGTAGCTTTTGCTTAGATTAGATTAGATTCCCTACAGTGCAGAAACAGGCGCTTCGGCCCAACAAGTCCACACCAACCCTCCGAAGACTAACCCACCCAGACTCATTCACCTACTCCCTACTAACGCACCTATCCCTTTGGGCAATTAGCATGGCCAATTCACTTGACCCGCACATCTTTGGACTGTGGGAGGAAACCCATGCTGACACAGGGAGAATGTGCAAACTCCACACAGACAGTCACCCGAGACTATAATCAAACCCAGGTCCCTGGCGCTGCGAGGCAGCAGTGCTAACCACTGAGCTGCCCCAAGAATAAAGTTGGGGAAGGGCAGACTGTGAAGTGTCAGACACCCCAGATGGGAATTGAACCCACAATCCCTGGCTTAGGAGACCAGTGCCTTATCCAGTAGGCCACTGGGCTGCCTAATATTGCTACCTACCTGATGATACTGTTCAATAAACCTGGTGGATTATAATCTGCTGTGTGATTTTTAACTTTGTCCACCTCAGTCCAGCACTGGCACCTCCCCATATTTTGAGATCTCCTTAATTGTTAGCAGCTTCATCCAGAACCTCTTGACTAAAGTAGATATTTTGAATCAACATGTTCAGAAATGCTATTACCCTCCTCTGGGAGCAGGTGGGACTTGAACCTGGGTCTTTTGGCCCAGTGTGCCACAAGAGGCCTGACTATTGGTTTGATTTTTTTAATACCCAGAGGATGGTAGGAGTCTGGAACTCACTGCCTGTAAGGGTGTGAGAGGCAGAAACCCTCAGAAGATTTAAGAAGTATTTAGATGAGCACTTGTGATGCCAAAGCATGCCATAGATATTTTGAACACTATGGGCAATTTAGCACGGCCAGTTCACCTCACCTGCAAGTCTTTGGATTATAGAACGAAACCGGAGCACTCAGAGGAAACCCACACAGATACAGGGAGAACGTGCAAACTCCACACAGACAGTCACCCAAGGCTAGAATTGAACTCGGGTCTGTAAGGCAACAGTGCTAACCACTTGAGCCACGCCAACCATAACAGAAGGCTTTCATCTCGTCCCATCAATGGTGAGATATTCAGAGAAGTTGGCGCATGTCAATGGTTTAATTTATTATTGAAATATTCTTTACCCATCATTTCTCCAGACAAATGATTCCTAAGCTGAAATCTCCTTTGAAAAAAAATGGAATGTGTCTATTAGCACTTTAAGAGCAGATGAATCTATTGTTTGGCTTCCTGGCAACTGCTTCCTGGTTGGTGGTAGGGCAACTTCTGAACATTTTAGCCTAGTTCTCCCTCGCATGATTTTTTTTTATTTTCCTTTATGACACCCCTAAAGGCAGCCTGAACCTTGAAGCTGGCCTGGGATCGGGAAACCTAAAGAAGGTTCTCCATAAAATCTGGAAAATGCCAGAGAGGTATCCTTCAAAGGCAATTCAGCCGCAGCAGTATATACAGATGCACGGATCAGGAGAGATTTTGAGATCTCTGTCCTCTGGGTATACGTTCAGGGGAAGGTAGGTCAATGTACATTGGCTCCATAAACTGAATAGTGTCAGGATAATGCTCATACAATGGATCACAGAAAGCAACTCTAATCCAGAAGCATTTCCTTACGATGTTTGTATGCTCTGAGTGGAACTGTTTATTTGAGATGGATTTGTGTGGTACCATTTCCACTGGTCTCGATTGCCAATGCAGAAATTGTGAAGTCGGGTTACCTTTGTCAACATGCATCCATTATTAAGCCAGGTGATGCTTACAAAGGCTCGTCCATGCTAATTGGATAGAAGGTGGCTCCATACCCAAAGAATATGGGCACCACGAAATGGGTTACGACGTCTTTGAGATCCATGTCTTTGTGATAAGCACTCTTGTAGGCCAGTCATTTTGAAAGGGAGAACAAATGAACAGAATGTTATTTAAATGGAGAGAGACTGCAGAAAGCTGAGGCACAAAGGGAATTGGAAACGAAATGGGAAAAATGGATGCCAGCAATGTCAAGGCGAAGGACTAATTCCATCTCCTGGAAACACTCACCACATTTGTGTTCAGAGGTGTAGCTCTAGGATTGGGCTTATCAGAAACAGCAAGGACACAGAGAACCCATGACAGAATTTCTGAGTTTTCAAACACACCTAGAAAGTGGGGAGAAAGTGGGAGTCAAGATAGTCAGCCCCAATCATATTGAATGGCAGAGCAGAATGGCGGAATGGTCTGAATGGGCTGAATGGTCTACTCCTGCTCCTATTCTCTTCATTCCGTGTTTCGCAGAGGGTGTCATGTTAAAGTAGAATAGAACGAGTTGAGGAAGGAAGCTGACCTGATTGGAAGCTTCTGCAAAGAGGTCAGAGAGTGAGAGAGAGAATTTCAGTTTATCGTTGCCCCAGGATAGCACAGCAATCACTGAAGCTCAAATGAGACTAAACTAACAAGGCTGGGTTCCTCGTGCAGGAGCGTAATAGTAACCAGGCAAACACTAATCTGTGTGAAAAGCACAGAGTACACAAACAGGCAGTGAACAAGCTACAAAACTTTCATAATCACAAAAATGTTGAAGATTTGCTACAACGACTCTGATTAGGACTCACTCTGTCAACACCTAAGGCAGTCAGCTTGAAGTTTATGTAGCAATTGTACAGATTTAAGCTGACACCGTTTCTGAGTGAAACAGTCTTTTACCTTTAGTACCATTGGACATTGGGAGTTTTGGTGCTGGCAGGATTGGGGCTCTGCTGTCAGTGAGTAATGGGCCGTGTAATTTCTCTTTGCTGCGAGCATTTGTTTGTTGCGCTGAGTCACCCCCATGAAGGTGGGCTCTCAGTCCTCCGAGGTATGTCTTAACATAGAAACCTCGAAAATAGGAGCCAAAGTAGGCCATTTAACCCTTCAAATCTGTTTCCCCATCCCCATGGCTGATCATTGATTTGATTTGATCTATTGTTGTCACATGCACCTACATACAGTGAAAAGTTTTGTTTTGCGAGCATTACAGGCAGATCATAGCAAACAAGGACACCCAGATTGTAAGGTGTTTAGACAGGACGAGTCATACAGGACTACAGCTACACAGGAGGTGCACAAAAGCAAGATCGACATTAGATTTGAATTAAGAGAGGTCCGTTCTGCAGTCTAGTGACAACATGGAAGAAGCTGTTCTTGAACCTATTGGTGCGTCTGTTTAAGCCTCTGTATCTTCTCAGTATCTGCAGTACTCACTTTCTCCTAGTTGCATTTATACAGCACCTTTCATATTGCAAGCTGCTTTGCAGCCGATGCAGAATCTCATTAACTGTGGTCCCCGTGATAATGCAGGAAACATAGCATTCAGTTTACACACAGCAAGCTCCCAAATACTGTGCTCAGATACTGACATCATTTTAGAGATAAATATCATATTTCCACTTTCTTCCCATACCCTTTAATCCCATTAGCCCAAAGATCTATATCTATTTTCAAAGTTTGTGAGAAGATTTGTAGCTCGGGTGCTCGTTGTTGTGGTTCTGTTCGCCGAGCTGGGAATTTGTGTTGCAGACGTTTCGTCCCCTGTCTAGGTGACATCCTCAATGCTTGGGAGCCTCCTGTGAAGCGCTTCTGTGATGTTTCCTCCGGCATTTATAGTGGTTTGAATCTGCCGCTTCCGGTTGTCAGTTCCAGCTGTCCGCTGCAGTGGTCGATATATTGGGTCCAGATCGATGTGCTTATTGATTGAATCTGCGGATGAGTGCCATGCCTCTAGGAATGGCCAAACAGAGAACAACCAGGGAATTCCTAGAGGCATGGCACTCATCCACAGATTCAATCAATAAGCACATCGACCTGGACCCTATATACCGGCCACTACAGCGGACAGCTGGAACTGACAACCGGAAGTGGCAGGGACAGGCCAGTATAAATGCCAGAGGAAACATCACAGAAGCGCTTCACAGGAGGCTCCCAAGCACTGAGGATGTCACCTAGACAGGGGACGAAACGTCTGCAACACAAATTCCCAGCTCGGTGAACAGAACCACAACATCTATATCTATCTCTTTCTTGAAAACTTTCACAGCTTTGTCTTCAACCACTTTCTGTGGCAGAGAATTCCATAGGCTCCCCATTCTCTGGGTGAAGAAATCTCTCCTTATCTCAGTACTAAATGGGCTGCCCCATATCTATAGACCATGTCCCATGAATCCCTCAGTCACTGGGAACATTCTTAAACAGAATGTTAATTTTACATCAACTATTTGTTGCCTTTGTGGTGAGTCCAGTCTTGCTGTACCTCAGACGGTGCATCGTCAATGGGTTGATGTTCTACACAGCAGATTCTGAAACCAATCTTGCTTCCCAGAGGTGAGCCCTTCCTGGTGGGAGCAACGTGAGAATCAAGACCAAGGCTCTTCAACCCTCAACCTGTACCACCCGCTACTCACAAAAGAACATATTGTGGACTGACCCATGACACTGAAGGAGGCAGTTCCAGGATTTTGACCTAGTGACACTGAAGGGAACAGTTAGATATTTCCAATTAAGGAAATCAAAGATCATGAGAAAAAGGCAGTGAAATGTATATTAGATCTGCCACTATTGTATTGAATGGAAGAGCAGACTTGAATGGCCTACTTCTGTACCTGTGTCTTATGGTCTTAAGGATAGTGAGTGGTTTGGAAAGGATGTGTGGTGTTCCTATATATCTGCTGCCCTTGTCCTTTCAGGTAAAAATGTTCATAAGTTTGGAAGGTGTTGTCTCAGGATCTTTGGTGAATTTCTGCAGAGCATCTTGTAGATGGTGTACACGGCTGCTACTGAGCGCTGGTGTCAGAGGGAATGGATATTTGTGGATGTGGTGCCATTCAAATGGGTTGCTTTGTCTTGGAGTCAGGAGTGTCAAAGGCATAGCAGTCTGATTGGTTGATGCCTTGAAGGAAAGGGGCAGCTTGGAATTCCGCTTGGGAGGACGCTGTTAGAGACAAACAAACAAATAGACATATAGGAGGCTGTAAGAACACAGCAAGCCAGGCAGCATCAGGAGCTGGACCTGTCGACGTTTTGGGTGTAACATTTCTTTAGGACCCCGAAGAAGGGTTATACCTGAAACATCGACTTCTCCACCTCCTGATGCTGCCTGGCTTGCTGTGTTCTGCCAATCTCCTGTATGTCTATTTAGGAGGACTGTGTGGCTGAAACTGGGGGCCTACAGGCAAAATATCCCGACTATCACTTCTGCAACTTTCACTGAAACTACTTAGAGTGGAGTTCAAATCAACCTTGATTTGCACATAATTTCGGTTGAAGTTGCAATGATTGTGATTGTCAGACTGGAGGCCCGTGACCAGTGGTGTACCACAATGATTGGTGCTGGGTCTACTGCTTTTCTTTATATAAATGACTGGGATGTGAACATAGGAGGTTTAGTTAGTAAGTTTGCAGATGACTCCAAAAGTGGAGGTGTAGTGGACAGCGAAGGTTACCTCAAAGTACAACAGGATGGACCAATGGGCTGAGGAGTGGCAGATGGAGTTTAATGTAGATAAATGTGAGGTGCTGCATTTTGGGAAAGCAAACCTTAGCAGGACTTATACACTTAATGATAAGGTCCTAGGGAGTGTTGCTGAACAAAGAAACCTTGGAGTGCAGATTCATAGCTCCTTGAAAGTAGAGTTGCAGATAGGATAGTGAAGAAGACATTTGGTATGCTTTCCTATATTGGTCAGAGCATTGAGTATAGAAGTTGGGAGGTCATATTGTGGCTGTACAGGACATTGGTTAGGTCACTTTTGGAATACTGCATGTTATTCTGGTCTCCCTCCTATAGGAAAGATGTGAAATTTGAAACGATTGATAAAAGGTTTTCAAGGATGTTGCCAGAGTTGGAAGGTTTGAGCTACAGGGAGAGCTGAACAGGCTGGGGCTGTTTTTCCTGGAGCATCGGAGACTGAGAGGTGACCTTATAGAGATTTATAAAATCATGAGGAGCATGGATAGGGTAAATAGACAAAGTCTTTTCCCTGGGGTGGGGGAGTCTAGAACTAGAGGGCATAGGTTTAGGGTGAGAGGGGAAAGATTTAAATGGACCTAAGGGGCAACATTTTCACACAGAAGGTGGTGCATGTATGGAATGAACTGCCAGAGGAAGTGGTGGAGGCTGGTACAATTTAAAAGGCATCTGGATGGATATATAAATAGAAAGGATTTGGAGGGATATGGGCCGAATGCTGGCAAGTGGGACTAAGTTAATTTAAGGTATTCAGTCAGCATGGACGAGTTGGACCAAGAGGTCTGTTTCCATACTATACATCTCTATGACTGTATATGTGGTAAAGTAGAAGTTACAAAAATGAAATCATTCCCAGGCCACTGTCCATGCCTGTTTCAAGAGGGTCAACATCATCCCTGTGCGGCATGTCTCAATGACTACCGCCCAGTGGTCAAAGTACGTTGAAAGGCTGATCGTAGCATTAATCAACTCCAGCCTCCCCACTACTCTTGACCCACTCCAATTTGCCTATCGAGAATGGCCTTTGGGCTCAAAATGTTAATCCTGCTTTCTCTCTTCAGATGCTGGCAGACCTGCTGAGTTTCTCCAACAATTTCCAAATTTGTTTGATTCAGATCTCTGGCATTCGTAGACATTTGTTTTATTGTAAGCAGACCAGCATTTGCTTCTCATTCTGAATTGCCTTGAACAGAAAGCCTTGCCAGAGCTGTATCAGAGATCAGCCAAGAATTAACCACATTTCTGTGGGTCTGGAGTTACATATGAGCCAGTTTGGGTAAGGACAGCAGATTTCCTTCCCTAAAGGCCATGTGTGAACCAGGCCATGGTGAGGCCCCAGAATATTGTGTACAGTTTTGGTCTCATTTTCTGATTAAGGATGCCCTTGCTCTTGAGGGAGTGCAGCAAAAGTTTCCCAGAATGATTCCGGGGATGGTGGGACTGACGTATAAGGAGAGATTAACTCGGTTAGGATTGTTTTTGCTGGAGTTCAGACGATGAGAGGGGAGCTATAGAGCCTTATAATATTCTAACAGGACCAGGCAGGGTAGAAGCAGGGAGTATCAAAGTTTCACCTGCACTTCTACACATGTCATTTACTGTATCTGTTGGTCCTGATGCAGTCTCCTCTACATTGAGGAGATGGATGCCTTCTCGCAGAGCGCTTCAGAAAACATCTCCGGGACACTCGCACCAATCAACCCCACCACCCCATGGCTGAACATTTCAACTCCCCCTCCAACTCTGCCGAGGACATGCAGGTCCTGGGCCTCCTCCATTGCCACTCCCTTACTACTAGATGCCTGGAGGAAGAACGCCTCATCTTCTGCCTTGGAACACTTCAACTCCATGGCATCAATGTAGACTTCACCAGTTTCCTCATTTCCCCTCCTCTCACCTTACCCCAGTTCCAACCTTGCAACGGGGGATAGGAATTGGTGATTGGGCAAAGTGGACTGTTTCCATTTTCAGCTGACCTTCGATTCCACTAAGTGTTGGTCTTGGTGGGGGTTGAGTTACCCCACTGGATTCTAGCTGAGCATCCTGCATGGACGTGGCTTCAAGTGGACAGGGCCTAGGAAATGAATATTCAAGGCTATATGTGCTATCGTAAGGACAGACTGATGGGCAGGAGGGGATGGGGTGGCCCTGTTGGTAAGGCATGATATTCAGTCCCTTGCGTGGGGGGAACGAGAATCAGGGGATGTAGAGTCAGTATGGATAGAGCTGAGAAATTCTAAGGGTAGAAAGACCCTCTTGGGAATTATCTACAGGCCCCCAAACAGTAGTATGGATGTAGGGTGTAAGTTGAATAAGGAGCTGAAATTGGCCTGTCGCAAAGATGTTACTACAGTTGTTATGGGGGATTTTGACATGCAGGTAGACTGGGAAAATCAGGATGGTATTGGACCTCAAGAAAGAGAGTTTGTGGAGTGCCTCCAAGATGGATTCTTAGAACAGCTGGTGCTGGAGCCTACCAGGGAGAAGGCAATTCTGGATCTGGTATTGTGCAATGAACCAGAATTGATCAGGGATCTCGAAGTGAAGGAGCCATTGGGAAGTAGTGATCATAATACTGCAATTTGAAAGGGAGAGGGTACAATCGGTAGTGACAATATTTCTGTTGAATAAAGGGAACTATGGAGCTATGAGGGACGAGCTGGCCAAAGTTCAATGGTGCAATACCTTAGCAGGGATGACAGTGGAGGAACAATGGCGGATATTTTTGTGTATAATGCAGAAGATGCAGGATCAGTTCATTCCAAAAAGGAAGAAAGATCCTAGGAGGAGGCATGGGTGGCCGTGGCTGATGAGGGAAATTAAGAAACATATACAGTTAAAAGAGAAAACGTTTAACATAGCAAAGATAAGTGGGAAAACGGAGGACTGGGAAGCTTTTAAAGAACAATAGAGGATTACTAAGAAGGAAATATGCAGAGAAAAAATGAGGCATGAAGGTAAACTGGCCAAAAATATAAAGGAGGATAGTAAAAGTTTTTTTAGGTATGTGAAAGGGAAAAAAATGGTTAAGACTAAAATTGGGCTCTTGAAGACAGAAACAGGGGAATATATTACGGGGAACAAAGAAATGGCAGAAGAGTTAAATTGGTACTTCAGATCTGTGTTCACTGTGGAAGACACAAGCAATCTCCCTGAGGTAACAGTGGCTGAAGGACCTGAACTGAAGGGAATTTATATTTGCCAGGAATTGGTGTTGGAAAGACTGTTAGGTCTGAAGGGTGTTAAGTCCCCGGGACCTGATGGTCTACATCCCAGGGTACTGAAGGAGGTGGCTCCAGAAATCGTGGATGCGTTGGTGATTATTTTCCAGAGTTTGATAGATTCGGGATCAGTTCCTGCGGATTGTTGTACCACTTTTTAAGAAAGGAGCAAGAGAGAAAGCAGGAAATTATAGACCAGTTAGTCTGACCTCAGTGGTGGGAAAGATGTTGGAGTCAATTATAAAGGATGAAATTACGATACATCTGGATAGTAGTAACAGGATAGGTCAGAGTCAGCATGGATTTATGAAGGGGAAATCATGCTTGACTAATCTTCTGGAATTTTTTGAGGATGTAACTCTGAAGATGGACAAGGGAGATCCAGTGGATGTAGTGTACCTGGACTTTCAGAAAGCTTTGATAAAGTCCTACATAGGAGGTTAGTGAGCAAAACTAGGGTGCATGGTAGTGGGAGAAAGTACTGACTTGGATTGAAAATTGGTTGGCTGACAGGAAACAAAGGTAAAAACAATGACTGCAGATGCTGGAAACCAGATTTTGGATTAGTGGTGCTGGAAGAGCACAGCAGTTCAGGCAGCATCCGAGGAAACAAAGAGTAGTGATAAACGGCTCCCTTTCAGAATGGCAGGCGGTAACCAATGGGGTACCGCAGGGATCAGTGCTGGGACTGCAGCTTTTTACAATCTATATTAATGATATAGAAGATGGTATTAATAGTAACATTAGCAAATTTGCTGATGATACAAAGCTGGGTGGCAGGGTGAAATGTGATGAGGATGTTAGGAGATTACAGGGTGACCTGGACAGATTAGGTGAGTGGACATGGCAGATGCAGTTTAATGTGGATAAAAGTATGGTTGTCCACTTTGGTGGCAAGAACAGGAAGGCAGCTTACTACCTAAATGGAGTCAAGTTAGGTAAAGGGGCAGTACAAAGAGATCTGGGTGTTCTTGTACACCAGTCAATGAAGGCCAGCATGCAGGTACAGCAGGTAGTGAAGAAAACTAATAGCATGCTGACCTTCATAACAAGAGGGATTGAGTATAGAAGCAAAGAGGTTCTTCTGCAGCTGTACAGGGCCCTGGTGAGACTGCACCTGGAATATTGTGTGCAGTTCTGGTCTCCAAATTTGAGGAAAGACATTCTGACTATTGAGGAAGTTTAGTGTAGGTTCACGATGTCAATTCTTGGAATGGCAGGACTATCTTATGTTGAAAGATTGAAGTGACTGGGCTTGTATACCCTTGAGTTTAGAAGACTGAGAGGGGATCTGATTGAGACGTATAAGATTATTAAAGGATTGGACACTCTGGAGGCAGGAAACATGTTTCCGCAGATGGGTGAGTCCCGAACCAGAGGACACAGCTTAAAAATAAGGGGTAGGCCATTTAGGACAGAGATGAGGAGAAACTTCTTCACCCAGAGAGTGGAGGGTGTATGGGATGCTCTGCCCCAGAAGGCAGTGGAGGCTCAGTCTCTGGATTTGTTTAAGAAAGAGTTGGATAGAGCTCTCAAGGATAGTGGAATCTCGCTTCTGGATCAGTGGTGATGGAAAAGCACAGCAGTTCAGGCAGCATCCAAGGAGCAGCGAAATCGACGTTTCAGGCAAAAGCCCTTCATCAGGATTCCTCATGAAGGCCTTTTGCCCGAAACGTCAATTTCGCTGCTCCTTGGATGCTGCCTGAACTGCTGTGCTCTTCCAGCACCACTGATCCAGAATCTGGTTTTGATACTGATTGAGGATGATCAGCCACGATCACAATGAATGGTGGTGCAGGCTCGAAGGGCAGAATGGCCTACTCCTGCACCTACTGTCTATTGTCTTACTGGGAACTGAGCATGAGGCCAGCCTGGATTAAGCAGCTCCTGCTGCACAAGACAAGGACAGCTTTCCATCAAACAGATCCATTTCCCTAAAATCGTGTCCCTCTTTGGACTGAGCCACCCATCCTGAGCTCCTCACCTCCTCCATCCCCCTGCCAATCTCCCATCAAATGTTGAGGAATGTGAGGCAGCTAAGGACACATCCACAATCCCTGCACCCTCTTCTTGTCTATTCCCTGTGGGAAAACTCATTTGACAAAGAGGATGGGAAGTTGCACTGGGCTGAATTATATATCAGTAAGCACATTAGGTACATGTTCCCTCTGCCTTGATATACTCTCATCATGCTCTGGGTTCGACCTGACCAAAGAAATAGAAGCAAGAGTAGACCATTCAGCCCGTCAAGTCTACACCACCATTCAATACAATCAAGTCTGAACTTCGGCTTCAACTCCACGTTCCCTCAATTACCGGAGGATTCCCTGACTCCCTTTATTTTGGAAGGTAGAAGTCCACATTCCAGGGCAATGGCTCTGAAGAAGGCCACTTGAGTCAAATGATACAATGGTTCAATCTCCGAGGAATTTTGCCTCTGATTTCACAGGCTGTCTCCCTGTTTAGGATGAGGGGATATTTGTGAGTGTAGCAGAATGTTCGAGCATGAGCGTGAAATCATGTGAAAGGGGAATAGAGTTGGGAAAGGGGATATTGTTGGGCGCCAGGAGCCATCTGTTGCAAAGGCAGGATATTAGCCTTGTCTAAAATTGAATGCATCCATTGTCACAATAATTGCAAAGCCTCAGCCACATGAGAGATAGTATCGCATTGATTAACGGTGGAATTCTTTAACCTGGGGGAGAAAGAACTTTCAGAAATTGCTCAGTGAAGAACAGCCTTAAGGCTATACTGCAGTTTGAAATGCCTCTTTATATAATCTTGCACTGCCAGAGGTGCCTGAAAGAGAACAGAATGTTGATTATTCTGCCAATGCATTGACAGAGTAACAATCCTGTCTTCAGGAAGCTCTGTACTGAGCTCCAAACACAATACAAACTGCAGAATCTTCATGGCATTCTGTACAAAGTGCTGCTGTTGTCATTGCTCAGCAGCATTGAGAATGAGCAGTGGAAAAAAGAAACAGAAAAGATTTTCTGTATGCAAGATTGCCTACATAATGGGTTCGTAACATTAATCTCAAATAACACCTCTCTTCAAAACCTTCACTCAGTCATGTTCCATATTCGAGATTCTGTGTGTAATGCCTTTTCAACATCAATCTTAAAACTGTTTCCACTTTTCTGTAAACACTAATGGCTATTGCTCTCATGATTTACCATCTGTTTGAAATTTATTGCCTCCACTACACAAACGTTGGTCGGTGTTTAATTTTATGTAGAGAAATAAAAAAACCCACAAGTCTTCTTCATTAAGGAGATGGATTGAAATGTAGGGGGTGGTGCAATTGAACATTACTGAATGGGTTACCTTTAGCCTCATTATAACTCTGAATTTTGTTCCAGGACCATTTATAAACACAGGCTAGCTAAAGGCAGGGGGTGATCCAGAGGAAGGCTAACATCTCCTCTTGATGAATGAGTCACTTTATGCTCTGGGGAGAGTAGAAACACTGGAATTGTGTACCACACTCACCGAGGGAAACAGTGACCTCAGCGTCTGCATAACACAATGTTTGATAAAAGCTATTAGCCATGTAAAGATCTGTCACATTGTCCAGGAGGTGGATACAAGAACATTCAAAGGTTGAGGCAGAAGGACGTCAGATAGTCCACAGATGGTCAGTTCCTTAGTAATAATCAGTTCTAAACATTGCCTCACTTTCACCCCTCTTCATGGGTTATATAGAGTCATTGAGATATAAGCATGGAAACAGACCCTTCAGTCCAACCCGTCCATGTCAACCAGATATCCCAACCTAACCTAGTCCCACCTCCAGTACCCAGCCCATATCCTTCTAAACCCTTCCTATTCATATACCCATTCAAATGTCTTTTGAATGTTGCAATTGTACCAGCCTCCACCACATCCTCTGGCAGCTCATTCCATACATGCACTATCCTCTGTGTGAAAAAGTTGCCCCTGAGATCCCTTTTATATCTTTCCCCTCTCTTCCTAAACCTATGCCCTCCATTTCTGGACTCCCCAACCCCAGGGAAAATACTTTGTCTATTTATCCTATCCATGTTCCTCATGATTTTACAAACATCTATAAGGTCACCGTCAGCCTCCAATACTCCAGGGAAACAGCCCCAGCCTATTCAGCCTCTCCCTACAGCTCAAACCCTTCAACCTTGGCAACATCCTTGTAAATCTTTTCTGAACCCTTTCAAGTTTCATAACATCCTTCCGATAGGAAGGAGACCAGAATTGCATGCAATATTCCAACAGTGGCCTAATCAATGTCCTGTATAGCTGCAACATGACCTCCCAACCCTTGTACTCAATACTCTAACCAAAAAAAGGAAAGCATACCAACCGCCTTCTTCACTATCCTATCTACCTGCAACTCTACTTTTAAGGAGCTATGAACCTGCACTCCAAGGTCTCTTTTTTCAGCAACACTCCCTAGGACCTTACCATTAAGTGTATAAGTCCTGGCCTGGTCTACATGTGACTCCAGACCCAATGCAATGTTATTGACCATTTGCTCACATCCTGTGAATGAATTAAGATAAATCAGTGACATTTAGGTATCTGTCAATCTCTACTTTAAGCGGGATCAATGACTGAGCTTCCACAGCTCACACAGGTAGAAAAATCAAAAGGTTCACAGCCCTAGTGATCTCAATGATTGTTACTAATTTTTATAGATAAGACCATAGAACATTAGACATAAAAGTAGAAATTAGGCCATTCAGCTTATTGGGTCTGCTCTGCCATTCAATCATAGCTGATACTTTTCTCAAACCAATTCTCTCGCTTTCTTCCCTTAATCCTTGATCCCCTTGATAATCGAGAACCTATCTATCCAACGTAAATGTACTCAATGACCTGGCCTCCACAGCCTTCTGTGGCAATGAATTCCAAAGATTCCCCACTCTCTGGCTGAAGAAGTTTCTCCTGATCTCCAGTCTAAAAGGTCCTCCCATTACTTTAAGGCTGTACCCTCGGGTCCTAGTCTCTCCTACGAATGGAAACATCTTCCCAACATCTACTCTGTCCAGGCCATTCAGTATTCTGTAAGTTTCAATTAGATCTCTCATCATCCTTAAATGTCCATCGAATATAGACACAGAGTCCTCATTTGTTCCTCATATTTTAAGGTTTTCATTCCTGTGACCATTCTCGTGAACCTGCTCCAGGGCCAATACATCCTTCCTGAGATATGAGACCCAAAACTGTGCACAATACTCCAAATGTGGTCTGACCAGAGCTTATAGACCCTCAGAAGTACATCCCTGCTCTTGACATAAATGACATCATTGCATTTGCCTCCCTAATTACTGACTTAACCTGCAAGTTCACCTTGAGAGAATCCTGGACGAGAACTCCCAAGTCTCTTTGCGTTTCAGACTTCTGAATTTTGACCCCATTTAGAAAACAGTCCGTGCCTCTATTCTTCTTACCCAAGTGCATGATCTTACATTTTCCCACGTTGTACACATCTGCCACTTCTTTGCCCACACACCTAACCTGTCCAACCCCTTCTGCAGCCTCCCCGTCTCCTCAATGCTCCCCGTCCCTCTACCTATCTTTGCATTCTATTCGGATGCATCACTGAGTGGTACGGCAACTGCTCTTCTCAAGACAGTAAGAAATTACAGAGAGTTGTGAACACAGCCCAGTCCATCACAAAAACCAGCCTTCCATCTATTAGCTCCATCTACACTTAAGCAGCATAAGCAGCAAGTGACAAACAGAGCTAAGCGATCCCACAACCAATGGATCAGATCTAAGTTCTGCTGTTGTACCACATCCAGTCATAAATGATAGGGTAGATTAAACAACTCACTAGAGGTGAAGGCTTCACAAATATCCCCATTCTCAATAATGGAAGAGCCCAGTACATCAGTGTAACAGATAACGCTGAAGGCTTCACAGCAATCTTCAGCCAGAAATGCTGAGTGGATTATCCCATCTTGGCCTCCTCCAGTGGTCCCCAGCATTATAGATACCAGTCTTCAGCCAATTCAATTCACTCCATGCGATAGCAAGAAACGATTGGAAACACTGGACACTGCAAAGGCTGTGGGCCTGATAACATTCTGGCAACAGTACTAAAGTTGTGTGCTTCAGAAATTACCATTCTCCTAACCAAGGTGTTCTTGTACAATTACAACACTGGCATCTACTTGATAATATGGAAAATTGCACAAATATGTCCTGTACATAGCAGGACAAATCCAACCTAGTCAATTACGCCCAATCTATCTACTCTTGATCATCAGTAAAGTGATGGAAGATATCAATAACAGTGTTATCAAGCAGCACCTGCTCAGCAATAACCTGCTCAGTGAGGCCCAGTTTGGGTTCCACCAGGGTCACTCAGCTCCTGACCTCACTACAGCCTTGGTTCAAACATTGAAAAAAGAGCTAAATCCCAGAGGGGAAGTGAGAGTGACAGCCCTTGACATCTAGGCTGCATTCAATTCAGTATGGCATCAAGGAACACTAATAAAGCTGGAATCAATGTGTAAATGGGGACAAACTGTTCTCTGGTTAGAGTTGTACCTGACACATAGGAAGTTGGTTGTGTTTGGAGGTCAGTCACCTCAGCTCCAGGACATTTCTGTAGGAATTTCTCAGGATAATGTCCTAGGCCCAACTATCTTCACCTGCTTCATCAATGACCTTCCCTCTACCATAAAGTCAGAAGTGGGGATATTTACTGATGACTGAACAATGTTCAGCACCATTTCTGACTCATCAGATACTGAAGCAGACCATGTTCAAATGCAACAGGATCTGGACAATATTCAGGCTTGGGCTGGCAGGTGGCGTGTACCATTCATGTCACACAAATGCCAGGCTATGACCATCTTCAGTAAGAGACAATCTAACCACTGCCCCATGACATTCAATAGTGTTATAATCATTGAATCCCCTATGATCAACATCCTGGGAGTTATCATTGATCAGAAACTCAACTGAACTCACTGCATAAACACAGTGGCTCCATGAGAAGGTCAGAAGGTTGGGAATACTGCAATGAGTAACATACATCCTGAAAGCACAAGTCAGGAGTGTGATGGAATACTCCCCTCTTGCCCCTGGATGGGTGCAGCTCCAAAACCACTCAAGAAGTCAACACCATCCAAGATAATGATTTGGAGATGCTGGTGTTGGGCTGGGGTCTACAAAGTTAAAAATCACACAACACCAGATTATAGTCCAACAGGTTTAATTGGAAGCTCACTAGCTTTCGGAGTGTATCACCTGCTGAAGGAGCGACGCTCCAAAAGCTAGTGTGCTTCCATCCAAGATAAAGCAGCCCACTTGATCGGCACCACAGCCACAAGCATTCACTCCCTCCACCACCTACGCTCGGTGTACTATCTACAAGATACACTTCAGAAATTCCTTAAACATCCTCAGACTGCACCTTTCAAACCCACAACCACTTCCATCTATAAGGACAAGGGCAGCAGATACATGGGGACACCACCGTCTTCAAGTTCCCCTCCAAGCCAATCATCATCTTGACTTGGAACTAAATCACCGTTCCTTCACTGTCGCTGGGTCAATATCCTGGAATTCCCTCTCTATGGGCATTGTGGGTCAATCCACAGCAAATGGACTGCAGCGGTTCAAGAAGGCAGCTCACCCCCACCTTCTCAAAGGGGCGACTTGCAGGCAATAAATGCTGACCCAGCCAGCATTGCCCATATCCCACAAGTGAAAAAATATAAAATTTCCTTTTGACTCAGGAAAGCAACCAACATAATCAAAGACCACTCCCACCCGGTTATACCCCCCTTCCACCCTCTTCCATTGGGCCGAAGATACAAAGGTTTGAAAACGTGTGCCAACAACTTCAAGAAAGCTTCTTACCCGCTATTATGAACAGACCTTTCATATCTTCGAGTTGATGTTTCTCTGCACCTTCTCTGTAGCTGTAACACTATATTCTACATTCTGTCCTTTTACCCTGATGTACTTGTGTAGGGATTGATTTGTCTGGTTAGCAAACAAAACAATACTTTCACTGTATCTTGGTACGTGACAATAATAAATCAAAGCAAATCAAATCAAATCAAACCCGTCAGTAAAACATTTCTACGCATCTTAGTCTGAAGCAGTTTCCTCCTAATTTGAAATTATTTCTCTTGATTCTAGACTCTCCAACCACGAGAAATATCTTACCTTCATCTACCTCTTTCTCAACCTTCAGGCAATTTGAAGTTTTTAATGAGATCATCTCCCAATCTTCAAAACTCAAGAGAATACAGGCTCAGTTATAGAGTCATAGAGTCATACAGCACAGAAACAGCCTAACCAGTCAATACCGACCATAATCCCAAACTAAACTAGCGCCAGCTGCCTGCTCCTTGGCTCATATCCCTCCAAACCTTTCCTGTTTGTGATCTTATCCAAATGCCTTTTAAACGTTGTGATTGTACCCAATTCCACAATGTTCTCTCTTCCTTACACAGTTCTGCTATCCTGGGGTCAAGTCTGATGATCTAAACAAAGAACTGCAGATGCTGGAAACCTGAAACAAAAAAAACTACAAAACTTGCTGGGGAAAGTGAGCAGGTCTGGCAGCATTGGCGGAGAGAAAGCAGAGTTAATGTTTCGGGTCCAATGAGGCTTCTTCCAAAACCCTTCTGGTGAATGTTTGTTATACCTCTTATTTTTACTCTTCATGAGAAGAGGCTTATGTGGTTGGCAAGTGGACTCTGATTGATAGAAGCATTGTCATTGGGAATGCACATGTTAGATAATGACTGACAGTTAACTGTCTTGCTTTGTTTAAATTTAAACCAGGCAGGTTGACTGTGATGGGTTAAGGCATGGTCCTGAGAAATGAGTTGCTGAGTTAACACAAACACATTGCGTGTACACATTCATTCTACTGGCAAAGACAGAACCTGATGAACTATGTATATGTATATGTGTGTGTATATATATATATATAAATAAAAAAGTCCACTCGTCAACTACACAGCAGGCACTTTTTATACTTCACTTTGTATTGGCATTTGTTATGAATGTCCTAATGATAGCATGAGAAAAAAAGATTCTCCCATCCCCAAATGCCTCTTCAACTGGGGGTCAGGGTTAGCCACATTGCTGTGGCTCTGGAGTCATGTAGGTCAGTCTAGGTAAGATTGGCAGATTTCCTTCTTTAAAGATAATTGGGAAAGTATGAGTTCTTTTATCTCTGACAATTGATGATGTAGTCATCCTTACTGAGACAAGAATTCAGATCCACACTTTTATAGAGTCATAGAAATGTACAGCACAGAAACAGATCTTTTAGTCCACTTTGTCCATGTCTACTAAATGCTCTAAATTTATCTAGTCTCATTTGCCAGCATTTGGCCCATATCGCTCTAAACCTTTCCTACTCATGTTCCCATCCAGATGCCTTTTAAATGTTGTAATTGTACCAGCCTTCACCAGCACCTCTGGCAGCTCATTCCATACATGCACCACCCTCTGCGTGAAAACGTTGCCCCTTAGATCCCTTTTAAACCTTTCCATTCTCACTCTAAATCTATGCCCTCTAGTTTTGGACTCCCTTATCCCGGGGAAAAGACCTTGACTATTCACCCTATCCATGCCCCTCAAGATTGTATAAACTTATGTAAGGTCACACCTCAATCTCCGATGCTCCGGGGAAAATAGCCCCAGCATATTCAGCCTCTCCCTATCGCTCAAATCCTCCAAATCTGGCAACATCCTTGTAAATCTTTTCTGAACCCTTTCACGTTTCACAACAAGTTTTCCTATAGCAGAGAGACCAGAATCAAACACAGTGCTCCAAAAGTGGCCTCACTAATGTCCTGTACAGCCACAACATGATCCTCCCAACTCCTGTACTCAATTCTGTGAACAATTTGTTGAATTTAAGCTCCACTGACATTCGTGAAACCCATATCTCCACAGCAACAGCCTGGGGCCTCTAGATGACTAATGCACTGTGACATTAACACAATGCCACTATATTCCCCCATGTGTTGAGAATGTGAAACCAAGGAGCGGAATGAATAGTAAGCTAGTCACAAATAGTGGTCATGAGATCAAGGACAGCGGACGTCAGTTAAACATGTCTCCTCAGATTGGTAGACAGCAGGATGAGGCTTTCCTCAGAAATCATTGCCATGTTTATCACGTGTGAATGGTTTGAATCAGAACTCTGATTCCAAAGCTTTCTTCCGATGAATTAACTTTGAGGGGAGATTGGACAAACTTGGTTTGGTTTCACTTGAATGTTGGAGGTTGAGGGGATTGCATAATTATGAGGGGCACAGGTGGACTGGAGAGTTGGTGTCTTTTTCCTAGTGTAGAATTCTCAATTGCGAGAGGATGTACGTTTAACATAAAAGGGGGCAAGTTTAAAGGAGATGTGAGAGGCAAGTTTTTTACACTGAGGGATGATTAGTGTCTGGAAGATATATAGGGCAGCATGGTGGCACAGTGGTTAGCACTGCTGCCTCACAGCGTCAGAGACCCGGGTTCAATTCCCGACTCAGGCGACTGACTGTGTGGAGTTTGCACATTCTCCCCGTGTCTGCGTGGGTTTCCTCCGGGTGCTCCGGTTTCCTCCCACAGTCCAAAGATGTGCCGGTCAAGTGAATTGGCCGTGTTAAATTGCCTGTAATGTTAGGTAAAGGGATAAATGTAGGGGAATGGGTGAGTTGTGCTTCGGCGGGTCGGTGTGGACCTTGTTGGGCTGAAGGGCCTGTTTCCACACTGTAAGTAATCTAATCATAAATAAGCTCAGAATAAAGGGATGTGGACCGTGAAGAGGAAAAGGAATTTTAGTTTCAAAAGATGTCATGTGTCAACACAGGCTGAAGAGCCTGTTCCTGTGCTGTAAAGTTGTTTGCTTTTTTTTAAAAATCCTGGAAATTCTGAGGTGGAAATTCCATCTCCCAACTGAGATAATTTGCCCATCAATATTATCAAGGAATCATAGGGTCGTACAGCTTGGCAAAAGCACCTTTAGTCCAACCACCCACACCGGGGTTTCCTTCCACAATCTAAAAGATGTGCAAGTTAGGGTGAATTGGCCGTGTTAAATTGCCCGTAGTGTTCAGGGATGTGTAGGTTAGGTCCATTAGGCAGGGGTAAATATAGGATAATAGGATTGGGGAGTGGTTATGGGTGGTTTACTCTTTGGAGGGTTGATGTGGACTTAGTGGGCCGAAGGGGCCTGTTTCCACACTGTAGGGATTCTAAATCTAAATCAGTCCATGCCGACCATAATCCCAAATTAATCTAGCCCCACCTACCTGCTCCTGGCCCATATTCTTCCAAACTTTTCCTATTCATGTATCTATCCAAATGTCTTTTAAATGTTGTAATTGTACCCACATCCACCACTTCCTCAGAATGCTCATTCCTCATGGGAACCACTCTCTGCAAAAAACTTGTCGCTTCTGTCTTTTTTAAACCTCTCTCCTCTCACCTTAAGAAGTGTTCCCAGTCTTGAAATTGCCCAGAAAAAAGCAGAATTAGGCCATTCAGTCCCTCAAATGAAAGCAAAACACAGCTGGAAATCCAAAACAAACACAGAGCAACTCAGCAGGACTGGTGGTATCTGTGGGGAGAGAAAAACAGAGAACAGTCTCTGAAGAGGAGTCGCACTGGACTTGAAAGGTTAACTCTGTCTCTGTGTACGTGGATGCTGCTAGACCTGCTGAGTCTCCCCTGTGTTCTCTGTGTCCATTCAACTCCTCAAGCCCCCATCATTCGATCAGATCATGAGGCATTTCTTCGTGTTATGAATGTCATTTGCCCATCCACCCTTTTAGCCCTCGATTCCTCTGCCTAAAACATTCGATGACCACCAACTTCTGAGGCAGAAAGTTCCAAATTCTCGTGACACTCAGAGAAAACAATTCCCTGAATCTTTGTCATAGAGTCATAGAGTCATAGAGTCATAGAGACGTACAGCATGGAAACAGACCCTTCGCTCCAACCTGTCCATGCCGACCAGATATCCCAACCCAATCTAGTCTCACCTGTCAGCACCCAGCCCATATCCCTCCAAACCCTTCCTATTCATATACCTATCCAAATGCCTCTTAAATGTTGCAATTGTACCAGCCGCCACCACATCCTCTGGCAGCTCATTCCATACCCCTTAGGTCTCTTTTATATCTTTCCCCTCTCACCCTAAACCTATGCCCTCTAGTTCTGGACAACCCGACCCCAGGGAAATGACTTTGTGTATTTATCCTATCCATGCCCCTTATAATTTTGTAAACCTCTATAAGGTCACCCCTCAGCCTCCGACGTGCCAGGGAAAACAGCCCCAGCCTGTTCAGCCTCTCCCTGTAGCTCAGATCCTCCAATCCTGGCAACATCCTTGTAAATCTTTTCTGAACTCTTTCAAATTTCACAACATATTTCCGATAGGAAGGAGACCAGAATTGCACGCAATATTCCAACAGTGGCCTAACCAATGTCCTGTACAACTGCAAATGACCTCCCAACTCCTGTACTCAACACTCTGACCAATAAAGGAAAGCATACCAAACGCCTTCTTCACTATCCTATCTACCTGTCCTGAAAGGGTACATCTTCTAAGGTCATGAAGAAGGGACCAACTCAAATTCAACATTAGCTCTGGGATGAAAAAATCTATCCTATAGTCTGCAGCAGCATCAAAACCAGTCAGGACAATTCATTGATTTAAATCCAAATAACATCATTAAGTAGATTTATTACACTGGCAATTTTGCCTGAATACAACTTGTAAGACTCCAAAATAAATCAAAACTGTTGTGTTTTCTCAGATTTGTCTTTTCTATTAAATACATTTCTTTTTTGGGAATTAATGAGGATTAGAGGACTTATTTATGGGAACCTTAGCTCGGTTTTTAAATCTCCTTCTTATTTTTTTCTTGCTGTGTTGATGGGGAAATGCTTTTAATGGTTTTAGACATAATGTAGGAACAGGAGTAGGTCATTCAGCCCCTCGAGTCTGTTCCACCATTTAATGAGTCCTTAGCTCGGTGGATTAGCCATGGGAAATGCATGGTTACAGGGAGAGGGTAGGGGGTGGACCTAGGTGAGATGCTCTTCAGAGAGCCGATATGGACTCAATGGACTGAATGGTCTGCTTCCACACTGGAGGGATTCTATGATTCTGTGTGACCTAACTCCATGTACCTTCTTTTGGCCCACATCTCTCAATATCTTTGCTTATCAAAGATGTATCTCTCATGGATTTAAAGCTAACAATAAGTCCAGCACCCAACCATCCCATTGTATAAAGAAGTGCTTCTTAACATCTTCCCTGAATGGTTTCGTCCTAATTCTCAGATTATGCCTTTAGTTTGAGAAATATCAGAAACAAATATAAAATCACACAACACCAGGTTATAGTCCAACAGATTTAATTGGAAGCACACTAGCTTTCGGAGCGTCGCTCCTTCATCAGGTGATTGTGGATGAAGGAGCGTCGCTCCGAAAGCTAGTGTGCTTCCAATTAAACCTATTGGACTATAACCCGGTGTTGTGTGATTTTTAACTTTGTACACCCCAGTCCAACACCGGCATCTCCAAATCCTGAAACAAATAGGCTTTGCAGCAGGAAAAGATTGACGAGTTGGTTCCACAGATCAGTACCATGGCAAATTCCTTGGGGAAGTTGAGGCTATCTGGATAAGGGAAAGTAGAGGGCCAATTCAATAGAGGCCTAAAAAACCACAACAGATCTAGGTTGAGTGGAGAGGGTTGAGCTCCGAAGGGCACAGATTTAAGCAAGGTGCTAGAGTACTGATAATGCCACTGGACTCTTAATCCAGAATGGCAGACTAATATTCTGGAGACACGGGTTTTGAACCCCACCTTGGCAGATGGTGAAACTTGAATTAAACTTTTCAAAATCTGAAATGGGAATGAGCTGAAAGATGGAACCATAACCATTGCCCACGTGTGACTCCAGTCCCACAACAGTGCTGTTGATTCTTAATCTCCCCCTGAATGAATGACTTATTAGGACATTTCAGAGGGCAGAAAAGGATCAACTACATTGTTGTGCATATGTTTCTTCTAAATCAGCATGGTGGCTAGGGGCAGCAAGGTGGCTCAGTGGTTAGCACTGCTGCCTCACTGTACCAAGGACCCGGGTTCAATTCCAGCCTCGGGAGACTGTCTGTATGGAGTTTTCACAATCTCCCATGTCTGTGTGGGTTTCCTCCCACAGTCTAAGGATGTGCAGGTTAGGTGAATTGGCCATACTAAATTGCCCATAATGTCCAGGGATTTGCACTTTAGGTGGATTGGCCATGGGTCTGAGTGGGATGCTTTCGAAGGACCAGTTGGGCCAAATGGTCCATTTCCACACTGTAGGGATTATATGATCTAATTCACTTGGGGAAATTGGAAGATCCCTCCAGGTCATACACTGTTCTGACTTAGAAATACATCATCATTCCTTCAGTGTCACTATGTCAAAATCCTGGAACTCACTCCCTAATGGCATTATGCGGGTATTTACATTACCTGGACGGAACATTTTAAGAAGGCAGCTGGCAAACTGCTTTGTGCTAGTGACCTCGGTATGGGTGCAGAGTTTAACTTCAGGGCCTATGGCCAGCTCTGGTTGGAGGATAGTCTCGGTATGATTAGATTAGATTCCCTACAGTGTGGAATCAGGCTGTTCGGCCCAACAAGTCCACACTGACCTTCCGAAGAGCAATCCACCCAGACCTACTCCCTTAAGTTCACTCCTGCCTAATGCTCCTAACACTACGGGCAATTTAGTATGGCCAATTCACCTGACCTGCACATCTTTGGACTGTGGGAGGTAACCGGAGCACCTGGAGGAAACCCACGCAGACAAGGGGAGAATGTGCAAACTCTACACAGACAGTTGCCCGAGGGAAGGGTTGACAAGGTCTCTGGCACTGTGAGGCAGCAGTGCTAACCATTGTGCCACCATGCCTGACAATGCCCCATAATGCTCCAGCCAAACTGATGTTCTTGGGTAACAGGGTTACTTGAAGAAAAGGCTGAAGCTTGTTCAACAATCTGAACATAAAAGTTGACATTCCTGATGAAGGGCTTATGCCTGAAATGTCAATTCTTCTGCTCCTTGGATGCTGCCTGATCTGCTGTGATTTTCCAGTGCCAAACTTTTCAACTCTGACTCACCAGCATCTGCAGTCCTCACTTTCTCCCTGAACGTAAAAGCTGACTGGCGAATCGGTGACTTTTACCGCAATGCAAAAGGCACGTCTGAAAACTTAGGTAAAATTTCACCAGCAACTGAAGGAAGGTGCTGTTGGAACATGCTGATGCTGGGGGTTGTCAGTAATGTTTCCTGTGCTGAATTCACTGCCACAGGACTGAGGCTTAAATATGTAAAATTACCTGTAACTGACAGCTAAGGGAATGTCTCCAAGGAATACAGGGAGCTCGGCGATCACACCTAGGGTTATAACCATTGATGAAATAATAGGAACTTAAAAATCATAAATAAAAAATAATGACTGCCCGGGTAAAGTGTTGAAATGCATCTGCAGCCGTTTCAATCCCAGTCATAACTCAACATTCCAATCATTAGCTGAGACCACCACTTAATCCGAGAGGCAGTTTCCCTTCGGTCAGAAACAATGTGTTTCCTCTTATGGCTGTGTGACTTTGTCTTTGGTATTAATGAATAGCAATGACTGTTTATGAAGAGCCTTCAACACTCTTGGAACAAGTGGCTCAGGAGCTATCAATGGAATGCAGGTTCAAAATTATTCCCAGCCGCTTCCTGCAGATCCGCTCCCCTTCGACTGAAAGCTTTCATTCATACTTTGTGCTGTGCCCCATCGTTATTTCCCGCATGTGTCCATTCGCCATCCATCGGATAATAGATGTGACTGGAGATGGCAACAACAACCTGAAATTGCATTGATATAACACCTTCAACATAGAATTTAGCATCCCAATGTGCTTAACGTAGAGGCGTAAGGGCTAAAAGACTGACAAGCCTAAGAAGGAGGCATGCGGGCACAAGAAATGATTTTACACAAATTGTAAGACATAGGAGCAGAAGCAAGCCATTCAGCCCATCATGTCTGCTTTGCCATTTAATGAGATCATGACCGACCTCATAAGTATCACTTTCCTTGATTCTGTTGCTGATCAAACACCTGTCCATCTCAGCCTTGCATATATTTAATGAAGTCACTGTGACATCCCTCTGAGGTAAAGAACTCCATGGATTCACAGTCTCTAAGAGAAGGAACAGGGATCCGATTGCAGCATCAACTCTACTGTCCTGCTTGTCCACCATATTCCTTGTGTTTCTTGTCAATCAAATATCTATCTAATGCAGCCTTTAAAATAAATGCAAATCAAAACTGAGTGTGCAACAGAAGCTCAGCCAAGTATCTGTGGAGAGAGAGAAAGGTAATGTTTCACGTTCAATATTATGTTCTCAACTGATGATATCACTGGACATGTCAGGTGCCAAACAGAAATCTGGCTGATAGACCATATTTTCTGTTGTTTTCATTCAATATAGGAAGATAGAAGATAGGAGCGGGAGGAGGCCATTCGGCCCTTTGAGCCTGCTCTGCTATTCATCATGATCATGGCTGATCATCCAACTCAGTAGAGTAGCCTAATCCTGTTTTCTTTCCATAACCTTTGATCCCATTTGCCCCAAATGCTATATCTCACCACCTCTTGAATACTTTCAATGTTTTGGCATCAACTCCTTCCTGTGGTAATGAATTCCACAAGCTCACCGCTCTCTGGGTGGAGAAATGTCTCCTCAACTCCGTCCTAAATGGCCTACCTCAAATCCTCAGACTGAAACTCTGGTTCTGGAGACACGCACCATTGTGAACATCCTCCCTGCATCCACCCTGTCGAGTCCTGTTAGAATTTTATACGGCTCTGTGAGATACCCTCTCATTCATCTGAACTCCAGTGAAAACAATCCTAACCTCGTCATTCTCTCCTCATATGTTAGTCCCACCATCCCCGGGAACAGCCTGGGAAACCCTCGCTGCACTCCCTCGAGTGCCATCATTCCCACCAGTGTTACAGTATTCACATACCAGAGAGAATTCTTTTCTCTTTCACATCCATGGGATCGACTTAACTCGTACTTTCAATTCCTGATTTTAAGTGTTTGGGAGGTTAATTAATTCCTTAATTAGTTACACAGCTGAGCTTAGACTTTCTCAACTTTGAATAACAGCTTCAGGGTTCTAACCAAGCACTTCTGATCAGGAACTTTCAATCTTCTTGTTTGCACTGAAAAAGTTTGATTCCTAGAATTTTGAAAGGTTTCAGAAATTTGACACACGGACACTACTTCTCTTTGTGAAGTTAAAAATCACACAACCCCAGGTTATAGTCCAACAGGTTTAATTGGAAGCACACTAGCTTTCAGAGTGACGCTCCTTCATCAGGTGGTAGTGGAGGGCTCAATCCTAACACAGAATTTATAGCAAAAATTTACAGTGTGATGTAACTGAAATTATACATTGAAAAATTGATTGTCTGTTAAGCCTTTCATCTGTTAGAATACTGTGATAGTTTCACTTCTTTCATGTGTAAATCACAAAACCCTTTTTTTAAAAAGTTGCATTCTTGGGTTAGATGTTAACATTGGTGATAGTTAGACAATATGTTGAAGGTGTTAGCCCCCTGTGTTCTCTGTCTATGCTATGATGTTTCGATTGATTCTAATCTAAAAAGTGAGATAATGGAGTTTTACATAAATTCATGCAGTTTTTGAGCTCAGAGTTCTACATGAATGTATGCAGTTTTTGAGCAAAGTGCAATGTAACTCTGCAAGTACAAATTCACCACACAAAATATATGTGTGCATGTGGGTCTTTGTCTGTGTGTGTGTGTGTCTGTCTGGGGTGGGGGTTGTGTGAGAAAGTGTGTGTGTGTGTGTGTGTGTAGTGAGTGCAGAGTGTCTTAAGTCTGTGAGGGGGTGCATGTGTGGGAGTGTGTGTGTCTATAAGGGTGTGTGTGGGTGTCTGTGTGCGTGTCTGTGTGTACCTGTGTCCGTGTGTATGTGATAATGTGTGTGTGTAGGAATATCTGTGTGTGTGTGTGTGTCGTGCAATGGTGATCACCTGTAATTTGACATGACCCCCCCTGGTTGAGGCCCTCCCTATGGGTACCGAACTTAGCTATCAGCCTCTGCTCGGCCACTTTCCTCTGCTGCCTGTCCCGAAGTCCACTTTGGAGGATGGTGACCCAAAATTCCGAGGCTGAATGTCCTGGACCACTGAAGTGTTCCCCAACTGGGAGGGAACCCTCCTGTCTGTTGATTGTTGTGCGGTGCCCATTCATCTGTTGTCGTAGCCTTTGCTCAGTTTCCCCAATGTACCTTGCCTCCGGGCATCCCTGCCTGCAACGTATAAGATAGACAACATTGGCTGAGTCACATGAGTACCTGCCATGTACATAGTGGGAGGTGTTCCCACACGTAATAGTGGTATCTATGTCCACAATCTGACATGTTTTGCAGCGTCCACCGTGACAGGGTTGTATGGAGTTGTCCTGAGAGCCGGGCAGTTTGCTACGAACAATGATCTGTTTGAGGTTTGGCGGTTGTTTAAAGGCAAGTAGTGGAGGTGTGGGGAAGGTCTTGGTGAGGTGCTCATCCTCATTGATAATGTGTTGCAGGTCACGAAGAACATGGCGTAATTTTTGAAAATTGGGGAAAAGGATTGAGCTGTTAGATCCTGCTGCTGAGAGGATCATCACAACAAGTTTTGTGAGTGGAAGGTAATGCATCAGAATTCAGTTTATGTTTTTTACAAAATAGGTATTTGTTCTTGCTCTTTAGCCCTAAAACGAGGTTTCAATACAGATCTGGGTATTCCTTGACACCAACCCTCCAACTTATGACAATTAATTTACCGACTTCTGGGGTTTTACAATAACGCCCAACCTACGACAATAAGCCATCGATTGATGATATTTCACACAAGTGTTAACTTCTGGTAAAGTATTCTCCTCTTAATTATCTCACCGAGCAAGTTCTCCAGGCAAGTTATCTCAGACAAATCCTATTTCCTGGCATATGCGGAGGATGTGAGAAGTGTCCTATGTTTATATCTTTTCTGGGATAGCCTTTGCAACATTCAGCCGAAGTCTATGTATCTGTATTTGCACAGCAAATAACAACATGTTTTCTCTCAACTTGTCTACAACAACCCAACCTTAGACTGTACCTTCTATTTACAAATCTGGAGCTCAGGTCTAGCCAATCGAATATCCCAGTTTTGGCTTTTGTTTACTGCTAGTGCTAAATTCACTGGGGCCGAAATGTACAAAGAAAAGCAAAGCATTGTGGATGCTGGAGATCTGAAATAAAGCAGAGAAGACTGGAGAAACTCAACAGGTCTGGCAGAGTCTGCAGAGACAGAGAAACAGAGTTAAGAATTTGAGTTCAATAACATCCGGTGGATGAGAGGAATGTCGGATCAGCCATGATCCTATTGAATGGCGGAACAGGTTGAGGGGCTAAATGGCCTACTCCTGTGCCAATGTTTTTATACACACTTCTTTGGAACTGCATGAAGCTGGAAAATAGTGATTTTTTTACATTGTTGACAAAGGGGGATGGGGGATGTGGAACAGGTGATGGGGATACTTTAGGCAAAGGACAATGCAAGCGTTAATGGTGGTAAAGGAGGGATTTAACACAAATAGGTAATAACAGTCGTTGTGAAAAATTGGAGGTAGGTTGGCTTTGCTGAGGGCAAACTCACGTAAACAAGAGAGTGGGGAGAAGAGGGTGTAATCAAACTTGGAGGACAGTGTTCTTGCTTCAAAGTAGTTGAGCTCAATGCTGACTCCCTGAGACCATGAAGCAGAAGATGAGCTGCTGTTCCTCCAGTTTTTTGGAGCCTCGTTTGTGTCAGGCTTAGGGCAGAAATGTTAACATGACAATAAGCTGCATCTTAAACTGGCCAGTAACTGGATGGAAATAGAGAACTGCAGGTGTTGAAGATCTGAAACAAAGCAGAATTAGCTGGAGAAACTCAGCAGGTCTGGCAGCATTAGTGGAGAAAAAACTGGAATTAACATCTCGGGTCTGTTGACTCGACGGGTGGCATGTAGATTCAGTGGTTAGCGCTGTGGCCTCACAGTGCCAGGGACCCCAGTTCGATTCCACCCTCGAGCAACAGTCTGTGTGGAGTTTGCACATTCTCCCTGTGTCTGCGTGGGTTAGCTCCGGTTTCCTCCCACAGGCCATGCTATAGTGTGCAGGATAGGTGTGTTAACCATGGGGAATGCAGAGTTACAGGGAGGATGTTGTAGTCTGGGGTGAGATGTTCTTCGGACGGTCAGTGCAGATTGGATTGGCTGAATGGCCTGCATCCAAATGGTAGGGATTCTGTGACAATTCATCCAAACTGTTTTTGCAGGTTAAGAAAGCGAAGGAGGAGGAGATTAAGAGTGAGTGCTGAAGTTTCTGTGACTGCATGGAATGGTGCGGTGGGCTGGATGAGGGTGGAACTGGGGAGAGGTGTGGTGGCAAGGAATCGTTAGGAGCAGGTGTGGACCAGAGTGTCATGGAGGGAACTGTTCATGCAGGAATACTGACAAGGGAGGAGAGGGGAAGATATGCTCAGTGGTGGCCCTCACTACAAGTGGTATTTGATGATTCTCTGACCGCAGAGGCAAGTGTAGGTTGGAAAGTGAGGACAAGAGGGAGTCCTAACATTGTTTCGGAAGGGTGAGGAGAGGGCAAGGATGCAAGAATAAGTTAGATATAGCTGTCAATGAAGATGGGGGGAGTCCTTAGTGAAGTAAAAAGGAGGTTGTGTCAGAGGCATCCCTGACATTGGAACAAATGCAACAGAGACGGAAAAATGGGGGAAAGGAGTAGATCCACGATGGCACAGTGGTTAGCACTGCAGCTTCACAGCGCCAGGGACCCAGGTTCAATTCCCGCCTCAGGCAACTGTCTGTGTGGAGTTTGCATGTTCTCCCCGTGGGTTTCCTCCGGGTACTCTGGTTTCCTCCCACAGTCCAAAAATGTGCAAGTTAGGTGAATTGGCCATGCTAAATTGCCCGTAGTGTTAGGTGAAGAGGGGAATGGGTCTGGGTGCGTTGCTCTTCAGAGGGTCAGTGTGGACTTGCTGGGCTGAAGGGCCTGTTTCCACAGTGTAAGTAATCTAATCTAACACCTGCAGAGAGTGGGTTGTGAGAAAATGTATAAACATTTCCCAGTTATAACGACACATTCCTTCTTAATGATGCAGTGTAGTACTTTGGCACATGAAAGAGATGCCAGATTATAGACTTCTTAACAACATCCCAATAATGCATACAATTAAGACTTTTCATCACTTAGCTTCTGAGGAGTATAATTCAATAACTTAAGCCTTATTAATCACATAAATGTGTCAACAAGGTGAAGTCTAACAATTTGGTAATCCAAAGCAGAGCTTCAGAAAGAATGTTCTAACAGTGCAGACACATTGGAAATTCAACGGCTGGATGTGCATGTAACTATGGTATCTCAAAGTGGCAGGAAAATTCAGGAAATAGAAATAGGAATGAACATTCAGCTGACTGGAAAAGTAACTGGATTAATTGGGACTATATTCTCTAGAGTTTAGAAGAAGGAAGATCTCATAGAAACCTACAAGGTTTCTGGACTGAGGAGTGGACACGATAAATGCAGGATATTCCTGATGACCATGGAATCCAGAACCAGGGGGGTCACAGTCTAAGGATACAGCATAGGCCAGTTAGGACTGAGATGAGGAGAAATGTCTTCACCCAGAGAGTCGTGAGCCTGTGGAATTCTCTGCCAGAGAAATTGTTTGGGGCCAGAACACCTAGGGCATGGCCTTCGAGCACGGTTTATAGGAGAATGAAGATGAGGAGATACTTCTTCAGCCAGAGAGTGGTGAATCTTTGGAACTCATTGCCACAGAAGGCCGTGGAGGCCAGGTCTTTGAGAGTATTTAAAACAGAGATAGATAGGTTCTTGATTGTTAAGGGGATCAAAGATTACAGGGAGAAGGTAGGAGAATGGTGTTGAGAAACATATCAGCTATGATTGAATAGTATAGCAGACTCGATGGGCCGAATGGCCTAATTTCTGCTCCTAGGTCTTATGGTCTAAAACATTGAGTGTTTTCAAAAAAGAATTGGATATGGTTCTTAGGGCTAAAGGGATCAAAGGGTACAGGGAGAAAGGTATTGAGTTGGATGATCAGCCAATGAATGGTGGAACAGACTCAAAAGGCAGAATGGCCTACTTCTGTGCTGATTTTCTTTGTTTCTGTGAAGCCCACTCCACCATTCCACACAACCATGACTGTTGTTGGGTTTTAACTCCACTTTCCTGTACACTCCCCATATCCTATCCATGAGAGACCAACATCTCATGTTTATATGCATTCAGCAATGGAGCATCCATAGCCCTCATAGGTCGATTCTAAAGATTCACAATGTTTTGAATGTCATAACTTCTCCTCATCTCCATCCTCAATAATCAGCCTTTATCCAGACTCTGCACCTCAATGTCTTAAATTCCTTGATTCATGCAAACTATTTCCAGGTGTCTATAGTGTCAAAGCCTTTTGGAATGTTGTGATTTTGTTGAGATTGTCTCCCACTCTCCCAAACTGCAGAGGATAGAGGGCATATTTACTCAGTCTCTCACAGAGGGCAAGCCCCTCAAGCCAAAGACCCATTTAGTCAATCTTCACTGCACCTCTACAAATATGTGTACATCATTCCTTAAATATGGAAACCAAAACTGCGCACATTATTCCAGTTGTGGTCTCACCCAAGCCCTGTACAATTAAATAATTCTTTACGCCTGTAGTTTAACTCCCTTGTTCATAAGACAAAAGTGCAGTTGCCTTCCTAATTGCTCACTGTGCCTCCATTCCAATGTTGAGAGAAGGTCATGAGACGGATTGTCAACATCAGCTGGGAAGGCAGATGTGTTGCCATCGGCCTCCCTCAAGCAGCCAATAGCAACAGTGTCAAGACCATGACCATCTGAGACCAGCTCTACTGGGCTGGCCACCTGCTGGGCTGAGGATGCTTGGCTTCCCACTGCCAAAGCAATTCATCTTCACCCAGCTCAAGGAAGGCACTCGATCGAGAGGAGAACCAAGGAAAGACTCAAAGACTTCCTAAAGGCATCCGTCAAGAAATGCAACATAGATATTAACGCATGAGAGACCCTCATTCAGAAAAGACCTGTATGAAGGGACACAATTCTTCAAGAGCATCCGTCAGCAAGAGAAAGTACGTCAAGGTCAAGGACCAATTCCATCTCCTCGAAACGTCCACTAAGTGTGTGTTTGGCAATGAGATTCTAGGATTGGGCCCATCACCTACAGAACTCATGAGCAGCGACACGGAATTTCCTCAGTGGACATTAGTGAGTGAGTGTCACTGTCCATTAATGTCCTGAGTGCCTCATACAAGCAGAGTTCAGTATCTTCGATCATCAACATTTACATCACCATTTTTTAATAAGTGGATTCTGCTTCTCTATTCTTACAAGGTGCAGATTGAGGGCTGCACGATGTAACTCCAGTCCTGCCCACTGTTCTCCACAGCTCCTGCCGTGGTCTGTTTTGCAACTCTGCATTTCAATCCCCTTGTCATTTTGATGATCAACTATGTTTATTGCACTCACTGCACACAACATTCATCAAGCAAGGCCCACAAGGGGCTAGTACTCCCTGCTGTAATCTAGTTATGAAGCAGATTTACCAGAATGGTGAATATACAATAACATCATCATTGTCTGCAGACAGAATGCAAGCAAGGCTCCTCAGTGCTTCCTGACAACTTTGGAAAGGATTTTACAAATGGTGTTCATAAAGATACACATTTGGTGTCATACTGCTCATCTCTTTCTTATTCTGCTGAGGTGTTGATTTGAAATTATTGAAAAAAAATGCACTATGCATCTGACTGGGTTGTCAGTGAACACTCAAATAGAAACAAAAGTAGTCCACTTGGCCCCTCGGGCCTGTCCTCATTCAACATGATCATTTCTGATCTGATTTTAACCTCAGTTCAACCTTCCTACATGTCCCTGATAATCTTCCAACCCCATGGCCACCGTGAATCAACCTCCCTCTTCCTTCAAACAAGTTAATTATTCTGCCTCCACTGCCTTTTGTGGAAAGAATTTCCAAAACGTAGGCAACTTCTGGAAAACTTTGTGGTCGCCTATTCTCGCCTCATCATTGTTCCTGGAACAATTTACCACTTAGCAGATATCCAATGAAAGACCAGAACCCCTTACGCCCAGATCCTCTTTAAAAGGCTGCTGTGTACCTGGGCAAGTGTTGGCAAACTGATATTGCCCCTAAATGACAGTGCAATTGCACAGCAGCCACAATGTCAATGACACAGAGCCATCAGGGTCGGAATTCCCTCTCATATACAACCATGTTCTTTTATGTTAAAGGGTTAAAATACCAGGCCACACAGTTTCCTGTCATTAGCTACATCACATCTAAACACCCTCTGCAAGTCATTGTCACTTAGTGCCCAGTGTAGACCTGCATCTTGTCATTGAGGAGAAAGTGAGGTCTGCAGATGCTGGAGATCAGAGCTGGAAATGTGTTGCTGGAAAAGCGCAGCAGGTCAGGCAGCATCCAGGGAACAGGAGAATCGACGTTTCGGGTATAAGCCCTTCTTCAGGAATGAGGAAAGTGTGTCCAGCAGGCTAAGATAAGAGGAGGGACTTGGGGGAGGGGCGTTGGAAATGCAGACCACAACAACACGACGGCTGGAGGAAGAGCGCCTCATCTTCCGCCTAGGAACCCTCCAACCACAAGGGATGAACTCGGATTTCTCCAGTTTCCTCATTTCCCCTCCCCCCACCTTGTCTCAGTCAAATCCATCAAACTCAGCACCGCCTTCCTAACCTGCAATCTTCTTCCTGACCTCTCCGCCCCCACCCCAGTCTGACCTATCACCCTCACCTTGACCTCCCTCCACCTATCGCAATTCCAACACCCCTCCCCCAAGTCCCTCCTCCCTACCTTTTATCTTAGCCTGCTGGACACACTTTCCTCATTCCTGAAGAAGGGCTTATGCCCGAAACGTCGATTCTCCTGTTCCCTGGATGCTGCCTGACCTGCTGCGCTGTTCCAGCAACACATTTTCAGCTCTGCATCTTGTCATTGTCTAACAGAGGAAACATCACATACCAGGAAGCAGTCAGACAATTCCAAACCCTCCCAGGATGGCATTAATCACAAATCCTCTAAGCAATTATGACTCGCTTGTCTTCATTCTTCAGACCATTGAGAATAGCAGTCGGGATGTCATATTGTGGTTATACAGGACGTTGGTGAGGCCACTTCTGGAGTACTGTGTACAGTTCTGGTCGCCCTGTTGCAGGAAGATATTACTAAATTGGAGAGGGCTCAGAAAAGATTTACCATCACGTTACCAGGACTGGAGGGTTTGAGTGATAATGAAAGGCTGGGATGTTTCTCACTGGAGTGTAGGATATTGAGGGGTAACCTTATTGAGGTTTAGAAAACCATGAAGGACATAGATAAGGTGAAGAGCGATGGTCCTTTCCATAGATTGGTCAAGTTCAAAACTAGATGGCATAATTTTAAGATGGGAGGAGAAAGATTTAGGAGGAACCCGAGGGATGACTTTTACACATAGAAAATGGTTCACATGTGGAATGAACTGCCGATGAGGTGGTAGATCCAGGTACAGTTCCAATATTTACAAGACATTTGGACTTAGAGGTGCCAGTATTGGACTGGGTGGACAAGGTTAAAAAGCACATGACACCGGATTATATTTATTTGGAAGCTAAGCTAAGGAAAGCTAAGACATTCGGAGAGGTACCTGGATAGGAAAGATTTAGAGACATAGGCCAGATGCAGGAAAGTGGTTTTGGAGGTTGGTTGCAGACAGTGATTGAGCTAAAATCATCAATAACCCACTCTGAGTTCCAGCCCAAGAATCCTCAGACTTTACTTTGCTCGGTGCACTTGGTGGATAGGAGGCTGCGTGATGATGAGGCAAGATCTGTTGTTCATGATTTCACAAGCAATAATCCATCATAATAGGCAACTCATTGTTGCTTAGTGACAATCTTGGCTCCAGTGCAGCAGTCATAGGAACGATGTGGTGAGTTGCTCCCAGTGTTGAGGGAGATTTCCCGTCTGATTCAACCACACGATCTTGTCATAGCCCACATTGTTCAGGCCCCTAAAGATTCTGCTACATGAACCTATCATCGATTGTTCCCAAAACTCCATATGCTTCACTGACATCTTTTTAGGGAAGGGATTCGGCTGTCCTTACTTGATCTGGCCTACATGTGATTCCAGACCCACAGCAATGCAGCTGAATCATATCTGCCCCCTGAATTTGCCCCAGTACACCATTCAGTTCAAGGGCCATTGGGAACAAGCAAGAAATTCAGGCCTTGTTAGTGCTGTCTACTGTCCATTGATGAATCAAAAACAAGAAACTTAGGACAATCAGTCTTCCCTCGACATAGATCTCAGTCCCCACTCATTTTCGTCTAATACGTACCACCCAATGTTTCAGGCCAATGATCTTTCATTAGAATTTGTTGAACCCCTTGAACTCTCTGCATCAAAGCAATGTGGCATTGCCTTCCTTACATGTGATTGGCTCACCACGCCCTTCTCAAAGACAATTATCATCTGGAGGTAAAAGCAAATTACTGCTGGTGCTGGAATCTGAAACCAAAAAAAGAGAAAATGCTGGAAAATCTCAGCAAGTCTGGCAGCATCTCTAAGGAGAGAAAAGAGCTGACATTTCGAGTCTAACTGACCCTTTGTCAAAGCTTTGACAAGCTTTGACAAAGGGTCAGTTAGACTCGAAATGTCAGCTCTTTTCTCTCCTTAGAGATGCCAGACTTGCTGAGATTTTCCAGCATTTTCTCTTTTTGGTATCATCTGGAGGTCTTGCTAGCAACACTTACATTCAATGAGTGCACTGCAGAGTTGGTTGAATCTCACGATGTTTCTGATTACCCCTCCATGAAAAGGGGTGAGTTACTTTTGTGTAATAGGGTAAAAACAATGACTGCAGATGCTGGAAACCAGATTCTGGATCAGTGGTGCTGGAAGAGCACAGCAATTCAGGCAGCATCCGAGGACAGGCAAAATCGACGTTTCGGGCAAACAAGCTACTTCACCCAAGAAGGGCTTTTGCTACTTTTGTGTAATGCTTTGCGAAATCTCAAGATTTCATGAAAGGTGTCCCTAAGAATGAACTACATTTGAGATACAATTACATTGTACATTGGCAGTGAACCTGTAAGCAGGGAGGTCTTATGAGAAAGATAGCAAATGCCTGAATTTGTGGCTAACATCTTCCTGGTGGTTAAGGGATTGGTGATGATAGACACCAAGTCCAAAATTGCACTTTTTACCTTTTTCTCAGAACATATTTTATTTATCTCACACTGGGTTCAATATAGAGCTCGGCTCACCTCAGCCTACGCATGCAGCCATTATGACATCCTGAATTAAGCTCAGATACAGTCATTTGGAAATGGAGACTAGCCAAGAGCCTTAGAAGTAGATTTAATTGCAAATTTTACAATCTTGTTTTCCCCCAGCTTTTGTTTTTAGTGTCAGCGCTGGGGCAGGAAGAAACCAAAGGGGAGAAAATCTGGATTCTTCGAAATGGGCCAAAATTCAAAGGAAAACAATTATTATTTTGAACCATCACTACAGCTAAAAGGCAACAAGCAAGGAACCAAATGGATAAAGTTACAGCATTTTTAACAGCTTCAGTATCAGACCCAACATCATTAAAATCAGAACGAAGTAAGTTTTTCTCAAATTACACAGATGTTCTACTGGCCTTGGGAGATGCGGTGAATCCCGGAGGCCAATAGCACAGCTTGTTTTCTCTCATATCCCTGTCACTTTACAGGTTGTCTTGTATAAGGAATACTTCAGCCCAGGAATAACAGGCAAAGGTGTGGTGATTGGCACTGCCAACATCCCTAACCGTAAGGTAACATTTGAGCATACAGAGAACACATAGACAAGGAATAAGAAAAGCCTAATTGGCCCTTTGAGATGGGTCCACTATTCAACAAGATTATGCTTGTTCTGATTTTAACCTCAGCCTTCACCCAAGAAGGAGCAGTGCTATGAAAGCTTGCAATTTCAAATGAACCTGTTGGATTATAACCAGGTATCGTGTGACTTCACCTCTTGGTCCACATCTGTCCAACACCGGCACCTCCACATCATGATTTTAACCTCAGCTGTACATATCTCCGATATGTTTTCATCTTTTTGGCCATCAAGAATATATCTACCTCTACCTTTAAAAAGTATTTAATGAGTCTGCATCCATTGCCTTGGAGGAAGGCAATTCTCAAAACTCACAAACTTCTGAGAGAAAAAAAATGTTTTTCCAACTCTGTCTTAACTGGGATCCCCCTTATTTTTAAAACTATCACCCCTAGCTCTAGATTCCTTGACCAAATGGACCCAATGGACAGTAGTCCATCCTAGACTGGGTATCGCATTATGAAAGGATTAATTAGCAACATTCTGGTGTGAGATTCTTTGAGGAAGAGTGATCATAATATGGTAGAATTCTTCATTAAGCTGGAGAGTTACACAACTAAATCTGAAACTATTGTCCTGAACTTAAGGAAGTTAATCCTGATACCATGAGGCAGGATAAGTTGATGAAGGATATTCAAGGGGTTGACAGTGGATAGGCAATGGTAGATATTTAAAGAATGCATGGATGAGCTTCAACAATTGTCTCAACCAGGGTTAACAAGGGAAATCAGGAACAGCATTAACATCAAAGAGGAAGCATATAAATTGTCTGGAGAAAGCAGCAAACCTGAGGACTGGGAGAAATCTAAAACTTAGCAGAGGAGGACAAAAGTTTTAATTCAGAAAGGGAAGATTGAATATGAAAACATAAAAAACTGACTTCAAAAGCTTCTATAGATAGGTGATGAGAAAAAGACTGGTGAAGACAAATATAGGTCCCTTGCAGTTAGAGTCAGGTGAATTCATAATGGACAACAAAGAGATGGCAGATCAAGTGGACAAATATTTTGGAACTGTCTTCATTAAGGAGGACACAAATCACCTTCCGGTAATGCTAGGGGACAGAGGGTCAGGCATGATTACATTAGATTAGATTACATTACAGTGTGGAAACAGGCCCTTTGGCCCAACAAGTCCACACCGACCCGCCGAAGCGCAACCCACCCATACCCCTACATTTACCCCTTCACCTAACACAACGGGCAATTTAGCATGGCCAATTCACCTGACCTGCACATCTTTGGACTGTGGGAGGAAACCGGAGCACCCGGAGGAAACCCACGCAGACACAGGGAGAACGTGCAAACTCCACACAGTCAGTCGGGAATTGAACCCGGGTCTCTGGCGCTGTGAGGCAGCAGTGCTAACCACTGTGCCACCGTGCCACCCACAAATGAAGTAGCAACTGAAGGAAATCCTTATTAGTCAGGAAATGGTAGTGGGGAAATTGATGGGATTAAAACCCAATAAGTCCCCAGGGCCTGATGCTCTGCATCCCAGAGCACATAAAGAAGTGGCCCTAGAAATAATGGATATATTGGTGATCATCTTCCAGCATTCTGTTGTCTCTTGAAGAGTTCCAAGGATGCTAAGAGGCTGCAGGGAGACTTGGACAGACTGGCTGAGTAGGCAAATACTTGGCAAATGCAGTATAATGCGGATAAATGTGAGATTATCGATTTTGGTCACAAAAACAGAAAGGCAGATTATTACGTGAATGGTGGCATTTTAGGAGAAGGTGAGGTGCAACAGGACCTGGGTGTCTTGGTGAACAGTCACTGAAAGTTGGTGTGCAAGTGCAGCAGGCAGTGAGGAACGCTAATAGCATGCTGGCCTTCATAGTGAGAGGATTGGATTATCAGAGTAAGGATGTCATGCTGCAGTTATACAGGGCCTTGGTGAGGCCACACCTTCAGTATTGTTTGCAGTTTTGGTCTCCTAGTCTGAGGATGGACACTTTTGCTATTGAGGGAGTCCAGCGAAGGTTCACCAGACTGATTCCTGGGAAGGCAGAGCTGACAGATGAGGAAAGACTGGGTCAATTGGGCTTGTACTTGCTGGAATTTAACAAAATGTGGAGGATCTCATAGAAATATATAAAACCATGATGGGACTGGTCAGGCTAGGTGTTGGAAGAATGTTCCCAATGTTGGGGAAGTCTGGAACAAGGAGTCACAGTCTAAGAATAAGGGGTAAGCCAGTCTGGACTGAGATGAGGAAGAATTTCTTCACTCAGAGAGCTGTGAACCTGTAGAATTCTCTTCCACAGGAAGCTGTTGGGGCCAGTCAATGAGATAGATTCGAGAAGGAGCTGGACATGGCGCTTGCAGCTCAAGAGACCAAGGAGTGTATGGGAGAGGCGGGAATAGGATACTGAGATTGCATGATCAGCCATGATCATATTGAATGATGGTGCAGACTCGAAGGTCCGAATGGCCGACTCCTGCACCTGTTTTCCATGTTTCAATTTTCTCACAAGAGGAACATTCTTTCAACATCCACCCGGTCAATTCTCCCTCTGCACCTCCTTTGTTTCAAAGAATGACTACTGCCTTTTCTAAACTCCAGAAGATACCTTGTATAACTTTTCCTCATCAGGCTGGTGCTCAAATGGACTTCAGCAGATGGGAATCTTACCTAAATGTTAAGAATATTAAATTTCCAACAGATTGGAATCCTGACCGTTGGCTGCAGATGGAATGACTCTTACACTGAAGCTCCCCACACTAATACGTACACACCTCATCCCCTTCCCCGCACCCTCCTTGCCCAGATTACAACAGGGCCAGTACTGACAAGTACCAATCCCAGAGTAACAGCTGAGGTTATGATGTGGCCAATTCCTGGCTGGCCAGGGAGAATTCCTGCCCATTTAGTCCAATCCATGGCTATACATTTGGCCAAACACCAATGACCCCTGTGCCGCTTCTGGTGCCAACAATCTCCTGGAGGGCCTTCAGTGAATGTTCCCAAAAGCGAATTCTCATTGTTCAGGCTTTTTCTTTTCCCTTATTCACTCATGGGACGTGGGTGTCACTGGCTGGGCCAACACTTATTGTCTGTCCCTGCTTGAGAAGGTGGTGGTGAGCTGCCTTCTCGAAACGCTGCAGTCCATGTGCTGTGTGTAGACCTAACTGCTTTCTCGATGGCGAGATATTACTAATTGTTGGCCATTATGTTTGAGACGGGTTGTGAATGGATACATTTGGAAGTGCAATTTGTAACTGTGCTTTTAATGCCTTGTGTGATGTGAGTTGCCTCCAGCATGTTATTTTACCTGAAGTAGCAATGTTTACATTGTCTCCTGCAGCAGAAGAGACCAGGCATGGATTTGTATTGCCGAATCCAACAGATGGTTATTACAGCTGTTTCATACAAATAATACATTCACGAGTGTTTGGGCTAACAGTTAGATAATGGACTCCAATAGAGGAGATGTATGCCACTCCTTATTGACAGGATGTGCCATTGTAGATTGTTGGCCAATGTATATTGCTCATGGCTAATTGCCCATAATTTTTAGCCAACCAGATCATTGTGGGTCTGGAGTCACATGTAGGCCAGACCAGGTGAGGATGACATATTTCCTTTCCTAAAGGACATTTATAATACAATGTGTTCCCAGTCAAGGAATCAAGGGTTATGGGCAAAATGCAGGACAGGGGATGTGCTCATCCAATATCATATTGAATGGCAAAACAGGCTGAAGGGGATGAATGGCCTTTGTTTTTAAAACTTTGCTTGTGGGCATCACTGCCTGGGCTAGCATTTATTGTCTGTCCCTAGTTGCCCCTTGAGAAAGTGGTGGTGAGCTGCCTTCTTGAACCACTGCAGTCCACCTGTTGTGGGTTGATCCACAATGCCCTGAGGGAGGGATTTCCAGGATTTTGACCCAGCGACAGTGAATGAACGGTGATATATTTCCAAGTTAGGATGCTGAGTGGCTTGGAAGGGAACTTTCAAGGGATAGTGTTCCCATGTATCTATTGTCCTTCTAGATGGATGTGGTTGTGGAAGATGCTATCTGAGGATCTTTGGTGAATTTCTTTTGCTCCTATTACTCATGGTCGTATAGGGTGGATCAATTTTGTCATATGTCACATATCACCATTAGGTTAACTTTTTAATCCCAGATTTTCATAGAATTCAAATTTCACTGCTTTCCTGACAAAATAAAAAGAGGCCATTTGGCTCCTTAAACCTCCTCTGCCATTTAATAGAATCCTAGCTGATTGGACATTCCTCTACACAGCCATGTCCATCATGAGATTCAAATCCCTGGTCTCAGGGATGTGTCCGGGGCAATGGATTACTAGCCCGTTGGCATTACCACTACACCATCAGCTCCCCTTAAAGAGCCCTTGTGTGGATAAGGTGTTTATGGGATTTTTACATTGTCATTTCACAGGCCGTGCTACAGTGATGATATCATGAGAATATCTCTGATGGGTTATTTGCTGACTGCAACACGGTGTTTATTCCAGGGTTTGATTGCACCCTCAGGCAACTGTCTGCGTAGAGTTTGCACATTCTCCCCGTGTCTGTGTGGGTTTACTTTGGCCGCTCCAGTTTCCTCCCACAATCCAAAGATGTGCAGGTTAGGTGAATTGGTCATGCTAAATTGCCCATGGTGTCCAGGGATGTGCAGGTCAGGTGGATCAGCCAGGGGAAATGCAGTGATTGGGTGGGATGTCTTTGGAAGGTCAGAGTGGACTTGATGGTCTGAATGGCCTGCTTTCACACTGTAAGGATTCTATGACATTGTGTGTTTTGAGCTCAATCCATCTCTTCATCAGTGTCCTCAGTCTCCATGGGACCAGTAATGTGATTACTTTAAGTCCTTTGTTCCAAGGATATGAAAAGAGTGACATTAGCTGATGGATGAAAACACAATCCACAAAACACAACTGTAAGAAGGAACAACTTCATTATTCCCTGAAGCTTCCACAGTGGGTATAACCTGTGGCTAGAGACTAATTACCTGTGATATACAGTATTTTTGGTTAAGGATGGAAACCTGCTCTGAGCTTTCTGTTTACCTGGGTCTACATGACAGGCCCATGAGGGAACCTTGCCACATTCACTAAACTCTTTAATTTTCAATGACGATGCCAGAAATAGTGAAGTTTTATTTCCAACAAGTGAGAGAAGAGTCATATTGAACTCAAAATGTTAACTCCATTAGGACCAGCCGAGTTTCTCTATTACTTTCTGCTGTTATAATCAGTGATTTACAAAGACTTTGCACAATCTTCTGACTTTTGTAACAATATTCCGAAGCAGCCCTGCTATCGCCAAAACCTTTGTGCAAATAAAGCCCCAGGTCTCTTGTTTCCACAAGTAAATAATAGCCCATATTGGTTACGTTTGTTCTCCTTACACTTAACCTTTCACTCCTCAATGATCAATTTAGTGTGAGATGCACTTCCAGAGATTTTTTTTATATTTATTCATTCCTAGGATTGGCTGCAATAGCATTTATTACCCATCCCTAATTGCCCACAGGATAGTTAAGAGTCAGCCAAGTTGCTGTGGGTCTGGAGTCACATGTAGGCCAAACCCATGTTTCCTTCTCTAAAGGTTACTAGTGAACTAGACGGGTTATTCCAACAATCAACAATGGAGTCACAGTCACCATTGGACACTTAGCTCCAAGTTTGTATTCAATTCAAATTCCACCTTCTGCCTCAGTGGGATTTAAACCCAGATCTCTAGAACTTTAACATAGATTGCTAGAAAAGCTCAGCAGTTCTTGCAGCATTTGTGGAGAGAAATCAGAATTAACATTTCGGGTTGTGTGCCCTTCCTCAGAACATTACTTGGGTCTCTGGATTAATACCGCCATGTCATCACTTCCCCTAGGTGTCAGTGGTAAATGTAATTGTGTCAGTGTTGTGGAGAATTGTGTGAAGAAGCAATAAATGTAACATTCTTCTGAACTTTTTGCAATTTGCCATTTGTGGCAAATGTGTTATAGCTCTCCATTAAGAAACAGAATCATTCCACAGTTATGGCAAGAGATAACTTCATCAGTAAGGCACACAGCATCACAGAAGGCCAATGGCCACTCAGCCCATCTAGTCTGTGCTGGACAAAAAAAAACGAGTTGCCAGCCTTATCCCACTTTCCAGCATTAGGTCTGTACCCTGCAGTTTATTTTCTCAATGTACATTCATAGACATTTTTAAATGAGCTCAGGCTCTCTGTCTCTACTCCCCTTCCAGGCAGTGAGTTCTAGAACCCTACCACACTCTGAGTGAAAATAGTTTCCTCACTTCCCCTCTGGCCCATCAAGTCTGTACAGCCAAAGTTACACTAAATCTGTACAAGACCCACTTTCCTGCACTAGGCCCGTAGCCCTGAATAGTATGACATTTCAAGTGCTCATCCAAAATAAGAATGTGAGAACTAGGAGTAGGAGTAGGCCATCTGGCCCCTCGAGGCTGCTCCGCTATTCAATAAGACTGTGGCTGATCTTTTCGTGGACTCAGCTCCACGTACTTGCCTGCTCACCATAACCCTTAATTCCTTTACTGTTCAAAAATCTCTCTATCTTTGCTTTAAAAACGTTCAGTGAGGAAGCATCAACTGCTTCACTGGGCAGAGAATTCCACAGATTCACAACCCTTTGGGTGAAGAAGTTCCTCCTCAACTCAGCCCTAAATCTGCTCCCCTTTACTTTGAGGCTATACTCGTTTCACCCACCAGTGGATACAACCTTTCTGCCTCTAACTTATTTATCCAAGCGCTTTTTAAAGATTGTAGGGGCTACCTGCCTCAACGCCCAGCCCAGGCAGTGAGTTCTATTCATAGAGTCATAGAGATGTACAGCACAGAAACAGACCCTTCGGTCCAACCCGTCCATGCTGACCAGATATCCCAACCCAATCTAGTCCCACCTGCCGGCACCCAGCCCACATCCCTCCAAACCCTTCCTATTCATATACCCATCCAAATGCCTCTTAAATGTTGCAATTGTACCAGTCTCCACTTCATCCTCAAAGCTCATTCCATACACGTACCAACCTCTGTGTGAAAAATGTGCCCTTTCAGTCTCTTTTATATCTTTCCCTTCTGACCCTAAACCTATGCCCTCTCGTTCTGGACTCCCCGACCCAAGGGAAAAGACTTTGTCTATTTATCCTATCCATATCCCTCATAATTTTGTAAACCTCTATAAGGTCACCCCTCAGCCTCTGACACTCCAGGGAAAACAGCCCCAGCCTGTTCAGCCTCTCCCTATAGCTCAAATCCTCCAACCCCGACAACACCCTTGTAAATCTTTTCTGCTCTTTTGAAGGGAGGTTAGAGAGGCTTGATTGGTTGAAACATTTACTTGAGGAATATACTGGTGCCCTCTTATTTGGAGGATGGAGAGGGGAGCAATTTAATAAAAAGGAATTTCTTCTTGAATTCAAATGATTTCCTGCTGCTTTCTCAACAAAATCAGTCCCTGAGATAATTATGCTTCTCTCGTGAGATCTTAGCGAGTTACACTGCATCTTGTCTTTGCCACCCTAATACCACAGGCTGGGTGGGTGCGAAACCCTTTACCCAATTTCCTGCCAGTACAGAAGCTTATACCTTCTTCCATATTCCTATTGGACAGGAAACTTGGGAACCTCAAAGAAATGAGATGAAATGGGAAAGCAATAAGATTGAAATATATGGAAGCAAGGTGAGATTCGGAACTTGCTGTTTGAGGATGAAGAGGAAAATGGGAAAAATATTTCTGGATGTCAAGTTTTCAAACTCTTCCTTTTCACCATACTGTCTTGCCATTATCCACAGTAGAAAATTCCGCTCCTACCCACTCCACAGTGGGATTTGAACTTCCTACCTTTTGATGCAGAGATGGGGGTCCTCCCACTGAGTCGTGGAAGACAGTATGTGAAGGGCTTGGGGGGGGGGAGAAATTGGCAGAATTTCATCCCCTTTTCTTGACATTATTTTCTGAAAACTTGCAGCAAAGAAAAAATAGTTTCTGGAAAATCGCGCCTTACAGGAAGTCACTGGTGCTTATGCTCCCTAATGAAGCAGCTCCCACCATTTTTTAAAAAGAGTTGCAACTGTGGCAGGATCAGCACGAGTTAAAATAACTGAGAGAAGGTCCCATGCTGCTACCAGGCAAAATAACTTTGTGAAGGAAATGGCCTTCCTCATTAAGGAAGTCATGAAGGATGAAGGAAAGCTGTCTGGGAAGGGGAATGAAGAAATGTTCCCCGGGGGCGAGAGATAAAATCTACCAGGAGATTATCGAGAAAGGGAGCAGTGTTCTTTTTCTCCTTCACGGAGACATCCTGGAGTTCTGAAAGATGTATTCATCTCAGAACCAGATCTAAAGAACAGAAGGCCAGATACCCTGAAGCTACAAGGTCACGTTGAAGGCAGAGCCCAGGAGAATATTGCTGCAACTCACCAGGGCGCCTCCTGGGAGCATTGGCCAGGGAGTTACTGGGGACAGGGGGAGAAATGTATCAGGCAATGAACTGTGGAGGGTTGACAGGCAGGAACTGGAGCTGGAGGAGGAGGAGAGGCAGACACAAGCTAATGAAAAGTGAAAGAATGCTGAACCATTCGCTGTGGGGAGAAACAACAGGCGCAACAGCCTATAGGGCAGGGAGAGAGAGAAGAGTAGGGGTGGGGGAGCCAACCATGAGTTTGGGGGAGAGAGAGAGAGAGGGAGAGAGAGGATAAATGCCGGGAGAGAAAGAGAGAGAGAGATGGTAGGGAGAGGAAACTTTGCATGGTTAGGAAAGAAAGATTGCTTCCAGAGTGAGACACAGTCTGAGTGGGGATGCAGTTCAGGGAATTTGGAGACATTGTGGACATTCAGTGCAGAGGGGAATAAGATGCTTTTTGCTTGTTGTTTTGGGCTTTTAGTTTGTAAGTTTTTTTTATAGTTTGCAAACTTTTTTTTTAAAACTGGATAAATCAAAGCTCAGGATCAGTAATCCAGCACAAATAGAGTGACATCACAGGCTAACCATAATTTCATTGGTCGATGATAGCTACCAATTTGACTATCTATAATTGGTTCCTTTCAGATTGAAGGTAAATAAGGGAAATATTTACAGGCTACAACTGAAAGACCAGAAGGAAATTTACAAAAAAAAATCAAATTAATAACTAAGTCATTGACGTAGACATGCTAGAACAGGCGATGTGTTTTACCTGCAGGATGTTGGAGCTGGTGGACCCCATCGTGATTCATAGTGACCACATCTGCAGTGAGTGTCGGTTGTTTGAGGAACTCTGGGTCAGAGTTGATGAGCTGGAGTCTGAACTTCAAAAACTGCGAGACTTCAGGGAGGGGGAGAGTTACTTGGACGCTATGTTTCAGGAGGCAATCACATCTCTTAGATTATCTACCTTGAATTCAAACAGTGGTCTGGGACAGGATAATAAGGCAGGTATAGAGGGATCTAGGCAGTGGTGCTGAATGAGCCTCAGCCCTTGAGCTTATCCAGCAGCTTAGAGATTGATGCTCCCTATGTGGATGAGAGACTTTAGGGAGGATGCACAAACTGACCATAACACTGTGGTACAGGAAGCCATTCAAGATGGGGGTGAAAAGAGAAATGTAATCAGGAATAGTATAGTCAGAGGAATAGACACCATTCTCTGTGACCAGGATTGAGATTCCCGAAGGCAGTGTTGCCTGCCTTGTGTCCGGATTCAGGATGTCTCACCTGGGCTGCAGAGGAACTTGGAGTGGGAAGGGAAAGATTCAGTTATCATGGTTCAAGTAGGTACCAACAATATCGGGTAGAAAGAGGAAAGAGATTGTGCTGAGGGAATGTGGGCACAGTGGCTCAGTAGTAAGCACTGCTGCCTCACAGTGCGAGGGACCTGGGTTCAATTCCTGCCTCGGGCGACTGTCTGTGTAGAGTTTGCACATTCTCCCAGTGTCTGTGTGGGTTGCCTTCGGATGCTCTGGTTTCCTCCCACAATCCAAAGATGTGCAGGTTAGAGTAGATTGGCCAGGCTAAATTGCCCACAGTGTTCAGGGATGTGTAGGTGAGGTGTATTAGTCAAAGGTAAATACAGGATAATAGAGTAGGGGAATAAGTCTGGGTGGGTTACTCTTTGGAAGGTCAGTGTGGACTTGTTGGGCCAAAGGACCTGTTTCCACACTGTTGGGATTCTATAAAGAAAAATTAAAAAGCAGAACTGAAAAGTAATAGTCTCTGGGTTAATACCTGAGCCATGAGCAAATTGGCACAAGGTCAACAAGATTAAAGAGGTAAATGTGAAGGTCAAAGATTGGTAAGTGGGAAACGGGGACATTGGCTCAGGAGGGAGCTGCTCCGATGGGACAGGCTCCACCTGAATCATGCTGGGGCCACAGTCCTGGCAAATCGTAGAACTGGGGCTGTGGATAGGGCTTTAAATTAAATAGCGGGGCTGTGGGGTCAGTTGAATGGAAAATTATGGGAAAAGTTAAAGGGGGCAGACAGCTCAGCAGAACAAGTAACTGGACAGGGATTATGGAAAGGGTCAGGAATCTAACTCCAGGGCTGGCAGATAATTATGTAAGGGGAGCATTCAATGCAGGACTGTGTACTTAAATACACACAGTATCCGAAATAAGGTCAATTAGCCTGTGGTCCAGAGTGAAATAGGCAGGTACGATGTTGTGGGTATCACAGAGACGTGGCTGGGAACTAAATATCCAAGGATACCTGTCCTGTTGAAAGGACAAGCCAATGGGCAGAGGGGAGGAGTTGCCCTGTTAGTGAAAAATTAAGTTAAAGCGCTAGCAAGAAGTCAGAAGGCGTAGAATGTGTATGAGTAGAGTTGAGTATCTGCAAAGAAAAAAGGCCCTGTTGGGAGTTACGTACAGGCCTCCTAGCAGTAGTCGGGATGTGGTAAAGAAAATAAACCAGGAGATGGAAAAGGCCTGTAAAAAGGCACTATTACAATAACCATGTGGGCTTCAATATGCACACGGACTGGGAAAATCAGGTTAGTAGTGGGTCTCAAGAAAAAGAATTCATGGAATGTCTATGAGATGGTTTTTTGGAGCAGATTGTGGTAAAGCCCAGTTACAGTTCTGGTTTTGGTGATGCATAATGAGGTAGACTTGATTAGAGAGGTCAAGGCTGAAAATGTGTTGCTGGAAAAGCGCAGCAGGTCAGGCAGCATCCAGGGAACAGGAGAATCGACGTTTCGGGCATAAACCCTTCTTCAGGAAAGCCCTTCTTTCCTGAAGAAGGGCTTATGCCCGAAACGTCGATTCTCCTGTTCCCTGGATGCTGTCTGACCTGCTGCGCTTTTCCAGCAACACATTTTCAGCTCTGATCTCCAGCATCTGCAGTCCTCACTTTCTCCCTAGAGAGGTCAAGGTGAAGGAGCGCCTAGGGACCAGTAACCATAATATGATAGACTTCACTCTGCAGTTGGAGATGGAGAAGATTGAATCACATGCAACAGTCTCACAATTAAATGAAGGTAACTGTATAGACATGAGAGAGCTGGCCAGAGTTGATTGGAAGGAGAGCCTAGCAGGGAAGATGGTAGAGCAGCAATGGCAGGGGGTTCTGGGGGTAATTCGGGAGGCCCAGCAGAAACTCATCCCGAGGAAGAAGAACCATACTAGTGTTGAAGAAAGGGTGAGACTGCAGTAAGGACTTGGACAGACTAGGACAGTGGGCAAAGAAGTGACAGATGGAATACAATGTGGGAAAATGTGAGCTTATGCACTTTGGCAGGAAGAAAAGAAGCATAGACTATTTCCTGAAAAAGGACAGGCTTTCAAAATCTGAAGCACAATGTATCTTGGGAGTTCTTGTTTAGGATTCTCTTAAGGTTAACATGCAAATTCACTTGGACGTTAGGATGGCAAATGCAATGTTCGTATTCATTTCGGGAGGGCGTGAATGTAAGAGCAGTGATGTACGGCTGATGTCAGGTAAGGCTCTGATGAGATCACATTTGGAATATTGAGAGCAGTTTTTGGCCCTCGGTCTAAGGAAAAATGCATTGGCCATGGAGGGGGTCTAGAGGAGGTTTACAAGAATGATCGTGGGGATGAAGGGCTTGTCATATGAGAAGCAGTTGAAGACTCTGGGTCTGTACTTGATGCAATTTAGAAGGATTAAGGTGATCTGAGAGGCCTGAATGGAGTGGATGTGGAGGAGATATTTACACTAGCAGGAGAGACAAGGACCTGAGGGCACAGCCTCAGAATGAAGGGACGACCCTGTAAACTCATAGAGTCATAGAGACATACAGCATGGAAACAGATCCTTCTGTCCAACCTGCCCATGCCGACCAGATATCCCAATCCAATCTAGTCCCACTTGCCAGCACCCAGCCCATATCCCTCCAAACCCTTCCTATTCATATACCCATCCAAATGCCTCTTAAATGTTGCAATTGTACCAGCCTCCACCACTTCCTCTGGCAGCTCATTCCGTACACGTACCACTCTCTGCGTGAAAAAGTTGCCCCTTAGGTCTCTTTTATATCTTTCCTCTCTCACCCTAAACCTATGCCCTCTAGTTCTGGACTCCCCAACCCCAGGGAAAAGACTTTGCCTGTTTACCCTATCCATGCCCCTCATAATTTTGTAAACCTCTATGACGTCATCCCTTAGCCTCCGAAGCTCCAGTGAAAACAGCCCCAGCCTGTTCAGCCTCTCCCTGTAGCTCAAATCCTCCAACCCTGGCGACATCCTTGTAAATCTTCTCTGAACCCTTTCAAGTTTCACAACATCTTTTCGATGGGGTAGAACTAAGTTGAGGAAATTCCTTCAGCCAGAAGGTGGTGAATCTGTGGAACTCATTGCCACAGAGAGCTGTGGAAGCCAAGTCATTGAGAGTATTTAAGACAGATATGGATAGGTTAATGATCAGTGAGATGATCAGATGATCAAGAATTACAGGGAGAAGGCAAGGGAATGAAGTTGAGAAACACATCAGCCATGATTCGATGGCTGAGCAGATGCATTGTGCCAAATGGCCTAATTCCGCTCCTCTATCTTATGGTCTTATGAAGTAGGCATGGGTCTTGGAGAGAGGGATTACGGGAGGGGTAGGTATGCACCTGGGAGACAGGTGAAACGTTAGGAGTGCCAGTCATGGCCAGGAAGCAGGTGGAGGGGCAGTGTGGCAGTCAGAGACCTGGGCAGGAGAGGGACTGTCAGACATGGGGTCTCGAAGGGAGAAAGGGGAGGGGGAAGAGTTCCAGACATGGCTCAGGGCAATGGGAGGTGACAGGAAGGTCTGTACAATGATGTGAAGGTAAGAGGAGACAATGCAATCTCATTAATTTTAGATTAAGAGTGCATCAGTGAAACTGAGAAAGTGGCTGAATCATAGAGTCATAGAGATGTACAGCATGGAAACAGACCCTTTGGTCCAACTTGTCCATGCTGACCAGATATCCCAACCTAATCTCGTCCCACCTGCCAGCACCTGACCCACATCCCTCCAAACCCTTCCTATTCATATACCCATCCAGATGGCTTTTAAATGCTGCAATTGTACGAGTCTCCAACACTTCTCTGCAGCTCAATGCATACACAGGATTCCCCTATGTCTTCAAGATGGCTCAATGTGGAGAATTCTTTCCCCTGAGCTAGGTATTTGTAGGTTCATTGTCACACTCCAGAGATTTGCATCCATGATGCACGCTCACAGTCCAGTGCAGCGCTGCCCTGGTGGCGATGCTGTCTTTCAGATGAGATAGTAAACTATAAATGATCTGTTCACTCAAACAGATGTAAGACATTCCCCTGCACCTTTTGAGGAAAATCAGAGGCGATCTTGCCTTTATTGTTACCAGCTTTTGTTCCTCGACAATGTCCCAAGTGAAGATGAACTCATTAAGGTTTGCAGGTGACCTTTCTGTGTGCAAATTGTCTGCTATTTCTGATCACACTGGGTGGCTACACTTGGGAGCATTTCCTCACCTGCAAAGCATTTTGGGAAGTCACGAGGTGGTGAATGGTGCGATATAAATTCGAGCCTTCCTCTCTTCCCATTTCCTCTGTCATTCCTGGATTCATCCATCCCAATGCTCTCCTGGCTGATCTGTCATCTGGCCCATTTTGGGTCCCAGCAAAAACATCTCAAAACTCATTGGTTTTCAAAGAACTCCATGACTTCGCTCTTCTTGTTTCTTTAAATTTCTCCAGATCCACAACTCTCTGAGATATCCGTCCTTCTCGGATTCTGGCCTCATGTTCATCTCCAGTTCTATTCACTCTGCTACTGGAGCTCATCTCTTTTTGATAATTAGTCATGGGGCATGGGCATTGCTGGCTGGCCCGGATTTATTGCCCGTCCCTAGTTGCCCTTGAGAAGGTGGTGAGCTGCCTACTTGAACAACTGCTGTTCACCTGATGTTGTTGGATCCACAATGCCATTAAGGAGGCAATTCTAGACTTTGACCTAGCAACAGTGAAGGAACAGCGATATATTTTCAAGTCAGGATGGTGAGGAGCTTGGAGGTGAACTTGCAGGGGGTAGCCTTCCAATGTATCTGCTGCTCTTGTCCTTCCAGGAGGAAGAAGTTGGTAGGTGTTGTCTGAAACGTCTAGGTGAGTTATTCCATAGAATTCTGGAATTATATAGTGCAGAAGAGGCTCTTCAGCCCAACCACATTGTACTACCAAAGCTACAATAATCTACACGGGTCCCACTTTTGAGACATAGGGCTATAGCCTTGAATGTTACGACATTTCATCTAATTCATCAAATCAATGGGACACACCTGTTGCCAGTGTGCATCATGGTGAGTGGGAATGAATGTTATAGGTGGTTGATGGGAGTCAATCAAGTGGCTAACTTGTCCTGGATGGTGTTGAGTGTTCTTGGAGCTGCACTCATCCAAGCAAGTGAGAAGTATTCCATCACACTCCTGACTTTCAGGAATCGCTAGAATCAGGAGAATCCCAGAGGACTGGAAAATCACCAACGTGGCACAAGGCAAAAGATAGAAATTTACAGACTGATTAGCCGAACCTTGGTCATGGGTAAGATCCTGGAATCCATTGTGAAGGATGAGAATACTGAACACTTGGCATTATATGGTAAAATATGGTTTTGTCAAGGGGAGGTCATGCCTGTCCCCCTTAGTCCAAGAACTCCCCACCTACGTTCAGGACACCACCCACGCCCTCCACCTCCTCCATGATTTTTGCTTTCCCGGTCCCCAACGCCTTATCTTCACCATGGACATCCAGTCCCTGTACACCTCCACCCCCCATCACGAAGGACTCAAAGCTCTCCGCTTCTTCCTTTCCCGCCGTACCAACCAGTACCCTTCCACAGACACCCTCCTTCAACTGACTGAACTGGTCCTCACTCTGAACAACTTCTCTTTCCAATTCTCCCACTTCCTCCAAACCAAAGGAGAAGCCATGGGCACCCACATGGGCCCCAGCTATGCCTGCCTCTTCGCCGGATATGTGGAACAGTCCATCTTCCGCAGCTACACTGGCACCACCCCCCACCTTTTCCTCTGCTACATCGATGACTGTATCGGCACTGCCTCGTGCTCCCACGAGGAGGTTGAACAGTTCATCCACTTCACCAACACCTTCCACCCCGATCTCAAATTTACCTGGTCCGTCTCAGACTCCACCCTCCCCTTCCTAGACCTCTCCATTTCTATCTCGGGCGACCAACTTAACACGGACATTTACTATAAACCGATCGACTCCCACAGCTACCTAGATTACACCTCCTCCCACCCTGCCTCCTGTAAAAATGCCATCCCATATTCCCAATTCCTTCGCCTCCACCGCATCTGCTCCCAGGAGGACCAATTCCAATACTGAACAACCCAGATGGCCTCCTTCTTCAAAGACCGCAATTTCCCCTCAGACGTGGTTGATGATGCTCTCCACTGCATCTCCTCCACTTCCCACTCCTCCACTCTTGAATCCCGCCCCTCCAATCGTCACCAGGACAGAACCCCACTGGTCCTCACCTACCACCCTACCAACCTCCAGATACATCGTATCATCCTTCGTCATTTCCGCCACCTCAAAGCAGACCCCACCACCAAGGATATATTTCCCTCCCCTCCCCTATCAGCGTTCTGGAAAGACCAGTCCCTCCGCGACTCCCTCATCAGGTCCACACCCCCCACCAACCCAACCTCCACTCCCGGCACCTTCCCCTGCAACCGCAAGAAATGCAAAACGTGGGCCCACACCTCCCCCCTCACTTCCCTCCAAGGCCCCAAGGGATCCTACCATATCCGTCACAAATTCACCTGCACCTCCACACACATCATTTACTGCATCCGCTGCACCCGATGTGGCCTCCTCTACATTGGGGAGACAGGCCGCCTACTTGCGGAATGTTTCAGAGAACACCTCTGGGACACCCGCACCAACCAACCCAACCGCCCCGTGGCTCAACACTTTAACTCCCCCTCCCACTCCGCCAAGGACATGCAGGTCCTTGGCCTCCTCCATCGCCAGACCATGGCAACACGATGCCTGGAGGAAGAGCACCTCATCTTCCACCTAAGGAACCCTCTAACCACAAGGGATGAATGCAGATTTCTCCAGCTTCCTCATTTCCCCTCCCCCCACCTTATCTCAGTCCCAACCCTCGGACTCAGCACCGCCTTCTTGACCTGCAATCTTCTTCCCGACCACTTTGCCCCCACCCCCACTCCGGCCTATCACCCTCACCTTAACCTCCTTCCACCTATCGCATTCCCAACGCCCCTCCCCCAAGTCCCTCCTCCCTACCTTTTATCTTAGCCTGCTTGGCACACCTTCCTCATTCCTGAAGAAGGGCTCATGCCCGAAACGTCAATTTTCCTGCTCCTTAGATGCTGCCTGACCTGCTGAGCTTTTCCAGCAACACAGTTTTCATGTTCGAATTTGGACAGATACATGTACCAGCAGGGCATAGAGCTATACGGACCATGGGGTTAGTTGAGAATGACATCATGGTCAGTATAGACCTGATGGCTGAAGGGACTGTTCCTGTGCTGTACTGCCCTAAACTCTACATTCTAACTGTTGGTCCTGTGCTCATCTCAGGGTGAGTGGAGGATGAACCTTGAGTAAGCTTTAGCAGGAGAGAGTCATGCTTTAGGTATGGGGAGGGGGAAGTGTAGGTTTGCACTCAAACTGGGTCTCTGCCACTGTGAGGCAGCAGTGCTAACCACTAAGCCATTGTGCCACCCCAGGTCTACTGAGCCAAACCTACTGAGCTATCGAATGACCCTTCCTCAGATCATCCTGGTAAATCTCTTCTGCACCCTCTTCAAAGCCTCTACATCCTTCTTATAAAGCAGCGACCAAAACTGCACACAAAACTAAAGTCTTATACAGCCTATACTGACCTAACTAAAGTCTTATACAGTCATTAGCAACATTCTGTTCCAACCAGAGGCCACCAATGGCTGGTGCGGCTGTACAGGACATTGGTTAGGCCATGTTGGAATATTGCATGCAATTCTGGTCTCCTTCCTATTGGAAAGATGTTATGAAACTTGAAAGGGTTCAGAAAAGATTTACAAGGATGTTGCCAGGGTTGGAGGATTTAAGCTAAAGGAGAGGCTGAACAGGCTGGGGCTGTTTTCCCTGGAGCGTTGGAGGCTGAGGGGTGACCTTATAGAGGTTTACAAAATTATGAGGGGCGTGTATAGGGTAAATAGGCAAAATCTTTTCCCTGGGGTCGGGGAGTCCAGAACTAGAGGGCATAGGTTTAGGGTGAGAGGGGAAAGATATAAAAGAGACCTAAGGGGCAACCTTTTCACACAGAGGGTGGTATGTGTATGGAATGAGCTGCCAGAGGAAGTGGTGGAGGCTGGTACAATTGCAACATTTCAGAGGCATTTGGATGGGTATATGAATAGGAAGGGTTTGGAGGGATATTGGCCGGGTGCTGGCAGGTGGAACTAGATTGGGTTGGGATATCTGGTCGGCCTGGACGGGTTGGACCGAAGGGTCTGTTTCCATGCTGTACCATCTCTATGACTCTATGACTCAAGAGATCAGCACAGTTAACTCTGTTTCTCTTGCTATACACCCTTTCAGACCTGCTGCGTATTGCCTCCATTTTCTCTTCTACTTTCTGATTTCCAGTGTCTGTGTTATTGTTTTTGTTGCTCCCACAGAGCAAAAACGGAGGAACTAATCTGTATTCATCACAGGAATATTTTCCCTCTGCACAACGTTTCTATCACCTCTAACCTCACCTTCCTACTTACAATTATCTGTTCTGATGCTTTGAGCTAAAACCAGTAATGTTATTACCAAGCACATCAATTCTGCCTGATTATTTCATAAATATATCTTGCCACTAGCTAATGAGTTGGGTACTTTGGTTCCTTTTCAGCTCTATTTCTAATAAGACAGCCAGCATGATGTCAAGCACGCAATTTCAAAAAAAAAACAATTTGCTCGGAGGGTACATTTAGAATATGCTGGTGAAGGGGAGAAGGTACTGAGGAGGTCACCTGCATAAGAAAAATTACATATTGGAAAGATTTATGTCTTTAATATTTCACTTCTGCAGCCTGCAATTTTTCCAAGGAGAGTTATTGGTCGCCCTCAAATTCTCAGTGGTTTTGGAACTGCTTAAGACATTGGAGATACGATCACAACATAATGTCAGATACCATGGCATGTTTTTGGATGCTTTTCAGGGTATGTTTGTGCTGGTTGACTGGTTCATATACAAAATGCTAACAACAGCTTTCTGCTGCTGTTGTAGGCACTGATTGAAGCCTGGTTCTGTATTGCACACAATCCTACATGCCATTGGCGCTTCTCATCATTCAGTCTGTTCTTCCTTTCATATTGGTGGGCACTTTTCTCCTGGTGAGACACTCAGCCCGCCCAGCTATATGTTTTAAAAGAAAATTATACATTCACATGGCATTGCAGTGGCAAGACTAGCATTCCCCTTACTAGGTGGGTGGCACGGTGGCACAGTGGTTAGCACTGCTGCCTCACAGCGCCAGAGACCCGGGTTCAATTCCCGCCTCAGGCGACTGACTGTGTGGAGTTTGCACGTTCTCCCCGTGTCTGTGTGGGTTTCCTCCGGGTGCTCCGGTTTCCTCCCACAGTCCAAAAGATGTGCAGGGTCAGGTGAATTGGCCATGCTAAATTGTCTGTAGTGTTAGGTAAGGGGTAAATGTAGGGGTATGGGTGGGTTGCGCTTCGGCGCGTCGGTGTGGACTTGTTGGGCCGAAGGGCCTGTTTCCACACTGTAATGTAATCTAAAAAAAAATCTAATCTAGGTGCGAGTCCAAGAGGGACTTGCAGTTCGTCCAAATCAATAGCCTGCTCCCACTTTTCTCCCATTATCTTTTGATTCCTTTAACCCCAATCTTCTGCCTCCGCAAATAAGTTACCTTTTGGACAAAAATAGAGATTGTTGGAAACATTTAGCAGGTCTGGCAGTACCTGTGGAGACAACATAGAACATAGAACATAGAATGTTACAGCGCAGTATAGGCCCTTTGGCCATCGATATTGCACCAACCTGTGAAACCAATCTAAAGTCCATCTAACCTACACTATTGAAATCAGAGATAACGTTTCGGGTCGAGTGACCCTTCCTCACAACCTTTTCCAGCAATTTCTATTTTTGTCTCTGAATTACAGCATCAGCAGTTCTTTCGGTTTTTATTGGTTACCTTTTGAACTCTAGGCCCTACTCTCTCTGTAGCTATACTGCTCCTCAGATGCTGCCTGAGCTGCTGTGCTTTTTCAGCACCACTCTAAGACTCTGGTTTCCAGCATCTGCAGTCACTGTTTTTACCTCTCTGTAATTATATCCTATTGCTCTTTGTGTCTTTTTTATTCACTCACAGGATGAGGGCATCTCATTTATGCCCAAGCCTAATTGCTCAGAGGGCAGTTAAAAGTCAACCATGTTACTGTGGTACTGGTGTCACACATAGACCAAACCAGGTAAGGATGGCAGTTTTCTTCCCTAAAGGATAGTAGTGAACTAGATGGTTTTTTTTCCTGACAATGAAGTCATGATTATTATTAGACTCTTAATTCCAGATTTTTATTGAATTCAAATTCCACTAACTACCCTGACGAGATTCAAACCCAGGTCCCCAAATTATTACCAGGGTCTCTGAATTAGCAGTCCAGTGATAATACCGCTAAGTCATTGCCTTCCCTCTTGTATCTACATTTGTCAGTTGCCTTTGCCCTGTTAGTTTCATATTCCAACAGATAGGGTCTACCTACAGTGCATCGACTGCAGTGGTTGAAGAAAGCAGCTCACCACTGCCTTCTCATGGGCAGCTTAGGACAGTCAATAAATACTGACCCAGTCAGTGACATCCACATCCCATGTCTACTTCCCAAAAGGGTTTGGCAATGTGCTACATCATAGAATTGCCAACAAAGGTAAAGGTCATGGAATGAAATTGAGAGTTAAAGCAGAGCGAAGGTTACCGCCCAGTGGCCCTAACTTCAGTGGTCATGAAGTGTTTTGAAAGGCTGGTCATGGCATTAATCAACTCCAACCTCCCCACTACTTTTGACCCACTCCAATTTGCCTTTCAGACCAACAGATCCACATCAGATGCCATATCACTTGCCCTTCACTCCTCCCTAGAACATCTTGACACCAAGAACAGCTACATAAGAATTCTACCCATTGACTACAGTTCAGCCTTAGAACATAGAACATAGAACATAGAACAATACAGCACAGAACAGGCCCTTCGGTCCACGATGTTGTGCCGAACATTTGTCCTAGCTTAAGCACCCATCCATGTACCTATCCAATTGCCACTTAAAGTTCGCCAATGATTCTGACTCTGCCACTCCCACAGGCAGCGCATTCCATGCCCCCACCACTCTCTGGGTAAAGAACCTACCCCTGACATCTCCCCTATACCTTCCACCCTTCACCTTAAATTTATGTCCCCTTGTAACACTCTGTTGTGCCCGGGGAAAAAGTTTCTGATTGTCTACTCTATCTATTCCCCTGATCATCTTATACACCTCTACCAAGTCACCCCTCATCCTTCTCCATTCCAATGAGAAAAGGCCTAGCATGCTCAACCTATTCTCCATTCCAGACAACGTCCTGGTAAATCTTCTCTGCACCCTCTCCAAAGCTTCCACATCTTTCCTAAAGTGAGGTGACCAGAACTGCACACAGTACTCCAAATGTGGCCTAACCAAAGTCCTGTACAGCTGTAACATCACTTCACGACTCTTGAATTCAATCCCTCTGCTAATGAACGCTAATACACCATAAGCCTTCTTACAAGCTCTATCCACCTGAGTGGCAACTTTCAAAGATCTATGAACATAGACCCAAGATCCCTCTGCTCCTCCACCTTACTAAGAACCCTACCGTTAACCCTGTATTCCGCATTCTTATTTGTCTTTCCAAAATGGACAACCTCACACTTGGCAGGGTTGAACTCCATCTGCCATTCCTCAGCCCAGCTCTGCATCATATCTAAGTCCCTTTGCAGCCGACAACAGCCCTCCTCACTATCCACAACTCCACCAATCTTCGTATCATCTGCAAATTTACTGACCCACCCTTCGACTCCCTCTTCCAAGTTATTAATAAAAATTACAAACAGCAGAGGACCCAGAACTGATCCCTGCGGAACTCCACTTGTAACTGGGCTCCAGGCTGAATATTTGCCATTTACCACCACTCTCTGACTTTGACCGGTTAGCCAGTTTTCTATCCAACTGGCCAAATTTCCAACTATCCTATGCCTCCTGACTTTCCGCATAAGCCTACCATGGGGAACCTTATCAAATGCCTTACTAAAATCCATGTATATTACATCCACTGCTCTACCCTCATCCACATGCTTGGTCACCTCCTCAAAGAATTCAATAAGACTTGTAAGCAGTGTCTTTCCAGATACTCATAAATCCTATCCCTTAGTACCCTTTCCATTACTTTGCCTACCACCGAAGTAAGACTAACTGACCTGTAATTCCCGGGGTTATCCCTATTCCCTGTTTTGAACAGGGACACAACATTCGCCACTCTCCAGTCCCCTGGTACCACCCCTGTTGACAGTGAAGACGAAAAGATCATTGCCAACGGCGCTGCAATTTCCTCTCTTGCTTCCCACATAATCCTAGGATAAATCCCGTCAGGCCCGGGGGACTTGTCTATCCTCAAGTTATTCAAAATGTCCAACACATCTTTCTTCCTAACAAGTATCTCCTCTATGCCTGTCTCTTTGTTGGCTACGTAGAGCAGTTGATCTTCCGTAATTACACCGGCACCACTCCCCACCTCTTCCTCCGCTACATTGATGACTGCATTGGCGCCACCTCGTGCTCCCGCGAGGAGGTTGAGCAATTCATCAACTTCACCAACACATTCTACCCTGACCTTAAATTTACCTGGACCATCTCTGACACCTCCCTCCCCTTCCTGGACCTCTCCATCTCCATTAATGACGACCGACTTGACACTGATATTTTTTACAAACCCACCGACTCCCACAGCTACCTGGATTACACCTCTTCCCACCCTACCTCTTGCAAAAATGCCATCCCGTATTCCCAATTCCTCTGCCTCCGCCGTATCTGCTCCCAGGAGGAGCAGTTCCACCATAGAACACACCAGATGGCCTCCTTCTTTAGAGACCGCAATTTCCCTTCCCACGTGGTTAAAGATGCCCTCCAGCGCATCTCGTCCACATCCCGCACCTCCGCCCTCAGACCCAACCCCTCCAACTGCAACAAGGGCAGAACGCCCCTGGTGCTGACCTTCCACCCTACCAACCTTCGCATAAACCAAATCATCCGCCGACATTTCCGCCACCGCCAAACAGACCCCACCACCAGGGATATATTTCCCTCCCCACCCCTCTCCGCCTTCCGCAAAGACCGTTCCCTCCGTGACTACCTGGTCAGGTCCACGCCCCCCTATGACCCACCCTCCCATCCTGGCACTTTCCCCTGCCACCGCAGGAACTGTAAAACCTGCACCCACACCTCCTCTCTCACCTCCATCCAAGGCCCTAAAGGAGCCTTCCACATCCATCAAAGTTTTACCTGCACATCCACTAATATCATTTATTGTATCCGTTGCTCCCGACGCGGTCTCCTCTACATTGGGGAGACTGGGCGCCTCCTAGCAGAGCGCTTTAGGGAACATCTCCGGGACACCCGCACCAATCAACCAAACCGCCCCGTGGCTCAACATTTCAACTCCCCCTCCCACTCTGCCGAGGATATGGAGGTGCTGGGCCTCCTCCACCGCCGCTCCCTCACCACCAGACGCATGGAAGAAGAACGCCTCATCTTCCGCCTCGGAACACTTCAATGTGGATTTCAACAGCTTCCTCATTTCCCCTTCCCCCACCTCATCCTAGTTTCTAACCTCCAGCAAAACTGTCCCCTTGACTTGTCCGGACTTGTCCGACCTGCCTAGCTCCTTTTCCACCTATCCACTCCACCCTCTCCTCCCTGACCTATCACCTTCATCTCCTCCCCCACTGACCTATTGTACTCTATGCTACTCTATCCCCACCCCCACCCTCCTCTAGCTTATCTCTCCACGCTTCAGGCTCTCTGCCTTTATTCCTGATGAAGGGCTTTTGCCCGAAACGTCGATTTCGAAGCTCCTCAGATGCTGCCTGAACTGCTGTGCTCTTCCAGCACCACTGATCCAGAATCTGGTTTCCAGCATCTGCAGTCATTGTTTTTACCAAGTATCTCCTCTAGCTTACCAGTCCATTTCATACTCTCCTCTTCAACAATACGGTCCCTCTCATTTGTAAATACTGAAGAAAAGTACTCATTCAAGACCTCACTTATCTCTTCCGACTCAATACACAGTCTCCCACTACTGTCCTTGATCGGACCTACCCTCGTTCTCGTCATTCTCATGTTTCTCACATACGCCTAAAATGCCTTGGGGTTATCCTTGATCCTATCCGCCAAAGATTTTTCATGCCCTCTCTTAGCTCTCCTAATCCCTTTCTTCAGCTCCCTTCTGGCAATCCTGTATCGCTCCAATGCTCTGTCTGAACCTTGTTTCCTCAACCTTATGTAAGCCTCCTTCTTCCTCTTTACAAGACATTCAACCTCCCTCGTCAACCAAGGTTCCCTCACACGACCATCTCTTTCCTGCCTGACAGGTACATACATATCAAGGACACGTCGTATCTGTTCCTTGAAAAAGTTCCACATTTCCACAACATCCTTCCCTGACAGCCTATGCTCCCAACTTATGCTCCTCAGATCCTGTCTTACAGCATTGTATTTACCCTTCCCCCAATTGTAAAACCTACCCTGTTGCACGCACCTATCTCTCTCCATAACCAAGGTGAAAGTCACAGAAGTGTGGTCACCATCACCAAAACGTTCACCCACTAACAAGCCCATCACTTGTCCCGGTTCGTTACCAAGTACCAAATCCAATATGGCCTCCCCTCTGGTCGGGCAATCTACATACTGAGTTAGAAAAGCTTCCTGTACACACTGCACAAACACTGCCATATCCAATCTACTTGATCTAAAGAGCTTCCAATCAATGTTTGGGAAGTTGAAATCACCCATGACTACTACCCTGTGGCTTCTGCACCTTTCCAAAATCTGTTTCCCAATCTGTTTCTCCAAAATACCATTATCTCATCGAGACTGATTACTAAACTTAGTGATCTTGGACTAAGCCCCATTCACTGCAACTGAATCTTCAGTTTCCTGACCCACAGGCCACAATCAGTGAAGATTGGGGACAATAATTCATATTGAGGGAATGATGCACTGTCAGAGGGTCAGTATTGAGGGAGTGCTGCACTGTCAGAGGGTCAGTACTGAGGGAATGCTGAATTGTTGGAGAGTTAATACTGAGGGAGTGCTTAGCAATTTGAGTTTCAGTTCTGAGGGAGTGCTGCACTGTCGAAGGTCAATACTGTGGAAATGCTGCATTGTCAGAGGGTCAATACTGAGGGAATGCTGCACTGTTGGAGGGTCAGTATTGTGGGAAAGCTGCACTGTTGAAGGATCAGTACTGTGGGAATGCTGCTCTGTCAGAGGGTCAGTACTGAGGGAGTGCTGCACTGTTGGAGGGTCAGCACTGAGGGAGTGCTGCGCTGTTGGAGGGTCAGCACTGACGGAGTGCTGCACTGTCGGAGGGTCAGCACTGACGGAGTGCTGCACTGTTGGAGGGTCAGCACTGACGGAGTGCTGCACTGTCGGAGGGTCAGCACTGAGGGAGTGCTGCACTGTTGGAGGGTCAGTACTGTGTGGATACTGCACTGTTGGAGGATCAGCACTGAGGGTGTGCTGCACTGTCGGAGGGTCAGCACTGAGGGAGTGCTGCACTGTTGGAGGGTCAGCACTGACGGAGTGCTGCACTGTCGGAGGGTCAGCACTGACGGAGTGCTGCACTGTTGGAGGGTCAGTACTGTGTGGATACTGCACTGTTGGAGGATCAGCACTGAGGATGTGGTGCACTGTTGGAGTGTCAGTAATGTGAGAATGTTGAATTGCCAGAGGGTTAATACTGAAGGAGTGCTTTATAATTGGGGTGTCAGTTCTGAGGGAGAGCTATGCTATCATTCTTAGATTTTTGGATGCAATGCTAAGTTTAAACCCTCATTACTCCTTCAGGCAGATGTAAAAGGTCTACAATGCCTCTGAAGAAAAGCAGAGTAGTTATCAATCAACGAGTGTAGAAATATATAAAAGTACTTTGAGATGTGGCCTTAAGGTCATGACGAGAACATTTGAGTTCGGCAATCTTGCATTCCCAGCGAGGACCTGACAAAAGGGCACGTCAGGGATTGACTTGATGGCGAAAGTAAGGACTGCAAATGCTGGAGATTAGAATCGAGAGTGTGGTGCTGGAAAAGCACAGCAGGTCAAGCAGCATCCGAGGAGCAGGTGAATCGACAGTTTGGGCAAAATCCCTTCATCAGCAATGAGACTGGGAGCCTCGGGGGTAGAGAGATAAATGGGAGAGAGGTGGGGCTGGGGGGAAGGTAGCTGGGAGTGCAATTGGTGGATGAGGTGGGGGTATAGGTGATAGATCGGAGAGGAGAGTGGAGTGAATAGGTGGGAAGGAAGATTGACAGGTAGGACAGGTCATGGGCGGTACTAAGATGGAAGGTTGGAACTGAGATAAGGTGGAGTGAGGGGAAATCAGGAACCTGGTGAAATACACATTGATGCCGTGGGGTTGGAGGGTCCCAAGGCAGAAGATGAGGTCTTCTCCCTTCAGGCATTGGGTGGTTTGGGAGTGGCGATGGAGGAGGCTCAGGACCTGCATATCCTTGGCGAAGTGGGAAGGGGAATTAAAGTGACTTGTTGGCATTGTGTCCCTAATTCCAGTCTCTGCTTTGTTTGGTTTCCACTTACCTCAGATCTCTGAATTTATCCTACTCTGCAAATTCCTGTATGCAAGTGCCATTGTTGAAAAAATGACAGGGGAACTGTTGATTCTGGACAGCTTGATCCAGCACATCTGCTCCCGAATCCCAGGTCGGCAAGTTTTAGACTGCTTGGCACAGATAACAAAAAAAGAAGCAGCATTCTTAAAGTTTAATAACGTAACAGAATCTTCAAACCTGTGGAACACATCCTTCCCAAATTGAGGTGTACAAAATCATGAGAGATATAGACAGGGTGGATAGAAAGAAGCTTTTTCCCAGAGTGGGGAACTCAATTACTATGGGTCACAAGTTCAAAGTGAGAGGGGAAAAGTTTAGGGGAGATATGCGTGGAAAGTTCTTCACACAGAGGGTGGTGGGTGCCTGGAACACGTTGCCAGCGGAGGTGGTGGGGGTGGGCACGATAGCATCTTTAAGATGTAAGCAGTAGGCTTGGAGGGCCGAAGGGCCTGTTCCTGTGCTGTAATGTTCTTTGTTCGTTGTTCTTTGAACAATTTATTTTGAACAAGCCAATGAAGATGGTGCACCCTTGCCACAATCATGCAGCTTGCTTTGTATATCCCAAGCATATTTTATTGTCTGATATTAAAATATGTTTCAGCAATTATGTGTCAAGGCTGTTTTTATTAAAATGCAACTTAATTGGCAGTAATTTTATTGTATGTGCCCAGTTTTGAGTGCATAATTTTCTCTCTGCCCTGGTACTAATTTCTGAGAACCTCGTGTTTTCTTTATCAGATGTATAATAGCTAGTCTCTGCTGATTACAAGCTTATGGAATCTTTGCTTGATGTTAAGCTAACCTGAAATCAGTTCAGAAAGCTACTTAATATGGTTGTGCAGAAATGAGTGCCCAAGATAATTACATTGTTTTGCTCTGTCTAACTATTTGGGCTAAAGCCCAAAGGCTCACCTGAAAACTAATCCATCAAACAGGATGGAACTCTGGTTTGCTCTGCTGAGGTAAAGCCATAATGCCTTCAGGTAACAAAAACTTTGGAGAAAACTTCAGGAGAAAAAAAACATCAGAACTCAATGTCCTTTGTACTGAATCCCTACAGTGTGGAAACGGGCCCTTCAGCCCAACAAGTCCACATCAACCCTCTGAAGAGTAACCACCCAGACCCACTCCCCTAACTATCACATCCCTGAACACTCTGGGGCAATTTAACATAGCCAGTTCACTTAACTAGCACCTCCTTGAATTGTGGGAGGAAACTCACACAGACACAGAGCGAATGTGCAAACTTCACACAGACAGTTGCCTGAGGCTGGGATTGAACTCAGGTCCCTGGTGCTGTGAGGCAGCAGTGCTAACCACTGAGCCACCATGTCATTCCTGATTTTAATGAATGTTCACATACTAAATTCATGCCACTTGCAAGGATTATCAAAATTAAAATTAAATATTTCCTTTCAACCAGAATTATAACCCAAGGATCCCTAAATGTTTCACTGTGGGTCCCACCGCAAGCACCCATTGCAAAATGCTGTCTAAGTCACCATACCCACTACAGTATATCCCTCAATAACCCCTAGTCCTGAACAAAATCCTACTTGGTCTAGAGGTAGAAGGACAAGGGCAGCAGATATGTGGAAACAACATCCCATGCAAAACATAACACAGAACATAACACATAGAACTGTACAGCACAGGAACAGGCCTTTCAGTCCATCTATGCCAACCATGATGTTATTCTAAACTAGTTTTGCCTGCCTGCACATGGTCCGTATCCCTCTATTCCCCATATTTGTCTAAATGCCTCAAATTTCACTATTTTTTCTGCTTCCACCACCTCCTAGTCAGAATATTATGGCAAGTAACTCACCTCTTGACTCTCCAAAGCCTATCCACCATTTACAAGGCACAAGTGCAGCCCTAACAACACTCAAAAAGCTTAACACCATCCAAGACAAAGGAACTCATTTGATTGGCACCACATCCATACGCATCCACTCCCTCCACCATCAATGCTCAGCAGCAACAGTGTGTACTATCTACGAGATGGGCTACAGAAATTCACCAAGGATCCTCAGACAGCACCTTCCCAATCCATGACCATTTAGAAGGACAAGGGCAGCAGATATGTGGAAATAACATCCCATGCAAATTCCCCTCCAAGCACTCACCATCCTGACTTGGAAATATATCGCTGTTTCTTTATTATTGCTGGGCCAAATCCTGGAATTCCCTCCCTAAGGGCATTGTGGGTCATCTTGAATGGCTCAAGAAGGCAGCTCACCAGCACCTTCTTAAGAGCAACTAGGAACAGGCAATAAATGCTGGCCAGTTAATGGTATCCCACATCTCATGGATGAATGAGAAAATATATCTTCTAATTCCCGTGTATTGCAGGTAAAGGAAGACTCTCTCTCACTCCAAGTACTACATACCAGTTAAGAAAAGGAATCTGTACAAAGCAACTTTACTCAATCCAGGAATCCAAGCCTCTCAAAAATGGCATGTTCAACTATCAGCATCAGTCCTTCAGTAATTTTCATTATTGTCATTGCATGTTTAACCAACTGCTCTTCATGAGCAAGTTGAAGACTGATCTGTATATCTTTTGTTAACTTCTATCTTATTGAACTCACCTCTTCATTCTAACCTGTGTGCGCATGTCTTGCATTATTAAATATGCTCACATTTAATAATTAATGGATTCTGTCATTTTGCTAATTCACGAAAAGCTGGTTAAATTTGCACTTTTTTAAAGCATAAGATTATTTGGGTACCTTGTCTGGAACCATATTAAATTGAAGAATCTTACCTGGGGGTCTGGTCACTACATTACATTTCCTGTCCCCTGCACATTCAAGGAGCTTTTCAATCCATTTTACACGTTATCACTATGGTTATGGAAGGAAATGTTTCTGCCATTTTGTGCACAGCGAGATCCCAGAGTAAGCAATGACATAAATTGAATCCCCTTATGACTGATGATATTTCATAAAAATCTGGAATTAAGAGTCTAATGATGACCATGAATCCTTTGTTGGAAAAACCCAGCAGGTTCACTAATTCCCTTCAGGGGAGGAAACTGCTATCCTTACCTGGTCCGACATACACGTGACTCCAGGCACACAGCAATGTGGTTGACTCTTAACTGCCCTCTGGGCAATTAGGGATGGACAATAAATGCTGCCTGGGAAGCGATGTCCTCATTCTGAGAATGAACAAAAAAAAAGTGGATATTCTGTTTAGATTCTGTTGATGAGAACTCTTCTGCTTTTATCAAATCATTCCATTTGTTCTTTTATTTCCACCTGATCCAGCATTTGATTCAGCATTTCAGTACAGGGGCTGGTATTTATTGGAGGTGTTGGGAGTTTCATCTTGCTGTTTAGAGGTGACCTTTAGGGAACATCTCCTGTATTAAATACCACTAAGGCACCTTAGTGGTACCACCAGGAATGGCCTTCCCCTTGGATCATGATCCCAGAGATCGGCAAGCAAAAGGTGCCAACCCATCAGAGACTGGCCTCTCGAATGCAAGGGGACTGACAGCAGGGCGGTGATGACTTCTATTGAGAGGGCACCCAGTTGAGATCTTAGGTTTCTCACTGGATCTGAGGTCACAGGTAGCTGATGTAGGGCGGAAGGCTGGAGCATGTCAGGGTAGTAGTGGGGTTCGACAGTGAAGACTGAAGCATGGCTCTCAGAGAAAGATTCCCCCCTTACCTGAAGCTAGTTCCCTCGATCAGCCTCCGAGTATCTTCAAAGACTTCCCCTTCTTTAGCCTGGGGCAGCATGGTGGCTCAGTGGTTAGCACTGCTGCCTCACAGTGCAAGGGACCCAGGTTCAATTCTAGCCTTGGGTAACTGTCTGTGTGGAGTTTGCATGTTCTCTCCATATCTGTGCGGGTTTCCTCCGGGTGCTCTGGTTTCCTCCTACAGTGAAAAGATGTGCAGGTTAGGATGGATTACCCATAGTTTTCAGGGATGTGTAGGTTAGGTGCATTAGACATGGAAAATGTAGGGACGGGTTGGTGTGGATATGTTGGCCTGTTTCCACACTGTGGGGATTCTATGATTCCCTGGTCCCTGGCAGCAGCAAGGAACATGTTAGTGGGTTAGCCTGCAGTGCACCCTCATTGTGAGACTCCCCATTCACTGCTGGGTTTATCCCAATGACAACAAGATAAAGCCCATTTGTGGGCATCTATAATCCACACAAGAGTCATTGCTGTCGACAGAGGTGTGGAGTACTCCCTCCATGAGTTTAGTCAGGGCGGTGTAGGGAAGATGGCAATCCCTACATTCCAACTCCTCCCTGATCAAATGTCTCCACCACCAAATTTTCCAAGGTGGCACTAAATTTCCCCTAATGTCTCATCCAATGAGCATCACTTCAAACAATGTGCTCTCTTTCTGTAAGTACCTTAAATGTCAGTCTGGTTTATCGAAATTTCCATGACGTGCTTCAGAGATGATAGCGCTGTCACCGAGTCACAATGACACTCTGTTACGTTCCACCACCTAGTGATGGACTGTCAAGGAGCATCTCAGAGTAGCTCACACACACTGGGTAAATTTCAAATACAGCTTTTGCTTTACATAAATAACGCTCTCAAAAAACCAAAGGAATGGGAATAAGCAAGCAGGAGATACATGGGAACAGCAACCCCTGCAACTTCCCCTCAAAGTCACTCACCATACTGACTTTGGAAATATATCACTGTTCCTTCAACATCGCTGGGTCAAAATCCTGGAACTCTCTCCCTGAGGGCACTGTGGGTCTCCTTACACCATATGGACAAGAAAGCAGCTCATCATCGCCTTGTCAAGGACAATGAGGGACAGGCAATAAATACTGCCCTGCGACCATTGGGTGAATTAAAATGAATAATCTTTTGTAGTGCTGTTGGTTCAGGGACCTATGTTGTTCAGTAAACTGGGAGAATTCATTACTATTCCTCAAATAATGCCGTGGGGCTGTTTCAAGCTCTGAGTGCAAAGGTCGACTGGACTTCAGTGATAAAACTACACTGAAGCTTATCCATTCTGACAAATTCTAAGCCTGCAGTGGCAAAGAAAAGGCACGAGGTATTGATTTAAAAAAATTAGCTGCAAGTGATTTGTACAGATGTTTCTGATCAGAAACAAAAACAGAAGTTGCTGGAAAAGCTGAGCTGAAGAATTCTGAGGAAGGGTCACCAGACCCATAATGTTCACTCTGATTTCTCTCCACAGATGCTGCCAGACCTGCTGAGCTTTTCCAGCAACTTCTGATTTTGTTTCTGATTTACAGCATCTGCAGTTCTTTCATTGTTTCTGATCAAGCTGTTCTGGAAGATGTTACTGTCCACCTCCGGGGCATCATGGGATTTGAGCCCAAGCCTTCTAGCTCTGTAGCTAGGACCCTTCTATTGTTCCACAGGAATCCAAGGGGCTTGGACATACAAAACAAAGAGAACCAAGAACAATACAGCACAGGAACAGGCTCTTCGCCCCTCTAAGCCTGCACTGACACATTTTTCCCTTCCATACTAAAACTTCTTCATTTCCAGGATCCATGGCTCTCTATTCCCTTCCAATTCATGTGCTCATCCAGGTGCTTCTTGAATGCTGTTACTGTGTCTGCTTCCACCACCTCCTCTGGCAGTGTGTTCCAGGTACTCACCAACCTTTGTGTGAAAAACCTGACTCATACATCTCTTTTAAACTTCCCCCAACCCCGAACTTTGAACCTGTGTCTCCTAGTAATTTACCCATCCATCCTGGGAGAAAAAGTCTCATAATTTCCAAGCTATCCATGCCATTCACCATCTTATAAACTTCCATCAGGTCACCCCTCAACCTCCTGTATTCCAGTGAAACCAAACTCAGTCTATTCAAATTTTCTTCATAACTAAAATCCTCCATACCAGGCGACATCCTGGTAAACCTTTTTTGCCCATCCAAAGGATCCAAATCCTTCTGGTAGTGTGGTGACCAGAACAGTACACAATGTTCCAAATACGGCCTAACTAAAGTTCGATAATGCTGCAGCATAACTTGTCTATCCTAATACTCCATTCCCCTTCCATTAAAGGCAAGCGTGCCATAGGTCTTTTTTACTGCCTTATCTCCCTGCACTGCCACCTTCCGTGATCTGTGGACCTGCACACCCAGATCCCTCTGCCTTTCAATACTCCTAAGGATTCTGCCATTCACTGTATACCTTTCACCCGTGCTTGATCTTCCAAAATGCATCACCTCGCATTTGTCCGAACATGCTCACAACTGATTGGGACTCAATCAGTTTTGCATCCAATGGTATTCATTCAAGTTTGAGAATAGGCAATCGTTTATATCTATTAGCATCTGTCAGAGCATTTGTCTTTCTCTGTAATATACTGGAATTTGTCGCTAATATAACCATAACATCTGCTGTGCTGTGCCAGCTCAGTTAATGAAGCTATCTCTGTTCAGTGGGGGGTTTCCTGAAGGTTTTCATAATTTAATAATTTAACAACAATGACAGTGATTGTAAACAGTGGGGACACATAAAGGCAATGGAAAACCTGAAATCTCTGCACACAATGTCACTGCTCCAAGAAGCAGATAACATTTAGACAACGGTGATGAAGAAAAGGAGGAGCATATCTTGCTCGAAGTACTTCACCAGTTCATAGCGAATATGTTGTTTCAAAACAAAGGGGTTTGAATCTTGTTAGGAAAAGTTAATTTTGTTGCCAATATCCTTCTTAAGACCTAATGTGGAGGAAAAGGTATTGGACTGGGTCACTATATAAGGTCACCCCTCAGCCTCCGATGTTCCAGGGAAAACAGCCCCAGCCAATTCAGCCTCTCCCTGCAGCTCAAAACCTCCAACTCTGGCAAAATCCTTGTAAATCTTTTCCGAACCCTTTCAAGTTTCACAACATCCTTCAGATAGGAAGGAGACCAGAACTGCACACATCAACCACCTGATGAAGGAGCAGCGCTCTGAAAGCTAGTGCCTCCAAATAAACCGGTTGGACTATAACCTGGTGTTGTGCGATGTATAACTTCTTAAGACCAGAAGACATGGGAGCAGAAATAGGGCATTCAGCCCACTCAGCCTGCTCCGCTCCACCACCCAACTGGATCCCATGGCGTGGACGTGCTGGTGTTGGACTGGGGTGGGCAAAGTCAGAAGTCACATGACACCAGGTTATAGTCCAACAGGTTTATTTGAAATCACAAACTTTGGTAACATTGCTCTATTGTCAGGTGAAGTGACTTAACTTGACAAAGGAGCAGCGCTCTGAAAGCTTGTCATTTGAAATAAACCTATTGGACTATGACCTGGTGTCATGTGACTTCTGACCTCAATGGGATCATGGCTGATCTGATCATCTGCAACCCCACTTCCCTGCCTTTTCCCCATGACCCTTGATCTCCCCCCCATACCGATTAATAATCTGTCTTGCTAAGCATTGAATATACTGAATGACCCAGCCCTTTGCAGTAAAGAAGTCCACACATGCACTACCCTCTGAGAAAAGATAATCCCCCTCATCTCAATCTAAATTGTGTGATCCCTTATTCTGAGATTATGTTATCGGATCCTGGACTGTCCCATGAGGGGAAATAACCTTCCTGCATCTACCCTGTCAAGTCCCCTATGAGTCTTGTATATTTTAACAAGGTTGCCTCTCATTTTTATATGTACCAAAATGTTCATACAAAACCTGCACATTTATTCTTCATAAGATAGTCATCCCCTCATATCCAGTATCAGTTGTATGAACCTTCTCTGGACTGCCTACAATGTCACAGAACATAGAACATTAGAGTGCAGTACAACCCCTTCAGCCCTCAATGTTACATCGACCTGTGGAACCAATCTGAAGCCCATTTAATTCCATTATAGTCCATATGCCTATCCAATGACCATTTAAATGCCCTTAAATGTCAGTCGATCGTAGGTAAGGGCTATAAAACTATTCACAGTATTCCACTAATGATTAATGCCTTGTCTAAATTTAGTAAAACCCCCCCAACTTTTATATTTCATTTCCTTTGAAATAACTGTCAGCATTCCATTTGCCTTCCCCATTACCTGCTGAACGTGGACGCTAGCTTTCAGTGACTCATGAGCAGGGTCTTGTAAATCCCTCTGAAGTATCTGAAAAAAGGAAAAGAGAAGCTGGGCAGCTGTACAGAAGGAAGTCAAGGTACAGCCACCAAGGTAGAGAAATTGAATTTGAGGATGCTTAACTATTAGTGAAGCACAGATATCTCAAAATGTTTGGGTCAAGAGAAGGTTACAAATACAGAGAAGGACCAGTTCATGGAAATGTTATAGCCCACCAGCATAAGGGATGTAGCCCAAACAACAAGGAAGAGGATGGTCTAAAATTCAATTATTTCCTGTTCTGAAGAAGGATAAAACATTAACTGTTTTATCTCCAAAGCTGCTGCCAGACCTGCTACGTTTCTCCAGCATTTAATCATTTCGAGGTTTATACTATCCAACACATCCCCACCCCCACACTCCCACATGTACACACACACACCCTCACACACACAAACACACTCTCTCTCACAAAAACACACACAGGCACACACACACATTCTCTCTCTCTCACACACACACACAGACACATATATTCTCACACACACACACACCCTCACACACACACAAACACTCTCTTGCTCTCTCTCTCTCCCACACACACACACTCTCTCACAAAAACACACACACACACATTCTCTCTCTCAAACACACACAAACACCCACAACCATACACCCACACACACTCGTAGACACACTCACATACACACACTCTCTCTCTCACACACACACATCAACACACATACACCCCTGACACTCTCGTTCTCTCTCTCTCACACTCACACACACACCCAACACCAACACACACACACTCTCTCTGACACACACACACACACACACACAAACACGACAAGTGGAGGTGTGGGGAAGGACTTGATGAGGTGCTCATCCTTATTGATAATATGTTGCAGGCCACGAAGAACATGACGTAGTTTTTCGGCTCCTGGGATGTATTGGAGAACGAATAGTACCCTGTTGGGAGCAGCTCGTGTCTGACTCCTGAGGAGGTCATTACAGTTTCTTGCTGTGGCATGTCGGAACTAGCGGTTGATGAGTTGAGCATTGTACCCTGCTCTAATGAGGGCATCCTTGAGTACTTCCAAGTGCCCATCACAGATCCTGTGTATGCTTAGGGACTATCCGTAGGGGATGGCTGTTTTAATATGTTTCGGGTGGAAGATGGAGAAATGTAGCATCATGAGGTTATCCGTAGGTTAGTGGTAGAGTGAGGTGCTGAGGTGCCCATCCTTGATGGAGATGCATGTGTCCAAGAATGCGACAGATAGCAGAGAGTAGTCCATGGTGAGTTTGATGGTGGGATAAAACGCATTGATATCACTGTGTAGTTGTTTCAGTGACTTTTCACCATGGGTCCAGAGGAAGAAAATGTCATTAATGTATCTGGTGCATAGTGTTGGTCAAAGGTCCTCTGTAGAGAAGAAGTCTTGTTCGAACCTGTGCATGAAAGTTTGGCATTTTGGGGTGCAAATTTTGTCCCTATGGCTGTTCTGTGTGTCTGGATGAACATCTGGTTGTCAAAGATGAAAATGTTGTGTTTAAGGATGAAGCAGATGAGTTGTAGGATGGTGCTTGGAGATTGGCAGTTGTTGGTATTGAGTACTGAGGCTTAGTGAGTTTTGAGAAGATTTGTAGGTCAGGTTGAGGTTCTGGATGTAGGTTTGCTCGCTGAGCTGGAAGGTTCATTTCCAGACATTTTGTCACCCTACTAGGTAACATTTTCAGTGGGTATCCAGACGAAGCACTGCTGCTGATTCCTGCTTACTATTTATATGTTTGGGTTTCTTTGGGTTATTGATGCCATTTCCTGCAGTGATGTCATTTCCTGTTCTTTTTCTCAGAGGGTGGTAGATGGGGTCTAACTCGATGTGTTTGTCAATAGGGTTCCGGTTGGAATGCCATACTTCTAGGAATTCTCGTGTGTATCTCTGTTTAGCTTGTCCTAGGATGGTTGTGTTGTCCCAGTTGAAGTGGGACAAACAAAACTAATGTAATTTACAAAAATACAAAAAGACCCCATACAGATAACAAGCAAAACTAATGTCATTTACAAAATATCATGCAAGAACTGTAACAAACATTACATTAGACAAACAGGCAGAAAACTAGCCACCAGGATACATGAACATCAACTAGCCACATGACATGACTCTCTCCCACTAGTATCCATACATACAGATAAGGAAGGACACCACTTTGACTGGGACAACACATCCATTCTAGGACAAGCCAAACAGAGACACGCACAAGAATTCCTAAAAGCATGGCATTCCAACCAGAACTCTATCAACAAACACATCAAGTTAGACCCAATCTACTACCCCCTGAGAAAAAGAACAGGAAATGACACCATCACCACAGGAAAGGACAGCACCAACACAAAGAAACCCAAACATATAAATAGAAAGCAGGAATCAGCAGCAGTGCTTCACCTGGAGGCCCACTGAAGATGTAACCTAGCAGGATAATGAAACGTCTGGAAATGAGCCTTCCAACTCAGCGAGCAAACTTACATCCAGTACTGAGGCTGTTGCCGCGATGCCGTCATATTGGGAGATGCTGGTCTAGAGTGCCAAACCTTTCATCGTGACGAGGAATGTTCCCGGTTCGACTGGTCCGTGGGTGCTGAGTTCCTGTAAGAAATCTGTAGTGTTGCGACAGAAGCTGGAGGTCCCCTGTACAAGGGTTTCAAGATGCCCTCATCATAGCCAGAGAGGTTCTTACATAGGGCCCCATTGCCTGATACGATGGGACATCCTGGTGTGTTGGCTTTGTGTATCTGTGGAAGGCAGTAGAAGTTCCTATGCGAGAAGTATGTGGGATGAGGGTGCATAGAGAACTCTGAAGGACTGGATCCAAAGTCCTGATCAATGTATTTAGTTCATGGGTGTGCTCTTTGGTCGGATCAGCCGGTAGTTGCCTGTAGTGTTCCTGGTTGTTCAGTTGTCGGTACACTTCCTTGCAGTAATCTGTTCTATTCTGAATGGCAATGACTGCGAAGAACAGACTGGATCAACTGGGCTTATACTCACTGGAATTTAACAGAATGAGGGGGAATCTCATGGAAACATATAAAACCCCAAAGAGACTGGGCAGGCTAGATATAGGAAGAATGTTCACAATGTTGAGAAGTCTGAAATTATGGGTCACAGTCTAAGAATAAGGGTAAGCCAGTCTGGACTGAGATGGGGAAGAATTTCTTCGCTCAGAATCTCTTCTCTCCCACAGGAAGCTGTTGGGGCCAATTCATTAGATAGATTCAAGAGGGAACTGGATGTAGCCCTTGCAGCTAAAGAGATGAGGGGGAATGGGGAGAGGGTGGGAATGGGATACTGAGATTGCATGATCAGCCATGATTGTATTGAATATTAATGCAGATTCGAAGGGCCGAATGGCCTACTCCAGCACCTTTTCTCTATGTTTCCATGTTACAGCCAGTGACAGAATGTTTTAGTGATGTCAGGTTTCAGAATTACAGCACTGTAACAGGCCATTCAGCTCTAGGTGAGGTGGCTTCCTCCAATTCTTCATCTCATCCTGTTACCTTCACCTTCACAGAATCACAGGACTGCTACCATTCTACCATTCAGTCCATCAGACCCTGCCAGCTCTCCGAATCCTGCGATAGGGTGAGGGTTATCAAATAACTATATAACTCTCTTTTCAGCATCTTGAATGAATCTGCCACTAACAGTCTCCCTGGCAGTAAATTCTGGATCCGCAACCATTTATCATGTGGAGTAGTTATACCTCTCATCACTTTTGCTTTTTTTGCTAGATCTATGCCCTTAATCCTTTCAATAATGGGGACATTTTCTCCCAGTTTTCTGTCCAGTGATCTCATGATTTTGTGTAGTTCTGTCAGATTTCCTCTCTTCCTCAAGGAGCACTGTTCCAGTTTCTCCAGTCCATCTTCACAACTGAAATTTCTCAACACAGACTCATGGAGTCATACAGCAAGGAAACAAACCCTTCGGTCCAACCTGTCTAAACTAAACTATTCCCACCTGCCTGTACTTGGCCCATATCCTTCCAAACCTTTCCTATTCATGAACTTTTCCAAATGGCTTTTAAATGCTGTAACTGGTCTGACAACTGCACCATTTAAGTTCAGAGATGGTTACTGAGAGTGGTAAACTCAGCCCGGACAGTCACAAAAACCAACCTCTCGTCTATAAAATCCATCTACCAGGCCCGCTGTCAAGGATAAACCGCCAGCATTCTCAAAGATCCATCCCACCCTGGCAATGTTTTTCTATAACCTCTATCATTGGGGAGAAGGTACAGAAACCTAAACACACGCACCAGCTGGTTTTGGAACAGTTTCTACCCTGCTGTTGTTGGAATACTGAATGGACTCTCAAACTCTTAACTTTCGCCTGTCCTGTGTTTTTGTTTTTGCTGCTGTTTACCTATTATTTACTTATCAACGCGACTTAACTCTGTGATCTGCCTGTGTTGCTCGCAAGGCAAAGCTTTTCACTGTGCCACAGTACATGTGACAATAAATTCAATTCAATTCAATTCAATTCAATTCAACTGTATCTGCATCCACTACGTCCTCTGGGAATCATTCCACACACGAACCACTCTCTGTGTAAAAAAATGTTGCCTTTCATGTCCTTCTTAAATCATTCTCCTCTCACCTTAAAAACATGCCCCTGGTTTCGAATCTCCCCACCCTAGGGGGAAAAAACTCTTATTATCCAGCTTATCTTTATCTCTCATGATTTTATAAACTTCAATAAGGTCACCCCTCAACCTCTTACGATCTAGTGAAAAATGCCCTAGTCATTCCAATTTATTTTTATATCTCAAACCCTCCAATCCTGGCAACATTGTGGTGAATGTCTTCTACTCTCTTTCCAATGTGTTCACATCCTACCCAAAGCGTGGTACCCCGGATTGTACACAGTACTCCAGCTGAGGCTGGGCTGGTGTCTTATAATTAGAGTGGTGCTGGAAAAGCACAGCAGGTCAGGCAGCATCTGAGGAGCAGGAAAATCGACGTTTCCGGCAGAAGACCTTCAGCAGGTGATTCCTGATGAAGGGCTCCTGCCCGAAACATCGACTTTCCTGCTCCTCGGATGCTGCCTGACCTGCTGTGCTTTTCCAGCACCGCTCTAATCTTGACTCTAATCTCCAGCATCTGCAGTCCTCACTTTCACCTAGTGTCTCGTAATGGCTAACAAAGGAAAATTACTGCAGCTGATGGAGCAGCACAGAGAGTGCTGGAGAAACTCAGCAGGTCTGATAGTATCTGTGGAGAGAGAAATAGAGCTGATATTTCAAGCCCAGTGTGACTCTTTTCTATCCCATCTCCAGCCTCTTTCAGTTCCAAAAAAGAGTCATACTGGACTCAAAATGTTAATTCGGTTTTGAGTTTCCTCCAGTGTTCTCTGTGTTTGTATCTTATACCTTTGAGTCCATTCTCTAACATGTATTTATTTGGCTTCTCTTTAAACACATCAAATGGTAAAAAAAATCAAGAAACAAAAAATGAAAAATGGGGAGATACAGACCAAAACAAGGTGAGGAGAAATCTGAGAGACAAATGAAAACATGGAAGTGACTGAGCGAGAGACAGTCAACTTACATATTTGCAGTAATTAATATTTCAGAAAATATTCTCATCTGTTATGTTTGCATTGTTCAGGGCAAGTTTAAATTTCAAACTCCAATTCATTGAACAAATGTTACATGAATGGTTCAGATCCACACGATGTTCAGTCCCATTGTATCCTAATAATGAACAATAACAGCTTAATGGGTAATTGATAAGCAAAAGCATTTCAAATGCATTCATGACACACAAACAGAAAGCATTTGTGTCTCTGATGAGGGAAGTGAAGATGGAATTGTCAAACCTTTACCTTGCTTTCAATTGGATTTGGAATGTCTAATTTTCAAAATGAATAGCAATTACTTTGCGCAATAAAACTTCCTGATTTGTGCACTAATTAATTATATAATGGGAGCTCAGCTTAGTGGGGAGCCGGTGATGGCTTCTTGAAGAATTGATAACGTAGGATTGGAGCGAAATACTCGAGCAGCCCTTCTCCTTTACATTTAATGAGAGAATTTGTTGATTAATCATTCTCGATTTGCCAAGAAGCAGTTTTTGTCATAGATCCTGATAATGCCACTTATGGTAAGCTTACACATCACCTTGGCTGGGCCACACATGAAGCATTGTTTGTAATCCATTTTACAAATAGAACATAATGACACAGAAAAAGTACTTACAGAACTGATGCCAAATCAGCAATGATGGCATTATCAGGATTAGAGTGAGCAAATTCTGGAGTAATAACTCTGAGAGGTGATCTACTGATTTGTTAAATTACGGGGTACTCTGTTAGAATAGACAAAGCTGTGGGGGGGGGGGGATGAAGAAATTGTCAAGACCAGTTTTTCAGTCCCAGGAGTCTTGATGCTTTAGCTTCTGTCTATGCTGTCCACAGATAATCGGAAGAAGCTTCCCTCAATGTGTGTTTGTTCAGTTCTGGAAACCTAGTCGGTATGGATGAGCTGGGCCAAAGGGGCCTTTCTCCGTGCTGTATACTTCTATGACCCTGTGGCTGTATGACAGCAGCATCCCTTTAATACGAACAGTATGCCTTTAAGATGTACAGGCCAGAAGATACATCTCTACTTGCACCTGCAGCAGTGCGCTAGGTGCAAGCTCAAATCTTTATAATGAAAAGGGATGCCATCTGTCTTGATGGCAACAGAGATAGAGAGGTGATCATAAATCAAGACTCCTGTGCCTGAAAAACTGCTCTTGACAACAGCATCCACCCCCCCCTCCCCCCAACCTCCTCTGTCTATCCTAACAGAGACTGTCAGCATCTCCCCACCTCATGATGCTTCCCCATCACTCCATCTATTCAAATACAGCAGCTGATGCAAAAGCAAAATGATTTGAATTCTGGAAATCTTCAGTCAGAAAACTGCGGAGAGCGAACTTTTCAGGCTGATGACCTTTCACTGGAATTGGTCAGTTCTGATCGGTCACAATCATATTAAATGGCAAAGCAGTCTCAGGGGGTTAATGACCTACTCCTGCTCCTATTTCTTAACTTCTTATATAAATACATATTGTTAGCATTCTTCAAACTGAATGCCTAAGTTTGCCGGTGATACCAAATTGCAGGGAAAAATAGGATTGCTACCAAAAAAAGATTAATTTCAAGGAAATTTATTGTTAGTAGGATTAGAGAAAAAAAATTAATATTAAAAAGTGTAACATTTCCTTCTATAGGAAGGATACTATTAAATTAGTGAGGGTGCAGAAAAGATTTACCAGGATGTTACCAGTCATAGAGGGGCTGAGTTATAGGAAGAGGCTGTATAGATTGGGACATGTTTCACTGGAACGTAGGAGGTTAAGGAGTGATCTGATAGAAGTTTATAAAATTATGAGGGTCGTAGATAAGGTAAATAACAAAGGTCTTTTCCCTAAGGTAGGGCAGCCCAAAACTAGAAGGCATTTAAAAGGGTCTTGAGGGGTAAGTTTTTACACAGCAAGTGCTTGGTATGTGGAATGAACTGCTGAAGGAAATGGTAGGTGCAGACACAGTTACAATGTTTTAACAACTTTTGAACAGGCATGTGAACAGGAAACAGGTACGTGGGCCACAAGCAGGTAAATGGGACTAGTTTAATTTGGGAAAATTGGTCAGCACGGATGACTTGTACCGAAGGGTCTGTTTCCAAGCTGTAAAACCCTATGACTATGATTGAGCTGTTGTGCAGACATTGTCAACATATGTGAAACAACTCAATATTTATTTTTGTTACAGAAACAAATGAAAACAATTTGTACATCGCTGAAACCCACTCTAGATTTCACTCATTCTGCCAGCTCACATTTTATTTGCTGCCCTTATCTCACTCCATCCAAGTTAACCTTCCCACTAACAGATAGATTTCCACCTCTGTTATCAGCATGTCCCGATTAATTCAGAGTGGGTCGGCTCTTTAAAGTAGAGCTGGAAAATCTAGTTACAACAAGCTATTTTGCAACAAATACATTTTAGTCCACCAAAGTAAAAGAGCAAATATTAGCATATTAGCAATAATTTATGTACATTTTAGGCCATGATTTGGAGGTGCCAGTATTGGATCGGGGTGAACAACGTCAGAAACCATGTGACACATTAAAGTCCGACAGTTTAATTTGAAATCACAAGCTTTCGGAGCGCTGTTATTTTGATGAAACCTCGTGATTTCAAAAAAACCTATAAACTGGTGTTGTGTGACTTCTGACCTTCTTCTAAGCCAGATTCTGGATTAGTGGTGCTGGAAGAGCACAACAGTTCAGGCAGTATCCAAGGAGCAGCGAAATCGACGTTTCGGGCAAAAGCCCTTCATTTTTACCTTCTTCTAAGCCAGACTAGTTGTCTATACTTAGTTCTTTTGGGATTTTTTTTAACCACGGTGTAGCTATTTCTAAGCTCCCTATTCTTGCATTGTTAATTTATTATAACCAATTTTCTTGTAAAGTTAACCCCAGCAATAAGGTTTCCCGAGATCCACTGTCAGTCCAAACGAACCTGCATTGATTCTAAAACATATGTACAACAGGAGACATCACGTTAGCTTTGGATGACAGTGTAAAATGAGACATTAATATCTTGGCAACTCTTTAAACATGTCCCCAAATTTTCATTCATTCGAAACCAATAGGGCAACTAACTAAAGGATGTGTTGAACAAATGGTCATGCTAACGTCACGTATTCGACATTATCATATAAAATCTGGATACTCAGCAGTCTTACACTCAAAATTCATAAACTCCAACCCACAGCCATGGACCTGCTAATACAATGCCAGAGTTATATGGTCTTTTTTCATTCAGTTACATTAGAAATCGCTTTCACAGATATTGGTGGGAGATATGTGGACAATATAGATAAACTATTTCCAATGGTTGGGCATTCTAGATCAAGAGGCACAGTCTGAGAATGAGGGCCAGACCATTCAGGAGAGAGGTTAGGAAGCTTTTCTACACACAAAGGGTGGGAGAGGTTTGGAACTCTCTTCCACATGTAGCAGCAGGTGCTGGATCAGTTATTAATTTTAAATCTGAGATTAGTAAACTTTTATTAATCAAAGGTATTAAGGGATACAGACCTAAGTCAGGTAAATAGAGTTCAACCATGATCTCATGGATGGTTGGAACAGGATTGAGGGGCTGGAATGCCTATACCTGTCCCAGGGGAGGGATGTTTCACACCCAAATTCAGTTGGACTGACCATGATGTAACAAGGATGGCTCATGTTGCATTGACAGATCAGTAGATGAATTCCATGGTAGAGCTGAATCATAGAATCCCTATCAAGTCCACAACAAACCTCTGAAGAGCATTCCACCCAGACCAACTCCTTACCCTATCCCTATAACTCTGCATTCCCCATGATTAATCCACCCAACATATGCATTCCTGGACACTATGGGCAACTTAGCATGGCCAATCGACCTAACCTGCACATCTTTGAATTGTGGGAGGAAAGCCACACAGACAAGGGGAGAACGTGCAAGCTCACACAAATAGTCACCCGAGGCTGGAATTGAACCCAGGTTCCTGGCGCTGTGAGACAGCAGTGCTAACCACTGAGCCAGCACGCTATGCAAGCTGTTGGAGCTGTAAAACCTGAAAGCTTTGCACACACCAATGTCTCACCAAATCCAGAGACTGGCCGTAATTTCCTTTCTTGATAAGCACCCAAACACTCTTAAATATGTAACCCAGGCAAACTCCGTGTCACCTTTCCATCCAATTGACTTATACACCACAATCACCCACTAATGAAGAATGAGTTTCTTAATCAAATGGCATGATTAATGGAGAGAACATGTAAGTTAGTTCAAAGTGTCAATTAAACATATCCTAATTCAGATTTTAGGATATTCACCCTTGATTAATTGTTAAGAAAGTGAGAGATGCAAATGAAAACAATTCGTACATCGCTGAAACCCACTCTAGACTTAGCTAATACTGCCAGCTCACATTTTATTTGCTGCCCTCATGACATTCCATCCAAGTTAACCTTCCCAATAACAGACAGATTTCCACCTTGAAGCTCTGTTATCAACTTGTCTTGATTGACTCAGGGTGGTTCGGTTCAATAAAGTGGAGCAGGACAAAAGTTACAACAGACTATTTTGCAAATAATACATGCTGGGCGAGGTGAATAGAATGGACGCATTTAATGGGAGGTGAGATAAATATATTGGGGGGGACAGGGGATTATGCTGAAAGTCTTTAATGAGAAAGAATGGGAAGAAACTGATGCAAAACATTGGGGCTCAATGATCTTTCTTTGCATGGGACTTTTACCTTGACTTCAGGGGTCACAAGGACAGATTATACAAATTTGGTCTGTTTTCTCTAGAATTTACAAGGTTAAGGGGTGATCTGTTCGAAGTCTTCAAGATAGTAACAGGAAAAGGCAGGGTAGATAAAGGGAAACAATTTCCATTGGTTGGGGATTCTAGATCTAGGGCTCAAAATCTGAGAATTATGGCCAGACCGTTCAGGAGAGATGTTAGGAAGCTCTTCGACACACAAAGGGTGGGAGAGGTTTGGAACTCTCTTCCACCAAATGGCAGTGGGTGCTAGATTGGTCATTTAATATAAGGGGTGACCTTATAATGGTTTATAAAATCATGAGGGGCATGGATAGGGTGAATAGACAAGGTCTTTTCCCTGGGGTGGGGGAGTCCAGAACTAGAGGGCATAGGTTTTGGAGGAGAGGGGAAAGATATAAAAGGGATCTAAGAGTCAACCTTCTCACGCAGAGGGTGATGCATGTATGGAGTGAGCTCCCAGAGTAAGTGGTGGAGCCTGGTACAACTACAGCATTTAAAAGGCATCTGGATGGGTATATGAGAAGGAAAGGTTTAGAAGGATGTGGGTCAAGAACTGACAAGCAGGACTAGATCAATTTAAGAAATCTGGTCTGCATGTGACAATAAAATCTAAAACTAAAATCTATGCCCTCTTAGTCCTCAATCCCATCAGTTAATGAAGTGATTATCTGTTTTTTTTTTAGCAAATATTTTGCGTATCCAACACAGGGTAGAGTGCTGAACTTATTCAATTCATAATTGGTTTGGGGGGATCCTTGTCTGCACAGATTGGTTGTTGTGTTTTCCTGTATTGCTGTAGAGACCATGTTTCAAAAATATTTATTCATTGTAAAGTAGTTTAGGATGTCCTAAGACAGTGGAAGTTATTACATAAGTGCAAGTTCTTTGTTTCTCTTTCCTGTCTTCACTCCTGGGCATCATGCCAGAGAGAGAGAGAGAGAGAGCAAGAAAAGCTGCTTGCATTATACAGGGTGCAGAGAAAAATAACTTGAGTAAATCTCAAGTGTAAAGGAGATGAGCTGTAAGAAAAAATTAAAGAAGTTTAAGCCTCACAGTCGATAAAGCTGATGGTTAAGCAGGAATCTCATTGAGGATATAAAATATTAAACGGTATATATACACATAGTGCAACCACAGCCCTACTTCAAATAATGCCAGAAGGGACCTAAATGGTAATAAGTAAAAGTAAATGTCTTTACTCAAAGTGATATATTTTTGAGAATATTTTAAGCAATCTTACTTTTTCGAAATTGTCTTCCTAAATCCCATTTGTCAGAAGGAATTTAAGAATTCATCCGACAACATAGCTCGTAGCAACTCCTTGCCTTATCAATAAAATAAGGCTTGAAAACTTGAAATCCAGAGTTGAAAGCAAAACTAGAATTAAAATTATTTCCAGATATCCAACTGCACTCATTCTCATGCTCATGATCCAATCTGTGCGAATCTACATTTAGTTTCATTAAAATTCATCTGCCGTACATACAATATATATTGAATCGTCCTACTTTGGTGTGGTTTCTTTGTCTCTTCAGAATATCATTCTTCAGGCATCATTACCAGACACTTGTCTGAAAAGTTTTTTTTTGTGTGTGTCTGTGTGTGATCATTCTTTCAGGCTTATTCCACATGCTGATGAATTTAAGACCTCCAGGAGTCTTCTATGACATGTACAAATTACATTATTAAAATCGTACAGCCGATCTGAGAATAGGTTATCTGTTCGTTGATTAGTTCACAGTTTATTCTGTTTCGTATTCATGCAGAAATTCACACAAGTACTTGCTGTTCAACATCTTCTGTGTGACTATTCTGACTGTAAGAAGCAGTGAGCCCTTTAGATCGGCAAGGTCATTTGGATATTCACACAACAGCAATAAGAGGCTCTGAGAATAAAAAAGAATTCTTGATTAAAATATGCAGTGAGCCATCCCAACGGAGTGCTAATCATAATAGAGTGAAGCCCTGTTATTGTCACTTTGTTTTCCTCGGCTTAACAAATTGTTCGTAATAATCAAAAGGCTTTACGGTTGGAGTGCATTCACTTTCTCATATCCGTCAAAATTAATTTAATCCCTCAGCTGGTGATGGGTTCCCACACTGTGCTTCGTTGATGTGAGATTACTCTTGAAGTTTGAAGCAAAGGTTGCACAAGGGAAATCAAATGTAGGTGCTGTGAGATCCCTCATAAATTGAGATGGAATGACTAACTCAGTGACCTCGATTTTAACCCTATGCTCCCTAACAGGGATATGGAGGGGGATTGTGCAGAATCCACACATTTTCTCCCCCATCCACACTTCTTATCGTGATGTTCGGCTGGAAGAATTGATGTGAGTACTGATGTTGTTATCACTGGAGTTCACAAACCAGTTGGCCAAACCTGATGAGATAGGCTTCAGAAAAGGACTGAAACACAATTTCGAGGCAATATGCATCTGCACTTTTGGAATCACAGAATTCTTATGGTGTAGAAGGAGGCCAATCGGCTCACTGTGCCTATACCAGTTCTATTATCCAGTCCAACTCCACTGCCAAGTGTCAATCTCCTGCCTTTTCCCCATATACCTGCACCCAGTCACTATCCAAAACAAAAGTCCAATGGCCTCTGGTATTAAAGACAACAAACACCTCTAACAGTGCAGCACTCTCTCAGTGCTGCATTGAAGACTCAGTCTAGGATTCACAAGCTCTCTATGTTTTTCTGAGCACTGAATTGAGGAGGAAAGTCTTCACCCAAAGGGTTGTGAATCTATGGAATTCCCTGCCCAGTGAAGCAATTGAGGCTACTGCATTGAATGTTTTTAAGGCAAAGATAGACAGATTTTTGAACAGTAAAGGAATTAAGGGTTATGGTGAACGGGCGGGTAAGTGGAGCTGAGGCCGTGAAAAGATCAGCCATGACCTTATTGAATGGTGGAGCAGGCTCGATGGGCCAGACGGCCTACTCCTGCTCTGAGTTCTTATGTTGTTATGGTGAAAGTACCCCTGACAGAGGCATTTTCAGAGGCTTGTGAGTTCTCTTGATTTTATTTCCTACCCTCACCTATCTCCACATCAGACGCTGCTCATTTTACCCTCATTTATTCCAGGAGAATGAACAATTATATGGATGCTATCTCAAGCAGTTTGGAAAACAAAGAGCTGGAAATTATGGTAGAGTTACATAAAGCTCTGCTTCGGCCCCAGCTAAAGCACTGAGTTCAGGTCTGGGATACTGCCTCTCAGGAAGAAAACATTGGCTTTGGAAGAGGCACAACTTTGATTGATCAGAATGATGCTTGAGCTAAAAGGGTTAAATTATGAGATTTGGATGCATAGACTAGATTCCAGAACACACTTGCACTGGAGGCAGTTAAGGAAAGGTTCATAAGCTCATTCCTGGAGTGAAGGGTTTCTCTGAAAAGGAAAGGCTGAGCACGTTGCTCCTATACTCAATGGATGGAGTCAGAGATGATAGTTTCTCTTCTTCAATCTCTGAAAGTTGGTATCACTGTGAGGCCAGCAGTTAAAGTCATAGAAATGTTCTGCACAAAAACAGGCCCTTCGGTCCAACTCGTCCATGCCAACCAGATATCATAAATTAATCTAGTCTGATTTGCCAGCATTTGGCCCATATCTCCTCAAAACCCTTCCTACTCATATACTCCAGATGCCTGTTAGATGTTGTAATTGTACCAGCCTCCACCACTTCCTTGCCTTTATTAGTCAGAGCATTGAGTATAGGAGTTGGGAGGTCATGCTGCGGTTATGCAGGACATTAGTAGGCCACCATTGGAATACTTTATTGCTGGAACAGCACAGCAGGTCAGGCAGCATCCAGGGAACAGGAGATTCGACGTTTCGGGCACAGGCCCTTCTTCAGGAATGAGCAGAGAGTGTTCAGCAGGAGAAGATAAAAGGTAGGGAGGAGGGACTTGGAGGAGGGGAGTTGGAAATGTGATAGGTGGAAAGAGGTCAAGGTGAGGGTGATAGGTCGGAGTAGGGTGGAGGCGGAGAGGTCAAGAAGAAGACTGCAGGTCAGGAGGGCGGTGCCGGGCTGGAAGGATCCGGCTGAGACAAGGTGGGGGGAGGGGGGATGAAGAAACTGGTGAAGTCCAAGTTCATCCCCTGCGGTTGGAGGGTTCCCAGTCGGAAGATAAGACGCTCCTCCTCCGACCGTCGGGTTGTTGTGGTTTGGCGGTGGATGAGTCCAATGACCTGCATATCCTCGGTGGAGTGGGAGGGGGAGTTGAAATGCTGTGCCACAGGTTGGTTGGGTTGGTTCGTCCGGGTGGCCCAGAGGTGCTCCCTGAATCGCTCCGCAAGTAGGCGGCCTGTCTCCCCAATATAGAGGAGGCCACACCGGCTGCAGCGGATGCAGTAGATGATGTGGGTGGAGGTGCAGGTGAATCTGTGGCAGATATGGAAGTTTCCCTTGGGGCCTTGGAGAGAAGTGAGGGGGGAGGTGTGGGCGCAAGTGTTGCACCTCCTGCGGTTGCAAGGGAAGGTGCCGGGAGTGGTGGTTGGGTCGGTGGGGGGTGTGGATCTGACAAGGGAGTCGCGGAGGGAGTGGTCTCTACGGAAAGCTGATAGGGGAGGGGAGGGAAATATATCCTTGGTGCTGGGGTCTGTTTGGAGGTGGCGGAAGTGACGGCGGATGATGCGCTGTACATGGACAGCGCATCATCCGCCGTCACTTCCGCCACCTCCAAACAGACCCCAGCACCAAGGATATATTTCCCTCCCCTCCCCTATCAGCTTTCCGTAGAGACCACTCCCTCCGCGACTCCCTTGTCAGATCCACACCCCCCACCGACCCAACCTCCACTCCCGGCACCTTCCCTTGCAACCGCAGGAGGTGCAACACTTGCGCCCACACCTCCCCCCTCACTTCTCTCCAAGGCCCCAAGGGAAACTTCCATATCCGCCACAGATTCACCTGCACCTCCACCCACATCATCTACTGCATCCGCTGCAGCCGGTGTGGCCTCCTCTATATTGGGGAGACAGGCCGCCTACTTGCGGAGCGATTCAGGGAGCACCTCTGGGCCACCCGGACGAACCAACCCAACCAACCTGTGGCACAGCATTTCAACTCCCCCTCCCACTCCACCGAGGATATGCAGGTCATTGGACTCATCCACCGCCAAACCACAACAACCCGACGGTCGGAGGAGGAGCGTCTTATCTTCCGACTGGGAACCCTCCAACCGCAGGGGATGAACTTGGACTTCACCAGTTTCTTCATCCCCCCTCCCCCCACCTTGTCTCAGCCGGATCCTTCCAGCCCGGCACCGCCCTCCTGACCTGCAGTCTTCTTCTTGACCTCTCCGCCTCCACCCTACTCCGACCTATCACCCTCACCTTGACCTCTTTCCACCTATCACATTTCCAACTCCCCTCCTCCAAGTCCCTCCTCCCTACCTTTTATCTTCTCCTGCTGAACACTCTCTGCTCATTCCTGAAGAAGGGCCTGTGCCCGAAACGTCGAATCTCCTGTTCCCTGGATGCTGCCTGACCTGCTGTGCTGTTCCAGCAATAAAGTTTCAACTTTGATCTCCAGCATCTGCAGACTCACTTTCTCCCACCATTGGAATACTACATGCAATTCTGGTCTCCTTCCTTTAGGAAGGATGTTGTGAAACTTGAAAGGGTTCAGAAAAGATTTACAGGGATGTTGCCAGGTTTAGAGGATTTGAGCTTTAGGGAGAGTCAGAATAGGCTGGGGCTGTTTTCCCTGGAATGTCGGAGGCTGAGGGTTCACCTTACAGACGTTTGTGAAATCATGAGGGGCATGGATAGGGTAAATAGGCAAGGTCTTTCCCTAGGGTGGGGTAGTCCAAAATTAAATGGCATAGCTTTAAGGTTGGAGGGGAAAGATGCAAAGGGTGGTGTGTGTATGGAATGAGCTGCCAGAGGATTTCTTACAGTCAGAGAGTCATAGAGGTATACAGCATGGAAACAGATCCTTTGGTCCAACTCATCAATGCTGATCAGATATCCTAAATTAATCTAGTCCCATTTGCCAACATGTGGCCCATATCCCTCTGCATTTTCCTGTTCATATATCCATCCAGATGCCTTTTAAATGCTGTAATTGTACCAGCCTCCACCACTTCCTCTGGCAGCTCATTCCATTCACGGACCATCCTTAGGTCCCTTAGGGCACTCCAGGGAAAACAGCCCCAGCCTCTTTAGCCCCTTCCTAAAGCTCAATCCCTCCAACTCTGGCAACATCCTTGTAAATCTTTTCTGAACCTTTTCATGTTTCACAATATCCTTCCTATAGGGGGGAGACCAGAACTGAATGCAGTATTCCAAAAGTTGTTGCCCTTGAACTGATTGGCTCTGTCGGCCAGTTCAAAAGGTAGTTAATAGCTAAGGCCTCGAGTCACTTGTCCAAACCAAGGGAGAATAGCAAATTTGTGTCACTGATGGGATTTTATGAAATGGTTGCTCAATCTGTGTAATTTGAGATTTTATTGATTCCAAATTTCTCTATCTGTCATGGCGGATTCAAACATCTGCGTCTGAACACAAATTTGTCCCTGTGAATTGCTAACCCAGTGACGTTACCACCAAACAACGAATCTCATGATTGCAACCTACAGGATTCTGAGGACACCTGACAGGATGGATGCTAAGAAGATGTTTCAGGAGGGAAGTCTAGAACAAAGAGGTACACTTTTGGAAGAAGGGGTCTCCCTTCTCTCAGAAAATTGCAAATCTTTGCAATTTAGTATCCCAGAGAAGAGTAGAGAATGACTCATTTAATACTGTAAAGGCATGGAATATTTCCATCTGCACACGTTATGGTTGGCTTGGGTGGCAAGCAGGAATGTAGATATAATATCGCAGTCAGATGAGCCATGATCTTGTTGAATGATGGAGAAGACATGAGGTGCTGAATGGCCTATTTCTGCATCTATTTCCTAATGAGAACGAACTGTCCTGGACCTCTCATGTAGATGTGACGGTCCAGAAGGCACAACAGCACCGCTTCTTCCCCAGGCAGGTTCAGAAATTCAGCATGTCCATAAGAATCCACACCAACTTTTACAGATGCACCATTGAGAGCACACTGTCTGGGTGCATAACGGCCTGGTATGGCAACTGCTCTGCCCAGGATTGTAAGAAACTACAGAAGGTGGTGTGCACAGCCCCGACCATCACAGAAGCCAATCTTCCACCCATGGACTTCATTTACACTTCATGTTGCCGCGGAAAGGCTACCAACATCATTAAAGACCCCACCCACCCCAGTAATGCTCTCCCACAACCTCTTCCATCAGACAGAAGATACAGAAGCCTGAACACATGCACCAACAGGTTCAAGAGTAGTTTCTTCACTGCCGTTATTAGACTGATGAATGGTCTCTCTAACTTTAAATAATATTGATCTTGTTAATTTGGATCTTGCTTTGTGCACCTCCTGGTAGTGTAACCTGTATATCTCACTCTGTCTAAGCCCCCACTCTTCTGTATGTCCTTGTTTGCTATGATCTGCCTATACTGCTTGCAAAACTAATCTTTTCACTGTAGTTAAGTACATGTGACTACAATAAATCAAATCAAATCAAAAAATTCAAGGGGTAAAGGTTAATGGGAATGCGTCAATGACGTTACATATAGTTCATTAAACTTATTTGAATTATTGGATAGCTAAAGTAGGTTTATAGATGAAGTACAGGCATCGGTAGCCAATTCCTTTATATTATTAACCATTCCCATGCCATTCGATAGTTTCAGCAACACGGACATGAGGATCTGCTTCATTTGATCTTCACGGTGAAAATTATATCATTTGAAAAGTTTGAATGCTGGTAGTTGGAAATAAGTGCTCCTTATTGCAAATAGCCTACTCCATTAAGACAGTAATGATCTCTTATTCCATTAAGTCTTATTTTGTGTACGAGAAGCAGCAACTGTAATGATGATAATTTTGCTACAGATGATTATAATGATGGCACAGCAGTGAGCTTAACAACAGCCCTAACCTCTGCTGAATAGATGATTCGCATACTGGCAACCGTCCTATTTCTGCAGATGTCTCTGGAGCTGTTCAGCTCTGCTTGGCAATGCATAATTACACTAAAGATTGATAACATAGCACTGACTAAACATTTTGATAAGTGAAAAAAAAGCATTCACAAATTCAATCTGGGCTGATTGTACTTCACTGATAATTGGCCTTTCAAAAGGTCTCATTTCTTTATCTCCTGTGAGAAAATATTGAAAGTTTTTGTGTCAGATTTCACACAACGAAGCTTTCCAGATGACAAACTCCTAAAGAACTTTGAAGTGAGAAGTTAATTTGGAAACACACGCTGCTGTAAAGGGCATTTCATGTACAAATGAAGCCATGTAAATTACAGCTGTATCTTTCGTCTCACTCATGTCCAATTAGTAGATCTTTCCACCTCCCACGTTCGGTTTCACCAATGTTGATTTCACCAGGATTAAAAGACCAACATACTCAACGTAAATAAACCTTGCCTGTTTTGAAGTGAAGGGTTAGTCGAAATCTGCTTCCCTGTGTTGGAAATTCTGTTCCTCTTCTTTTCAGCAGATTCAAAAAAGCAAGTCAGTAATGCATCTGACAATTAACTTTATTTATTAATGTTTCAAACATTAATCTTCAAGCTTCATACAAAACAGAACACATTAGCCTTATGAATGGAGAATTTATTGCGAACCATGAGAGAGTGGTCTATCTAAGACCGGCTACATTATTTCCTCTCGGAGTCAGTCAAAATTCCTATCAAGAAAAACTTCTCTTTTTTTTCATTTTCTAGTTCTTGATGGATTTGAGTCCACTGTGGGCGTTTTGAAAACCTTTAGATCATTGAACATGTTGCTGGACAATTATTAGGGGCCTAATGTCCCGTTATCTTTGCTTCCGATCTCTGCTGTAGCCAAATTAAACCTTTTGTTGTGCAAACATTTAACCTCCAATCTTTTGCAATCTCTACAGCAAAAAAAGCACTATCTATACTGCAGTCATTTCCTTCTTTTGCCTCTCCCCCTGCTGTGATGAAAAGTCATGTTTTAAAAGCCTTTGTTTAAGTCTAACAACATGTTTACATCAATCTTATTAATGTGAGTTAGCTTATTTATTTAATAATCTACTTTGCTGGTCTCCACCGATTGCATTATTTTCATCCCTCAAGTTAATATTCTCTGATGGTTATCGAAGGTGTGATAAATCCTCATTTGTATTGTGGTGGAAAGTTTATAATTTATATATTAATATAATTTTTAAACGTTGGATCTTAGAATAGAGGCAAGTGGGTGTTATTTACTTCTATGAAGGGTATTCATTGTGAAAACAAAGCAAGGTCAGAGAGTCCTCCAGGAACAGTGATAAAACCAAGCTTTCATCATTAAACCAGTGCCTACAGTCCACTGTGGTGTTAATGGTAGGATGTTTGCACAGTTGGATTTACAGCAGATAGGGCAAACACATAAAACCATCAGCTTTGTTTTCCGTTCATAAGAATCTAGGATGAGCAAGTTGAGAAGATATAGAGTGATGGGTTGAGAAACAAGTTTAGTTTCTGTCCTAGAAATAGGGGGTGATTCAGAGAAAAAGTCACCGCTGCAGAATTATTTAGTTTGTAAAACTTCCAAGCCAGGAAAATTTGGTTAGAAATCTGAAGATTATTAGAACAAGAGAGTTTGAGCTTTTTTTTGTTATTATTAACTATACCTCCTTTGTTGACATCCAAATCATTTATATAAATGACGAAAAGCAGTGTTCCCAGCACCGATCCTCGTGACACACCGCTGGTAAGAAGCCTTCAGTCTGAAAAGCAACCCTCCACCACCACCCTCTGTCTTCTACCTTTGAGCCAGTTAGGTATCCAAATGGCTAGTTCTCCCTATATTCCATGAGATCTAACCTTGCTAACCAGTCTCCCATGGGGAACCTTGTCGAACGCCTTACTGAAGCCCATGTAGATCACATCTACCATTCTGCACTCATCAATCCTCTTTGTTACTTCTTCAAAAAACTCAATCAAGTTTGTGAGACATGATTTCCCACACACAAAGCCATGTTGACTATCCCTAATCAGTCCTTACCTTTCCAAATACATGTAAATCCTGTCCCTCAGGATTCCTCCAACAATTTGCACACCACCGAGGTCAGGTTCACCAGTCTATAGTTCCCTGGCTTGTCTTTACTGCCCTTCTTAAACAGAGGCACCACATTAGCCAACCTCCAGTCTTCTGGCACCTCACCTGTGACTATCGATGATGCAAATATCTCAGCAAGAGGCCCAGCAATCACTTCCCTAGCTTCCCACAAAGTTCTAGGTCACACCTGATCTGGCCCTGGGGATTTACTTACCTTTAAGACATCCAGCATCTCCTCCTCTGTAATATGGACATTTTTCATGATATGACCATTTATTTCCCCATATTCCATATCTTCCATGTCCTTCTCCACAGTAAACAATGATGTAAAATACTAATTTAGTATCATCCCTGCCTCCTACAGTTCCATGCATAGCCTGCCTTGTTGATCTTTGAGGGGTTCTATTCTATCTAGTTACCCTTTTGTCCTTAATGTACTTATAAAATCCCTTTGGATTCTTCTTAACCCTATTTGCCAAAGCTATCTCATGTCCCCTTTTTGCCCTCCTGATTTCCCTCTTAAGCATATTCCTACTGTCTTTATATTCTTCTAAGGATTCACTCGATCTATCCTGTCTATACCTTATAAATGCTTTCTTCTTTTCTTTGACCAAACCCTCAATTTCTTTAGTCATCCTGCATTCCCACATCTACCAGCCTTTCCTTTCACCCTAACAAGGACAAACTGTCTCTGAACTCTTGTTATATCATTTCTGAAGTCTTCCCATTTTCCAGCCGGCCCTTTACCTGCAAACATCCACCTCAATCAACTTTTGAAAGTTCTTGCCTAATGCCGTCAAAATTGGCCTTCCTCCAAACTTAGAACTTTAACTTTTAGATCAGTCAATCCTTTTCTATCACTATTTTAAAATGAATAGAATTATGGTCACTGGCCCCAAAGTACTCCCCCACTGACACCTCAATCACTGCCCTGCCTTATTTCCCAAAAGTTGGTTAAGTTTTGCACCTTCTCTAGTAGGTACATCCACATACTGAATCAGAAAATTTTCTTGTACATACTTAACAAATTCTTCTCCATCTAAACTCTTAACACCATGGCAGTCCCAGTCTATGTTTGGAAAGTTAAAACCCCCTACCATAACCACCCTATTATTCTTACAAATAGCTGAGATAATATTACAAGTTTGTTTCTCAATTTCCCTCTGACTATTAGGGGGTCCATAATACAATCCCAATAAGGTGATCATCCCTTTCTTATTTCTGAGTTCCACCCAAATAACGTTCCTGGACATATTCTCAGGAATATCCTCTCTCAGTACTGCCATAATGCTATCCCTTATCAAAAATGCCACTGCTCCTCCTCTCTAGCCTCCTTTCTATTGCATTTGTATCCTGGAATATTAAGCTGCCAGTCTTGTCCATCCCTGGGCCACATCTCTGTAATTGCTATGATATCCCAGTCCCATGTTTTCAGCCATGCCTTGAGTTCATCTGCCTTCCTTGTTAGGTCTCTTGCATTGAAATGAATGCAGCTTAATTTATCAGTCTGACCTCTTTCTCTGCTTTGCTCCTATCTGCCCTGACTTTTTGACTTGCTCCATTTCACAACTGTGAGAAAGTGAGGACTGCAGGTGCTGGAGATCAGAGTCGAGAGAGTGGTGCTGGAGAAGCACAGCAGGTCAGGTAGCATCTGAGGAACAGGACCGGTGACATTTTGGGCATTAGCCCTTCATTCCTGATGATGGGCTTAAGCCCAAAACATCGATTTTTCTTGTCTCTTTTCGCAACTGTACCAGTCTCAGACTGATCTCTTTCCTCATTATCTCCTTGTATCCCACACCCCACCATATTAGTTTAAATCCTCCCGAGCAGCTTTAGCAAATCTCCCGACCAGTATATTAGTCCCCTTTCAATTCAGGTGCAATCTGTTCTTCTTGTACAGACCATTTCTACCCCAGAAGAGATTTCAATGATCCAAAAATGTGAACCCTTCTGCCCTGCACCAGCTCCTCAGCCATGCATTCATCGGCTCTATCCTCCTATTCCTACCTTCAATAGCTTGTAGTGCCAGGAGTAATCCAGATATTTCTACCCTCAAGGACTACCTTTTTAAATATCCTGCCTAACTTTCTATCTTCTCCCTTAAGAATCTCATCCTTTTCCTTTCCTATATGGTTGGTACATATGTGTGCAACGATCTCCTGCTGGTCCCTCTCCCCTTTCAGAATATTCTGCTGATATCCTTGATCCTGGCACTAGGGAGGTAACACGCCATTCTGACTTCTCACTGTTGGCCGTAGAAACATCTGTCTATGCCTCTGACTACAGAGTCCCCTATCACAATCGATCACTTGGAACCTGATGTACCTGTCATTACGTTAGAGCCAGTCTTGGTACCAGACACTTGGTTACATTCACCTGAGAGTCCATCACCTCCTACATTTTCCAAAACAGCATACCTGTTTGAGATGGGGAATAGCCACAGGAGACTCTTGCATTTGCTGCCTCCCTCTCCTACTTTTCCTGGTGGTAACCCACCAACTGACTGTATCTGTAGTTTTTCTCCCTTCCTATAACTGCCATCCATCACACCCCCTAGCTTCTGTAAATTCCTCATTGCCTCTAACTGCCATTGCAACCATTCCATGCGATCTGATAGGATTCGCAACCAAACACACTTCCGGCAGACCTAATCATCCTAACTTGGAAACTCTCCTTAATGTTGTGGTTCTGTTCGCCGAGCTAGAAGTTTTTGTTGCAAACGTTTCGTCCCATGTCTGGGTGACATCCTCAGTGCTTGGGAGCCTCCTGTGAAGTGCTTCTGTGGTGTTTCCTCCGGCATTTATAGTGGCCTGTCCCTGCTGCTTCCGGTTGTCAGTTTCAGCTGTCCGCTGTAGTGGCCGGTATATTGGGTCCAGGTCGATGTGTTTGTTGATGGAGTTTATGGGTGAGTGCCATTCTTCTAGGAATTCCCTGGCTGTTCTTTGTTTCGCTTGCCCCATAATGGTAGTGTTGTCCCAGTCAAATTCATGTTGCTTGTTGTCTACGTGTGTGGCTACTAGGGATAGCTAGTCGTGTCGTTTCGTGGCTAGTTGATGTTTGTGGATGCGGATCGTTAGCTGTCTTCCTGTTTGTCCTATGTAGTGTTTTGTGCAGTCCTTGCATGGGATTTTGTACACTGCATTAGCTTTGCTCATGCTGGGTATCGGGTCCTTCGTTCTGGTGAGTTGTTGTCTGAGTGTGGCTGTTGGTTTGTGTGCTGTTATGAGTCCTAGTGGTCGCAGTAGTCTGGCTGTCATTTCAGAGATGTTCTTGATGTATGGTAGTGTGGCTAGTCCTTTGAGTTGCGCATGTCCTTGTTCCGTTGTCTTTCCCTTAGGCATCTGTTGATGAAATTGCGAGGATATCCGTTTTTGGCGAATACCTTGTATAGGTGTTCCTCTTCCTCTTTTTGCAGTTCTGGTGTGCTGCAGTGTGTTGTGGCCCTTTTGAATAGTGTCTTGATGCAACTTCGTTTGTGTGTATTGGGGTGGTTGCTTTCATAGTTCAGGATTTGGTCTGTGTGTGTGGCTTTCCTGTGTACCTTGGTGGTGAATTCTCTGTTTGGTGTTCTCTGTACCATCACGTCTAGGAATGGGAGTTGGTTGTCCTTTTCTTCCTCTCTCGTGAATCGGATTCCTGTGAGTGTGGAGTTGATGATCCGGTGTGTTTTCTCTACTTCCGTGTTTTTAATGATTACAAAGGTGTCATCAACGTATCTGACCCAGAGTTTGGGTTGAATTTGTGGTAAGACTGTTTGTTCTAACCTTTGCATTACTGCTTCTGTTATGAGTCCCGAGATCGGTGAGCCCATGGGTGTTCCGTTGATTTGTTCGTATATCTGGTTGTTGAATGTGAAGTGTGTTGTGAGGCACAAGTCCAGTAGTTTAAATATGCCATCTTTGTTGATGGGTTCAACGTCCTGTTGTCTGTTATGTCTGTTCAGCAGGTGGGCTATTGTTTCTCTGGCTAGGGCTTTGTCAATAGAGGTGAACAGTGCCGTTACGTCAAATGAGACCATAGTTTCTTCCTTGTCTATGTGTATATTTCTGATGATGTCCAAGAATTCCTGTGTTGACTGTATAGAGTGTCTGGATCCGCTGATCAGATGTTTCAGTTTCTGCTGTAGTTCTTTAGCCAGTTTGTGTGATGGTGTCCCTGGGAGTGATACTATGGGTCTGAGTGGGATGTCTGGTTTGTGCACTTTAGGTAGTCCATAGAATCTGGGGGTGTTGTTGCTTTCAGGTTTCATTCTTTGTAGGTCAGACCTGGTTATCTGTCCACCAAGGTACACAGGAAAGCCACACACACAGACCAAGTCCTGAACTATGAAAGCAACCACCCCAATACACATAAACGAAGTTGCATCAAGACACTATTCAAAAGGGCCACAACACACTGCAGCACACCAGAACTGCAAAAAGAGGAAGAGGAACACCTATACAAGGTATTCGCCAAAAACGGATATCCTCGCAATTTCATCAACAGATGCCTAAGGGAAAGACAACGGAACGAGGACATGCCGCAACCCAAAGGACTAGCCACACTACCATACATCAAGAACATCTCTGAAATGACAGCCAGACTACTGCGACCACTAGGACTTATAACAGCACACAAACCAACAGCCACTCTCAGACAACAACTCACCAGAAGGAAGGACCCGATACCCAGCAAGAACAAAACTAATGCAGTGTACAAAATCCCATGCAAGGACTGCACAAAACACTATATAGGACAAACAGGAAGACAGCTAACGATCCGCATCCACGAACATCAACTAGCCACGAAACGACACGACCAGCTATCCCTAGTAGCCACACACGTAGACGACAAGCAACATGAATTTGACTGGGACAACACTACCATTATAGGGCAAGCGAAACAAAGAACAGCCAGGGAATTCCTAGAAGAATGGCACTCATCCACAAACTCCATCAACAAACACATCGACCTGGACCCAATATACCGGCCACTACAGCGGACAGCTAAAACTGACAACCGGAAGCAGCAGGGAAAGGCCATTATAAATGCCGGAGGAAACACCACAGCAGCACTTCACAGGAGGCTCCCAAGCACTGAGGATGTCACCTAGACAGGGGACGAAACGTTTGCAACAAAAACTTCCAGCTTGGCGAACAGAACTACAACAACGAGCACCCGAGCTACAAATCTTCTCCCAAACTTTGAACTCTCCTTAATCTCCAACAAGAAGAGCACATCACTCTACTAAAGACCATCTTTGCACCTTAATAATGTACAGACCCAGAAAATAGCACAGTCTCACTCCTCTATAAAACACTGTGCCAGACTAAATTAGTCCCACACACACACACACACACTGAATGCTGGAATTAAGGGAAGGCAGTGGTACTGCGATAAAGTCACCAGACACAGGACCCTAGATTATTTTTGGAGGGACATAGAAATGGTAAAAGTAATATTCAATGCAAATCTGAAATGAACAATTAACAAGCTTTCTTGATGGTGACCATGTAAGCACTGTCGATTGAACCCATCTCTTTGATGAAGAATCATCTAGACGTGAAACAACTGCTTACTTTCTCTCCATGGATGAATCATAGAATCCCTGCAGTGTGAGTGCAGGCCATTCAGTCCATCGAGTCCACACTGAGCTACTAAAGGGTATGTCATCCAAACCCACTCTCCTTCTCCTGTAACCCTTCATTCCTCTTGGCTAACCAACAGGTTCCTGGACATTATGGGGTAATTTAGCATGATCAATCTACCTAACTTGCACACCTTTGGACTATGGGAGGAAACTGGAGCAAACCCACACAGACACAAGAAGAATGTGCAAACTCCACACAGACAGTCACCCAAAGGGTGGAATCAAACCCAGGTCCCTGGCGCTATGAGGCAGTAGTGTTAACTACTGCGCCACTGTGCCACCTGACCTGCAGTGATCTCCAGCATTTCTTTTTCAGTCCATCTGGTTCACTAATGTCTTTTAGGGAAGGAAGCTGCCATCCTTACCTGGTATGGTTTATATGTGACTCCAGACCCACAGCAATGTAGCTGACTCTTAACTGCCCTCTGGGCAATTAGGAATGGACAATAAATGCTGGTTTAGGCAATGGCACCCGCATCTGATGAATGAATCAAAAATCTCATTGAAAGTTATCAAAATTTTATATTAATCTATAGTATTGTACAATAATGAACAGGGTTTTCTCTTTATTCTGCAAAGTGGCTATTTGGAGAGTGATCTTATTTCAGTCATCAGAACATAGTTCTCTCTTTTACAAATATCAATTTGTCCAAAAACATTTGACTTATGACATAACCTACTCTAAAAGGACATTTGGGTTTATAGTGAAAAACCCTGGACACTGTTTATTTACCAATTAATATTACAAACTTTAACTATTTCTTTCTTTCAGTGCCTACCTTTTTTTTTGTTCATATGGTCGAAAGGCTTATGTCTATTGCTAATTTCTCATTGCCTCAAGAAAGTGATTGTGAATGGTCTTCTTGAATCACTGCAGTTCATCCACTGTAGGTATGCACACAGTGCTTCGTACTTGTTTAACCAGGAGTACGTTTGCTTGTGTATGTTTGTGACTCTATGTCTCAGTGTATCTATGCGTAGGTGTAAATGTCCCTTTGTGTGTCTTTGTGTATGTGTATGTGGGTATGTGTGTCTATGTATGGGTGACCATGGGTGTGTGTGTATATGTGTGTGTGTATGTGTCTGTGTATGTGAGTGCAAATGTGGGTGGGTGTGTGAGGGGCTTTGTGTCTGTGGGTGTACATGTGTGTGTTTATGTGTATGTGTGTATATATCTGTGTATGTGGATGGGGGTGTGTGTGTGCATGTATACATGACTATGTGTATGTGTGTGTGTCTGCCTGTGTGTGTGTATATGTGCATTGTGTATGTGTGTGTGAGAGAGTGTGTGCATGTGCGTGTGGGTGTGTGAGAGTGTGCGTGTGTGTGTGGGAGAGTGAGTGAATGAATGTGTGCATGTGTATGTTGTGTGTGTGTGAGTGTGTGTCTGTGTGTGTGTGTCCGTGTGTGTGTGTCTGTGTGTGTCTGTGTGTGTGCCTGTGAGAAAGAGACACTGTGCCTGCCTGTCCATGTGTGGTTAATAATTTGGAACCAGAGACGCCCATTTTCCCAGTTGAGGATATAAATGCTAATCATCACTAGAGGTTTGTTTGTGTGCAGCCTTTCCTGTTATTATTTCAGAAATAGTGATATTTCTACATTGGATGTCAAAACTAGTTTCAAAATGAAAGGGATATAATGATTTACACTGTAAAACAGTCCCTAAAATAACAGTTTCTTTTCTGCATTAGCACTTGAGAATGAAACCCATCCGTGAATACAGTGAGGTCACCAGGAACAGTCTACTCAGAACTTCAACATTGAGAATATGAAATATAAGTTTCTTTCATAAGGCTTATTTGATGGGGGTTTAAATTGCTTTCTTAAACTTTGGAATCCAACATGAGCTGTTCAATTAGAGATGGCATTTGATGAGCACATAGGGGAATTTTATGAGGTTCCTGATTGAATTTATTATGGGGGTTTTCCAAGATAATCTGTCTAATCTTGTGCGAGTCATAGAGATGTGAATAATGCATCTATAATGAGACATTTGGACACAACTGGTGATGGTCCATCTGTTTGTTTGACAACACTGACCAATCAAACCAAGAGCAGAAGAATCTGAACACCATCAAGGGCAGACCACCCATCCCACACCACCCTCAGTTACACACTCTCAAAGAGCACGGCTAGGGTGAATAGCCAAGGTCTTTTCCCCAAGCTAGCGGAGTCCAAAATTAGAAGGGATAGGTTGAATGTGAGAGAGGAAAGATATAAGTGGGACCTAAGGGGCAACTTTCTCAAACAGAGAGTCATGTATGTATGGAATGAGCTGCCAGAGGCTGGTACAATTACAACATTTAAAAGGCACCTGGATGGGTATATGAATAGAAAGGGTTTAGAGGAATATGGGTCCCATGTTGGCAAATGGAACTAGATTAACTCAGGATATCTGGTTGGCATGGGTGAGTTGCACCGAAGGGTTTGTTTCTCTGCTGTACATCTCTATGACTCTATAACTGGATGGTTATATGGGTGAATTGCAAAGCTTGTGGGATGGATAAGCTTTGATTCATTTCTCAGAGTCATCCCCGACAAATCTCCCTCCCTAATGTATATCTTCCTTTAAATTCCACCCTGCGCGACAAACAAAAGCTAATCAGCACATCGAGGAAAGATTATTTGGCAAATGCATGGGAGTTTAATTGTTGGATCTGTGCTGAAACGCTTTTAACCTTTATTTTAAATTCTTCCCATGCTGTGATTTAGCCTTGCAATAGTCTGCCTTCCCTGCCTGGGCACAGCAAGTGTCTTATGAGTGTGTAAGATATTCCTGACTTGGCCTAATATTTAAACAAAATCTGATGATGTTTTCTGTTCAAATTACAGCATGGGCGCTGGGGTTACAGTCTCTCGTGTAATCCTTTAATAGATATCAAAATTGCTGGAATTTCGAAAATTATATCCAAATTATATTACCTCCCTTAAGTAACCTGCAAGAAATTAATAAGTAAGGCACCTATCTCCGCTGGGTACTTTATGGAATTGATAGTTGTAGCATTCAATGAATCTTGGCAGGTGATGCAAATCACATCACCTCTGATTTGTTCAGAGTGTTTTATGTCTAACATCAGTGAATTACAGGTACATGCAGCAACTTTACTGGGGCAAAAAGCATCAATAACTCTTCATGGAGCAATTGTTATATAAATTCAAGACAGTGATCAAATGGTTCGCCAAGGAAGTTGGTTCTAATGAATTTTGTAAAGGAGGAGAGAAAGAGATAGACAGAAAGGTATAAAGAGGCAATTCCAGAGGTTTGGTTACAGGTAGCAAAGATACAAACACAGTGAAAGAGTCTGGAAGGACAGGGACAGCAGATACATGGGAACACTGCAAGTTCCCCTCCAAGCCCCTCACCATCCTGACTTGGAAATATATCGCCGTTCTTCACTGTCGCTGGGTCAAAATCCTGAACTGCTGTCATGGGTCAACCTACAGCACATGGACTGCAGCGGTTCAAGAAGGCAGTTCACCCCCCCCCCCCCCTCCTCAAGAGGCAAATAGGGATGGGCAATAAATACTGGACAAATGGAAACAGTCATGAAAATTGGGGCTGCTGAAAAACTAGCCTTTGAAGACGGCAGAAACCTCAAGAGGGACTGGAAAATATTGGTTAGAAAGATCGCACAGGGAGGGGTTTGCAGACAAGGATGAGAATTTTAAAATTGAGGCAGTGCCGGCCCAAGAGTCAGTGTAGGCCAAGGAGCTCACCGGTGGTTAGTGAACAGGTTTGATGTGTCAGATATTAAACCTAAGCTTGGCTATATTGGAAGATAGGAGAAAGTGAGGACTGCAGATACTGGAGATCAGAGTCGAGATTGTGGTGCTGGAAAAGCACAGCAGGTCAGGCAGCATCCACGGAGCAGGAGAATCGACGTTTCGGGCATGAGCCCTTCTTCAGGAATATATTGGAAGATAGCCTTCAAGGACCGTTGGGATGTGTGTAACGTGTGGACAAGAATTGTTGGCCAACGTTCCTCCCTCAGGCAATGACAGCACATTGTAATTGTTGTTGTAACACTGACATGAAAGACTAACCTGGTCATTCCTCAGCTTGTCATCTGTAGGTCATTACTAATGCAGGAACATTTGCTCACAAAATACTCAATGACTGCACTTTGAAAGTAATTAACTGGCTGTGAACAATTTTATCCTGCAAACACGAAAGGCAGCATACAAATGCAGAGAACTTTTTCAAGGCTCTTGAACCTCTTCATTCATTTCTGATGAAGGGCTTATGCCTGAAATGTCAATTCTCCTGCTCCTCAGATGTTGCCTGACCTGCTGTGCTTTTCCAGCATCACACTTTGGGCTCTGATCTCCAGTATCTGCAGTCCTCACTTTCTCCTGCCATACAAATGCAAGCAGGGCATGTGTGAGGATGAAGTATTTATTTGATTTAAGACAGGGATATATTCAAACAGGTTTATATGAAACTGCAAGTCTTTTGCCTGAGGAAGGAGTGGGGGCTGCGAAAGCTAGTGCTTCCAAATAAACCTGTTGGACTATAATCTGGTGTTGTGTGATTTTTGACTTTGCCCACCCCAGTCCAACACTGGCACCTCCACATCATTTGGGGCGGCACGGTGGCTTAGTGGTTAGCACTGCTGCCTCACAGCACCAGGTTCGATTCCAGCCTCGGGCGACTGTCTGTGTGGAGTTTGCACGTTCTGCATGGGTTTGCTCCCACTGTCCAAAGATGTGCAGATCAGGTGAATTGGCCATGCTAAAATTGCCCATAGTGTTCCGTACATTAGTCAGATGGAAATGGGTCAGGGTGGGTTACTTTTCGGAGGGTCGGTGTGGACTGGTTGGGCCGAAGGGCCTGTTTCCACACCGTAGCGACAGGAGAGCTGATTAAGACGTGGCCGATTTTTGAGATAAAACCTGAGTAATGAACTGCTTATGGCAATGTAATAAACTGCTTCTGCTTTCAGCTTGCAAACACTCCATCCTGCCTTGGTACCACAAAGAAAATGGGTCAAGGTCTGGCGTGGGCTTGGGATATGAGAGAGACAATATATAATCATGACTTTTGCTACCAACTATTCAACTGACTCTCTAGAGAATTGGTTTCTTGCTAATAATGGAAATTTTGCTCAAACAGTCTCCACAGTCATGAGAATGATGATTTATTTACATTTTCTTTCAGCAATAATTTGTGTTACAAAAATAATTTGGCCACAACATACACATTTGTCTTATTGACATTTTTGCTAACAGTGCTGGGTTTGGTGATGCTTCTGTTGAGACAAAGGTGGACAATGAAATCCATAAGCTTTTAGAGTACCACAATAATACTGAGGTTGTGTTATTCAGACCCAGCCTCACCAGTGAATCCATCCCTCTCTGGGTTAGCAATTTTGATAGGCTAAGCTATGCTGCTTACAGCCTTAGTGACATATTTGCTCTTGAGAGGGGTATTTTTGAAATTCACTTATGAGATGTGGTCATCGCTGGCTGGCCACCATCTATTGCCCATCCTTAATGGCCCAGAGCGCATCTAAGAGTCAAACATATTGCGGTGGGACTGGAGTCACCTGTCAGCCAGACATGTGACTTCCTAAAGGACATAGGATAGGATAAATAGACACAAGGTCTCTTCCCTGGTGTCCAGAACTCGAGGGCATAGGTTTAGGGTGAGAGGGGTAAGATATAAAAGGGACCTAAGCCGCAACTATTTCACGCAGAGGGTGGTGCGTGTATGGAATGAGCTGCCAGAGGAAGTGGTGGAGGCTGGTACAATTACAACATTTAAAAGGCGCCTGGATTGGTATATGAATAGGAAGAGTTTAAAGGCATATAGGCCAAGTGCTGGTAAATGGGACTAGATTACTTTAGGATATCTGATCGGCGTGGATGAGTTGGACCGAAGGGTCCATGCTGTACATCTCTACGACTCCATGACATTAGTGAACTGGGTGGATAATCAGGCAATAGTTTCATGGTCACTATTACAGCCCCATTTCCAAACTATCATTATAAATTCCAAATTCTACCATCTGAATCCAGGTTCCCAGAACATTACCTGGATCTCTGGATTCGGGTCTCTGATGAAGGCTCTTGCCCGAAACATCAACTCTCCTCCTCCTCTAATGTTGCTTGACATGCTGTGCTTTTCCCAGCTCCACACTTTATTATCTCTGATTAATTGCCCAGCGATAATGCCATTAGGCTATTGACAGACTATTAATTGCCCCTTGCGAAGGTGGGGGTGCATTGTGTTCTTGAACGGCTGCAATCCACGTGCTGTAGGTTGATCCACAATGCCCTTAGGAAGGGGATTCTAGCATTTTGACCCAGTGGCACTGAAGGGACAGCGATATATTTCCAAGTCAGGATGGTGAGGGGCTTGGAGGGGAACTTGCAGGGTGTGGTGTTCCCATGTATCTGCTATCCTTGTCCTTCTAGATGGAAGTGGTCATGGGTTTGGAAGGTGCTGTCTGAGAGTCTTTGGTGAACTTCTATAGTGCATTTTGAAGATGGTATGCACTGCTGCGACTGCTGGGCATTAGTGGTGGAGGGAGTGGATGTTTGTGGATGTGATGCCAATCAACGGGGCTGCTTTGTCCTGGATGGTGTCAAGTTTCTTGAGTGTTGTTGGAACTGCCCCCATCCAGGCAAGTGGGAGTATTCCATCACAGTCCTGACTCGTGCCTTGTAGGTGATGGACAGGCTAACCATAAATCAATGCCAACACCAAGCTCACCCTATTACAACATTGATAACCATCACCATATTTCTGACTCAGGTCAGGAGCTGGTGAAATCCCCACTTATGCCTTTCATACCTCCAGACTCAGGTGTTGCAAAACACTACGAGCGGTCTTCCCATCTACCACCCTCAACCAACATTTAGCTCTCCAGGAACCTTGACACCTGCACCTTAAAACACTTCAAACCCCGGCCACCACACCTATATTTTGGTCCCAGCTGAGCACATTTTGACTTTGTTGTTCTCACCCTGGCTTTCTAATCCCTAACTCTGCAATCTCTCCAACACCTAAACTCTCTGGGATATTGATACTTCTCAAATCTGGCCTCTCGAGCATCCTTGACCTTAATTTTTAAAAATGAGTGTTCATGGGATGTGGGTGCCGCTGGCTGGGCCATCATTTGTTGCCCTTGAGAAGGTGATGGTAAACAGTCACTTTGAACCATTGCAGTCCATTTGCTGAACCGTTGGTGGCAATGCTCTTCTCTACTTGGGTTCTTAGATCTGAAAATTCTCCACAAAGTCTCTCTGCTTTACTGCAGATTTATTGCAGCGATGGTGTGAAGCTCCCCCTGATTTTATAAAAGAGGCAACATCACCCACTTAAAATATGGTGCATATTTTATGCCAAAAACAATGATCTTGAAATTTTGCCAACAGTTCGGGGTGATTCTGCTAGTCCAAAGATGTACAGCTAAGGTATATTGGCCATGTTAAGTTGCTCATAGTGTCCAGGGATGTGCAGGCGAGGTGGGTGAGCCATGGGAAATGCAGAGTGATAGCAATAGGGTAGAGGTCTTGGTCTGGGTTGGATGCTCTTTGGAAGATTCATGTGAACTCGGGCTTCATGCCGTCGGTGATAACAGAGGATTCTGTGATTCACCTCCACGGGAGACTGGGAGAATCCCTACATTAGTTACGGAAAGTCTACATTTAATATTTTTCTTTCTATCCCTTACAAACGAACAGCTTTGTTGATAAAAACGGTTCTGTCCTGCTACTATGCCCATGAAATATGTCATTTAAGTCTCTGCAGGGAAATCACCAAAGTTTTCATCTCAATGGGAATGAGTTCGAATCCCGCTTTCTCCAAAGATGCATTGCGTTGCGTTCGAACAAGGAGATGAAAATCAAATTTAGCGTGGAAGTAATCCATTCAGCCCATCGACTTCACACTAACCCTCTGAAGAGCACTACATCCAGATGCACCGTCCCACCCTACACCTGCAACACTCATGCACACTACCAGATACTACGGGCAATTTAGTATGGCCAATCCACCTGGCCTGCACATCTTTGGACTGTAGGGGAACGTGCAAACTCCACACAGTTACCCGAGGGTGGAATCAAACCCTGGTCTCTGCTGGTGTGAGGCAGCAGTGCTAACCACTGAGCCACCTTAGCCTTCTGTTTTCAATTTCACGCGCTCAGCTCTAATTCCACTGGAGACTACTCCAAAACTTGGTGCAGGATTGTAGTCCATGCTTGGGCAGAAAGGACTTGAATGAGTGAAGGACAGCAAGGTAAAATAGAATGTTCTCTTGTGTTTCAGAATGTGAGCAAAGTTGATAAGAACTTCAGATAGGCAGGGCCTTCTGACATTTAAGTGAACACTTAGGAATTTGAAGGAATTAATTTAGATTAAAATACCAAATCTGCAATTAAAGAAACATGTCAAAACACCAAAAGAAAGATAAATTGCTTCTTGAAATAAAACACAGTCTTGGAACTATGACCTCAGACACATCTTAATTATTTTAAACAAAAGTATACATGAAGAAGTGAAATTGGTGTGAATTGAAATTAAAAGGTAACTGATGATATAAATATCACGAAATATCATTGTAAAGGTCAGCATTTCAAATAGAGAATGAGCACTGAAGTGGAAAAAGATATACAGGATCTGTATAAATAGAAGTGTAGGTGAAGGAAAGATGAAAAAGATGATTTATGCAATAATTCAATTGAAAAGTTAAACCCAGCTGGGCAGGGCAGGGTGGTAATTGAAGGGAGACTGAAGGGTATTGGGGAAACTGTGGGACTATTGTAGAGAATCTCACTCGAACAGAGTGGTGCTGGAAAAACACAGCAGGTCAGGCAGCATCCGAGGAGCAGGAAAATCGACGTATTGGGCCTAAGCCCTTCATCAGGAATGAGGCTTGTGGGCAAAGGGGGCTGAGGGATAAATGGGAGGGAGGTGAGGGCGGGGGAAGGTAGTTGGGAATGTGATAGGTAGATGAAGGTGAGGAAGAAGGTGATAGGTCGGCGAGGAGGGTGGAGCGGACAAGTGGGAAGGAAGATGGACAGGTGGGACAGTTCAAGAGGGCAGTGCCGAGTTGGAAAGTTGGGGCTGGGATAAGGCGGGGGGAAGGGAAATGGGGAATCTGGTGAAAGCCACATTGATTCGGTGTGGTTGGAGGGTCCCAAAGCAGAAGATGAAGCATTCTTTCTCCAGGCATCGTGTGGTTAGGGTTAGACAATGGACGAGGCCCAGGACCTGCATGTCCTTGGCGGAGTGGGACAGGGATTTAAAGTGTTTAGCCACAGGGTGGGGGGGGGGGTTGGTTGGTACAGGTGTCCCAGAGATGTTCTCTGAAACTATCTGCAAGTTTGCATCCTGTCTTCTCTGATGCAGAGGAGACCACATCAGGTGCAATAGATGCAGTAGATGACATGTGTGAAAGTAGAGGTAAATTTCTGTCAGATGTGGAAGGATCCTTTGGGGCCTTGGACAGAGGTGAGGAGGGAGGTGTGGGCGCAAGGTTTGCACTTCCTGCAGTGGCAGGGGAAGGTGCCAGGAGGAGAGGGTGGGTTGGTGGGGAGCTGGATCTGACAAGGGAGTTGTGAATGGAATGGACTCTCCGAAATGCAGATAGGTGTGGGGAGGGAAATATATCCTTGGTGGTGGGGTCAATTTGTAAGTGGCAGAAATGGCGGAGGATGACGCGATGTTGCCAGAGGTTGGTGGGTTGGAAGGTAAGGAGTGGGTTCTGTCCTTGTTGCAGTTGGAAGGGTGGGCTTCAAGGGCGAGGGTGCGGGATGTGGAGGCGATGCACTGGAGGGACTGGAACGCCCCCTCTCCCATTAATCTCTCAGTCCCCCGGCCCACAAGCCTCATTCCTGATGAAGGGTTTATGCCCGAAATGTCGACTCTCCTGCTGCTCGGATGCTGCCTGATCTGCTCTGCTTTTCCAGAACCACACTCTCGACTCTGACCTCCAGCATCTGTAGTCCTCACTTTCTCCTACAGAATCTCACTCTAAGTCTGAGAAGTCAAGAACAGCAGATGTCAGCTCATTAAGAAGCTACAGAACACAGAACAAAGAACAGTACACCACAGGAACCTGCCCTTTAGCCACAATGTTGTGCTGAACATGACGTCAAATTAAACCAATCCCTTCGGCCTGCCCTTGGTCCATATCCGTCAATTCCTTGTCTATCCATGTGCTTAACTAAAAGCCTCTTTAATGTCCCTGTCGTATCTGTCCCCACCACCACTCCTGGCATTAACTGTATACTTTTTCTTAACATTTGATCTCCCAAAGTGTAGCACCTCACAGTTACCCAGATTAAACTCCATCTCTGCCCATATCTGCAACTGATATAGAACATAGAACATAGAATGTTACAGTGCAGTACAGGCCCTTCGGTCCTCGATGTTGCGCTGACCAGTGAAACCAATCTGAAGCCTAGCTGACCTACACTATTCCATTTTCGTCCATATGTTTATCCAATGACCATTTAAATGCCCTTAAAATTGGCCATTCTATTACTGTTGCATGCAGTGCATTCCCACACCCCTACTATTCTCTGAGTAAAGAAACTACCTCTGACAACTATCCTATATCTATCACCCCTCAATTTAAAGCTAGGTCTCATCATGCTAGCCATCACCATCCGGCGAAAAAGGGTCTCACTGTCCACCCTATCTAACCCTCTGATTATCTTATGTCTCAATTAGGTCACCTCTCAACCTTCTTCTCTCCAATGAAAACAGCCTCAAGTCCCTCAGCCTTTCCTCGTAAGACCTTCCCTCCTTACCAGGCAACATCCTGGTAAATCTCCTCTGAACCCTTTCCAATGCTTCCACATCCTTCCGCAATACTCTAAGTGCAGCTGCACCAGAGGTTTGTACAGCTGGAGCATCACGTAATGGTTTCAAAACTCAATCCTTCTACCCATAAAAGCTAACACACTGTCCACCTTCTTAACAACCCTATCAACCTGGGTGGCAACTTTCAGGGATCTATGTATGTGATCTTAATATCTTAATATTTGAGTCCAATGAATCGCGCCATTAACCTCTGAGTCAGTTTTTAAAAATTCATTCACAGGATGTGGCTGTTGCTGGCTAAACCAACATTGATCACCCATCCCTAATTACCCAGTAGGCAGTTAAGAGTCAGCCATATTGCTATGGGTTGGAGGCTCATGTAGGCAGATCAGACAAGGATATTAATTTCCTTTCGAAAGAGCATTAGCCAGATGAGTTTTACCTGACAATCGACAACTGTTTTATGGTCGTGATGGGACTCTTCATTCCAGATATTTTAATGAATTCAAATTCCATCATCTGCCATAGTAGAATATGGACCAAGGCCCTCAGAACATTACCTAGTTCTCTGGATTGATAGTCTTGTGATTATAGCTCAAGCCCATTTCCTTGCAAGTTGCATTCCCAAGGCTTGAGCATAAAATGCAGGCTGACATTCCCAGTGGAATACTGACTGGGGACGGGCCGCATTGCCTGAGGTGCTACTCGTAGGATGATGTGTTACCCAGGTGGTTACAAATAACACACAGCATACTCTGAAAAGCAGGAGTGTTATCCCCAGAACCCTGATCAATATTTATTCCTCAACGAGCATCACTATAAATAAGGTAGTGTTACCATTATCAGAGAATTGCTTGTAGGAAATTGACTAACACAAATTAATCAACTATACTGGGTCATCACAGTGGCTGAGTGGTTCATATTGCTGCCTCATACTGTCAGAGACCTTGGTTCAGTTCCTGCCTCAGGTGACTGTCTGTGTGGAGTTTGCATATTCTCCCCGTGTCTGCGTGGGGTTACACCTGGTGCTTCAGTTTTTTCCCACAGTCTGAAGAAGTGCAGGATAGCTGGATTGGATGTGGGAGATGCAGGATGACATGGAATAGGGTAAGGGGATGGTGGCCTGAGTGGGCTACTCTTTGGACAGTCAATGTGGACTTGATGGCCCAAATGGTTTGTTTCCACACTGTAGGAATTCCATAAATGCACTGCCACACTTCATATATTACAACAGAAGCTATACTGAAGGAAAGTATTTGCTTGATGGCTTTTTTTAACAGTAAGTGATTCCTGATAAACCTGACTAAAACTTTTAAAGAGATGACTGAAGTAGTGGATAGGTGAATGCCTGTGGATGTTTGTTATCTAGACCTCTAATAAATATTTGGACTCATAAAGGCTGAAGCTTTTGGAATTGAAAAGTAATTATTGTCCTGATTTGGAAAATGGCTGAGCAGCTGGAGATAATGGACAGTTACACTTTCTGTACATGAGACTGGTGATGCCTCTCTGACCATTTTGATGGGGTGTCAGCTGTTGGCTGTACCTGTGAATGATTTAAGTAAAGAATGAGACAAACAGGTGCCCAGGTTAGTCAATGGAACAGAGATGGGAGGCGATGTATACAATGGGACTGGAAGCATCCTGTTACAAAGCAACTAAGTGATTCGGAAAATAGAGTTAAAGAGGTCGAACAGCTAAGGAAAAGGCCCTTCAATTTAATTTTAATGCAGGCAATTATGAAGTCAGCTGCTTTGGACCTAAAATGGATGTTAACTGAGTCCTTTCTATATGGTACAACGCTTGAAACTGTGCAGGTCTAGAGATTGGTGACCAGATACATTGATTATGAAAATGTCATGGAAAGATTGTTCAAGGCAGAGATGGTTGGGTTTTAATCAGTAAAGGAAAATCACGGGTTATGTAAAAACAAAGGAAATCGGAGTTGAGCATTAGTAGATCAGCCATGAATGGTGGAGCAGTCATGATGGGCTGAATGGCCTACTTTTGCTCCTTTATCTTATGGGAACACAGGGGTAGTAGTAGGCTATGCACTCCCTCAAACCTGTTCTACTATTCAATGAGATCATGACTGATTTGTATCTTAACTCTAAAAACCTGCCTTTGGTCCCTATCCCTTAATACCTTTGCTTAAGAAAAAATATCTATGGTATGGAAGGTGCTAGCTATGAAGAGAGGTTGAGTAGGTTAGGTTTGTTTTCATTAGAAAAAAGGAGATTGAGGGCGGACCTGACTGAAGTTTAAAAATCATGAAGGGTATAGACAGGGTGGATAGAGACAAGTTTTTTCCCAGGGTGAAAGATTCAATAACCAGAGGTTATGCTTTCAAGGTGAGAGGTGCAAAGTTTAAGGGGGATACACGAGGCAAGTATTTCACACCGAGGGTAGTGGGCGTTTGGAACGCATTGCCAGCAGAGGTGGTAGAGGCAGGCACGGTAGATTCATTTAAGATGCGTCTGGACAGATCCATGAGTAGGTGGGGAGCTGAGGGATACAGATGCTTAGGAATTGACTGACAGGTTTAGACAGTACATTTGGATTGGCTCAGGCTTGGAGGACTGAAGGGCCTGTTCCTGGGCTGTAAATTTTCTTTGTTCTTCTTTGTTCTATCTCAGATTTAAAATTATCAACTGATCTTGCGTCCACTGCTGTTTGTGGGAGAGAGTTCCGAACATCTATCATTTTCTTTTGTGGAAGTGCTTCCTATCCTGAATGATATAGCCCTAGTTCTCAGACCTTGCTCCCTACTTGTAGAAAGAACCCTGACCAGTGGAAAATAGGTTATCTTTATCTACCTTGTCTATTCCTGTAAATATCTTAAGGACTTTGATCAGATCATCCCTAAACCTTCTAAATTCTTGGAGAAAACTGACCCAATTTGTGAAATGGTCTAATGGAGTTGAGTACAAATCTTGGAAGTTATGCTGAATTTATAAATTCAGGCTGCAACTTGGGGTTATCTGAGGTGGATGAGAAAGGTCCTACAAATATATGGAAAGTACTGAAAAATCAACTGCATTTTAGAGCCAATTTTAGGCTTCGTCATTTAAGATTGATGTCCTACAGGCAAAAGCTGCACAGATTAGTTGACCAATTTGTGCTTAAGAAGGGAAACAAATGAAACTTCACAGAGGCTGAACTGTCAGAGAAGATGAGGCATATGTTAAATAGAGGTGACGGCTGAGTGATGTTATCATCAGATTATTAAATACGATAATATTGGAAGAGAGAGACCCAAGGAATGTTCTGCCAAGATTTTCCAGCAATTTCTGTTTTTGTTGCCCTCCATATCTGGCATAAGCCGAGTGAACCTTCTCTGGATTGCCTCCAATGCCATTCCTGACCTTCGCAGCTGTAGTTTAATTAATGTCTTGCATAGTTTTAGCGAAATCTCCCTACTTTTATGCTCCATTTTCACTGAAATAAAGGCCAATTTCATTTGCTTTTCCATTTACCCACTGAACCCGAATGATAGCTTTTTGTGACTTACACATGAGGGATCCCAAATCACTCTATTCTGCAGCTTTCTGCAGTCTTTCTCTGTTTAAATAATATGCAGCTCCTCTGTTCTTCCTGCCATTGCATTTTATTCCATCTGGGAGAAAGTGAGGATTGCAGATGCTGGAGATCAGAGTCGAATAGTGTGGTGCTCAAAAAGCACAGCCGGTCAGGCAGCATCCGAGGAGTAGGAGAGTTGACGTTTCAGGCATAAGCACTTTACCTCACTCCTGATGTACTGTTTATGCCCAAATGTCAAATCTCTTGCTCCTCGGATGCTGCCTAACCGGCTGTGCTTTTCCAGCACCATACTCTTCAATTATATTTCATCTGCCAAGCTGCTGATTATTTGCTTCACCTGTCTACATCCTTCTGCAGACTCGTTATGTTATCCTCACCACTAACTTAATCTTGCGTCAGCTACAAACTTCTGTTACAATGTGGACGTCAAAGCCCTCTGCTAAATAAAACCAAACACCCAGAAAAACTTGCTTCACCTGCTAATCTGCTAAAAGTGTGCTTGAGTGACAGAGAACTCCTAATTTTCACTACTTAAAGAAAAGCAAATTTATTTTCCTAACTCTAACAGCGAACACTAAACAAAACTAATAACAAATCGAACACTTTCCGTAACTAATCACTATCCCTCAACTAAACACAATTCTATTAATATCCTGTTCCAATAACACAATTATTAAACATTACATCAAGTCCATACAGTCTCTTATACTTCTGGTCTTTCAATTCTGCTGTCTTCTACCTGGGCCATCTTTGTTCTTTTTGCTTGTCAGTGTTTTTACAGGAACAGGTACCTTTTAATAGATAGTGCTTTACGAAATTTCTTTGAGAGCAAGGTGTTTATTCCTTTGGAGAGCAGTTGCTCTCCAGCTCTATGACAGTTGCTCTGACCAATTTTCCAAATGGTCACATTTTTTATACCCCCAATATCGTTCCCTCTCATTGGTCTGATGTTGCCGATACAGTAAATTCATTGGCTTTCAGTATCCTGGGCATAATTTAAATTAATTGGATAAATTTGAACTGCTGTCAAAGCAGCAACCAAAACTCAGGTATCCATTTAACTGCTAATTGCTACACGTATGTATTTTGGAACAGCCTATCACTTAGCTGCTCTGTTCTGGCAGCTGCGACTGGACTTTAAATTTACTTTAAAGTTCAGAAAATGCATATCTTAAAATGAACATACAATCTTTCAACTTCATAACATTTTGCTTTAGTTTATTCATTGTCCTCATCTAAGTCAGATGTATATATATTTTATAGTGTATACATTGAGTTGGATGATCAGCGATGATCATATTGAGTTGTGTAGCATGCTCGAAGGGCAGAATGGCCTACTCCTGTTCCTACTTTCCTAAGTTTCGATGGAAATCATTACAAAACTGAGTTGGTCCACTGGACGCATGTCACTCTGGTGTGTCACGGAGTGGGCATTATTGAACCGCGACTATTGTTACACGTTATTCTTTTTTTTAACCCCCTTGATCTGAGACTCCTACATCAGCCTTGACCGAAGATTGGTTCATTCTCCCAAAACGTGCTGTGCTTCACATTATGGGCACATAGTGAACACATCAATTCACATCATGAAGAAAAAGGAGGCACCATTTTAGTCGGAAAATGATAGAGTGAATCAATGAACAAATAAGGTTTAAATTATGGAGGAAATGTCCCCCTAGTGCAATGTCAATGTGAAGAATTAAAAGGTAGCTACAAATTAAAACTTTAACAAGCCTATGAATTAAACAATTACAGTGTTCCTATTTTAAAATTAATATACTACAGCAATTGTCCAGCTAATATTAAATCCTTAATGTGTTTTTATAATTTTAGTTGCAATAATAGTTCTTTAGTAACATTCTAAATATCTAAAATGTGATTGCGTATTACTGACAAAGTGACAATTAGATAGGAATAATTAAGAAGTGATTTACTATCTCAAAGTTAGCGTTTGTGAGCATTAGCCCAGTAAATTGTCTATTACCTTTTATAAATGTAAGTTCTGAAAACAATTATACTTACTTTGATAAGTCATTTACATATTGATTTAATATTCACATTCTGTGAACAAAATGAGTAATTATTTTGTTAACATCTTGCAACTTCAGTTTTATAATGGCTAACAAGCCACTTTCATCAACAGTTTTTCAAATTCAGCCTAAATGAAAGGAAAGGGATACATGCAGGAACTCTTGAATGTAGGTGTAAGCAAGGCATCGGGTTTTTAACCCATGTCTACTGATGATGTGGAGGTGCCGGTATTGGACTAGGGTGGACAAAGTCAGAAGTCACACACAACACCGGATTATAGTCCAATAGGTTTGTTTGGAAATCGCAAGCTGTCGGAGCGCTGCTGCACTATAACCTGGTGTCGTCTGACTTCTGATCATGTTTATTGAGTGCATGTTTAGGAGACCCTCCAAACACCTACTCAAAGAGCAGCTGGGAGGGACAGAGGGTTGAGGAGGTTGAAGTCCTGAGTTTTATCCAAAGACCTAATGCCATCCTACTGTGAGCTGTGGGGGGAGCAGAGTCCTTGTGTATATTTAAGGCTGAGGTAGATAGATTTTTGATCAGTTGGAGAATCAAGGGTTGGGGAAAATGGACATGAGGAATTTTAGATGAACCATGATCTTATTGAATAGTAGAGGGGCCGAATGACCTCATCCAGCTCCTACGTCTTTCTCGCTGACCTCACAGAAATGGTGCATGGATTTTTAAGAAATATCTGATATATAGGTACTTCTGGTATAACACGATGGTTACATTCCTGTGTGACCTCACACTATAGGAAATCGCGCTGTAGAGGATCACTATAGAAAATCACGCTATAGAAGATCACTATAAAAAATCGAGCTATAGAAGATGACTATAGAAAATCACGGTCTAGAAGATCACTATAGGAAATCGCGCCATAGAAGATCACTATGGGAAATCGCGCTGTAGAAGATGACTATGGGAAATCGAGCTATAGAAGATGACTATAGAAAATCACGGTCTAGAAGATCACTATAGGAAATCGCGCTGTAGAAGATCACTATGGGAAATCGAGCTATAGAAGATGACTATAGAAAATCACGGTCTAGAAGATCACTATGGGAAATCGCGCTGTAGAAGATCACTATAGGAAATCGCGCTGTAGAAGATCACTATGGGAAATCGCGCTGTAGAAGATCACTATGGGAAATCGCGCTGTAGAAGATGACTATGGGAAATCGCGCTGTAGAAGATCACTATGGGAAATCGCGCTGTAGAAGATCACTATGGGAAATCGCGCTGTAGAAGATGACTATAGGAAATCGCGCTGTAGAAGATCACTATGGGAAATCGCGCTGTAGAAGATCACTATGGGAAATCGCGCTGTAGAAGATGACTATGGGAAATCGCGCTGTAGAAGATCACTATGGGAAATCGCGCTGTAGAAGATCACTATAGGAAATCGCGCTGTAGAAGATCACTATGGGAAATCGCGCTGTAGAAGATCACTATGGGAAATCGCGCTGTAGAAGATCACTATGGGAAATCGCGCTGTAGAAGATGACTATGGGAAATCGCGCTGTAGAAGATCACTATGGGAAATCGCGCTGTAGAAGATCACGATAGAGAATTGCTATCCCTGTACAGCAAGAAGATTGTGCTATCCGAACAGTGTCCACTATTTGTCAATGACATTGTGGCCAATTTGCGTTGATGAAACAGGCATTAAACCGGAAATATCTGTATTCTTTCATGGAGTGTGAGCACTGCTGTCAAGGTTAGTTTTTGCTGCCCAAGCCCTAGGTATCTTGAAAAGGAGGTGATGTACTGACTTCTTAAAATCCTGTATTCCTTGGGCCACTCACTGCTGTTAGGGGTGGAATTCCAGGATTTTGACCCAACGACACTGAAAGAGTAGCGATGTACATCCACAACATGTGGCTTAGAAGCCAACTTGTCCCCGTGCTGCATGGAAGAAAAGGAGGTGACTATTCATGGGGTGCCCTTTGCTGAGGAGAAAGGGAGGACTGCAGATGCTGCAGATCAGAGTCGAAAAGTGTGTTGAAGAGCTTATGCCCGAAACGTTGATTCTCCTGCTCCTCGGATGCTGCCTGACCTGCCCTTTGCTGAGGCCAGGCTCAGTGAAACCATTGATGTTAGTGTGCTCACACCTAAACCTCCTTTACGCATTCCAGCTCCATGTCATCCACAACCTCTTTCACTTCTTGATTTCCTGTAAGAATGGCCTAGTTTTTTTTTTAATTCACTCATGGGATGAGGCATCGCTGGCTGGGTCAGCATTCATTGCCCATCCCTAATTGCCCAGAGTTAACCACATTGCTGTGGGTCTAGAGCCACTTGTAGACCAGACCAGGTTAGAATGACAGATTTCCTTCCCTAATGGACAGTAGTGAACCAAACGGGTTTTTCCGACAACTGAATGCCTCAGCATTCGTCTCTTTAATTCCAGATTTTTTCCTTAACTGAATTCAAATTCCACCACCTGCCGTAGTGGGATTCAAAGCTGGGTCCCCAGAACATTACCTGGGTCTCTGGATTAACAGTCTAGCATTGACACCACTAGACCATCGCCTCCCCTGTAGAGTACTGCTGTAGGAGAGCTGTCACCATCTGAACTTCCCTCTTTGAAAGACCATCTGTGCCTGACTGAGGAATTGGGCATTGGGAGGTTGGGGTGGAAGGAGCTCATTGAGAACTAGCCGTCCTTAATCCTCACCCCTGGAGACCCTGCAAACATCCCCACCCCTCCCCACCTTGTGCACCACAACCTGCTCTCCTGGGTCTGGATCCTCCCACAATCCCGAGCTGTCAGCAATAACAATGGGAGAGCTGCTGGCCTTCATTTGGCTGGTGCCAGGTAGACCATCAGCACCGGTATCCTCGATCCCAGTCCCAGGGGAAACTTCCCACCCCCCCCCCCTCTCAAACATCGTGATTTTGTGGCTTTCCCTAAAAAAGTTAAGACATGATTCTTGCCCCTTCTCCAAGTGGCAGGTGAGACTATTCCATACAGCCCAGTGTACTTGCCCTACACAATTCCGGCCACTGTTCGCCCTATAATCATGCGGACCCGCATTAACATGGCATCCAGTGTGATTCCTCCAGAAATGTACTCAATGTTGACACCACTTCCTTCAGAATTACATCTGTGGTGACAAAACAACGGACCAGAATATGCACAGGTTGAACGAACCAATCTTTATGGATCTGTTATTGTGCAATTTCCTTAGAGTTATCTGGAGTCAATATTTAACAGGTCAGTCACCTCCTGGTGTGGTTTGATTGGGAGATTCACTTTGCTACAGTACTGCTAAAGCTGAGAGGTTCCTTAGCGACGGCAGCATCAGTGATGTCATCGTGGCTTTGTTGGGCCCAGAGCTCGCAGTTGAACCCAACATGGGATGAGCGAGTAGTGAGAGAGGTCCCTTGGTATCTACAATGATGTCAACGTGATCAGGCAGCTGAGATCCCCCTGAGTGCGGGCTAAGTGGAGGCGATTGAAGCCCTACTCTGGCTAGGCATTCAATAAAGCCTGTCACACTTTTAACTGTATTTCTTTATTCTCCTAGTTTAAGGATGAAGGTTTGCTCACTGAGCTGGAAGGTTCATTTTCAGACGTTTCATCACCATATGAGGTAACATCTTCAGTGAGCCTCTGGATGAAGCTTTGTCCGGAAGCTCATTGAAGACGTTACCTAGTAGGGTGACGAAAAGTCTGAAAATGAAACTTCCAGCTCAGCGAGCAAACTTGCACCCAGAACCTCAACCTGAGCTACAAATCTTCTCAAAACTCTTCTAGTTTATAATAAGAAGGACGTTAATGTTAACTCTTACTTTATTTCCATTTTTCACTTATCCTATGGTAATACTTAACTTTTAACTTTGATTCTGTCTTTTGCTCCATTGTACCTAAGTTCTTGTACCTAGGTATGTTTGTACCTAATATAGTGCCATGTGTACACTTTATGCACTTATACACCTTTCACTGCATTCCTGTACTTCTGTGCTTGAGTACATATAACAATAAAATCTAAATCTAAATCCAGTTTGTCCTTCAGTGAGAGAAGGCTGGTACAGTGGTAATGTTACTGGTTAATAATGCAGGTCCTGGAAAAATAAGTAGACCAGGAAGAGTAGAGGAACGGAGCATTGGTGAAATGCAGAAAGGTTGCAGAGTACTGCACTCAGGATGTACAGGGTCAACAGGCTCCTGAAGGGTGATACCAACAATTCCAGAGCACCCTGAGTGTCCGGGCTGTGGGTAAGACAAGCAAGGGAGCTGAAAGAAAGTGACTGGGGTCAAACAGTTAACTCTGCTTTCTCTCTCTCTCCACAGATGCTGCCAGATCTGTTGAGTTTCTCCAGCAATTTCTGTTTTAGTTTCAGACTGGATGCACATTTGATGACTGGATACACAGCGTTAGAGGGCTCCTTCTGTGCTGTAGAATCTCCGTGACTCTCAGAGTGGAGAGGTGGGGGAGTTTTATAAGAGAGGGAAGCCGCAACACCAGTTCCCAAATTCCTCAGTCAAGCTAGTATCAGATGAGGCACCACAAAGCACTGTATCACATAGAGTCATAGATCCATACAGCATGGAAACAGACCCTTCGGTCCAACTCATCCTTGCCAACCAGGGTTCTCAAACTAAACTAATCTCATTTGCCTGCACATGGCCCATATCCCTCTAATCCTCCCCTCAAGGCATTGTGGGTCAACCCACAGACGGTGGACTGCAGTGGTTCGAGAAAGCAGCTCACCACCACCTTCTCAAGGGCAATGAAATGCTGACCAGCCAGCAATGCCTACATCCCACAAAATGAATTAAAAAAACTTTCCTATCCATGTACCTGCCCAAATTCCTTTTAATTGTTGTAATTGTGTCAGCATCTGCCATTCCCTCTGGAAGTTCATTCCATACACGCATCACCCTCTGCATGGAAACATTGCAATCCCTTTTAAGTCTTTCCCCTCTCAGCTTAAAACTATGCTCTCAGCTTTTGAATTCCCATACCTGAGAGAAAAGGCTTTTGCTATTCACCTTATCTAAGCCCCTCATGATTTTGTAAACCTCAATAAGGTCATCGCTCAATCTCCTACGCTCCAGGATAAAAATTGTTCCAGCCTCTCCCTATAACTCAAACCCGCCAGTCCTGGTAACATCCTTCGAAATCTTTTCTGCAGCCTTTCCAATTTAATAACATCCTTCGTAAAGTAGGGCAAGCAGAACTGTATCTGTTTGATGGAGAAAGTGAGGACTGCAGATGCTAGAGATCAGTGTCGAAGAGTGTTGTGCTAGAAAAGCACAGCCGGTCAGGCAGTATCCGAGGAGCAGGAGAGTCGACGTTTTGTGCTTTTTCAGCTCCACACACTTTGACTCTGTACCTGTATGGTCTCTGTCCTGTCCTGTGAAACTTGTGGTATGTTGCTAATGGACAGTAGTAGATATGCAGGACAGAACGAATCAGCATCCACAACTTTTCTTGTAACATAGAAATACCTTCAAAGTATCACAGTTCTTGTAAAAAAATCTCCCCACAGCCGTATGTCAGAATATTTGGAAAGTATTCAGCCATTTAAACCTCACATTGCAAAAACTTATGCATTCTAACGTGGTCACTCTTGAGTAACTTGGAATATATTTTCTCATTAACTTTAAATAGGTCGAATCATTTCTGCGAGACAGAACCTTCATGAGCCTCCACACAGAAGCTGCCACAATAATAATGATATTTCTGACAGATTGAAGATGTAATTTAAAGAATATCTTTGAAACAATTCTTCAAAAAAAGTACAGTTACGACGGGAATTATGACTAAATTGAAGCACTGTTGACAAGCTGCATAAACTCAAATTGCTTCAGCGGACTTTTTACGTTGTTGGATTATTCTGCTGGAGAATGGAACATTTTCTACATTGCTCCCAAATGTTACCATGGTATCAGTAAAATCTCAATTCCATTGCATATTAGAATTATTCATTCCATAAGTTGAAAACCACCTGGCATCTGAAATGGGAAGAACACATTACCAGCCTGGATAAGTTGAATTTTAATGCAATTTCTGTCAATTTGACTTTTTTTTTTGATCTGGATTATGACATTGCTGACTGGGCCAGCTTTTTATTGCCCGCCTCTAATTGCTGTTGAGAAGGTGGTTGTGAGCTGCCTTCTTGAACTGCTGCAGAGATTTAACACAATGATGCTGAAGGAACAGTGACATATTTCCAAGTCAGGATGGTGAATAACTTAGAGGGATCTTCCATGGGCTGGTGTTCGCATGTATCTGCTGCCCTTGATCCTTCTAGAAGGTAGAGGTCACCGGTTTAGACCCTGCTGCCATAGGAAGCGTGGTGAGTTGCTGCAGTGCATTTTTTCAGATGGTACACACAATAGACAATAGACAATAGACAGTAGGTGCAGGAGTAGGCCATTCTGCCCTTCGAGCCTGCACCACCATTCAATATGATCACGGCGGATCATCCTTAATCAGTATCCTGTTCCTGCCTTATCTCCATAACCCTTGATTCCACTATCTTTGAGAGCTCTATCCAACTCTTTCTTAAATGAATCCAGAGACTGGGCCTCCACTGCCTTCTGGGGCAGAGCATCCCACACACCCACCACTCTCTGGGTGAAGAAGTTTCTCCTCATCTCTGTCCTAATTGCTCTACCCCATATTTTTAAACTGCGTCCTCTGGTTCGGCACTCACCCATCAGTGGAAACATGTTTCCTGCCTCCAGAGTGTCCAATCCTTTAATAATCTTATATGTCTCAATCAGATCCCCTTTCAGTCTTCTAAACTCAAGGGTATACAAGCCCAGTCACTCCAGTCTTTCAGTGTAAGGTAATCCTGCCATTCCAGGAATTGACCTCGTGAACCTACGCTGCACTCCCTCAATAGCCAGAATGTCTTTCCTCAAATTTGGAGACCAGAACTGCAAACAGTCCTCCAGGTGTGGTCTCACCAGGGCCCTGTACAGCTGCAGAAGAATCTCTTTGCTTCTATACTCAATCCCTCTTGTTATGAAGGCCACCATGCAATTAGCCTTCTTCACTACCTGCTGTACCTGCATGCTTACCTTCATTGACTGGTGTACAAGAACACCCAGATCTCTTTGTACTGCCCCTTTACCTAAATTTATTCCATTTAGGTAGTAATCTGCCTTCCTGTTCTTGTCACCAAAGTGGATAACCATACATTTATCCACATTAAACTGCATCTGCCATGCATCTGACCACTCACCTAACTTGTCTAGGTTACCCTGTAATCTCCTAACAACCTCATCACATTTCACCCTGCCACCCAGCTTAGTATCATCAGCAAATTTGCTAATGTTATTACTAATACCATTTTCTTTATCATTAACATATATTGTAAAAAGCTGCGGTCCCAGTACTGATCCCTGCGGTATCCTACTGGTCACTGCCTGCCATTCCGAAATGGAGCCGTTTATCACTACTCTTTGTTTCCTGTCAGCCAACCAACTTTCAATCCAAGTTAGTACTTTGCCCCAATACCATATGCCCTAATTTTGCTCACTAACCTCCTATGTGGGACTTTATCAAAAGCTTTCTAAAAGTCCAGGTACACTACATCTACTGGATCTCCCTCATCCATCTTCAGAGTTACATCCTCAAAAAATTCCAGAAGATTAGTCAAGCATGATTTCCCCTTCATAAATCCATGCTGACTCTGACCTATCCTGTTATTACTATCCAGATGTGTCGTAATTTCATCCTTTATAATAGACTCCAGCATCTTTCCCACCACGGGGGTCAGACTAACTGGTCTATAATTTCCTGCTTTCTCTCTCCCACCTTTCTTAAAAAGTGGTACAACATTAGCAACCCTCCAATCCACAGGAACTGATCCCGAATCTATCGAACTCTGGAAAATAATCACCAACGCATCCACAATTTCTCGAGCCACCTCCTTCAGTACCCTGGGATCTAGACCATTAGGCCCCGGGGACTTATCAACCTTCAGACCTAACAGTCTCTCCAACACCAATTCCCTTCAGTTCAGGTCCTTCAGCCACTGTTACCTCAGGGAGATTGCTCGTGTCTTCCCCAGTGAACACAAATCTGAAGTACCAATTCAAATCTGCTGCTACCAATGCATTATTAGTGGAGGAGGTGAACATTGAAGGTGGTGGTTAGGGTGCCAATTGAGCGGGCTGCTTCAGCTTGGATGGTGTAGAGGTTTGCTCTGCTCTCGCTCCCGCTCTGACCATGGCTCACTTCCGGGACATGGCCTCTCTGCCCATGACTTGTCTTCTGCACCGGGCCTGTCTCGAACTCCGTTCTCCGTTCCCTCCGGGTAGGCTACTTGAAGAAGTTAAAAGTTGGGGTTGGGGTAGGGGGGGGTGAAATAAAGCTGCAGCAAGAAGAAAGAAATGAAAGAAAGAGGGAAAGGATCTGGGGAGCAGAGGAACTCCATCTGGAGCATCTTACTGTGCCGTCATCTTAACCGAAAGTGTTATGCAAATGTTACTTGCTACTCATCAGCCATGTTTGAATATTGTTCAATACCCGAGGAGTTGCAGACCCTGCTGTCAATTGTGCAAACATCAGTGAATACCTTCACTTCTGACCTTACAATTGAAGGATGGTCATTAATGAAGCTGCTGAAGACGCATAGGATGGTACCTTGAGGACCTCTTTCTAGATATCCTGGGATGATTGACTTCCACCAACTAAAACCATTTGCTTTTGAGCTAGCTATTGTGATATAATGGTGCAAATGTCTGAAGCAAAGATTGGCTCAAGCAGCACACACTGTGTTGTGTCATATGCACTTGAAGGATAAGCAGCTTAGGGACTGACAGAAGTGAATCCTTAGGATCCAGATCCTCCTCCTATTTTCTGTAACAATATCAGTGTACCCTGTAACTAGCTGCTAACCCACATCTTCTTCTCCCATACTTGTTCCATCTTGTTCAAGTTACTGAGTAGTTTTCCTCTAGTACACTAGTGTTATTGGCAAAACTAGACTTTGCCCCTCCCCCCCCAATCCAAAGTATTGTAACTTATTATATAAAAGCAAGTATAAAGGTGTTCCAGATGTGATTCAATTGGTCCACCATTAGGTTAAAATTGATTTAACTGGTCCACCGCTCGGCTCGAAGCAAAATGAACTTTATTTTTACAACATTGTTAAAATATAAACAAAAAGAAGAATTTGAATAACATTGACTTGATTGAAATACTTATTAAGATAATATACTATTTAATCACTAATCATCAACTGTTCCAACATAGGCAGCATTCCATTAATGCATTCTTTGGCAAAAATGCAATTCAGCAAAACAGCTATGATTCATAGAATCCCTACAGTGCAGAAACAGGCCCTTCAGCCCAACAAGTCCACACTGACTCTCCGAAGAGTATCCCACCTGAACTCATTCCCCTACCCTGTTACTCCACTTTTACCCCTGACTAATGTACCTAGCCTACATGTCCCTGAACACTATGGGCAATTTAACATGGCCAATCCACCCGAACCTGCACATCTTTGCATCGTGGGAAGAAACCCACGCAGACACGGGGAGAATGTGCAAACTCCACACAGACAGACATCTGAGGTTGGAATGGAACCTAGATCCCAGGTGCTGTGAGGCACCTGTACTAACCACTGAGTCACCATGGCACCCCATTCACATATGCTGTCTCTCTCCAGCCCAGAAGAAATAATCTGCCCATTTTGACTTTGAAGAGTTCAATCTCGCAGCTATCTAAAAGTTCAATCTCGCAGCGAACTCAAGCTTTTAGCTTCAGCAGCCAGCAGAAACCTTCAACCAACTGAAAGGAAAGCTAAAAACCTTCCTGGATCAGTGTGAGTCCAGACCCTGCCCTCTGATCCTTCTTTGGTATCATGTGAAAAAGCAATTGGAGGGGGCTCTAAAAAGCTGTCTGCAGCAGACATTCTGTCACTCTCTGCAACAGAAACAGCACAGAACACAACACAGCTAAAGGCACAGTCTAAGCAGACCCTGGAAATCTTGATGGTTACAAAGAATGGTAGCAGCATGGGATTCACATGGTGAGATGAAAACGTGTTTGGCCTATAAATATGACCTGGTGAGCAGCCGTGCTGATTACATCTAGCTACAAATTCAAGCGGTGAGTTTCTCTGTTTGTTGAGCACAAATCTAGGAGATGATGGCCTAATGGCTCTGGGAACACAGGCTTAAATCCTGCCCCAGCAGATGGTGAAATTCGAGTCTGTATTCCCTGAAACTATACCAATTGTTGGAAACAAAATCATCTGGTTCACTCATGCCCTTTAGGGAAGGAAATCTGCAGTCCTTACCTGGTCTGGCCTCCATGTGACACTAGACCCATAGCAATGTGGTTGACGTTTAACTGCCCTCTGAGCAATTAGGGATGGGCAATAAATGCTGAACTAGCCATTGACGCTCTCATCTCGAGAATGAATTTTTAAAAAAATCACACCAAGCTGAGTAAACTCAACATAGGCTCTGTTTAATTGAAGTGATATTTCAGCATGGCTCAACAGATAGACTCCCTGTTAATGTTCGGCAACTCTTGTTCCAGGAAAGGGCCCCAACTTTCTTACAACATGCTGCGAACTGAACTGCTGGTCACAAACGTAGGAACTAAAAAAATTAGAAGCAGGAATAGGTCACTTGGCCTGATGAGTCTCTCTGGTATTCAACAAGATCATGACTGATCTGAATATTCCACATTCCTGCCTCCCCCTGATAAACTTTCACCCCCACCCGGCCTATCAAGAATCTTGGTACTTCTGCTTTAAAAATATTCACGCACTCGGCTTCCACTGGCTTTTGAAGAGTTTTAAAGATTCTTAACCCTCTGAGAAAATAATACCCTACGTCTCTGCCTTAAATGGATGGTAAAGATAAAGTCACCATAGCTGCTCTCTCATTAGAGAGAGAAAGAGACACACACACAACCGGTGGTGGTTTAACTTGTGGGTCACTATGTCTCAGGCAAGGAGAGAGGTTGAGAAAGAGAGTCCTTCATAATAACCTCAGCCAGAGTGGGAATTGAACCCATGCTGTTGGCCTTACTCAAGAGTGCAAATTAGCCATCCAGCCAACTAAGTTAACCAATGGCTTCCTTATTTTTCCAAAGTCTCCCATGAGAGGAAACATCTTTTCCGCATCCACCCGCTCAACACCCCTCAGGGTTTCTCACGTTTTACTACCCAGTTGCTTGTCATTGCATACTCTTGTTTAAAGCGATACCAGACACCAGCCAGTGGACAATTTCTCTCTGAAACCTACTGACCCTCAAATACAGCCTTATATCAAGAATAGTCACTCTCATCTCACCTCTTGTGACCTTCCTTTTGCCCATGTTTAGATGAAAGCTGAACTAAGAAGCTTTTACAAATTTTATTAATAATGTTATTTGGGTGAATAAACTGAATCTTCTTTTAATCAAACAATGGCTTAAACTTGGCCAGTGCCTTGATGTTTGTTTCTTAGAAAGCACAAGAGGACTAATATGACGACACAGATGAAACAGGTTTTAGCTCAATAACCACAGGTTTGATTGTTGGCCATTCATCTCACTCCTGCTCACCCCTCGGAGGCGAAATGATCTGCTGAGTGTTGCCAGAAGTTTCTAGATTTTTTAGAATTGGGAATTGAGGAGTTTAGATTAGATTACTTACAGTGTGGAAACAGGCCCTTCGGCCCAACAAGTCCACACCGACCCGCCGAAGCGCAACCCACCCATACCCCTACATTTATCCCTTTAACCTAACACTACGGGCAATTTAGCATGGCCAATTCACCTGACCAGCACATTTTTGGATTGTGGGAGGAAACCGGAGCACCCGGAGGAAACCCACGCAGACACGGGGAGAACGTGCAAACTCCACACAGTCAGTCGCCTGAGTCGGGAATTGAACCCGGGTCTCTGGGACTGTGAGGCAGCAGTGCTAACCACTGTGCCACCGTGCATGGACAATGAACCACCTTGTTCCCCACTACCCTCCCCCCTCAACCACCTCACCCAAACTTTCATCTGAACATTTCATGATGTAGCATGAGCAAAATGTAGGTGATGATCTGTCGGAGAGACAGAAGCTAAATCAGACATAGGCATCCGGTAACTATATATTATGATGGAATGTGCAATTACTGGCATTAGAATGGAAGAATTTTAAGGTGTGAAGTAATTCAATTCTCGAGAGCTACATCACTGCAATTAGTTAACCCATTCTGGAGCTGCAGTGATAAGTATAGTATTTAACTGAATCATACTTCACAGAAAGATTTGGTGCCAAAAAACCTGCCTGATTTTCAATTTGTTGTGGTTTCCAATTAACATTCAAATCTGTGCAAAAATGCCAAATCCTCTATTGTCAGCATATGTTAACTATTGGAACTAGTTCCCCACCAAGCCATGCACCATCCTGACTTGGAATCAAGTCACCATTCCTTCTTTGTCATTGGGTCAAAGTTCCCTCCTGAACTCCACTGTGAAGGCATGAACTTGGAGCAGGAGCAGGCCATTCAGCCCTTCAAGCCTTCTCCGTCATTTGATATGATCGTGTTCATCTCATCTTGGCCTCAAGTCCATTTTCCTGCCTGTTCCCCCAAAACCCTTTCATTACAAAATCTGACCATCTCCTCCTTCAATTTTTTCATTGTCCAGCATGCACTGGGGTAATTGCATGGATTCACCAACTTTTCAGAGATGAAATTCTTTCTTATCTCTGTTTTAAGCCTGCCACGTCTTACTGCCCACAAGGGAAAACATCTGTGCCAATTTGTGTCAATCCCCTCTAACATCTTATAGACATCAATTAGATTTCCTCCTGTCCATTTAGACTCTAGAAAGTATAGGCAGAAGTGGGTACTGTAGATGTTGGAGATCAGAGTCAAGATCAGAATGGTGCTGGAAAAGCACAGCAGGTCAAGCAGCATCTGAGAAGCAGGAAAATCGACATTTTGGGCAAAAGCCCTTCATCAGGAAAAAGGGCTTTTGCCCGAAACATTGATTTTTCCTGTTCCTCGGATGCTGCCTGACTTGCTGTGTTTTACCAGCACCACTCTAATCCAGACAGTATAGGCCTAAACTGCTCAAACTCTCCTCATAAGATAGACTTTTGATCTTTTTGGGTGTACCTACACCACAGGAACTGCAGTGTTTCAAGAAGGCAGCTCACCACCACCTTGACAAGGGGTAATTAGGGATAGGCACTGAATGCTGGCTCAGCCAACGATATTTCATGAATGAATTTAAAAGATAATGGTGCCTGGTGGGTAGGCCACTCCTGGACCTTCTCACCAGGGTGTTAATTAGGGTAGAGACTGGAAAGTGGTGGAGGTCTCACTCACCACTCTCCCCAGCACCTTTGGGGGTAGGGAATATTTGTATCGTTAGGTTTTACAAAGTAAAGTCCACTGCAATCAAATCCTACCCTGTCCGCAATTACACTCCAGACAATGCCACTGGACTGTGATCAGGGAGAGAATCCTGCACGTAGTTACTTTCCCTTCATCAGTTGGAGGAACAGCAAGGCCAAAGATCTCAGTCTTTACCGTTACCCAAACCGATATCAGATCACTCAAAACAGAAAGAGATCAGAGAACCATTGACTAATACAACATGGTGCAGGCCATTCGGCCCATTGACAGGCTCTTTTGAAGAGAGGGCAGTTAGGACAATATACCATTCATTTGCTGTAGCTCTGCAACCTTTTCTCCTTAATGTATTTACCCAATTGCTTTTTTAAATCTGCAGCTCTCATACAATTGGGTAGCACATTTCAAATACTAAGCACTTTTTGGAAAGAAAAGGTTTTTTTAAATGTTTTTTTTGGCCAATCACATTAGGTATATGGTTCTGGCTATCTAACCTTCAACCAATAGCAACTGTATCAATACCAATGCCATTGTGTTTTTATAAATATCAATAGCAGAAACTGTAAGCACTTTACCATGCCTTAATTAAACTTGGTGGAATAGACAGAAGAGATCCAAGCACCAGAACCTATGGACTGAGCTGTTTCAGAGATAAACAAAGAGAATTCAATGCAGAATGTTAAACAGAGAAAGAATGAGAAATAGGAGCAGAGAAAGAGTGGCAGAGAGAGAGAGACAGAGTGTGAGAGAAACCATTCATGAGAAAAACACAGAACAGCAAAGAAAGTGCAGCAGGGAAAGAGAGAAATGTAGGCAACGAAAGAGAGAAAGATCGAGAGTATAATGGTGAGACAAGAGCAGAGAATGACTGGCAGCAGAAGGGAAAAGAGGGAAAGATATACAGTGACAGAGAGAGTGAAAGAATGAGAGAGAGAGAGAGACAGTGAAAGAAAGAGAGAGAGAGAAACAGAGAGGTAGAACTAGAATTCCAGCTGTGTAATGAACTGACCGGGAGATGGAAAAATCTCAGCTTTCCCACTGCTCCCTGACAGAAGACTGACATTCTCTAGCAGTGAGAAAATGAGCTCAGGTTTGTTCCACAGGAAAACAAATTTATTTTATGAAAGCAGAGCAGTAAGTGCACTCACGAAGCCTCACGATTTCCCCCGCTCAACAACACTCATATTCTTTATGTAACGTGAGAGCAGTTCATGAACAATCTGTCATTTTGTTTGCAATTTCTGAAACCCTGGTAATCTCATTTTACCCACTCAGCCCCCAATAGGTAAGTGCTTTATAATATATTTTCAGGTAATTGCAATCTAGTGCCATGAATTTGATCCATTTAACTCTGCAAACACTCAAAAACAAACTCTAAAAATGTTCATCAAGAAACGGGCAGTTTTATACTTTAACCTTCTCAGCACATAGCCTGATATGCTGGTGCACAAATGGGGGTTTGAACTACAGAGGACAAAGTTCACAGCCCTTATAACCCACCGGCCATGTGTTTTAAGTTCTCTTCCAGATTATTAAATCCTGAAATGTACTCCAGATGTCTCTGTGGTGGAATTTGTACAGTCATTAGCAATTTGATTGAGAATCGATAAGGAAAGAACTTTACTTTCAAAGAGGCATTGAATCTTACTGCACAGAAGGATGTCATTTGGATATTTCAGTCCTCGCTTTTGGGAAGGAATTATGCAATTATTCTCATTATAAGAAATGGCTGTCCAGTAACCTGATAAAATCTTGTTCGAAATCAAACCTTATGCAAGTTCTCTTTCTCTCTCGCTCATTAAGGAGCTTCCTGAAGTAAGTGGCTAGGCTGACAAACACAGGACAGTGTAGACCTGTTATCCCTAATGATATGCCTCTAGTTTAGACTCTGATACAAGACATTCCTAAAACCTGACATCTTGTGACCCAACTGTCTAGAGTATAAATTAAGCAGGCAGTTTTAGTCAGCAATAATCCATGAGGCGATTTCATGGATTTTGACAAACATAGAAGGAAGTTACTTTGAATACAGATTGTTCTGGTATAAAACTCGTCAACGCAAATTGGCTATTACGTGACTGACGATTTATGGATGCTGTTTGGATCATGCAAACTTTCTACTGAACATATCTATCAATTTTTTTATAATGATCTTCTACAGCGTGATTTTCTAAAGCAACTGTCGTGTTATACCAGTGTGTTCTGTATCTGCCTTGCACGACTGAACAAATGAATGCATGATTGATGTAAGGTGTCTAAGAAATAAAACATATAAACAACCTCTCAAGAGAGGAAAGATAAGCTCAGACAGGAGAGAGGTCCTCAAGGTGCATCTGTGCTAACTGGTTTGATTCAGTTAGCTCAAGCAGACTTCGGGCAGAGGACAGCTCTTGGAGGTGATCAGTAGCGGCTTCAGTTTAACATCCTGCCTTGCTCAATGTGAATGACAAAAAAAGTGATTGCCGCTTCTAAATACAGAGGGCAACCTAGTCCAAATGTCTGTCTGATTTGGGACAAATAAAACACAATATGAAGAGATTGCAGTCAGCAAAAGTGGAAGTTAGCAACGTTTCCGTCCCTCATCTGGGACCCAGTGAATCTCTCGGTATGTCTTCCCTTTCTATTGAACTCCTTTAACCTGTCCCTTCTTCATAAACTCTCTTAAAATTACCAAAGACTTGATGCCCTTTTTTGGATAATCCGAGGGTCCCTGAACCAACTTTCCAGCATCCTTTGATTTACAGCATTCACAGTCCTGAAAAAACTTTGACCTTTTTTATAATGTGGTGGAGCTGATGTTGGACTGGGGTGGACAAAGTTAAAAATCACACAACACCGGGTTATAGCCAACAGGTTTATTTGGAACTATAAGCTTTCAGAGCGCCGCTCCTTCATCACCTGGTGAAGGAGCAGGGCTCTGAAAGCTTATAGTTCCAAATAAACCTGTTGGACTATAACCTGGTGTTGTGTGATTTTTAACCTTTTCTTATATGAAGCACTTTGGGACATTACTATTGGGTTAAGTTGCTATTGTCTGTGATCAAAGATTCAGACCTTGGAAGCCTGGGAGGCCTGTTTAGATTAGGACCCTAGCAAGTGTCCTTGCTTTGATTTGATTTGATTTATTTATTGTCACATGTATTTTGTTACAAAATACAGCGAAAAGTGTCATACTGTGTCGCTACTCTCTGCATCAGTTTAAAACACAAAAAAACCCAAAACATAGAATATAAGGCAGAAAAATAAAGAAAACTTGTTCAACTTTACACTCCTGAAAAATGTGTTGCTGGAAAAGCGCAGCAGGTCAGGCAGCTTCCAAGGAACAGGAGAATCAACGTTTAGGGCATGAGCCCTTCTTCAGGAATGCCCGAAACGTCGATTCTCCTGCTCCTTGGATGCTGCCTGACCTGCTGCGCTTTTCCAGCAACACATTGTTCAGCTCTGATCTCCAGCATCTGCAGTCCTCACTTTCTCCAACATTACACTCCTTCTTGTTTAGTGTAGTCCCCTTTGCAACACCACTGCAATCTCACCTCCACCAATACCCTCACCACATTGAATCCCTACACTACAGAAACAGGCCATTCGGCCCAACAAGTTCACACCAACCCTCCAAAGGACATCTCACACAGACCCATCCCTTGCCTGTAACCCTGCACTCCCCATGGTTAACCCACATATCCCTGGACACTAATGGTCAATTTAACATAGCCAATCCACCCATCTTTGGACTGCAGGAGGAAACTGGAGTACACAGAGGAAGCCCACGCAGATGGGGGAGAATGTACAAACTCCACAGAGACAGCTGCCAGAGGGTTGAATCGAACCCAGCTCCCTGATGGTGTGAGGCAGCGATGCTAACCACTGAACCACCAGTCCTTGTTGGACTCCCCCACTGCAGACGCCACTGATGTTGTCGGGTACCGAACTGGCCCGAACTTAATTCTGTCACTGCCAATGTTGCTGGGTCTCATACCAGGCCCTAACCCACCTCTGTCCCCACCTCTGTGCTGGAATCAGATGTGGCCAGGAACCTAAACCCGACTGTGCAGCATCAGCAGTGATCAGTCAGCGCTAGGGCTGCCTCGTCAATGCAGAAACCGCTGGGAACCCAGACCCACCTCCGATACTGCCACCATGATTCCCACACTGGGCCCACTCGAGTCCACGCTGGGCTCACCCACCACTGCCAGTACCATTGGCGCAACTGAGCTCGTCACCAAGAGGTAGGTAAAATAAAAGAGGAAAGAAAACACAAGTAAAGAGAGAGAAAAAAAGAAACAGAAAGAAAATTGGACTGAGTGGACGAGCCTGGACTCAGAGGCCCCACTCTACCACCATCTTACCGGAATTTGAGGTAGATTTTGACATTTGGTGGGGTGAGTGCCTGGGCAGAGAAAGAATCATGAAGGGGGGAGGGGGGAAGTGGAAGGAGAAACCAGTTGCAAGCCATTCTGAGAGCAAGGAGGAGGGTTGATAGTACAGGGGCAAGAGCATCGAGAATCCAAAGTCAGTGATTGAATAATGAGGATTGCAGGATATATTTTCGAATGACTAGGAAATTAGACCAGGGGTTGAAAAGAAAACTGTTGCTTGTTAGAGAGGTTAGGTCAGGCTAAGAGAGGTGGGGGAGGAGGTAAGGCTAAAGGGGCAAGATAAGCATTGCTTCAGGATACAATTCAGATCATTGCTGTTTCAAATTGTCAGCAATGGCTTCAGTTCGCCAAACTGAGGGAGAATCAGCCATTTTTGCAGATAGTATCAAAGCTCAGGTCTTATACTTTGAGGTTTGATAGGCCCTATAAGTTTGGATTTTCTACAGATTGGTTGAGTAGACAAACTCCCCTTGACTTTAGACTTCAAAGTAATGTTATTATATGCTAAAAATAAATGTAGTTCCGGGTCAAGGAAGCTGGGTTTAATTTCATTTCTTTAGGGCAGCATTGTGGTTCAGTGGTTAGCACTGCTGCTTCACAGTACCGCAGACCAGAGTTTAATTCCAGCCACAGTGACTGTCTGTGTGGAGTTTGCACACTCTCCCTGTTTCTGTCTGAGTTTCCTCTCACAGTCGAAAGCTGTGCAGGTCAGGTGGATTGGCCCTTGGAAGTTACCCCAGGGGGGTTGCAGATTACATGGGTTAGCCATGGGAAATGAGGGATTACAGGGATAAATTGGGGATCTGGATGGGATGCTCTTTGAAGGGCCAATTCCAACTTAATGGGCTGAATGGCTTCTTTCCACACTGTAGGGAGTCTATGACTATAAATACTGCTGTGTGTAGTAATAAAGAGATAGGCCTGGATCTAACTTCTTTCAACTCTAGGTACAGCATAATCTTTCTTTGCATGTACATTTTCACATGCTCTTAAAACTCTCTCATTCTTGACCAACTGAACTCCACCCAATCTGTGTTATCTATGCTCAGTGACATGCACTTCTGCGATGTCGTTACAAAGTTGCTCAAGGGTCCCAATGCCTTCACACAGCAAGAAGCAATAGAGGAATCCAAAGGACCAGCACCCATGGCACAGAATGAGTACCACAGAAGAAAGGAATACTAGGACTAGCTGATAACTACGGGCACAGTTGAACGAATGAATTAAAATAAAGGCTGGTAATATATTGATGCAGAAGAATATGAAGAATTTCACATAGGAAAGTCAAAATGGGCAATGACTACTTCAAAGGAGTTTAGATGGAAGCCTAAACAATTTTACAGTCCAGACAGACCAGGGGCTATGCATCAGAAAGTGGGTTCTAATTCAAAACCGTTTCTCGTGAAAACAATCATCTTATTAAACTTAACATTTAGTGAAATTTCTTCCTCTCCAAAAAAAACCTTTCTCCAACTCTCTCTGCCCTTTCAGCTCTCCTTCAAATGCACCTTAAACCAGTGTCAGCCACTCTTGCCCCGGAGTCACAAAGCTCCATTCTTGAAGACAGGCTCCCATCGAGGGGAGCACTGTACTGGCAGAGGTGATCTTTCCTGGATCAGAGATCAAACTGAAACTATGCCAATGGATGTAATAGATCCCACAGCACTGCTTTAAAGAAAAGTAGGGCAATTCTTCTTAGCAATATCTATCTCTCAATGAAAATTACTTAGAAACTGATCCGAGTCATTCTCTCATTTGTGAGATCTTGCTGTGCGTGCATTGGTGACCGCACTTCCTGCTTTGCATCAGGTGGACCCCAAAAATTAACCCAGACTGGCTGTCAATGGTTTTGAGTCATTTCAAGGTTGTGCAAGGAGCTATGTAGATACAAGTCTTTCTTTCTGAATGGATTTTGATTAGACCTCCTCGTTTTTGGTATCATCAGTTGGTTTGGAGACTTTGTCCACATTGCAAGGTGCTATACAGATGCAGTTTTGGAATGATGATTGTTGCTGTTGGAATGCTGTTGGAAATGATGATTAAGTACAGTGATCTGGTGATTTAAAATGGACGGAGCAACACTTTTCTCTGACGTGTCTGCGATTTCAACAGCCACACAGTAGCTTTGAGTGTTGGTCACACTTTAACAACATGAGTAATTGACCTGGGGTCTTTGAGAATTTAAGAGTTGTTTAAAATGCTCAATTATGTTAGGACTAGGCTGGTCTTGATGAGAAGATTGCTCATTCACCACATTGTCAAACCTCAAACTTACCTCACTCGGTATTACCAGGAGGTAAAAAGAAACTCAATCTAATATCTAATGCCACAATTTCCTGGACAATTTCTAAACTATTAACGGTTTAAATTAACTCTGATGCCAATCAGACTGAGCAGCTTTTAAACTTCCAATAACAACACAGGGTAATTATAATCATAAGCACAGTTTTATCATTGTTTATCAAAAATGAAGTCTTAAACACAGGGAAAGACTGTGGTTTGTTCCTGTCCTTCCCAGATTGGGAGCAGATTCTGGCAGAAGGAGTGCAGCTGGTGCTAACTACTGAGGCCGGGGTCAATACCCTAAGTCCGTGAGAGTGATAGGTGAATTCACACCCAACTATCCCCAGAACAAACAGGGAAACTCAATGGTATGGACGAGCCGAGAATGGTTTAGATTTTAGATTAGATTCCCTACAGTACAGAAGCAGGCCCTTCAGCCCAACAAGTCCACACCAACCCTTCAAAGAGTAACCCACCCAGACCCCAACCCTATAATTTACCCCTGACCAATGCACTTATCACTTTGAGCAATTTAGCATGGCCAATTCACCTGACCTGCATATCTTTAGATTGTGGGAGCAGCACCTGGAGGAAACCCACACAGACACAGGGAGAATGTTACTTGACCTGCTATGCTTTTCCACCACCACTCTAGTCTAGACTCTGATCTCCAGCATCTCTAGCATTTGGCCACAGGGAGAATGTGCAAACTCCACACAGACAGTTGCCTGAGATGGGAATTGAACCTGGGTCCCTGGCGCTGTGGGGCAGCAGTGCTAACCACTGAGCCACTATGTCGTTTGTAGGTGGAATCTCTGCGGAGCTGCTCCTCTCATTGTGCCATTTCTCTCATTTCTCTAAATTTATTCACAAGATGAAGGTGTCGCTGACTGTTAAGTGTCAACCACATTGCAGCGGATCTGGAGTCACATGTAGGCCAGACCAGGTAAGGATGGCAGTTGCCTTCCCTCAAGGACATTAGTGAATTAGATGGGTAATTGCAATAATCAACAATGATTGTCATTGGATTCTTAATTCCAGATTTTTCAAGTTTAAATCAAATTCCACCATCTGCCATTGCAGGATTTGAACCCAGGTTCCCAAGACATTTCTGTAGTAATAGTCCAATAGATAATATCATTAGGCCATCGACATCTGCCAGCGTAAGACACGAGAGATAGCAGCCTCTGATGGGAAGAGTGGCAGGACAGTAAGTGGCAGCTATCTACCCTAGGTGGAGTGGAGGTGTGGGCAATGGAAGTCAGGGTTGGTGGGGTGGGGTGGAAATGGGCTGCGCAGAGGGAGAGGCTGCAGGCAGGAGGTGGTGGGCTAGGCCGCACAGGGACTGAAAAGGCAAGCTGCAAGAGTGAGGGAGAGATGGAGATTGTTGGGGGGGGGGAGATGAGGTGAGGAAAGCTGCAAGTGGTGGGGGGAGAGAAGACGCATGCAGAGGATGAAGAAGTGAGGCTGTAAAATAGAGACAGAGACTGCCAGAGCCAGGGAGAGGGAGAGACAGAGCAGCAGGGAGGAGGTTATTACGGGTAGAGGGGCAGAGAGAAAGTCTAAAAGCCCGTAAGATATAACAGCAGAATTGGGCCATTCAGCCCATTGAGACTGCTTCGCCATTCGATCATGGCTGATATGTTTCACAACCCTATTCCCTGCCTTCTCCCCACAAACCCTGATCCCCTTACCAATTAGGAACCTATCTATCTCTCTCTTAAATACACTCAATGACTTGGCCTCCACATCCCTCTGTGGCAATGAATTCCACAGATTAACTGCTCTCTGGCTCAACTCAGCTAGGCCCCTGTGCGGCCTAGGTCACCACCTCCTCCCTGCAGTCTCTCCCTCTGCACAGCCCCTTTCCACATGATCCTGCCAACTCTGACTTTCATTGCCCCACCCCAGGGCAGACAGCTGCCACTTACCCTCCTGCCACTCTTCCCATCAGAGACTGCTATCTCTCACGTCTTACGTTGGCAGACGTTGATGGCCTAATGGTGTTATTTACTGAACTGTTAATGCAGAGACCCATCTGAAGAGTCATCCCTACACTCTGAGTTTGTGCCCTTGTGTCCTAGACTCTCCAACTCGTGGAAACATCTTTTTTCCCATCCACTCTATCCAGGTCTCTCAATATTCTGTAAATTTCAATCAGATCCCTCCTCATCCTTCTAAACTCCACTGAGTACAGACCCAAAGTACTCAACCACTCCTCATATGATAACCTCTTTATCACTGAGATAATCTTTATAAATATCCTCTCAACCCCCTCCAATGCCAGCACATCCTTGCTTAGATATGGACCCAAAATTACTGATAATATTTCAAACGTGGTCTAACCAGAGCCTTATATAGCCACAGTAGTACATCTCTGATCTTGCAGCCCTTTGAAAATAATGCTAATGTTACAATTGCTTTCTTAACTGCCAACTGAACCTGCATGTTAACCTGAAGAGAATCCTGAACTAGGATTCCCAAGTCCATTTGTGCTTTAGATTTCCGAAGCCTTTCCCTATTTAGAAAATAGTCTATGCCTCTATTCTTCCTACCAAAATGCATAACCTCACACTTTCCCACATTGTATTCCAACTGCCACTTCTTTATTCACTCTCCTAGCCTGTCTAAGTCCTTCCGCAGTCTCCCCACTTCCTCAACACGACCTGTCCCTCCACCTAACTCTGTGTCATTTGCAAAATTCACAAGAATGCCCTCAGCTCCTTCCTCCAGATCGTTAATATAACAGGAATAGTTGTTTTCCCAACAGGGACTCCTGCGGAACTCCATTAGTTACTGGCTGCCATCCCGAAAAAGATCCCTTTATCCCCACTCTCTGCCTTCTGCCAGTCGGCCAATACTCTATCCAAGATGAAAGTGAGGACTGCAGAAGCTGAAGATCAGAGTCGAGAGTGTGGCGCTGGGAAAGCACAGTGTGTCAGGCAATATCAAGGAGCAGGAGAGTCGACGTTTTGGGCAAAAGCCTGATAAAGTGCTTTTGCATGAAATGTCAATTCTCCTGCTCCTTGGATGCTGCCCAACCTGCTGTGCTTTTCCAGCACCACACTCTCGACTCAATCCTCTATCCATGCCAGTACCTTGCCATTAACATCATGGTCTCTTATTTTATTTAGTAGCTTCCTGTGTGGCACCTTCTGGAAATCCAAATAGATCATGTCCACGAACCACAAGGGAGAGAGGGAGAGAGTAAGGTTCCAAGTGTGTGAAATGGAGAGATAATGAGCTGGCAATGGGGCGTGCGGGAGAGAAATAGCCAGTCGATGTCATGGAGGCTGCAAGGGGCAGGGGTGGGAGGAAGGGAGGCTACAAATGTTGAGCTACAAAAGTTGGCCGACACGGCATCAGACCTTCTACTGAGACCAGATTCCCGATTTCATCCGTGCTGTGTGTCTCACTATGCCACATGGGAGCTGAAGCAAACAGGTTGGTATAGGACGAGAATTTAAGGTGTGTCAGAGACGAAAATAACTGCAGATGCTCGAAACCAAAGTAGACAAACAAGGGGGGGGTAGGAAGGGAGGGCACATTGGGTGGGTAGCGCTCCGCTACCTATCACTACCTCACCATTCCGCTCCTCTCTCCCCCTCCCCCCCTCCATTGATCTGTAGCTCTCCCTAGTCCTGAGAACGGTTAATACCTGAAATGTTGACCTGTCCACCTCCTGATGCTGCCTAGCTTGCTCTCTCGCCGATGTAAAGCAGGTCAGGACAACAGGGGTGTGGGGGAGGATGTGTGTTAGTGCAGAGATTGCTGGAGGAGAGGGTGAGTGAATGTGTCTAGACTTCCATGTTGTAGCTAGGTCTCAGCTCGAGTATCGTCTACTGCTGTGGGTGCTACACTGTAGGAAAGATGTGAACACAGTGGACAGAGTACAAAACTGATTTACAAAAATGGTGCCAGGAATGAGAACCTTTAGTTATGAGGATAGATTAAGGAAATTTGGACTGTTTTTCCTGGAGACAAGAAGACTGAAAGGACATTTGATGGAGGTTTTGAAATAATGAGCAGGGCTGGATAGACTGGATAGGGAGTTGCTGCTCCTGCTTGTATAGTGAACAAGAAAGAGAGGATTCCAAATTTAAAGTGATTCGAAAAAGAAACAAAAGTAATGTGAGCCAAAATCTTTTCCACCCAGAAAGTACTTAGGGTGTGGAAGGCACTGCCTGGAAATGTGGTGGAGGCAGGTTCAATTGAGATACTCGAGGTAGACATTGGACGGTTATTTGAATAGAAATTGTGTGTGGGGATATGGGGAAAAGGCAGGAGATTGGCATTGGGTAATAGCACCAAACTACACAATAGAGTCAGTACAGGGCTGTTGGATCGAATGGCTTCTTCTGTGCTGAAACAATGCTGTGAGGTCTATGATTGGAGGAATATAGGGCAGGTCAGAATTAACCACATTGGTGTGGATTATCTTTTATTCACTCATGGGATGTGCGTGTCACTGTCTGGGCCAGCATCTGTTACCTGTCCCTAGTTTCCTGTGAGAAGGTGGTGGAGAGCTGCTTTCTTGAACTGTAACAGTTCATGTAGGTAGACCCACAATGCCCTTAGGGAGGCAGTTCCAGGAGTTTGACCCAGCAACATGGCGATATATTTCCAAGTCAGGATGGTGAGTGGCTTGGAGGAAACCATGCAGCTTAATGTGTGCCCGTGTGTCTGCTGCTCTTACCCAACTAGATGGTAGTGATTTTAGGGTTGGAGGTTCTTTGGTGGAGAGACTTCAGTGGATTTCTGCACAATACCTTCTAACTGCTGCTACCATGAGTCACTGGTAAAGTGACTGAAAGTTTGTGGGTGTGGTGCCAATCAAGCGGGCTGCTTTGTCCTGGATGGTGTCAAGCTTCTTGAGTGTTGTTGGAGCTGCCCCCATCCAGGCAAGTGGGGAGTATTCCATCACATTCCTGACTTGTGTCACATATTTGGAATCAGACCACGTAAGGGTGGCAAGTTTCCTTCCTGAAAGGGCACTAATGAACCAGATGAGTTTTTATGACAATTGCTGCTGGTTGTTATTAGCAGCCTTTTATTGAATTCAGAATTTCACCTTTTGCCAGGAATCAAACCTACATCCACAGATCATTATTCTGGGTTTATGGGTTATAGTGGCATGATCACTACATCACCACCTCTTGGTTCTCTTGCTTCCGCTGTTAATGACCAGATAACCCATGATAGCCTGATATCTCTTTGAAGATACCTAATTGTTTATCAGTGTAATATAATTATCTTGTCTTCTTCTACTATAACCCAGTGTCTCATGACTATGTAATAATTCTTTCTCATACTCAACAAAAAGCAGTGTTTCTACCCGAGGAAGATTCACTCAGAATGAGGCTTGGAGTAAACCTTGCAGCTTAACGTGTGCCCATGTGTCTGCTGTCCTTATCCAACTAGATGGTAGTGATTTTGGGGTTGGAGATGGAGACTGATTGCTGGATTTCTGCACAGTACCTTCTATATTATAGACAGCTGCTGCTACCAAATGTCACTGGTGAAGTGACTGAAAGTTTGTTTACAGGTTTCTCTTGAAACACTTTCTAACTCTGAATACAATGGAAAACACTTGACATTTTAACTGGAATCTCAGCTGGAAGTGGCTGCATTACTGTCACAAATTGTAAAGTAGGAACAATAGAGTCATTATAGGACTGTGCCTTTCCTCTTGATAAGCCAAGCAAACAAATGTGAGAGAAAAACACGATGCTGACAAATGTTAAAGAATGCTTTGGGTCTCCACCCAAGTGCAAGTTAAGGTTGACCTTGGAGGGAGCCCATTGGAAATTCACCAGAATGATACCAGAGTTACATTATGCAGAAAGGGTGTGCTGATCTGCACTTCTATTCTCTTGAAGTAACAGAGATTAAAGGAGTGATCTAATTGAAATGTTTAAAATGATCAAAGGAGTTGAGAGGGCAGATAAAAAAAACATAATTCCTCTGGTGGGAAAGTTCAGAACAAGGAAGCGTGATGTGAAATGTGGAACTTGCACCACGAAAAGTATTTGAGGCCAAGATTGAATTATTCACTCATGGGATGTGGGTGTCACTGTCTGGGCTGGCATTTAGTACCCATCCCAAGTTTCCTGTGAGAAGGTGGTGGTGAGCTGCCTTCCTAAAGCATAACAGACCATGTGCTGTAGGTAGACCCACAATGTCCGTAGGGAGGGAGTTTCAGGATTTTGACCCAGCAACACTGAAGGAACGGCGATATATTTCCAAGTCAGGATGGTGAATAGCTTGAAGGGGAAGTTGCAGCTTACTGTGTTTCTGTGTATCTGCTGCCCTTGTCCTGCTTGATGGAAATGATTTTAGTGTTGGGAAAGTAACATCGCTGAATAAGCTGGGGTTGTTTTGCCTGAACCATCGGAGGCTGAGGGGTGATCTTATTGAGGTTTAGAAAATCATGAGGGGCATGGATAGGGTAAGTAGACAATGTCTTTTCCACAGGGTGGGGGAGTCCACGCTAGAGGGCATAGGTTTAGGGTGAGAGGGAAAAAATTTAAAAAGGGACCTAAGGGCAACCTTTTCATGCAGAGGGTGGTGCGTGTATGGAATGAGCTGCCAGAGGAAGTGGTGCAGGTTGGTACAATTACAACATTTAAAAGGCATCTGGATGGGTATATGAGTAGGAAGGGTTTAGAGAGATATGGGCCAAATATTGGCAAATTGGACTAGATTAGTTTAGGATATCTGGTCAGCATGGACAAGTTGGACCTAAGGATCTGTTTTTGTGGTGTACATCTCCATGACTCTATGACTCTATAAGAGGGGAAGAATAAAGTCCAGAATCTTATCTTGATAGGATTGGCTCAGTGAGTTTGAAGAAAGCTCACGATCATAGACACTGCCATTGACCTATGGAAAGAAGTAATCTGTTTCTGAGTTGTGAACACTTAAGATGTGATTCAGCGATGGTAGGGCACTAACTGAAAGATCTGGGCTGTAATAATAGCTACCCTAAGAGTGAGTTTAAGCTAATCAGTTGAGTTTGTAACTGGGCACATGTCCACTTGCTAGAAGTGAGGATATTTAGATGGAATGACTTACTGTCTGCAAACAAAAGGAATATGTTCAAGCCTTGCACCTTTTTTGAATTACCCAGGAGTTTGCGAAGACAATAGATCCCTGTTACTTTCTCTATGGCAACACTTCAGCCAATCAGAATCAGTTGCCAACAAACAAGCAGCCTTTTCTGCTGAACTGTACACTGTTGTGAACATTTGAGATTTGGCTTTCTTGTATTTGTCCTGAATACAAAAGAGCAAGATTTGGTGACCTGTTTCTCTTTTCAGAAAGATTTAAGTTCTGTTGCTCCAAGCAACCGTTTGGAAACATGTTAAAATTCCTTTATCGGTGTCACACAAATGGGAGTGAAAATCTGAAACACTCTCCCACAGAAAAGCTATTGTAAGCTAATGTCTACTTAAAAAATAATCAGATTGTGAAAGACAACAGAAATTGCATCTCTTGTTACGAAGAAGAAGGAGGCTTATGTGTTGATGAGGCAAGATGGTTCAGATGAGGCGATGGAGATTTACAGATCAGCTAGGAAGGATTTATAGAGAGAGTTAAGAAGAGCAAAGCGAGGACATGAGCAGTCTTTAGCAAATAGAATAAAGGAGAACCCTAAAGCTTTCTATAGGTATATGAGAAATAAAAGGATGGCTAGGGTAGGAATAGGGCCAGTCAAAGACAGAAGTGGGAAGTTGAGTGTGGACCCTGTGGAGATCGGAGAGGTGCTAAACGAACATTTCTCATTGGTTTTCACTCAGGAAAAGGAGAATATTGTAGAGGAGAAGAATGAGATACGGGATATTTGACTAGAAAGGATCGAGGTTAGTTATCAATTCTAGAAGGAGTGAAAGTAGACAAGTCCCCTGGGCCAGATGGGATTTATCTGAGGATTCTCTGGGAAGCTAGGGAGGAGTTGGCAGAGCCTTTGGCTTTGATATTTGAGTCGTCATTGCCTACAGGTTTAGTACCAGAGGACTGGAGGATTGCAAATGTTGTGCCCTTGTTCGAGAAGGGCAGTAGAGATGACACAGGTAATTATAGACCAGTGAGCCTTACTTCTGTTGTAGGAAAGGTTTTAGAAAGGATTATAAGAGATAAGATTTATAATCATCTAGCAAGCAACAGTTTGATTTCAGATAGTCAACATGGTTTCGTCAAGGGCAGGTCGTGTCTCACAAACCTCATTGAGTCTTTTGAGAAGGTGACCAAGCATGTAGATGAGGGTAGGGCAGTTGACGTGGTATACATGGACTTCAGTAAAGCCTTTGATAAGGTTCCACATGGTAGGCTATTGGAGAAAACACAGAGGCATGGGATTGAGGGTGATTTAGCAGTTTGGATTAGAAACTGGCTTTCTGAAAGAAGGCAGCGAGTGGTGGGTTGATGGAAAATATCCAGCCTGGAGTCTGGTTACTAGTGGTGTGCCACAAGAACCTGTTTTGGGACCACTGCTGTTTGTCATTTTTATAAATGACTTAGATGCAGGCATAGGTGGATGGATTAATAAATATACAGGCGACACTAAAGTAGGTGGAGTAGTGGACAGTGTGGAAGAATGTTACAGGTTGCAAGGGGACTTGGATAAACTGCAAAATTGGGCTGAGATGTGGCAAATGGAGTTCAATGCAGCTAAATATGAGGTGATGCACTTTGGGGAGAATAACAGGAAGGCAGAGTACTGGGTCAATGGAAAGATTCCTGGTAGTGTGGATGTGCAGAGGGATTTTGGAGTCCATGTACATAGATCCCTGAAAGTTGCCACCCAGGTGGATAGTGCTGTTAAGAAGGCATACGGTGTGTCAGGTTTCATTCATAGAGGGATTGAGTTCTGGAGCCGCAATAGCATGCTGCAACTATACAAAACGCTGGTGCGGCCACTCTTGGAATATTGTGTACAATTCTGGTCTCCATATTTCGGGAAGGATGTGGAGGCATTGGAAAATGTGCAGAGGAGATTTACCAGGATGTTGCCTGGTCTGGAGGGAAGGTCTTATGAGGAAAGGCTGAGAAACTTGGGTCTGTTCTCATTGGAAAGAAGAAGGCTAAGAGGGGATTTGATAGAGACATACAAGATGATTAGAGGATTAGATAGGGTAGACAGTGAGAGTCTTTTTCCTGGGATGATGATGTCAGCGTGTACGAGGGGGCATAACTACAAATTGAGGGGTAACAGATTTAGGACAGATGTCAGAGGCAGGTTCTTTATGCAGAGAGTGGTAAGGGCGTGGAATGCCCTGCCTGCTAATGTAGTTAACTCAGCCACATTAGGGAGATTTAAACAATCCTTAGATAAGCACATGGATGATTTTGGGATAGTGTAGGGGGACGAGCTGAGAATAGTTCACAAGTCAGCATAACATCGAGGGCCGAAGGGCCTGTTCTGCGCTGTATTGTTCTATGTTCTATGTAAGACAACGTTCTACCTGGTAACCACGTTTCCCAAATATCCAGACAGATTCTGAATTTACAACTCATGGATGTAGAGCCACAGAAATAGCAAAGACGTAGCACCTGAAAAAACGATCCCTTTCAAAACTTGTTGGCAAAAACCAGGACAGACTTTCTACTTACCTTGGTCAGTATCCTTCAGCAGTCTACTCCAGACCACCAATGAAGGTAAATAGAGTCATAGTCATAGAGATGTACAGCATGGAAACACACCCTTTGGTCCAACTTGTTCATTCTGAATAGATGTCAAAACCCAATCTAGTCCCACCTGCTAGCACCTGGCCCATATCTCTCTAAACTCTTCTTATTCATATGCCCATCCAGATGTCTTTTAAATGTTGTAATTGTACCAGCCTCCACCATTTCCTCTGGTAGCTCATTCCATACACGTACCACCCTCTGTGTGAAAAAGTTGCCCCTTAGGTCACTTTTATATCTTTCCCCTCTCACCCTAAACCTATGCCCTCGAGTTCTGGACTCCCCGACCCCAGGGAAAGGACTTTGTCTATTTATTCTATCCATGTCCCTCATGATTTTGTAAACCTCTATAAGGTCACCCCTCAGCCTCCGACACTCCAGGGAAAACAGGCCCAGCCAATTCAACCTCTCCCTATATCTCGAATCCTCCAATCCTGGCAACATCCTTGTAAACCTTTTCTGAACCCTTTCAAGTTTCACAACATTCTTCCGATAGGAAGGAGACCAGAACTGCATGCAATATTCCAAAAGTAGCCAAACCAATGCCCTGTACAGTCACAACATGACCTCCCAACTCCTGTACTCAATACTCTGACCAACAAAGGAAAGCATACCAAATGCCTTCTTCACTATCTTATCTACCTGCGACTCCACTTTCAAGGAGCTATGAACCTGCACTCCAAGGTCTCTTTGTTCAGCAAGTTCACTTATACCATTAAGTATTTAAGTCCTGCTAAGATTCACTTTCCCAAAATGCAGCACCTCGCATTTATCTAGATTAAACTCCATCTGCCACTCCTCAGCCCATTGGCTCATCTGAGGTAACCTCCTTCGCTGTCCACTACAGCTCCAATTTTGGTGTCACCTGCAAACTCACTAACTATACCTCTTATGTTCACATCCAAATCATCTATATAAATGACAAAAAGTAGAGGACCCAGCACCGATCCTTGTGGCACTCCACTGGTCACAGGCCTCCAGTCTGAAAAACAACCCTCCACCACCACCCTCTGTCTTCTACCTTTGAGCCAGTTCTGTATCCAAATGGCTAGTTCTCCCTGAATTCCATGAGATCTAACGTTGCTAACCAGTCTCCCATGGGGAACCTCGTTGAACGCCTTCCTGAAGTGCATATAGATCACGTCTGTTGAAGTGTTTTTGTCAACACCTTTTGTAGTAGCCAAGAGCTGTAGGAAACTTGCTTCCCTTTCTTCCAAGGCATTTGCTCTTGATTGAGGAAGACTTGCTTCCCCTTTGATGTTTGATAGAGTCATAGAATCATACAGAACAGAAGCATACCCTTCGGTCCAACCAGTCCATGCCGAATGTAATCCCAAACTAAACTAGTCCCACTTGCCTGCTCCTGGGCCATGTTCTTCCAAACCTTTCCTGTTCATGAGCTTATCCAAATGTCTTTTAAACGTTGTAATTGTACCCGCATCCACCACTTCCTCAGGAAGGTCATTCCACACAAGAACCACCCTCTGTGTAAAAGAATTGTCCCTCATATCTTTTTTAAATCTTTCTTCTCTCACCTTAAAAATGTGCCTCATAGTCTTGAAATCCCTCACCTTAGGGAAAAGACAACTACATCAACTCTTATCTATATCTCACATTATTTTATAAACTTCTATCAGGTTGTTTTTCAACTTCCTATGCTCCAGTGAAAAAAGTTCCAGCCTATGCAGCCTTTTTATATAACTCAAAACTTCCAAACTCAGCAACGTCCTGGTAAACCTCTTCTGAATCCTCTACAGCTTGATAATAGCCTCCTTACAGCTGTAACATGTACCTAAGCACAGTGAAAAGTTTTGTTTTGCAAGCAGTCCAGGCAAATCCTAACTACAAAGGCATACAGGTCGTAGGGTACTTAGGCAGAATGAGGCCTACAAGGTTATGGTTACACAGGGAGTGCACAAAACAAGATCAACATTATTTGATATGAGAAGGCTCCATTCAGAAATCTATAACACCTGTGGGAAGAAGCTCTTCTTGAACCTGTTGGTCTGTGTGTTCAAATTTCTGTATCTTCTGACTGACGGAAGAGGTTGGAAGAGAGCATTACTGGGGTGGGAGGGAGGTTGTTTGGGTTCTGAGATGATTGACAAGTCTGACATGCGACCTATAAACTCTACTACACATGAGGTAGATGTGGATTGGAGGGTTGGGTGTTCCCTCTGTCACGATAACGGATCAGAACTCTGAAGTACTCATGAAGTACATATCAGACTTTTAGTTGCAACATGTTTCCTTTGTAGAGAGGACCATTGCTGTCAAAAGATGACTGTGGATCGAAACTCAATGACTGTCTGACTGGACCTTATGTTGACCCATGGAATGTCCCACGTGTATACAGTCAGGACAGTTTCAAGCTGAAGGACTAAGAGGGTAGAGATAATGAGAGGTGGGCTAACCATCCCACACCCCACTTCAGCAGGAAGCCACAAAAAAAATGACATGTAAAACCAACTCCAGCCTCTGGTCTGTGTGTGTTACGTCGATTTACCAACGTAAGTATTATTTTGTGTGTGATAGTAGTTTGACACATGTGTCATTCTGTGTGTGTTAATGGCTTGACATACCATTGTATGTATTAATCTGCTGGAGGTCACAGGTTGAGAACAGTCAGTCATTAAAAACAGCTTTGCATTGCAGGAAATGAAAGGAAAAAGGGGATCTCTCACTCTGAGTGCTGCTAGCTAGCTACTGTCAAAAGGAACTGGGACAAAATAATTTCAATCAACTCACAATACCTGGTCAACTATCAATATCAATATATTAGCAGCATCCAATGTAACAGGGAGAAAGTGAGATTAGATTACATTAGATTACATTACAGATTAGATTACATTACAGTGTGGAAACAGGCCCTTCGGCCCAACAAGTCCACACCGACCCGCCGAAGCGTAACCCACCCATACCCCTACATTTACCCCTTACCTAACACTACGGGCAATTTAGCATGGCCAATTCACCTGACCAGCACATCTTTGGACTGTGGGAGGAAACCGGAGCACCCGGAGGAAACCCACGCAGACACGGGGAGAACGTGCAAACTCCACACAGTCATTCGCCTGAGGCGGGAATTGAACCCGGGTCTCTGGCGTTGTGAGGCAGCAGTGCTAACCACTGTGCCACCGTGCCGCCCACTGCAGATGCTGGAGATCAGAGTTGAGAGTGTGGTGCTGGAAAAGCACAGCAGGTCAGGCAGCATCTGAGGAACAGGAAAATCAAGGTTTTAGGCATAAGCCCTTCAGCCCTCTTTCTCCTGTTGCTCGGATGCTGCCTGACCTGCTGTGCTTTTCCAGCACCATACTCTCCACCCATCTCATATAACAGCCTAAATTCTACTGTGTACTCCTCACGAACAATTCAGGGACTTTATTACAACTTTTTTTTTGCATTCACTTCTTATCCCTAGTTTGTATGTTCTGTTAATATTTCTGATCATTTTTAGAAATTAATAGATTCACTCCTTTGTTAGCTTCAGGAAGCCTGGTTAAATTGGCTCCTTTAAAGATAACAATTCATTTGGTCTGGGAGAAAGGGAGTAGATTCGTTTTTAAATTAAACAAACAAGTGAGGGGGCTGTGTGAATAAAGAAGAGGGAACAGTTCATTCTGACTCAACCAGAAGTTGAACAATCTGGGACATCACACCTAGAACTTTCACAAATTGGTGAATCACTGGTGAGATTGAACGATTTATTGTCACTTGCTTTTAAAGTAAATGATGCTGTAAAATACAGTGAAAAGCTTCAACTCTCTCCACAGTCTGCTGCTATTTTAAAATTTAAGGATAAAGAAGGCAAATGGTACTTTGGCTTTTATTGTGAGAGGTTTTGAGTACAAGAGCAGGGATGTGCTGTTGTAGTTATACAGAGCCTTGGTAAGGCCCCACCTCGAATATTGTGTACAGATTTGGTCTCCTTTTCTGAGGGAGGATGCTCTTGCTCTCAAAGGAGTGCTGCGAAGGTTTCCCAGGTTGATTCTGGGGATTGCGGGAGTGATGTATGAGGAAAGACTGACTGGGTTAGGATTGTTTTCACTGGAGTTCAGACAAGTTGGGGGTAGTGGGGGGGGGGTTGGGGGGGTCTAGTCCTGTTAGAATTATAAAATTCTAACAGGACTAGACAGGGTAGATGCAGAGAGGATGTTCCTGATGGTGGGTGTGTCCAGAACCAGGGGTCACAGTCTGAGGATCGGGGTGGACCATTTAGGACGGAGATGAGGAGACATTTCTTCACCAAGAGAGTGGTGAGCGTGTGGGATTCATTACCACAGGAAGGAGTTGGTGCCAAAACATTGAATGTATTCAAGAAGAGAGATGGATGCATTCTATTTTTAGAGTCATACATGCCATGTAGAAAGATGGTCGTGGTTATTGGAGGTCACCATCTCAGCTCCAGGACATCTTTACAAGAGTCCCTCAGGATAGTGTCCTAAGCCCAACATAGAACGTAGAACATAGAACAATACAGCACAGAACAGGCCCTTTGGCCCACGATGTTGTGCTGAACATTTGTCCTAGCTTAAGCACCCATCCATGTACCTATCCAATTTCCGCTTAAAGGTCACCAAAGATTCTGACTCTACCACTCCCACAGGCAGCGCATTCCATGCCCCCACCACTCTCTGGGTAAAGAACCTACCCCTGACATCTCCCCTATACCTTCCACCCTTCACCTTAAATTTATGTCCCTTGGAACACTCTGTTGTACCCGGGGAAAAAGTTTCTGACTGTCTACTCTATCTATTCCTCTGATCATCTTATAAACCTCTATCAAGTCACCCCTCATCCTTCGCCGTTCCAATGAGAAAAGGCCTAGCACTCTCAACCTATCCTCGTACGACCTATTCTCCATTCCAGGCAACATCCTGGTAAATCTTCTCTGCACCCTCTCCAAAGCTTCCACATCTTTCCTAAAGTGAGGCGACCAGAACTGCACACAGTACTCCAAATGTGGCCTAACCAAAGTCCTGTACAGCTGTAACATCACCTCACGACTCTTGAATTCAATCCCTCTGCTAATGAACGCTAATACACCATAGGCCTTCTTACAAGCTCTATCCACCTGAGTGGCAACTTTCAAAGATCTATGAACATAGACCCCAAGATCCCTCTGTTCCTCCACCTCACTAAGAACCCTACCGTTAACCCTGTATTCCGCATTCTTATTTGTCTTTCCAAAATGGACAACCTCACACTTGGCAGGATTGAACTCCATCTGCCACTCCTCAGCCCAGCTCTGCATCATATCCAAGTCCCTTTGCAGCCGACAAGAGCCCTCCTCACTATCCACAACTCCACCAATCTCCACCAATCTTCCACCACAACTCCAACTATCTTCAGCTGCATCATCAATGACCTTCCCTCTGTCATAAAGTCAGAAGTGGGGATGTTCGCCAATAATTGAATGGTCCCTTGATATTCAATGGTGTTGCCATCACTAAATTCCCTGCTAGCAACATCCTGGGAGTTCTTATTGATCAGAAACTCAACTGGACTCGCTATATAAACACAGTGGCTATAAGAGCAGGTCAGATGCTAGGAACACTGGGGCAAATAACTCACCTCCTGACTCCCCAAAGCCTGTCCACCATCGACAAGGCACAAGTCAGGAGTGTGTTGGAATACTCCCCACTTGCCTGGATGAGTGCAGCCCAAAAAACACTCAAGAAACTTGATACCATCTACAACAAAGCAGCCCGCTTGATTGGCATCACATTCGCAAACATCCACTCCCTCCATCACCGACGCTCAGTAGCAGCAGTGTGTACCATCGACAAGTTGCACTGCAGAAATTCACCAAAGATCCTGAGACAACACCTTCCGGACCCATGACCACTTCCATCTAGAAGGGCAGCAGATACATGGGAACACCACCACCTTCAAGTTCCCCTCCAAGCCACTCACCATCCTGATTTGGAAATATATCGCCGTTTCTTCACCATTACTCAGTCAAAATTCTGAAATTCCCTACCTAATGGCATCTACCTACTACACATAGACTGCAGTGGTTCAAGAAGGCAGCTCACCCCCACCTTCTCAAGGGGCAACTAGGGACAAGCAATAAATGCTGGGCCCAGCCAGTGATACCCACATCCCACCAAATGAATAAATTTAAAAAATAACTGAGAGGAGGAATGCATTGAGGGTGTGGTTAGAAGGTTGTCTGTCAATGGTTAAGGATAGATCTGATCAAAATCCTCAAGATATTAAGAAGAAAAGACATGGCAGATAACAAGAAACTATTTCCAAGAGTTGGGGTTCTAGGGGACACAGTCTGAGAATTAGCCCAGCCCATTCAGGAGAGATGTTGGGATGGTTGAGGGTGGTTGAGGTTTGGTATTCTTCCAGAAATGGCAGTGGATGGTGGATCAGTTGTTAATTTTAAGTGTGAGATGGATAAATATTTGTAAATCAAAGGCATTAGAGGAAATGTGTGAAAGGCAGGTTTATGGAGTTAGACCACAGATCAACCACGATCTCATTGAATAGTGGAACAGGTTTGAGGGGCTATTATAAGGTATATGCCAGTGTTGTAAATGTACTGGAACAGCTTGGCTAGGGGAGCAGGAAGTTTTGGAGCACAAGTGTCCAGTACTATTGCTGGAATGTTGTCAGGGCCCATAGCGTTTGAAGTATCCAGTGCCTCCAACCATTTCTTGATATCATGCGGAGTGAATCAAATTGGCTGAAGACTGGTGTCTGTGATGCTGGGGAGCACTGGAGGAGGCCGAGATGGATGATCCACTTGGCCCTATTAGCTGAAGACTGCTTCAGCCTTATCTTTTGCACTGATGTACTGGACTCTTCCATCATTGAGGATGAGGATATTTGTGAAGCCTCCTCTTCCAGTGAGTTGTCTAATTGTCCACCAACATTCATGACTGGATGTGGAAGGACCGCAGAACTTAGATCTGATCTGTTGGTTGAGGGATCGCTTAGCTTTGTCCATCACTTGCTGCTTATGCCGTTTGGCATGCAAGTCCAGTAGTCCTGTTTGGTGGCTTCATTTTGAGGTTTGCCTGGTACTGCTCCTGGCCTGCCCTCCTACACACTCAGGGTTGATCTCCTGGCTTGATGGTAATGGTTCAGTGGGGGATATGTCGGGCCATGAGGTTACAGATTATGCTGGAGTAAAGTTCTGCTGCTGTTGATGGCCCGCAGCACCTCATGGATGCCCAGTCTTGAATTGGTATATCTGTTTGAAGTCTGTCCCATTTAGCACAGTGAAAGTGCCACACAACACAATGGAGGGTACTCTCAATGTGAAGGAGAGTCTTGGGCTCATCAAGAACTGTACGGTGGGCACTCTTAGCAATACTGTCACGGACAGATGCACTTCATAAGGTTGAGATCAAGTGTGTTTTTCCCTCTTGTTAGTTCCTTCACTATATGTCACAGACCCAGTCTAGCAGTTATATCCTTTAGGACACAACCAGCTCGATCTTGGTAATGGACATTGAATTCCATCACCTAGACTACATTTCGTCCCATTGCCACCTTTAGTGCTTCGTCCAAGTGTTATTCAACATGGGGGACTACTGATTCATGAGCCGAGAGAGGATGGTACATGGTAATCTGCAGGGGGTTTCCTTGCCCATGTTTAACCTGAACCCATGAGACTTCATGGGGTTCAGAGCCAATGTTGAGGACTCCCAGGGCAACTCCCTCCCACTATATCCCACAGTGTCACCCCCTCTGCTGGGTCTGTCCTGCTGGTGGGACAGGACACATCATGGATGTTGATGGTGATGCCTGTAAGGTATGATACCTTCAATATGACAATGTCAGATTGTTGTTTGACTAGTCTGTGAGATTGCTGTCCCGGTTTTGGTACTAGCCCCCAGATGGCAGTGAGCACAGTCTTGCAGGGTCGACAGGGCTGCCTCTGCAGTTGTGTATTCCGGTGTCTCGGTGTATGTCATGTGATCCGGCTGGTTTCATTTCTTTGCTGAGAGTTTGTAGTGATTGGTAGAACTGAATGGCTTGCCAGGCCATTTCACAGGGCAATAGGGAATCAACCACATTGCTGTGGGTCTGGAGTCACTTGTAGGTCAGACAGTGAGGATGGCAAATTTCCTTCCCTGAAGCACATTAGTGAACCTGATGGGTTTTTCTGACAATTGACAATGGTTTCATAGTCATCAGCTGATTCTTAATTCCAAATTTTCTTTTGTGTTGTTTTGCTGTTTCTCTCTCAACTCACAACTTGCTCCATTCACCCATCACCTGTCCTGAGTGACACTAACTCCTGGTGAAGTCAGGTGTTTATTGTATATTTCTCAGCTGTGTTTACAAATACTTTCACAGCCACACCCTGTCTCTTTCTCCTTCTCTAACTCTACAACTCTCTGCAATCTTGGTGCTCCTCCAATTCCTGTGCATTTTCCAATACTCATCCCTGTCCCATCAGCCCCAGTGCCTTCGGCAAGTTTTCCATCAACTTGTCTCCTTCTCACTCTTGCTTTACAATGTGCTTCAGCTTTTGTCACCTCAACTAAACCATGGCTCAATGTCAACTTTTGCCTGATTATGTGCACTGGGATGTGTTTATGCTCTCCCAGGCTCTATGTAAATGAAATGTTATTGTTGCTGCTCTCTGATTCCCCTTATGAAAGCTGCTCCTCTGTGATACCTTCAGTCCCGAGGAGGATTTTATCCTGGAATCAATGCCTTGTGTTTTTTTTAACACCCTAAGTTACTGCTTGTGGGCTCCTGCAGATGTCATTGTTTCTGACATTATCTGCATTAATTTATTGTTGAAGTTCTTTCCGCATGAGCTATAAGAGGCTGAACCAGTAACATGAACGTGCCTTGGATGAATCAATATCTCAGCCTCTGTTGATGCTGTTAAGTGAGAATAAACTGGCGAGAAATCAAATGAGAAGGCTAACCTTCCATGACCTTTTTCCTGCCCCTTGAGGTAACTGCTCTAGCCCAAGAATGCTCTGCAATCTTCCAATTCAGATTGGATGGAGCCCTTCTTCCGAAAGAGAGGCAATAGGAAAATGGAAGAATTGCTCGACTTATTAATCTGAATGCTCTGTGCACCTCGGTCCAAGGCAAATGATAGCATTTGGATTCAAAATTTTAAAAGTCTGGAATGAGGAGTCTCATGATGACCACAAAATCATTGCAAATGTCCTTTCAGGAAGGTGTAGTGATTGTAACAAGGTCAGCCAGGAGGACTTCATAGAATATGAGTTCCCTTATTGGGGCTTTAATCTGGCTGACAGATAGTAGCAGGAGGTTCAGAGATTAGATTAGATTCCCTACAGTGTGGAAATAAGCCCTCCGGCCCAACCAGTCCACACCGATCCTCTGAAGAGTAACTCACCCAGGCCCATTTCCCTCTGACTAATGCACCTAACACTATGGGCAATTTAGTATGGCCAATTCACTGGACCTGCACATCTTTGGACTGTGGGAAGAAACCGGAGCACCTGGAGGAAACCCACGCAGACAAGGGGAGAATGTGCAAACTTCACACTGACAGTCACCCGAGGCTGGAATTGAACCTGGGCCCCTGGTACTGGGAGGCAGCAGTGCTAACCACTGAGCCACTATGTTCTGTTCACTCTGAGAGCTGGTTCTGAGGGAGCTGGATCAGTGTCAAGGACTCTCCACATGGAAATAAAGGGTGACTTTGTGACAGGATACCAGCCTCTGTGGAGTTATTGCAGAGGAAAGTACCACCCTTACCTGTTCAGACTTTTATGTGACTCCAGACTCACAGCACTGTGGTTGACTATCAAATGCCCTCTAAGGAATTAGAAATGAGTCATAGAGTCATAGAGATGTATAGCACGGAAATAGACCGATCAGTCCAACTAGTCCATGTCGATCAGCTATCCCAACCTAATCTAGTCCCATTTGCCAGCACTTGGCCCATGTCCCTCTAAACCCTTCCTATTTATATACCCATCCAGATGCCTTTTACATGTCACAATTGTATCAGCCTGCACCACTCCCTCTAGCAGCTCATTCCATACATACACCACTGTCTGCATGAAAACGTACCCTTTAAGTCCCTTTTAAATCTTTCTCCTCTCACCTTAAACCTATGCCCTCTAGTTTTATACTTAGCTACCCTGGAGAAACGATCTTGTCTATTTACAGTATCCATGCCCCTCATGATTTTATAAACATCTATAAGGTCTCGCCTCAGCCTCCGATGCTCCAGGGAAAACAGCCCCAGCCTGTTCAGCCTCTCCCTATTGCTCAAACCCTCCAACCCTGGCAACATTCCTGTAAATCTTTTTTGAACTTGTTCATGTTTCATGAAATCCTTCTGATAGGAGGAAGACCAGAATTGCACACAATATTCCAAAAGTGGCCTAACCAATGCCCTGTACAGCTGCCACATGACCTCCCAACTCTTATACTCAATGCTGTGACCAATAAAGAAAAGCATACCAAACGCCTCCTTCACTATCTTATCTACCTGTGACTCCACTTTCAAAGAACAATGAACCTGCACCCCAAGGTCTCTTTGTTCAGTAATACTCCCCAAGATCTTACCATCAAGTGTCTAAGTACTGCCCTGATTTGCTTTTCCAAAAAAGCTGTACCTCACATTTATCTAAATTAAACTGCATCTCCCACTCCTCAAGCCATTGACCCATCTGATCAATATCCCGTTGTACTCTGAGGTAACCTTCGCTGTCCAATACACCTCCAATTTTGGAGTCATCTGCAAACTTAACTAAACCTCCTATGTTCACATCCAAATCATAACTGACATGACAAAAAGCGGTCGACCCAGCACCGATCATTGTGCCACACTGCTGGTCACAGGCCTTCAGTCTGAAAAGCAACCATCCATCACCACCCTCTGTCTTCTACCTTCGAAACAGTTCTGTATCCAGGTAACTAGTACTCCCTGTATTCCATGTGATCTGACCTTGCTAGCCATGAGAAACCTTGTCGAATGCCTTACAGAAATCCACATAGATCCCGACCACAACTTCACCCTCATCAATCCTCTATGTTACTTCTTCAAAAAAACTTAATCAAGTTAATGAGACACGATTTCCCATGCACAAAGCCATGTTGATTATCTCTAATCGGTCCTTGTCTTTCCAAATACATTTCAACTCTGTCCCTCAGGATTCCCTCCAACAACTTGCCCATTGGTAATAAATACTGGCCTGGTCAGTGGTACCCTTGACCTGTGAATGAATTAAGAAAAATTCCCCTTTGCTACAGCCTTTGTCACTTACACAAATACATCCTTTCATGGACCAGTATTGACGTCTTGAAAACGATGACATCTGTCATTTGACTGAATGGCTGGGTTGAGATTCAGGGTAATGCCACCAGTGGGGTCCGGGTCACCATGAAGGACTCTCCCCCTGAGCCATTCCCCTTGTTTGAGGCATTGTGATCTTTCGAATAAACCACCACCGGTCACCTCTCTCTCTCTCTCTCTCTCTATACAATGAAAGAGAAGCCCTATTGCCCAGTATGTCTGTGGCGACTTTACCTTTCAGCTGTGTGACATGATCCCGCATTAATGCAAATTATAATATCATTCCACAGGGCGCTTTACAGAACTGGAAGTGTTAAAACTGTTGAACAGTACATCAATTGATTGAGTTTGCATTATGTATGAGGCACACTGCAAAAATGTCTCACAATAATTACACAATAAGACACCATTGATTTAGGTTTAAAATGTAGCCACAGGTCTATTAAGCTATATCAGGACAAACAAACTGATTTATTGATTTGTTTCTTTATTCTAGCAAATCATTGTAGCACTGTGAGCGAGCGAGTATGGAGCAGAGGCTGTGAGCATTGTGCTGCTCTTTTCATTAGGAAGATTGAAGGTGGATTGAAGGCAGAGTGAACTTGCTGTGGCTGAGGTCGCACTGAACACAGTGTTTAACACGTCGGAGAATATCCACGTGCAGCTCCTGCGACTGGGAGCAGCGGGGCACCCAAAGATGAACCTCAGCGAAATGCCAGGCTCATTGGCAGCGAGCATGAAGGAGCTGAGACCCTCGAACAAAAGCACTGTGGATGGGAGGTGAGAGGTTCTTTGGCTATTGAGTGATGGGTGGGACGGAGGAGTTAGGGGTTCGGGGGAGTGGAGTGAGGGAGCACATCAGCCGCAAAGACTTGGGGATGGGGGAGTATTTCATCAGATACCCCAAACAGCTGCCAGATCCCTCGATCAGGTACAGAGGCTGTTGGAGAAGGCCCCCACACCTCATGGAGTCTGCAAGAAATCCTTGCTGTGTTTACATGATGGTCTCCACATCGCACCCATCAAAGGTAGTTCATACAGCCATCAGTCAAGGTCCCATTGAGCAGTAGGACTCTGGGTGCCACCAGGGTCCTCATCCACCACCCTCCTGAATGATCAACTGCTCAAATTCAGAAAATGAGGGGGAGAGATCTGATGGAAGCAAATAAAATTCTGAAGGGAATAGATAAGGTAGAAGCAGGGAGGTTGTTTCCACTGGTGGGTGAAACTGGAACGAGGAGGTTTCGCCGCAAAATAATAGATTAGATTAGATTACTTACAGTGTGGAAACAGGCCCTTCGGCCCAACAAGTCCACACCGACCTGCCGAAGCGCACCCACCCAGACCCATTCCCCTACATTTACCCCTGCACCTAACACTACAGGCAATTTAGCATGGCCAATTCACCTAACCTGCACATTTTTGGACTGTGTGGAGTTTGCACATTCTCCCCGTGTCTGTGTGGGTTTCTTCCGGGTGTTCCGGTTTCCTCCCACAGTCCAAAGATGTGCAGGTCAGGTGAATTGGCCATGCTAAATTACCCGTAGTGTTAGGTAAGGGGTAAATGTAGGGGTATGGGTGGGTTGCGCTTCGGTGGGGCGGTGTGGACTTGTTGGGCCGAAGGGCCTGTTTCCACACTGTAAGGTAATCTAATCTAATCTAGTTCTTATGTTCACATGCGCTAGTCACTAATCCATCACGGAGGACAGTAGAACTTTCTGGCGCATAGATAAGGTAATTGGCAGGTGTCCTTTCCCTAGGGTAGGGGGTTTTAATACTAGGGGATATATTATTAAGGTGAGCAGAGAAAGATTTTTTTAAAAAGGCATGAGGGGCACTTTTATTACACAAAGAGTTGTGTGTGTGTGTGTGGACTGAGCTTCCAGGGAAGTAGTGGATGTGGGTACAATTAGACCATTTAAAAGGCTTTTGGATAAGTACCTGAATAAGAAAGGTTTGGACGGAAATGGGCCAAGTTTATGATTTGGAGGAGCCGGTGTTGGACTGGGGTGGACAAAGTTAAAAATCACACAACACCAGGTTATCGTTCAACAGGTTCATCTGGAAGCGCTAGCTTTTGGAGCGCTGCTACTTCATTAGATGATTTTTTTTGGATTTATGGTTGGACCGAAGGGTCTGTTTCCCTGCTATATGACTCTATGACTATTCTGCCTGTGAGTCTGTAAATCTTATACACCAGAGAGGGACAAGTTAGGGTTTATGAGGCTGTCACCAGGAATTGAAGAGTTTAGTTATAAGGAAGGCTTTGGGCTGTTTACTTTGAAATGGAGAAGACTGAAGGGAAATTTAATTCAAGTTCTGCAAATAATGAGAAGTCTCATAAAAGTGAAAAGGAAGGAACCAATTCCTTGGATGGGGAGGTTAATAGGCAGGGTGTGTAGATTTACAGTGTTTGGCAAGGGACCAAAAGGGAGCTGCCGAGGAATATTTCACTTGGGAGGGGCTGGGGATCTGGAACACACAGTGTGAAAGTATGATCAAGATGGAAAATATCCAAACCCATGGATATGGACATCAGTTACTGTGACCGACAGAATCATGCGTCAACCTTTGGAACATAAGGCTTGGCTGGATAACCTTTTGGGGTGGCCCAGCATACCGGGCTGAATATGTTGGGCAGAATGGCCTGTCCCAGTGACATGCATCAATTTTTCATGACTCAAAGCCCCATGTTCCTGTCCTTCACCATTTGGTCTCACCCTCACTCTAATTCATTAGCTGAGCTGGTGTTGTCAATAGTCACTCCTTATGAAGAGCTAAATATAAGGTGGCCCATTCAGACAGAAGTTAAGCTCTCTTACAATAATCAGGGGCAATGCTGCTGTTATCGAGCTAATGCAGCTCTAATGCAGCATGGGAAGGGGATTGGGGTTTTGTGGGGCTCACTGCTTAGTGCATGGCCTCAGCAAACGTGAGCATTGGATTCACGTGCTGTCGCCATCATCTGCGCTACAGGTCATGTGTGAGCTGACGAAGCTCTGTCCTCTGGAAATGGCTGATGAGTTGAATCTCTGTGTAATCACAAGGTTTACAGTCATTCTATCCTCCTGCCTGTGGAGGGAGCTCATGCCCCCAGCCGAGATGGAAGGCGAGTCATCAGAGTGTCTCCATTCTGAAGACCTAGGTAGTCTAGTGGTTGGTATCCCTGCTGTCATGCAGGAAACTGAGGCACAATTCCCTGCCAGGGAGAATGGACATTCTTCAGGGCGGATCAGTGGCTCAGTGGTTAGCACTACTGCCTCACGGTGCCAGGGACTCAGGTTTGATCCTAGCCTCAGGCGACTGTGTGGAGCTTGCACATTCTCTCAGTGTCTGCGTGGGTTTCCTCCTACAATCCAAAGATGTGCAGGTTAAGTGAATTGGCCATGCTAATTTGCCCAAAGTGTTCAGGCATGTGTAGGTTAGGTGCATTAGTTAGGTGTAAATATAGGATAATAGGGTAGAGGAAGGGATCTGGGTGGGTTATACTTTGGGGAGTCGGTGTAGACTTGTTGGGCTGAAGGGCCTGTTCCTACACTTCAGGGATTCCATGATTCTAGGATTGAGCCCTCCACTATCACCTGATGAAGGAGTGTCGCTTCGAAAGCTAGTGTGCTTCCAATTAAACCTGTTGGACTATAACCTGGTGTTGTGTGATTTTTAACTTAATACTGAATCAGAAAATTGTCTTGTACACAATTAACAAATTCCTCTCCATTTAAACCCTTAACATTATGGCAGTCCCAGTCAATGTTTGGAAAGTTAAAATCCCCTGACATAACCACCTTATTTTTCTTACGGATAGCTGAGATCTCCTTACAAGTTTGTTTCTCAATTTCCCTCTGACTATTCGGGGGTCTATAATACAATCCCAATAAGGTTATCAGGAAGGGAGGTTATTTATAATTAGAGAACTCAATGTTGAGTCCTCCGGGCTGTAGGCTGTCGGGGCAGAAGATAAGATATTATTCCTCCAAATTGCGGTATGCATTCGTTGTGGCAATAGAGGAGGCCAAAGATGGTCATGTTAGAAAGGGAGTGGGAAAGGGAATTAAAATGGCGGTGACTGGGATTTATGGTCGTCCCTGCAGGCCCGGCTGAGATGCTTGGTGAAACAGTCCCTGCAGGCCCGGCTGAGATGCTTGGTGAAACAGTCCCTGCAGGCCCGGCTGAGATGCTTGGTGAAACAGTCCCTTAGTTTATGCTCAGTCTCCCCAATGTAAAAAAGACCACACCGGGAGCACCTGATGCAGCGAACTCGGTTGGAGGAGAGGCAGGTGAACCTCTGTCTCACCTGGAAGGACTGTTTAGGGCCCTGGATGGAGATGATGGGGGTGGTGTGCTGGCAGATTTTGCATATTTTCTAGTTGCAGTGACAAACTACACCTCAAATTGGAGTAACAACACCTCATCTTCTACCTGGGCAGCCTACAGCCCGGGGGATACAACATTGAGTTCCCCAATTTCAAATAACCTCCCTTCCCATCCCCCGACTCCCTTCTCAGTCCCTCCCCCTTCCATTCCACTGCTCCCTGCCACCAACCGGATTCATTCCTCCCATATCCTCTGCCTGCCTTCACCTATCCCCACTTCACCACCTTGTGCCTGCCACCCCCTTTATCTACAGCTTCCTCTACACCCACCCCCAGTCCTGAAGAAGGGTTATACCCCAAAATGTCGACTTCTCCACCTCCTGGTGCTGCTTAAGTTGCTGTGTTCCTCCATCTTCCTGGCCTGCCTACCTTGGATTCCAGCATCTGCAGTTTTTTTTTGTCTCTAACCATGATTGCATGATGGAACAGTCTCAATGGGCTGAATAGCCTAATTTCTGCTTCTTTGTCTTCTGCTTATATGGTCTTACCCAAGTACTTCAAATCAAACTCTTAGGAAACAAAAACAAATTTGAAAAGTAAAGAAATAAATAGTTCAGCATTGCAGGCCAGAGGAATAAATTAGAAAATGAAATAAAAAGATCAGAATAGAGCCTGTTCTGTCATAACGCGTGTTTCTTCAACGTGAATTTTCTTTAACGCGATTGAAGAATTTAGATTGTTATTTGTAGACAGTGAACTTTTCTTACCTGTATTGGCTATAATGCGATTCTGGCCCCATTGGGTATAAATGGTGCAGCTTTTGAGTGATTTTCTTATAACACGAGATCGCGTGAGATCGGAACTATTGCGTTACATCATAGTCAACTGCATCAGTCTTTCTGACCCAGTCCATGCTGGCACCAAGCCTCAAGGGAGACCTTCACCATCTCGCCTTCATCCACGACAGACCCAACCATGTACAAGTTGCCCCACCCGAAGCGCCATCTCTTTGCCGCTGAGCCCACTTCGCTAACGCCGCTGAACCCACACTCTCCTTGTGACCAGGAGTCCCTGGCTCTGCTGCCAGGACAGACTGCTGCCAGGCCATGAGTCCCACTTCGGCTGCAGATGTCACCTTGCCGGCGCCGCCATCTTGAAGAGTCCACTGCTGCCAATGCCGCTGTCCCCGATTGTTGGAGGAGCTTTGCTGGTGCTGCCACTGGTCCCGAACGCCAGGAGAATGCACCTGCTGCCACAGGCCTTTGAATGGTGAGGAAACAGCCTCACCGCCACCATCTCCGATCGCCAGGAGCAGACAATTCCGCCACACCGCTGTGTGGGCCTGCTCTCACTGCCGGTGCTGCCAACTGCGTCGCTACAGAAAGGCAGGGAATAAAAACAAAAAGAAAGGAAAAGAAAGTGAAAGAAAAGAGCAGAAGCAAAAGAAAAGCAGAGAAAGAAAGCAGCTGGAAGCAGATGGGCCATGGGTAATAGTCCGCACACCACCCTGCTACTCTGCCGCCATCTTGTGCTGGACGAATGACGTAGTAATTGGGACCAGGTGGATCTCCCTGACTATTAGAATCCTAATTGGCCCAGGTGAACAACCCCAATCAAGAACATCATGGTCAACAATGTCCACTTGGTCCCAGTCAGTACAAATAGTTACTTGCTTATTTTCAACTGGCATAGACTCAGTGGGAAAGGGTCTTTTTCTGTTGTATGGTCCTAACTTGCCACTCAAGGTTAGCGTGCTTTCAGTCCAAATGCCTTAACAATAAGACAGAGCAGTCACAGGTCAAAGAACAGAAGTCAAACAAATCCTGCATGCTCGTCCCTCATCACCTCGGGACATATCCTGCCCTGCATTTCCTGAAGATCTGAGAGTTGAGAATTGGCCTGTTCAGTTCCATTGTGCAAAGGTGTGCCCCTGAATGAGCGTGCTGCTTGAATTGAGGGACAACAGCTGATGAGCATGCCAAATCAGGACAGCATTGCATGAATCTGTGATGGTCCCCCTGGCCAAACAGCTTGTGTATGCTCTGCCCATGAAGAATGATGTTTGTGGAGGAACGTGTGGAAATGGCTTTTCCTTGAAAACCAACCTCTGGAGGACAAAGAAAGGGAAAGAGGTTTGACTTTTTTGTAACACTCTGTGGAATTTCAGCCGCAATCATGGAATTGTGACAGGCTAATAACAGGAAATAAAACCCTTAACCTTTCGCTAATCAGTGGGCTGGCCTCATTTCTGCAGGAGATACAAATACAAACAAAATAGCAGGGGGAGCCCCATTGAAACATAAGCCACGATTCGGAGGAGCATTACCCGCTGTGATGTGGAAACAAAGTCCTGCAAATGAAAGCATTGATGATGTGCTGAAAAAGGCATAGCCCGACACAAAATGGGCACGCAGCAACTTTGGGAAAGTCAATAAAACTCACCGCAACCAGGGGACTGCAGGAAATGGCTTGATGACCTGAACACAAGCAGTGAAAAAGACAGGGGCCCCTAATTAAACACTGCAGACCAAAGGGGAAGACAAAGCTAAATGACTAAATACCTGCAGGTTCCCAACTGAAAGACACTTGATTGCAAAGGTCTCTGTGATTAAAAAGCTGAACTGTTCCACTCAGACCTCTCAATACTAATTATATGTTCGATGTATGGAAATGTAAAATAGGTGCACACAAACCCCCCCCCCCCCCCCCACACACACACTAACACATCCCCACCACAAACGCACACACACACAGACACATACAGACACACACTAACAGCCCCCACCACACACACACACACACACAGACACATACAGACACACACTAACAGCCCCCACCACACACACACACACAAACACCCCACCACACACACATACACACACACCCCAACACAAACACACACACACACACCAATACACTAACACCCACCCCCCCACACACACACATACAAGCACTTGTACATAAACATGACCATACACATGCACACAAACACATCCGTGGACACAAATACGCACATATATACTCGTACCCACACCCACGCACACATACACATCTAACATTCACACATGATGAAGAGCTTATGCTTGAACCGTTGATTCTCCTGCTCCTTGGATGCTGCCTGACCAGCTGTGCTTTTCTAGCACCACACATTTTGATTCATACATGCGTACACATGTACAAACGCACAAACATGCACACACATACAAATCACACACATGCATGAATGCAGACATATGTAACATATATATACATACATATATGCATGCACACACGCACATGCGCGCACACACACAGGCACACACACACTCTCTCTCACAAACACACTCTCGCATGCATGTGCGTGCACACACACACCACTGTTTTGAAATCATCACCGTGCCAAGGCAAATACATAACATAGAATATTACAGCATAGGAACAGGCCATTCGGGCCACCATGGCCACACTGTGCTCACCATGATGCCATTCTAAACTAATGCTTACTGCCTGCAGATGGCCCATACCCCTCCATTCCCTGCCTGTTTATGTGGCTGTCGAAGTGTCCCTTAAACATTGCTAATATTTTTGTTTTGACCACTTCCCCTTACAGTGGGTTCTGGGCACCTACCACTTTCTGCATAAAAGACCTGCCTTGCACGTTTCCTTTAAACTTTACCCCTCTCGCCTTGAACCTATGCTTCCTTGAATTTTCCCCCCAAGAATAAGACTCGCAGTATCCATGCCTTGAATAATTTTATAAACTCCTGTCAGGTTGCCCTCAGCCTCTGACACACTCATCTAATTGCAGCTTTGTCCAACTCTCCAATATGCTCCAATCCAAGCAACATTCTAGTAAACTTCTTTTTCACCCTCTCCAAAGCCTCCACATTCTTCCTTTAGTGTGGCGACCAGAAACTATGCACAATGCTACAAATATGGGTGAACTAAAGAACTAGGCAAAAGTGAGGACTGCAGATGCTGGAAACTAGAGTCTAGATTAGAGTGGTGCTGGAAAAGCACAGCAGGTCAGGCAGCATCCGAGGAGCAAGAAAATCGACGTTTCGGACAAAATCCCTTCATCAGGAATGGAGCCTCAGGGTGGAGAGATAAATGGGGAGGGGGAGTGGGACTGGGGAGAAGGTAGCAAAGAGTACAATAGGTGAATGGGAGTGGGATGGAGGTGATAGGTCAGAGAGGAGGGTGGAGCGGATAGATGGGAAGGGAGATTGGCAGGTAGGACAGGTCATGAGGACGGTGCTGAGCTGGAAGGTTGGAACTGAGGTGAGGTGGGGGGAGCGGAAATGAGGAAATTGGTGAAGTCCACATTGATGCCCTGGGGTTGAAGTGTTCTGAGGCGGAAGATGAGGCATTCTTCCTCCAGGTGTCGGGTGGTGAGGGAGCGGCGGTGAAGGAGGCCCAGGACCTCCATGTCCTCGGCAGAGTGGGAGGGGGAGTTGAAATGTTGCGCCACAGGGTGGTGGTGTGGATTGGTGCGGGTGTCCCGGAGATGTTCCCTAAAGTGCTTTGCGAGAAGGCATCCAGTCTCCCCAATGTAGAGGAGACCACAGTGAGAGCACCGGATACAATAAATGACATTGGTGGATGTGCAGGTGAAACTTTGATGGATGTGGAATGCTCCTTTGGGGCCTTGGATTGAGGTGAGGGAGGAGGTGTGGGCACAGGTTTTGCAATTCTTGCGGTGGCAGGGGAAGGTGCCAGGAGGGGAGGGTGGGTTGTTGGGGGGCGTGGACTTGACCAGGTAGTCACAGAGGGAACGGTCTTTGCGGAAAGTGGACAGGGGTGGGGAGGGAAATGTATCCCTGGTGATGGGGTCTTTTTGGAGGTGGCGGAAATATTGGCGGATGATGCAGTTTATGCGAAGGTTGGTAGGGTGGAAGGTGAGGACCGGTGGGTTACGGTTGGAGGGGTGAGGTTTGAGGGCTGAGGTGCGGGATGTGGACGAGATGCGTTGGGGGGCATCTTCAACCACGTGGGAAGGGAAATTGTGGTCTCTAAAGTAGGAGGCCATCTGGTGTGTTCTGTGGTGGAACTGGTCCCCCTGGGAGCAGATATGGCGGAGGCAGAGGAATTGGGAATACGGGATGGCATTTTGTAGGAGGTAGGGTGGGAAGAGGTGTAAGGTAAAAACAATGACTGCAGATGCTGGAAACCAGATTCTGGATCAATGGTGCTGGAAGAGCACAGCAGTTCAGGCAGCATCCGAGGAGGGAAGAGGTGTAGTCCAGGTAGCTGTGGGAGTCGGTGGGTTTGTAAAAAATGTCAGTGTCAAGTCAGATGTCATTAATGGAGATGGACAGGTCCAGGAAGGGGAGGGAGGTGTCAGAGATGGTCCAGGTAAATTTAAGGTCAGTGTGGAATGTGTTGGTGAAGTTGATGAATTGCTCAACCTCCTCACGGGAGCATGAGGTGCAGTCATCAATGTAGCGGAGGAAGAGTTGGGGAGTGGTGCCAGTGTAACTACGGAAGATGGACTGTTCTATGTAGCTGACAAAGAGACAAGCATAGCTGGGGCCCATACGGGTGCCCATGGCTACCCCTTTGGTCTGGAAAAGCAGAAGGATTCGAAGGAGAAATTGTTAAGGGTGAGGACCAGTTCAGCCAACTAAAGACTTACACAGCTGCAAAATGACTTACCAACTTTTATATTCAATGCTCTGACCGATTAAGACAAGCATACCTTCTGCCTTTTTTACCACATTAGAATCATGGAATGATCGAATTTTATAACAAAGAAGGAGGCCATTTGACCCATCTTGTCTGTACTGGCTCCCAAAAGATCTACCCAGCTAGTCCCACTCTTCAGCCCTACCTCCATATCCCTATAAGTTCATCATATTCAAATATACATCTAGCTCTCTTTTGAGAAAGGATGTTAGATGTATGGGTAGGGTTGAGAAATACCAAGGAACAAAAAACATGAGGTGGGTGTCATATACAGACCCGCAAACTGCAGTGGGGATGTTGAGAATATCATTAAACAGGAAATTAGAGATGCATGAGATAAGGATATATCAGTGATCATGGGTGATTTTAATCTGCACATAGATTAAGCAAATGAAATTCACCACAATGTTGTGGATGAGGAATTCCTGGAGTGTATATGGGTTGTTTTCTTGACCAATATGTGGAGGATCCGACTCGAGAGCAGGCCATCTTAGATTGGGTGTTGCGTAATGAGAAGGGAATCATTGCCAATCTAGCTGTGCGAGGCTGCTTGGGGATGAACGACCATAGCATGATAGAAGTTTTTATTAAGATGGAGAGAGAGATAACCTATTCGGAGACGAGTGTGCTGAATCTTAATAAAGGAAACTATGAAGATAGGCGCGTGAGTTGGCCTTGATAGATTGGGCAGAGTGACTTAAAGGGATGACAGTGGATAGGCAATGGCAAACATTCAAGGAACGCATGGGGGGACTGCAACAACTGTTTATTCCAGTCTGGGACAAAAGCAAAATGGGTTACCGGGCTAATCCATGGATTACAAAGGAAATTAGAGATAGTATCTGATCCAAGGGAGAAGCATACAATTGACGGAGAAAAATAATAAGTCTGAGGATTGGTAGCCGTTTAAAATTCAGCGAAGAAACTCCAAGGGATTGATTAAGAAGGGGAAAATACAGTACAAAAGTAAGCTTGTAGGGAATATAAAAACTGACACTAAGAGTTTCTATAGGTATGCGAAGAGAAAGAGATTAGTGAATACAAATGCAGACAGAAACCAGGGTTTGTATGATGGGGGAAAAATGGCTTTGTCTTCAGAAAAGAGGACACAGATCAGATACCAGAAATGTTGGAGAATGCAAGATTTTGTGAGAGAGAAGAACTGAGTGAGATCAATATTAGTAGAGAAATGATGCTGGGAAAATTGAGGAGCTTGAAGGTGGATAAATCCCCAGGACCTGATAATCTATAAATCAGAGTACTGAAGGAAATGGCTCTCGAAATAATAGATGCATTGGTGGTCATCTACTAGGATTTTATAGACTCTGAAAGAGTCCCTGCAGATTAGAGGGTAGCTAATGTTACTCCAATATTCAAAAAGCGAGATAGAGAGAAACCAGGGAATTATAGACCAGTAATCCTAACATCATCACTTGGGAAAATCCTCAAATCCATTTTCAAGGACTGTATAGTGGAGCATTTAGAAAGCAGTGGCAGGATCAGACAGAATCAGCGTGATTTTATGAAGGGGAAATCATGCTTGACAAATCTGTTGGAATTCTATGAAGATGTAACGAGTAGAGTTGACAAGGGGGAGCCAGTCAATGTGGTATATTTGGACTTTCAGAAAGCGTTTAACAAAGTCCTGTATAAGAGATTAGTGTGCACAATTAAAGCACATGGGATTGGGGGAAATGTATTGGAAAGGACATAAAACTGGTTGGCAGAGAAGAAACAAAGAGTAGGAATTAATGGGTCCTTTTCAAATTTACAGGCAGTAACTAGTGGGGTGCCACAGGGATCGGTGCGAGGACCCCAGCTATTCATAATATGTTAATGATGTGGATGAGGGAACAAAATGTAACATTTCAAAGTTTGCAGATGATACCAAGTTGGGTGGGAGGGTGAACTGTGACGAGGATGCAGAGATCCTTCAGCATGATCGAGACAGGTTGGGTAAGTGGGCAAATCAATGGCAGATACAGTATAATTTGGATAAATGTGTGGTTATTCACTTTGGAAGCAAAAACAAGAAGGCAGATTACTACCTGAATGGGTGTACATTGGGAGAGGGGAGTGCGCAGCAGGGCCTGGGTGTTCTTGTGCACCAGTCGCTGAAGGTAAGCATGCAGGTGCAGCAGGTGAGAATGAAGATAAATGGTATGTTTGCCTTCATTGTGAGAGGTTACGAGTACAGCAGCAGGGATGTGTTGATGCAGTTATACAGGGCCTTGATGAGGCCACACCTAGAATATTGTGTGCAGATTTGGTCTCCTTTCCTGAGGAAGGATGCTCTTGCTCTCTCTCTCTCGAGAGTGCAGCGAGGGTTTCCCAGGTTGTTTCTGGGGATGGTGGGACTGATGTATGAGGAGGGATTGACTCGGTTACAATTGTTTTCACTGGAGTTCAGACGAATGGGGGGGATCTTATAGAGCCTTATAAAATTCTAACAGGACTAGACAGGGTAAATGCAGGGAGGACAACCACCTGATGAAGGAGCAGGGCTCCGAAAGCTAGTGCTTCCAATTAAACCTGTTGGACTATAACCTGGTGTGTGTGATTTTTGTCTTTACTATGGCTATTTTGCTGGTAAGCCCACTTTGCGCAGTTACGAAAACCTGCACTCTCCACCCTAATAACTGAAAACAGTGTCAGTGGGATAATTAAACTGATTGCAGGAAAAGAAACAGAACTGGCTGAAATAATGACTCCTGTGTTAAATCTCACCATTGTCCACACACACAGTGTGGAATATGGTTCAGGGCTGTTTCACTGATAGTCTGGCTGCTACCTTTTCATTCCTGAGCAGCCGAGCTCTCCAGTAAGTGAGGTCTTTGCTTAGAAAATAGCAACTTTGAAATGGAGAGTCACAGATAATAAGGGTTCAATGCCCATTCTTGCATCTGTCTTACCTTTTAAATATCTAAAAGTAACTCTTGCAATTTTCTTTTATATTACTTGCTAACTTACTCTCTTATTTCATCATGAACCAACAAGAGCAGGCCACCAATTATTTGCAATTGTCAGCATATTAACTAAATTCAACTAACCCATAACTTGCAAAACTCAAACAAAACTGATCACTGTTTGAAGTGGTTCTCTAATAGGAAAGAACTTTCTGAACCATGTGAGCCGATAGCCATAATAACTACCAATTTCATATAATCAGTCAAACATGTAATAATGGCTGATTTACTTTTGCTAGAAGTGGCAGATATTCATTTGCAGGGACAATAGTTGGAAAAGCACAGCAGGTCAGACAGCATCTGAGGAGCAGCAAAGTCACTGTTTCGGGCTGAAATTCTGCATCAGGAATCAGGGACATATTGTCTGCAAATAAAAGCATGATGTTTGAGTCCTACAGGTTTTGTTATTATTTAGTGGGATAGGGAAACCGCAGTCCCTCATTGTTTCTTCCAGGGTCAGGACCTTAGAACGGACTTGCCAATCGTCCAGTCTCCTTTTATGCTATCATACACAACATTGTGAGGTTTGGAATTTAGTATTCTTGCATTTGTCCTGATGAATATGATTGGGTTAAATGGGTTAAATGCAAGCTTTGTTAAATGCCACTCTTCTTAGAAATTAAAATGGGGAAAGAAAGAATTAGTCTCTTACATGACAACAGGATGCTGTATATTGCAGACTGGCAACAACATGCTCCTGGACAACAGTCACAACTTAAAAAAAAACAACCTCTCGGATGAGAAATTATATCAAAAGTAAAATACTGCAGATGCTGAAAATCTAAGAAAAAAAAGCAAACTGTTGAAATTACTCAGCTATTCACCCAGAATCATTAGGTAAGGAAACAGCAAAGATTTTTTATCAACAAAACAGAAGATGCTGGAGAAATTCAGCAGGGAAGGCAGCATCTGTGCATAGAGAAACAGAGTTAACGTTTCAAGTCCCATATGACACTTCATTGGAATAGTAGATGGCACGATGGCTCAATGGTTAGCATTGCCACCTTGCAGTGCCAGGGGTGCGGGTTCCATTCCAGTCCAGGGTGACCGTCTGTGAGGAGTTTGCATATTCTCCCTGTGTCTGCGTGAGTTTCAGTCCACAGACCAAAGATGTGCAGGTTGGGGTGGATTAGTCATGCTAAGTTGCTCATAACGTTCAGGGAAATGTAGATTAGATGGGTTAGCCATGGGAAATGCAGGGTGATAGGGTAGGGGGGTGAGTCTGGGTAGCCTGCTTTATGGAGAGTCAGTGAGAATATCTTGGCGCCTAATGTCCCGTTTCCACACTGTAAGGATTCTATGAATTCTGGAAGTGGAGGGTGTGCAAAGGAGATTCATCAGGATGTTGCCTCCAGAGAGACATTTTGATTTGGAGAGTCTGGATAAGCTCAGGTTGTTTTCTTTGGAGCTTGATGAGGTGTACAAGATTATGTGGGGCACTGACAGGGTGATTGAAGGGTCAATAACAAATGGCAATAAAGATAAAATGAAAGACAGGAGGCTCACCCAGAGGATATTGGGGATCTGGAATGCTCTGCCTGGGAGGGTCATTGAGGTGGGAAACCTCACAACATTTCAAAAATACTTGAAGTGTCATAACATTCAAGGCTGTGAAAGTAATGCTGGAAAATGGGACTAGTGTAGGTAGTCGCATATTTTTGGCAAGATTAGAGTGGTGCTGGAAAAGCACAGCAGATCAGGCAGCATCCGAGGAGCAGGAAAATCAACATTTCGGGCAAAAGCCCTTCATCATCACTCTAATCTAAACTCTAGTCTCCAGCATCTGCAGTACCCACTTTCGCCTAGCATGTTTTTGGCAACATGGAATTGATTTGCTGAAGGGTCCGTTCTGTAATATACAAGTCTGTGAACTGAAGAGTTCTAATGAACCTTTAGAATCAAAACACTAGCTCTGTTTTCCCTCCACAGATGCTGCAAGACCTGCTGAATTTCATATTTCCAGCATCCGCAATATTTATTGAAGCCTTTTATGTTTGCTGTTGTATTTGCCAGAGGAGGGAAGTCTGAGGATGTGTAGGAAACTGGTGATGCCATGTCAGTAAATATTACTCCATAATTGAGGTTCTGTTGATCATTTTTGCCATCAAAGAACAAAGAATGGGAACAGGCCGTTCGGCCCACCAAGCCTGCTCTGTCACATGCCGCCTTTCTAAACTTAAATCCCTTTTGCTTCTATGCAATCCATATGCTTCTATGCTCTGCCTGTCCATATATCTGTCAAGGTGCCACTTAAATGTTACTGTTGTACCTGCTTCTGCCACCTCCTCAGGTATTTATCACCCTCCCACCTCTCCAGGGATAAAATTACATAGAGACACAGATATGTACAGCATGGAAACAGACACTTTGGTCCAACCCGTCCATATCGCAATCCAATCTAGTCCCACCTGCCAGCACCCGGCCCATATCCCTCCAAACCCTTCCTATTTGTATACCCATCCAGATGCCTCTTAAATGTTGTAGCTTCCACCACATCCTCTGGAAACTCATTCCATACATATACCACCCTCTGTGTGAAAAAGTTGCCCCTTAGGTCTCTTTTATATCTTTCCCCTCTCACCCTAAACCTATGCCCTCTAGTTCAGGACTCTCCCACCCCAGGGAAAAGACCTTGTCTATTTACCCTATGCACGCTCCTCATGATTTTATAAGCCTCTATAAGGTCACCCTTCAGTCTCTGATGCTCCAGGGGAAACAGCTCCAGCCTATTCAACCTTTCCCTATAGCTCAAACCCTCCAACCCTGGCAACATCCTTGCAAACTCTGCTGTAATACGGTTGTTCCGTTCTCATGCAATCTTGTGTTATAAGAAAATCATGTAACTGCAGCACTATTTAAACTAATGGAGCAAGAATCACATTATAACCAATAAACTTTGCATTTTAGAAACAGTGAGCCCAATTCGTTAATCATGTTACAGCAAATTTGTATTAACAAAACGTGCTTTATAGCAGAACGGTCTACACCAAAGACTAACGACGATTTGAGAGAGAAAATTCCTCTTTATCTCAGTCTTAAACTGAGTTTAAGAGAATCCTTACTCTGCAACTGTGCAAACCCCTTCCCTGTCACTTCTAGGGTTCCTCTGCACGAGAAGTATCTTTTCAGGATCCACTCTTTTACAGTTCTCTTGAACAAAGTTAAAAATTACACAGCACCAAGTTATAGTCCAACAGGTTTATTTGGAAGCATTAGCTTTCGGAGCCACCTGATGAAGGAGCGGCGCTCCGAAAGCTAGTGCTTCCAATTAAACCTGTTGGACTATAACCTGGTGTTGTGTGATTCTTAACCTGGTGTTGTGTGATTTGTAACTTTGTCCATACCAGTCCAACACCAGCACCTCCAAATCATAACAATGTTCTTGGATTGTTTCTCATTCTCCTGCAGAGATAATGCAGGTGGAAATGCAGACGCGGACAAACTCTGCGTGGAAATTCTGCCTTTTGCAGTTACTGAGTGGTTAGAATTCCTCATTGCAAGTTCCTTCATCTACATGAAGTGAAACTTCCAGAGCAGTCCATTCTTCTTAGCGATGTATTCACATGCACACGTCAGACGACTCACTGAATTGAATCACAACAGCTTCACGTGGTGCACAAAATGCAGCACATTTCTGAGTTAAGTCACAGAGGATGAAAATCAAACTCTAATTCAAATGCACCTTAATTGCATACAAGTTTTGCATTCAGAAGGTGATGCGAAATCATCAGTGGGCTTATTTTAATCTTGTTATGCAACCTTTACTGCTAGTTTAATTGGTCATTTTCAGGCTGAGTGGTCAATCCCAATGCCTGTGATTTATTCACAGTCGAAGAGATGACTTAATGTGAGCAATAATCAAACAACTCCAGTGTCCCTGACATAATTCAGGGCCAACCACAAATAAAATACATATGTCATTTCTTCAGGCTGGAAAATTTCCACGTTAAACTCCAAATTGAGTGTCAATTCTGGTGAGACATAAGCCTTCAACCAGTCTATAATCGAATTCAAGGTACTTTTGTTGACTGCCACTTGACTGGCCTTTATTGAATATAAAGGTAATGAAGTGTTGCTACAGGACCTTTGTTAGACTGTGGCTGGAGTGCGGTGTACTGTTTTGATCTCCTTACTGAAGAAAGCATACTGAGAATTACTCAGCTCAGAGAAGATTCAATTGATTCATGGGTGTCTCTCTTGTGAGGAAATATTGAGCCTATATCCATTAGAGATTAGAAGAATGAAACTGAGATGGCCATCAAGGGTCTGGGGAGTCTGGAACTGGAGGGCATGATTTAAAAATATGGGCTCTCCCATTTCAAGATGGGATGAGGATAAGTATAGTAAATTGCTGCTTCAACAGGAAGGAGTGCTTGGGGCCTTGAGAAGGGTGGAGGTGAAAGGTCATGCTTTATACTTCCTGTGATTGGATGGGATGGGAAGGTGGTTTTGAGGATGGCTGTCAGCTACAACTTCGTGTTGGGGAAGGAATGTTCCCTTCAGTGGCTGAAGGGAGGGGAAGATGTATTTGGCAATGGAATCCTGCTGGGAGTGGTGGAAAAGATGGAGGATGATCCTATGAATGCAGAGGCCAGGGGATCGACAGTGAGGAAGAGGGGAAGTTTACCTAAGGTTGGGAAGGGAAGAGGTGATGGCAGAGTGTGGGAAATGGGGTGATACAGTTGAGGGCCCCGTCCACCACAATGGGGGTGGAGTCCTTTGTTGACTTCAGAAGCACCATTGTGAAAGGTAGCATTTTCAGAACAAATGTGATGGACATGGACTCTAGACTAATTCATGTTTGAAGTACAGAAGAAGATCATTCAACAGTTTGTTTCAACTCTGGATAACAGATTAAGACAACATTAATCCCATTATACAGCTCTTGATCCATAACCCTGGAGGTTATAGCAACACAAGTGAATATCTGAAAGACCTCTTCAATGTTCTGTGAGTTTCTGACTCAGCCACCCTTTTCAGGCAATCTCTGTGTGAAAAATATTCTCCTCAACTCTCCTCTTAGCTTTCTACCCCATCTTAAATCTATTCCCCTAGTTATTGACATATACCCATAGGAAAGTGCCCTCATTGTATTATACACTTCAATCTTGACCACTCTTGACCTTTACGTATCGAAGGAAGATATACCAGTCTTTCCAAACTGGCATCATAGTTCAGACCATCCAGCTCAGACAACATCCTAGTAAATCTCCTCTACACATTCTGTCACATCTTTCCCATACTGTGATGTCAGAGCTTCACTCTGTTCTCTGGCTGCGGCCTAACTGCTGTTTTATACAGTTCCAGCATAACTTGCCTACTCTTGTATTCAATGTCTCATCTAATAAAGGCAAGTGTCCCATTTGCTTTCTCAGCCAATGTCCTTCTGACCTTCCACACTTTCCAAAGTTCCACCATTCACTGTGCAATTCCTTGCTTTACTCGCTCCCCCCTCCAACCAAAGTGCATCACCTCACACTTTTCCATAGAATCACAGAATCCCTACAGTGCAGAAAGAGGCCATTCTGCCCATCGAGTCCACACTGACCCTCAGAAGAGCATCCTGGCCAGCCCCAGCCCCCAACCCTATCCCTGTAACCTTCCATTCATCATTGGCTAAACCAACTAGCCTGTGCAACCCTGGATACTAAGGGGCAATTTAGCATAGCCACTCCCCCTAAATTGCAGACATTTGGACTGTGGGGGAGGGGGGGAGACAGGAGCACCTGGAGGGAACCCACACGAAGAGAATGTGCAAACACCACGCAGACAGTCGCCTGAGGGTGGAATTGAACCCGGATCCCTGGCGATGTGTAGCAAAATTCTATTTGCTCCTGCTGCACCCAGCTGACTAGTCCATCGATCTCCTCCTGTAGCTCATGGCCACCCTGCTTACTATTTACTACTCTTTCAAATTTTGTGTCATCGGTGAATTTCTTGATCGTATCCCCTGTATTACAGTCCAATTCATTGACGTTCACCAGAACAGCAAAGGCCAAAGCACCGAGAGCTGCAGGGAAGTGGGAGCAAACTTTGGACAGGTGAATTACGGAGACGCTCATCTGATATCCCCCAATTCACAGCATTGGCCATAAAGTCAGCAGTCAGTTACTGTGGATTTCTGGGAGGAAACAGGCAGCTCAGGGAACATGCTGACCCACAGGAGAAGGAAATGTCAGCTTCAGTCTTTACCTCAAGTGTCACGTGTACTGTTTCCCCTCCATTTGTTGTGTTAATAAGTTCTTTTCTACATGACTTGAATTACATTTATAATATTTTTCTAATTTTACATGTGAATGCTTCTCATTTGAAAAGGGTTATATTGAAGAATAGGCTCCATTTCATATTCCCTGAAATTAAAAAAAAACACAATTCCGACCTCACCGCAGAATACAATCCCATCTTTAATTCACGGCAGGACATGCATTGTTAGCGACACCTGCTAATGACCTTGTAAGTACAGAGTCCTTTCAGTAATTGTATTGTTGATTTTATTTTTCTTTACAAGTGACCCTTCAAAGTTGTCAGGAAGAATATGCTACAGTCTAGGATCAATCCTCAAGACACCTGTATCCTTCCCCTTGTCCCCCAACCACTTCTATTTTGTTCAAGGTGACCATTATATGTTCATATTGGCCACAGCCGTCAACGCAATTTCTTGACACGCTCCCTTGGGGCCCCACATTTTCAGACCAGCCTCTACTGTCACATTAACCTTCTGTCTGCTGAGTCGATTTTGTAGTAGACAGGCAGGAGGCTGGAGGAACATAGCAAGCCAGGCGGCATCAGGAGGTGGAGGAGTCGATATTTTGGGTATAACCCTTCTTCAGGACTGAGGGTGGGTGTGGGGGGAGCTGCAGATAAAGGGAGTGGCAGGCACAGGGTGGTGAGGTGAGGCTAGGTGCAGACAGGTAGAGGGTACGACCGGTTGGTCAATGGGAGGAGTGAATCTGGTTGGTGGCAGGGAGCAGTGGAAGGTAAGGGGGAGGGGCTGGGAAGGGAGTCGGGGGATGAGAAGGGAGGTTATTTGAAATTGGAGAATTCAATGTTGAGTCCTCTGGGCTGTAGGCTGCCCAGGTGGAAGATGAGGTGTTGTTCCTCCAATTTGAGCTGTGGTTCGTCCCTGCAATTGGAAAAGATGCAAAACCTGCCAGTACACTCCACCCCCGTCACCTCCATCCAGGGCCCCAAACAGTCCTTCCAGGTGCGACAGAGGTTCACCTGCCTCTCTTCCAACCCAGTTTACTGCATCAGGTGCTCCTGATGTGGTCTTCTCTACATTGGGGAGACTGAATGTAAACTTAGGGAACTGCTCACTGAGCATCTCAGCTGGGCCTGCAGTGGTGACCGGACCTCCCAGTCACTGCCCATTTCAATTCCTCTTCCCATTCCCTTTCTGACATGACTATCCTTGTCCTCCATTGCCACAACGAACCACACCTAAGTGGTTCATGTAGCTGTGGGAGTCGGTGGGTTTGAAGTAGGTGTTCATGTTGAGTCTGTCACCGGAAATGGAGATGAAGAGGTCCAGGAAGTGGAGGGAGGTATCCAAGATAGTCCAGGTGACTTGAGGTCAAGGTGGAAGGTGCTTGTGAAGTTGATGAACTGTTCAACCTCCTTGTAGGAGGATGAGGTGGCGCTGATACATACATCGATGTAGCGGAGGAAAAGGTGGGGAATGGTGCCGGTGTAGCTGCTCCACATACCCGACGAAGAGACAGACATAGCTGGGGCCCATGTAAGTGTCCATGGCTACCCCTTTGTCTGGAGGAAACCGGGGGATTTGAAGGAGAAATTGTTGAGGGTGAAGACCAGCTCAACAAATTGAACAAATGTGTTGGTAGAAAGGTACTGGTTAGGCCGGCAGGAGAGGAAGAAACAGAGGGCTTGAAGGTCTTCGCCATGGTGGATAGATGTGTATAGGAACTGGGTGTCATGGTGAAAATGAGGCATTGGGGGCTGGGGAACCGAAAGTCATGGAGGAGGTGGAGGGTGTGGGTGGTATCTCGACTGCATATGTGGCGTTCCTGGACCATGGGGAACTGATTTCAGCAGTTTCCTCGTCTCCCCATCCCCCATCTTATCCTAGATCCAACCCTGCAACTTGGCACTGCCCTCTTGAACTATCCCACCTGTCCATCTTCTTTCCACCTATCTGCTCCACCCTCTTCTCCGACCTATCGTCATCACCTCCCCAACTTCATCTACCCATCACATTCTCAGCTATCTTCCCCCCCAGCCCACCCCCCCTCCCATTTATCTCCCAGCCCCTTTGGGCCTCCCTCAAATTCCTGATGAAGGGTTGATGCCCGAAACGGCAACTCTCTTGCTCCTCAGATGTTGCCTGACCGGCTGTGCTTTTCCAGCACCACACATTTTGACTCCTAACTCCAAATGCCTGCCTTTTGCCAAAATCCCATGATTCCTTTGGTTAACCAAACAGAAATCTGTGACAGATTTAAAATTAAATTCCAGGTGTTGCAGGATTTTGAATCAGTGATAGTGAGAAAATGACAAAAATGTTCCAGGTCAGGGTGGTGAATGACACGGAGGGGAATTTATAGGAAATTGTGTTCCCACGTATCTGCTCCTCATGTCCTTTGAGATGGTGAAAGTTGATGTTTTGGGAAGTGTTGTTGAAGGAGTCTCAGTACGTTAACACAGTGAGTCTTGTAGACAATACGCAGTGCTGCGACTGTGCATCGAGGATGGAGGATGTAAATGTTACGTTGGTAGATGGGTGCCAACGTTTTTCCAGAACTTTGCAGTGCCTAGCCTCTTGAGTGTTGATGGAGCTGTATCCGTCCATCCATCCATGCCATTGGAGATTATTCCTAAAAACTCCTAACTTGTAGTGTTGAGGAAAAAAAGGGGAGGTGAGTTACCACTCGTACATAAATTCCCAATCTCTGACCTGTTCTTGTACACAGTATTTAGATGACTGTTTCTGTTATACCTCTGGTTAAAGATAACTCCCACGTTGTTGTTAATGAGAGATTTAGCAATGGCAATACAATCATGTCAGTTATTTTCCTGGAGTCTTTAGGACCTTATGTTAATCTAAGACTCTGCCCTCTCAGGGATTTGTAGAAACCAAAACCTTGGTCTGTTACTTCATTGTTGTTGATGGGAACAGGCTGGGGTCAAATTTATGGGCCTGTTCCCTGAATTATAGTGGGGTCTACACTCTAAGAAGCACTCAATTAGCTGTAAAGCCCTTTGGGGCAGCCTGAGGTTATGAAAGCTGCAAAATAACTGCAAGTGTTTCCATTTCACGGAATCAGTGCATCAAAAAAAACGAGGCTACTCGGCCCACAGAGACTGTGCTGGCTCTGAGTTAATTCCATTCCCTCCTTTACATCCATAGTCCTTTCACTTTATGTCCCTAAGTGCCTATCCATTGTCCTTTCAAAATTATTTATCATCTTCTGTTCCACCATTGTCATAGGCACTGGATTCCAGATCCTGACTGCTCGCTATGTGAAACATGTTCTTCCTGATATATCCTCCTGTATTTTTGCTCAAAACCTTAAAGCTGTGGTCTGCTAGTTCTTGTATGTCAGACAATGGGAAAATTTTGTTTTGCCTACCTTACCAATTAAAGTACTTGACAGTATAGAATATGTTTTGTGATTGATGCCTGTACACTTTTCGTTCTGCCAGGAACTGACACACCTAAGCTATTTGACAATTTTAACTTTTCTGATTCTGTCAAAGAATACATTTAACACACTGTGGGACAGACATGAGCAGGAGGATTGGTAACACAGAATGGTGTCATCTTAAGATGTGCAGCAAAGCAAGGGAAGTTTGTTGGAATATTGCAATGAAGAGAGTCACAAGTAGCTGGGGGAGAAATCTGCAGCATGGTGCCATTGAGAATATGGATGGCTGGAAAATGTCAATGTACAGTGAGGGTTCTTGGGCAGGCAATGGTGCCCAAGGGTGACTGATCCAACTTTGATGTGGGGATGTGCAAATGTACAAGCAGTGCAGTCCACACGCCAGAGGTGCAAGGTCACTCCAGTCAGTGAACGCAATCAATGGAGAAGTTTAAGAAGCCCCTCATCCATTGAAATGATTATATCTCTGCAGCTTGGCGGAGCAGGGAGAGGTTCCCTGAGCTCTATCGTGGCTTCTGTCAGCCCTATCTCTTGCCCTCTGTGATTGTTTCTTCCCTTTGTAACAGCCCACGACCTACCTTTGTCACTGGCTTGGCTTCTGGACTATAAGACAGTGCTCAGATCATAAGATGTAGGAGCAGAATTAGGCCATTTAGCCCGTAGAATTTGCTCTGCTATTCAATGAAATTATGGCTGATCTGATAAGCCTCAGCTCCAGTTTTCTGCCTTTTCCCCAAAATCATTGATTCCCTCACTGATTAAAAATCTGTCTATCTCAGAGTCAACCTGACTAGGTTAAATTTAAACAAATCTTGGCAGTTAGCTGTCAGTCATCATCTAACTGGTCCATTCTTCATGGCATTGCCTCTACCAGAGTCCACTTGGCAAGCAGTGAAGGTTCTCTTTATATACAGTATAAAATGTTTGATTTCCCTTTATTTCTTGCTAATTATCTTGATGGCTGGATGAGCTTTGAAGCTTTGACAATATTGGTCTTTTTTAGCAATGCTCAAACACATTAGAGCAGCAAGGTGTATATTCCAATCCACAGCACAGATCGTTCTGGTATAACGCGCGTTTTGTCACTGTGAAGTGACTGTAATGTGGTTGACGAATTTATGGATGCTGTTTCTAAAGTGAGAACTCTTCAAACGTGTTTTGGCTGTAACGCGATTACATCGCCAACAATTTAAGCGCTGTTTCCAAAGGGCGATTTTTCTACAACCCGGGGTTGCACAAGAACACTACCATCATGTTATAGAAGAACTGACTGTAGATCATTACATGCTTGAAGTATAGTCATCATCTTAGTCCCAATTGATCTCACCCTATTAGAGAGAGCGAGACAACTGATGATGAATTTAACATGAGGGTCAGCACGCTTCAGGTGAGGGGCATGGTCAAGAAGGTACAGCCTTCATGTTAACCTCAGCTGGTGTGGAAACTGAACCCCAGACTGTGTTACAATTCAGCTGTTCAGCCAATTGAGTTAGCCAACTCCCAGGCCTTGAAGGAGTCTAGAGGCAACAATGAATTCATCAATAAAATCTGACTGTGAAAGAAATTAGTGCATTTAAATATCATATATTCTCATATACGTACTGAAATGGGAAAATTATGTTTTTTTAAAGAAAACAATGTTGAAGGTTTGCTTCAGTTTTTAAAAGCAAGTTACCTGACACTCATTGTAAGCACTGTTTACACAGCTGCTTGTTCAAGCAATGGGGATGTCTAGTTTCAAATAAGCTGGAGCCAAGGGAGGCTGTGTACAAATGGAGCTTTGGCTGGCAACAAGGAACTGATAGGTTTATGGACTGCTGACCTGCTAACTCCGACAAAGCCTTCCCGCCTGCCGACACAATGTGATTGGCTCCCTGGTAGCAGAACAGTTTGGAGTGTGAATATAGTTAGAAATCATCAGACCCTCAAAAAGGGAACAAGTTGTTTTTACTCTGCACTAAAAAAACTCAAGCCTCAAGAAAACCCATCTATTTCCTACTTTATAGAAAATTCTATCTATTTGTATAAAAGGCAGAGACTTTTACAAGTATGTAACAGTCAACCCGTGCCTCTTACAACCGACATGAAGTATCTGGAGCAGGAAGATTGTGAAGCAGCATTCTGATCAGGATTCAGATAATCTCAGTCAACCTGTTGATAGGGTGTATGCAACCACCTTTCCTGTCTTTCCCTCCATCTGTAATCACCAATTTCGGTGATCTGTCTGTGTCTGTCTGAGTCTGGTTATATATGCACGTTTAACAATGAAGGCTTATTATTAAGTTAAAATTTTAACTAGTACCATTACAAGTTGACTGTTCATAATTATATGCATGTGGGTAGAATAATTTATTTGCAATAAATAGTAGTTCCTGTCACAGACAGCAATCTAGTCCTTGACTTTTGTTAACCAAGGTTGGAAAGACAGGTAAATTTGGGAAATTCTTTAACTTTTGTGATGGTTCCGGGAATAATGGAGTTGGATTTCCAATACACTATCCCGGTGCAGGGTGACATATAATGAAAATAATCCACTTTATTTCTCAAGCTGCTCAATATCCTGAAACAATTTAAACCCAGGGGAAATTGCCCCCAGCATGGGATTCCTCTGGAAATAAGCAACAGAGTGAAATGAGATTAGATTCCCTACAGTGTGAAAACAGGCCCTTCAGCCCAACATCTCCACACTGACCCTCTAATTCTCCTGGTCTGCACATCTTTGGACTGTGGGAGGAAGCCCATGCAGAGACAGGGAGAATGTGCAACCTCCACACAGACAGTCACCTGAGGACAGGAATTGAATCTGGGACCCTGGTGCTGTGAGGCGGCAGTGCTAACCACTGAGCCGTTGTGCTGCCCATAAAGAAACTGGACCCACCCAGCAGAGTTTTCCCATTTCAGTGCATATAGCAAATTATAAGATCTTTAAATGCATTCATTTCTTTCACAGTCAGATTGTATTGAGGAATTCATTGTTGCCTCTCATCTCCTTCAAGGCCTGGGAGTTGGTTAACTCAGTTGGCTGAACAGCTGGTTTGTAACACGTAGTGAAACCAACAGTCTTTCACTTGCATTTTCCTGAGATTCAGAAGCAACACCTTCAAATTCCTTCTGTCTTTGTGTTTCCTGGAGCTATTGAATGATAGCATCAGGGCTAAAGATTGCAGGAACTCTCCAGAAATGTTTTACAGGTGCAATGGTACTATGGCTTTAAGAGGCATATTTTATCCTGGCTTTTATATGAAGAGGGGTTGAGACAGAGGTGCCAAGTGGTTGACTCAATGCGTGGGGTCACTCTCCCACCAGAAGCAGGAATTTCAGTTTAGCTTTCTACCGTTGTTGGAGTCTTGAAGGTGGATGTGAAAGCTTTTATTTCTCTCTCTGTTAGAGCTCAAAGCTGGGATGCTCTTCCTGCTGTTGGAATTGCATCAATTTTACTGAATTTGCCTTTGACAAGGCTGTGTTTACGGCATGTTACTGTATTGGAACAGTTAACTAGGAGTAATTATTTAGATAATAGTGAAGTCAAGTTGCAGTTAAGCTGATTCTTTTCTTTACTTTTTTATTTTGTCTGTATTTTAGCTATGGTACAAAATAAAGCATGTTCTGTTTAAAATTGAGTGGTTTGACCAATTGAATGCAATGCCTTACACTTATCTTTAAAATAAGTAAAAGTTAGGTCTAGGCTACCTTCGTAATATATACAGCGGGAGTTTGGTCTTGTCCATAATACAGGGTAGAATGGGTGCAGAGAAGATGTTCCCACTAGTAGGAGAGACAAGGACCCGAGGGCGAAGCCTCAGAGTGAAGGGACGACCCATTAGAACTGAGATGAGCAGGGATTTTTTCAGCCAGAGGGTAGGGAAACTGTGGAGCGCATTGCTGCGGGAGGTTATGGAGGCCAAGTCATTGAGTGTCTTTAAATCAGAGATAGATAATGTCTTGATTAGTAAGGGGTGCAAGGGTGAGGCAGGAGAGTGGGGTTGAGAAATATATCAAGATTAGAATGGTGCTGGAGCAGGTCAGGCAGCATCCGAGGTACTGGAAAATCAGCATTTTGGGCAAAAGCCCTTCACCACTGTAATCTTGACTCTAATCTCCAGCATCTGCAGTACCCATCTCCGCCTTGAGAAATATGTAATCTGTTCACTCCGGAGGTTCCCAATTGGGAGGAATGGCTTTCAAAAGCACCACAGTACCTGATAAATTACCCAGACTCTGACTGAGAAAGCTGAGCTGAACACACAGAGGTCACTTTCCCTCCATTATCCTGTCATCTACTTAGAAAGCATTCTATCTGGATGTATCACAGTGTGGAATGGCAACTGCATTTCCCAAGACCGCAAGAAACTATGGAGAGTCATGAACACAGCCCAGACCATCACTCAAACCTGCTTCAATCCATCAATTCCATCTGTACTTCCCACTGCCTCAGGAAAGCAACCAACATATTCAGACCCCCCCACCCCAGTTACACTCTTTTCCCTGCTCTTCCATTGGGCAGAGGATATAGAAGTTTGAATACACGCATGAACAGATTCAAGAATATGGATACATGGATAGGAAAGGATTAGAAAAATAAATATGGGCCAAGTGCAGGGAAATGGGGTTGGCGTGGATGGACAATTTGGTCGGTATGGACCAGTTTGGACCAAAGGGCTGTAGGGCTCTATGACTCTAAGAACAGCTTTCCCCCTGCTGTTATCAGAATTTTAAATGGATTTCTCAAATATTAATGTTGATCTCTCTCTCCGCACCTTCTCTGTGGCTGTAACACTGTATTCTACACTCTGTTCTGCTACCCTGATGCTACAATCTAGCTGTAGAGTACGCAAAACAACACTCTTCACTGCATCTCAGTACATGTGACAACAATAAATCAAACTCAAACTCAAACATGGACCTAGCAGTAATAATTAAAATTGATGGTGGATAAAATACTTACGAGAAAACCCATCTGAAGTGACAAATCATTCCCATTCTGCAAGGTACCAATAATAGTAGGGAAATGCTGATCCTACAATTCTCCAGTGCCTGCCATGACCACATGGGGTCCCAACGTACTAAGCAGCCAATGAAAAACAGTTTTAATATATGCGGTCACTATCATAATGCAGGAAACATGGCAATCAATTTTGGTGCCAGCAAACTGTGGGACGGCTCAGTGGTTAGAGCTATCCCCTCATACCACCAGGGTCCCAGGTTCGATTCCAACCCCCGACAGACTGTCTGTGTGGAGTTTGCACATTCTCCCCATGTCTGTGTGGGTTTCCTCCAGCTGCTTTAGTTTCCTCCCACAGTCCAAAGATGTGGAGGTGAGCTGGATTGGCTGTGGAAGTGCAGGGTTACAGGGATAGGGTGGTGGAGTGGTGAGTTCTTCAAAGGGTTAGTGTGGACTCAGTGGGCTGAAGGGTCTGCTTCCACACTGTAGGAATTCCTTGAAACTCCCTTGCATAGCAATCTGATAGAGGACTGGTAGTCTGACGGAGCAATGTAATCCAAGGACAGAAAGAAACAGAGTTCCAAAGAAGTCATCTACCAGACTCAAAATGTTAACTCTGTTTCTCTCTCCATTGATGCTGCCAGACCTGCTGAGTTTCTCCAGCATTTTCAGATTTCCAGCATGTGCTTCTTGAAGGATTAATATTGGCCAGATGTAACATTTTCAAGAAGCCCTTGAGGCTGAATTTCCATTACATTTCAGAAAAATAATTCAAAGTTTGAACACACAGTGAGCTTGTCAGTGCATGATGCTTGTTTGGCATTTTTAATGTGACAGGATTAAAATAACGCTACCAGGATGTTGCAAAGCCATCATGTGTCATAGAAGCAGACAGGACAGAAGAGGCCCTTCAGCCTATCGAGTCCTACTACCTATAATTGTCTCACTTTAACTTTGCATCAGTTTTTACTGTGGAAAAGGATATGAAAGATATAGACTGTAGGGAAATAGATGGTGACATCTTGCAAAATGTCCAGATTACAGAGGAGGAAGTGCTGGATGTCTTGAAATGGTTAAAGGTGGATAAATCCCCAGGACCTGATCAGGTGTACCCGAGAACTCTGTGGGAAGCTAGAGAAGTGATTGCTGGGCCTCTTGCTGAGATATTTGTGTCATCGATAGTCACAGGTGAGGTGTCGAAAGACTGGAGGTAGGCAAACGTGGTGCCACTGTTTAAGAAGGGCGGTAAAGACAAGCCAGGGAACTATAGACCAGTGAGCCTGACCTCAGTGGTGGGCAAGTTGTTGGAGGGAATCCTGAGGGACAGAATGTACATGTATTTGGAAAGGCAAGGACTGATTAGGGATAGTGAACATGGCTTTGTGCGTGGGAAATCATGTCTCACACACTTGATTGAGTTTTTTGAAGAAGTAACAAAGAAGATTGATGAGGGCAGAGCAGTACATGTGATCTATATGGACTTCAGTAAAGCATTCGACGAGGTTCCCCATGGGAGACTGCTTAGCAAGGTTAGAACTAGCCATTTGGATACAGAACTGGCTCAAAGATAGAAGACAGAGGGTGGTGGTGGAGGGTTGTTTTTCAGACTGGAGGCCTGTGACCAGTGGAGTGCCACAAGGATCGGTGCTGGGCCCTCTACTTTTTGTCATTTACATAAATGATTTGGATGTGAGCATAAGAGGTACAGTTAGTAAGTTTGCAGATGACACCAAAATTGGAGGTGTAGTGTACAGTGAAGAGGGATTTGGACCAGATGGACCAATGGGCTGAGAAGTGGCAGATGGAGTTTAAATCAGATAAATGTGAGGTGCTGCATTTTGGGAAAGCAAATATTTGTAGGACTTATACACTTAATTGTAAGATCCTAGGGAGTGTTGCTGCTGTACAGGACATTGGTTAAGCCACTATTGGAGTATTTCGTGCAATTCTGGTCTCCTTCCTATCGGAAAGATGTTGTTAAACTTGAAAGGGTTCAGAAAAAATTTACAAAGACGTTGCCAGGGTTGGAGGATTTGAGCTATGGGGAGAGGCTGAACAGGCTGGGGCTGTTTTCCCTGGAGCGTCGGAGGCTGAGGGGTGATCTTATAGAGGTTTACAAAATTATGAGGGACATGGATAGGATAAATAGAAAAAAGCCTTTTCCCTGGGTTCGGGGAGTCCAGAACTAGAGGGCATGGGTTTAGGGTGAGAGGGGAACGATATAAAAGAGATCTAAGGGGCAACTTTTTCACATACGTGTATGGAATGAGCTACCAGAGGAAGTGGTGGAGGCTGGTACAATTGCAACATTTAAGAGGCATTTGGATGGGTATATGAATAGGAAGGGTTTGGAGGGATATGGGCCGGGTGCTGACAGGTGGGACTAGTATGGGTTGGGATATCTTCATCGGCATGGACGGGTTGGACCGAAGGGTCTGTTTCCATGCTGTACATCTCTATGACTCTATGATTCTATGACTAGGTCCATAGCCTTGAATGTTCTGACATTTCAAATGCTTATCCAAGTACTTTTGAGGTTTCCTGCCTCAATGACTTTACCGGGCAGTGCATTCCAGACTCCCACCACCCTCTGGATGAAAAATATGTCCCACAAATCCCCTTGGCACCTGCTGCCTTTTGGTTTAACATTATGTCCCCGTGTTATTGACCCTTTGATTAAAAGCAGCTCTTGTTTTCTGTGCAGCCTGTTGATGCCGTCACAATCTGATGCACCTCAGATACACCTCTCCCCTCTTCATGGTGTTTCACTTTCATCAGAACTAAGCAAACTGCACAGTGTGGAAATACCCCTCTCCGAAAGGTTACAGCCCGGCCTGCACAGTAGAAAATTGTTGGTTGACAGGCAGGAGGCTGGGAGAACACAGCAAGCCAGGCATCATCAGGAGGTGGAGACGTCGACGTTTCAGGTGTAACCCTTACTCAGGACCCCTGATGCTGCCTAGATTGCTATGTTCTCCCAGTGTCCTACCTGTCTACCTTGGATTCTGGCATCTGCAGTTTTCTTGTCTCGAACCAAGTAGAAAATTATTGTCTGTTGCTTCGCACCATTGAGTCTGTCTGAGGAATATCTACAACCTCTGGCGTGAGGGCTGTTCTACTGTGGTGGTTGCGTCCCCACGTCTGAGCCAGGAGGTCTGGCTTTGGGTCCTACCTTCCATGGAGATGGGTCATAAAACTCCTGAACAGGTTGATTAAAAATATCTGGATCAGTGGTGCTGGAAGAGCGCAGCAATTCAGGTAGCATCCGACGAGCAGCAAAATCGACGTTTCGGGCAAAAGCCCTTCATCAGGAATAAAGGCAGTGAGCCTGAAGCGTGCAGAGATAAGCTAGGGGAGGGTGGGGGTGGGGAGAAAGTAGCATAGAGTACAATGGGTGAGTGGGGGAGGGGATGAAGGTGATAGGTTAGGGAGGAGAGGGTGGAGTGGATAGGTGGAAAAGGAGCTAGGCAGGTTGGACAAGTCCGGACAGGTCAAGGGGACAGTGCGGAGCTGGAAGTTTGAAACGAGGATGAGGTGGGGGAAGGGGAAATGAGGAAGCTGTTGAAGTCCATATTGACGCCCTGGGGTTGAAGTGTTCTGAGGCGGAAGATGAGGCGTTCTTCCTCCAGGCATCTGGTGGTGAGGGAGCGGCGGTGAAGGAGGCCCAGGACCTCTATGTCCTCGGCAGAGTGGGAGGGGGAGTTGAAATGTTGGGCCACGGGGCGGTTTGGTTGATTGGTGCGGGTGTCTCGGAGATGTTCCCTAAAGCGCTCTGCTAGGAGGTGCGCAGTCTCCCCAATGTAGAGGAGACTGCATCGGGAGCAACGGATACAATAAATGATATTAGTGGATGTGCAGGTAAAACTTTGATGGATGTGGAACCTACAAGCTCTGATGTGAGGCAATATCACTTTGGATCATTAGATGGCAGTCTTATCCGTGATCCAGAATGTCATGCTCCAATTCTGGAATCCACATTAAAGGAGGACGAATGTGGTTGCTCTAGAGGCGGTGCTGAGGTGATTTACCAGGATGTTGTCCTGGGCTGGAGAGCTTCAGAGATGAAGAGAGATTGGGCACACTGGGGGAACATGATTGAGATGGAGAAAGTTTTGAGGGGCATTGAGAAAGTAGAAAGAAAGAAACCTTTTCCCGAGATGGAGGGATCAATGTCCAGGGGGTATAGATTTAAGGTAAGAAGGCAGAAGATATAGAGGTGGACATGATGGAAAACATTTTCACCCAGAGGTGTTGGAAATCTGGAACCCACTGCCTATAAGGGTGGGAGAGGCAGAAACACTCATCATATCAACAGAGTATTTAGATGTGCATTGGTGATGCAAGTCATACAAGGCCAATGCTGGAAAATGGGGACAAAATAGTTAGGTAGTTGTTTTTAGCTGGCATGGATACAATGGGCTGAAGGGCCTTCACTATGCTTTGATCTCTATGACTCTGCGAAGATTAGTGGATATAACCTAGGCCAGTTCTCTGGGACAGGAACAATGGAGTGTCAATGTATCAAAGAGAACATTCTTTGTACAGAGAAGTCCAACTTTTCCCTTTATTTATTCATTGATTGTAAGGTGGCAAGGTGCGAATTTATTGCCCATCCCTAGTTGTCCCTTGAGAAGGTGTTGGTGGGCTGCCTTCTTGAACCAATGCAATCAATGTGCTGTAGGTAGACCCATGGTTCTGGCAGGGAAGGAGTTCCGGGATTTTGACCGAGTGACACTCAAGGAACGGGGGTATATTTCAGGGTGATGTGTGGCTTGGAGAGAAAATGACATAGTGGTGTTCCCATGCATCTGCTGCCCCTTATTCTTCCAGGTGGCAGACGGGGCAGGTTTTGAAGGTACCGACCTAGAGATTAATTTCCAGTTCCTTAAGGGCTGGCAAACCATCTCTGTAAATATAAGACCCAAAAACTGAACAGATCCTCAATCATATTTGACTTAGCATTTCACACATGAGGAATCCAAATGAATGTTTGCCAAGCAATAGACTTTGCAAATGTAATTATGGAAATAAATCAAAGTAGGTTTCAATTTGTCTCTCAAGTGCCAAGGAGTGTTGGTGAATCACTGCAGTGTAACTTGTATACAGTGCACAGCTACCACTTTGTATTCATGATAAAGGGGTGAAACTGTCTGAATAAGTTGATAGGATACAATCAAAGTGGTTGCTTTATTAAATTTGATTTGATTTATTATTGTTGCATGTACCTTGGTACAGTGAAAAGTTTTGCTTTGCGTACTGAACAGGCAGATTACACCATACAAAGTGCCTTAGAACAGAATAAGGAATACAATGCTCTGGCTACAGAAAAGGTGCACAAACGGCAAGATCAACATTACATTTAAAATTTGAGAAGTCCATTCAGAAATCTAATAACAGCGGGGAAGTAGCTGTTCTTGAATCTGTTGGTACACGTGTTTAAGCTTTCGTATCTTTTGCCCTATGGAAGAGGTTGCAAGAGATAATAACCGGGGTGGGAGGGGGCTATGATGATGTTGGCTGCCTTCCCAAGGCAGTCAGAAGTCACTGGATCGAAGGTTGACCTTCGTGATGGACTGGGCTGTATTCACAACTCTCTGTCGTTTCTTACTGTCTTTAGCAGAGGAGTCGCTGTCCCAAGTTGTGATGTATCTGGATAGAATGCTCTCTATGATGCATTGATGGTGTCTTGGTTAGTGCTGAGCTTTCGCAGTGATGCCCTTGGTGAGGCTGAGGCATTGTCGTAATGTACCAATCGAGATCCTCAGACTAGACACATAGAGCTGGAGTAGGCCAATTGGCCCTTTGAGCCTGGTCCATCATTCAATTTGATGGTGACTGCCCCTTCAACTCAATGCTATATGTTTGCTTTATCTTCATATCCCTTGATCTCCTTAAAATCTAAAAACTTATCTTTCATTTTCCTGAATATAACCAGTGACTTGGCCTCCACAGCCTTCTGTAGTAGAGAATTCCTCAGCTTTGCTATCCTTTTTCTTCTCAGTCCGAACTGGATGTGGCAGGACTATGGAGCTTGGAACTGATCCATCAAACTTGGGACCACTTAGCTCTGTCTACCCGGAATAAAAAACTAGTCTGAGCAATGGACCCATGAAGCTATCTCCAACTGTTGTAAAAACCCAGCTGATTTACTTATGTCTTTTTGGGGATTAACATCTGCCATCCTTAACATGGTCTATTTGTTCAATGAGAGTGAATGATATTTTTATTATCTGAGCAATTAATAACCTGTAAGCCAGAAGCAGTGCAGCAAATGATCAAATAAAGCCCCTTGGTGTGGGATATTTCACTTCCTGAGTGCGTATACAAACAGAATGTTGCAGCATTAATGTCCATTTTTACAGCGCCTACATGTGACTCCAGACACACAGCAATGCAGTTGACACTTAGTTGCCTTCTGAAATAGTTTGAGCAAGCCATTCACATGATGGGAAATTGGGGGTGGGGAACAAATGCTCGCCTTGATGCCAATACCCACATTCTTTCAAAGGACAAAATAAAAATGGGCTTGTTGATTTGATTTGAACTGGCAGTGTTCTGGCTTAGCGGCAGAAACAGCACCTCACCAAATCACAATTCCTCCAACCTCATTGGCTGTAACATGCAGTCACTGTTACCATAAAAGGCACTATAAAAATGCAAGTCTTCCTTTCTCTGATTGGTACCCTAATGCTGCAATACTCTGTTTGTATACCCACTCAGGAAGTGAAATATCCCATGCAAAGGGGCTTTATTTGATCGTTTGCTGCACTGCTTCTGTCCTGAAGGTTATTAATTGCTCAGATAATAAAAATATCATTCACTCCTGTTGAACAAATAGACAATTTATTAAAAGGAAGCTTTGGACCAATTTAACCGCCTGCTTAACACATGCCATATTTTTTTAAAATTAAAATTTATTGGAAAACAGAGCAGTTCAGATAGGTCTAATGCATGCAGGAATATATCAGTAAGATAATACAATCATAATTATTCTTGGATAAGTGAGGTTGGATCTCTGCAAAGATTAGATCTGCAATGTGCACACCATCAGCATATTAACAGCCCGTGAGATGTATTGTTATCCCACTTTCTCCCTACTTACTGTGTGCGGCACTCACTGGTTCATGGCCAGCCGAGGACCTGGCTCTCAGTTTGTTTGATTCCTTGAAGGGAATGTTACATTCAATCAAAAATCAGCTGTTATTTGATTGTTTATCGGCGTGCTGGCCAACATAGGATTCAAGTAAAGCACCCCTGAGGAAAACCTCTCCCAGCCACCTGCCTAACTTGGCGAGAGCGAACTTCCACTGAGCTTGTGCAATCTGTTTAATGCCCGCTTGCAAACCCAGAGGCACAGGCCAGCTTTTGAGACCAAGCTACAGCCATGACTGTGTTCTTTGCAAATATAAAGAGCCAAGCTGCAATGTAAACCTTCAGGAAATTAACGTAATCCTCATTAACAGAGCTAATACCTTGAGGGATGGCCCACAGACAATGACCCAATACGTAACGGTGAGATGTTCATTTCCAATTTTCATTGAATTAACCGGAGTTTGGCATGTTGAGTGGCCAAATTATTGCTGTGCATATGTGCTGCCATCTGTTAGAGTTGGTATCACTTGTACTTTAAGGCTCAGGTGGTGTTGGCTGTTTGCCTAGCACTATCTGTCTAGTCAAGGAAAAAAACCAGCAACACTTAAGAGACAAATTGACCCATACTTTGATTTATTTCCAGGAATAGATCTCATTCGCAAAGCCTATTGTTTGGCAGCCATTCGTTCAGCATTTTCACGCATGAGAAATCCAAGTTAATATGCTTGAGGATCTGTTCATTCTTTGGGTTATTTGAGACTTTTTATTTGCAAGTAGGGTTGCCAACCTAAGAGGAACTGGAGATTAATCTCCAGGACACTTGCTGTGAACAACCAGAGAGAAAAATCATTGGGACGTGAACTAAATTGTACTTTTTCTCCATCTCTCTTTGAATGGTTTGGCTTAGTCATAGTGAAAATGTTGAAGACGGTGGGGGAGAAGGCTGTTTAATGGGGAGTTAGGAGTCACCTGTAGAGTTTTGATTGTCTCTAAGGATACGATTCACTTTGGCAACGATCCTTTTGTGTGAAAGTTGCTGAGAGGGTGGAATTGACAGTGGAAGTGGTGATTAAGCATCTAGGAATGCGCTGACTAACAGCAACAACTATGCTTTTGCGGCATCTTTAACATAATGAAATGTTCCTCCCAGGCAGCTCACAGGAGCAAAAATACACATTGGGGCCACATCAGACGATGTTAGGACAGATGACCTGCTCAAAGGTTTGGTTTTAAGGAAGGCCTTAAAAGAGAAATGCGAGATCGTGAGGCAGAGAGGTTTAAAGAGCATTTGAACCTAGGAGGTTGAAATCATGATCACCAACACTGATATGATAAAAATTAGGGAGACTAATTAGAATGAAGAAGTTGGGTGACCTGAGGGGTGACCTTATAAAGGTTTTTAAAATCATGAGGGTAGGGAGTTCAAAACTAGAAAGCATAAGTTTAAGGGGAGAGGGGGAAGATTTAAAAGGGACCTAAAGGGCAACCTTTTTCACGCAGAGAGTGGTACGTGTATGGAATGAGCTACCAAAGGAAGTGGTGGAGGCTGGTACAATTACAGCATTAAAGGCATCTGGATGGGTATATGAATATGAAGGATTTGGAGGGATATGGGCCGGGTGTTGGCAGATGGGACTACATTGGGTTGGGTTATCTGGTCGGCATGGGAGAGTTGGACCGAAGTGTCTGTTTCCATGCGGTACATCTCTACGACTCTGCACATTCGGACTGTTCTCCTTGGAGTGAAGACAGCTGAGAGGAGATTTGATGGAGGTTTTCAAAAGCATGAGGAGGACTGGATAGAGTAGATAGAGAGAAGCTGTTCCCGTTCTTAAAAGGAAGAACACGAGGGTCCAGATGTAAAGTGGTGTGCAGACAAAGCAAGAAATGTCAGAAAGTATTCTTTCACAAAGCAGGTAGTTCAGGTGGAATGCATGTGGTGGAGGCAGGTTCGATTAAGGCATTTGAGAGGGAATTGGATGATTATTTGGATAGAAATAATGGGCAAGGATAGAGGGTAAAGGCAGGAGATTGGCAATCGGTAATGATGCTTGTCAATAGGCTGATTGACCTCCCTCACTGTTAAAAATTCTGTAATCCTGTGGGGAAGGATCAGATGGGTGCAGATATCTTTGAGAGGCCGTGGAACTGGAGGGGGTTACAGAGATAGGGAAAGGTTTTGCCATAGAATGATTTGTGAACATTGGAAATATTTTCAAATAAACTATCACCTAATGTAAACCCTTGGCTGCAGAACAGGTGGGTGAATGGGTTCCAGTGAAAGTCAGAATGTGGGCGACACAATAAATGTAGGAAATGTATGTGAGGTTCTTAAAATGACATGCAAAAATGACAAGATAAACTATTAAACAGAATATTAGTTGATGGATAAATATTGGCGTGACAATAATTCTTCTTAAATTCTTCATATTCAACAGCAGCTGGCTATGAAGCCCTGGAGAGTTAATGGAAAATTGTTTTGTAAACCATTGTAGCAAGTTTAGAAAATGTAGAGATTGAAAGTATTTAGAGCAGTTCAGAAGAGATCTAACTACAGTCAGAAGCAGGTTTTAGTATCTCTCCCAGAAAAGTGTACTGGATGCAGAGGCACCTCAGTAGAAAGGTTCAAAATGTGAAAATTCCAAACCAGGAGTGTTTGGTTAGATACCTGCAAGTTATTAAAAGCTGGGGAAGTCTAAGTGAGGATTTGTGAATGGAGACTCAGTAGTTTAGAGGACAGAAACTGGGGAGGATCATTTAGGTAGACTTCATATAATCATGAAGGGTATAGATAAGGTAATATTAGGTGTCTTTTACTTAGGATGGAAGATTTCAAGGGGCACATTTTTAAGGTGAGAGAAGAAAATTTAAAATAGACATGGGGGAAAATATTTTTACACCACTGTGGAATGAACCTCCTGAAGGAGTGATGGATGCAGGTACAGTTACAATTTTTAAAAGACACTTGGATAAGTACATGAATAAGAAACGTTTGGAGGGAAATGGGCCAAGCACGGGCAAGCGAGACTATTTTAGTCTGGGATTATGTACGGCATGGATGGGTTGGACTGAAGGGTTTGCTTCTGTGCTAAATGACTCATAACAGTACGATTCTATGATTTTATATTGAATGGTAATTTAAACCCTTTATAGGTTTTAAACAGTTTTGTTTTTATTCACTTTTTCTTTTGTGCAATAAACTTCTGTCCTGTTCTTAAAAAAACACTGCAGCTTCATGTGATTATGCTTCAGTAACTGACCACCACAATAACTAACATGAAAGATACAAACAATCTTCTCAAAACTCACTAATACAAACTAATGGTAAGGTCCTAGGGAGTGTTGCTGAACAAAAAGACCTTGGAGTGCAGGTTCATAGCTCCTTGAAAGTGGAGTCGCAGGTAGTGAAGGATAGTGAAGAAGGCGTTTGGCATGCTTTCCTTTATTGGTCAGAGTATTGAGTACAGGGGTTGGGAGGTCATGTTGCGGCTGTACAGGACATTGGTTAGGCCACTGTTGGAATATTGCGTGCAATTCTGGTCTCCTTCTTATTGGAAAGATGTTGTGAAACTTGAAAGGGTTCAGAAAAGACTTACAAGGATGTTGCCAGGGTTGGAGGATTTGAGCTACAGGGAGAGGCTGAATAGGCTGGGGCTGTTTTCCCTGGAGCGTTGGAGGCTGAGGGGTGACCTTATAGAGGTTTACGAAATTATGAGGGGCATGGATAGGATAAATAGGCAGAGACTTTTCCCTGGGGTCAGGGAGTCCAGAACTAGAGGGCATAGGTTTAGGATGAGAGGGGAAAGATATAAAAGAGACTTTCGGGGCAACTTTTTCACGCAGAGGGTGGTACGTGTATGGAATGAGCTGCCAGAGGAAGTGGTAGAGGCTGGTACAATTGCAACATTTAAGAGGCATTTGGATGGGTATATGAATAGGAAGGGATTGGAGGGATATGGGCCAGGTGCTGGCAGGTGGGACTAGATTGGGTTGGCATATGTGGGTCAGCATGGATGGGTTGGACCGAAGGGTCTATATGATCTATCAGGTCAGATTTCATTCTGGGATCTGACTGATACAGTAGTTCCATAAGCTTGGATTCTGAATTTAATCAGAATATCAGGAAGCACTGTTTAGTTTGGCTTTGAAATGATACAAGCTATCATTCATATCTATCTGTGATATCAGACAAGGCTACAGTTTAACATTTCATATGAAAGACTGCTCCTCTAACAGTGCTGTCCTCCCTCAGTGTTACACAGGAGTGGGGAGAGTTTATACTCAAGTCTCTAAAACAGATTTGAGCCCACAGCCTTCTGATGCAGAGCTGAGAACTCAAGCCTCAGAGAATACTTCACAGCTTAATTCATGTTCAGTCTTGATAAGGAATGGGTCCTTCACATTCATTTAAGTAAAGCCTTTGCTGCATATTCTTTAACAGTAATCTGGAAATATGATTCGGTCTAATACTTTTCTGGGATGTGGAAAGAGCTTGGACTCATACGTCTGCAGGGCATTATCAGAAACACTTTAAAGCTGTTTCCTCAATGTGGTCCATGAACCCAGGGTGTCAATGTGTGTGTGATTATGAGATTGCGTCAATATATCTGTTTATGCATATATGTGTGTATGTGAGTGTTTGCCTGTGTAATGTTTTATCTGTTTGCATGCTTATGTGCGTATGTCTGTATATTTGTGTGTTTCCGTGGGCTGCTTATGTGAGAGTGTTTGTGTGTTTGCGTGTATATGTGTGGATGCATATAACTCTCTATGTGTGTGGCTATCTGTGTTTGAGGGTGACTCAGTGCTGCCTCAGTGCCAGAGACCTGGGTTTGATTCCAGCCTTGGGTGACTGTGGAGTTTGCACCTTCTCCCAGTGTCTGCGTGGACTTCCTCTAGCTGCTTTGGTTTCCATCCACAGTCCAGAGATGTGCAGGTTAGGGTGGATTGACCACGAGAAATTGCCCAGTTTTTGTCCAATATGTGCAGGATGTTTTCCTGAAACAGTATGTAAACAGGCTGACAAGGGGTGGGGCTACATTGGATTTAGTACTGGGCAATGAACCCGGACAGATGTTAGATTTGGAAGTAGGTGAGCACTTTGGTGATAGTGAGCACAATTCGGTGATGTTTACTTTAGTGATGGAAAGGGATAGGTATATGTTGCAGGGCAAGAGTTGTTGCTCGGGGAAAGACAATTATGATGATTAGGCAAGATTTAGGATGCATAGGATGGGGAAGGGAACTGCAGGGGTTGGGCACAATTGAAATGTGGAGCTATTCAAGGAACAGCGACTGCAAGTCCTTGATAAGTATGTACCTGTCAGACGGGGAGGAAGTGGTCGGGTTAAGAACTGTGATTTACTAAAGAAGTTGAATCTCTTGTCAAGAGGAAGAAGGCTTATGTTAGGATGAGATGTGAAGGCTCAGTTAAGGTGCTTGAGAGTTATAAGTTAGCCAGGAAAGACCTAAAGAGAGAGCTAAGAAGAGCCAGGAGGGGACATAAGAAGTCTCTGGCAGGTAGGATCAAGAAAAAGCCCTAAGGCTTTCTAGAGGTATGTCAGCAATAGAAGAATGACTAGAGTAAGAAGACAGAGGGTGGTGGTTGATGGGAAATGAGGCAAGATTAGAGTGGTGCTGGAAAAGCACAGCAAGTCAGGCAGCATCTGAGGAGCAGGAAAATCGAAATTTCGGGCAGGAGCCCCTCATCAGGAATGGGAAATATTCATCCTGGAGTTCAGTTACGAGTGATTAGATTACTTTACAGTGTGGAAACAGGCCCTTCGACCCAACAAGTCCACACCAACCCGCCGAAGCGCAACCCACCCATATCCCTACATTTACCCCTTACCTAACACTACGGGCAATTTAGCATGGCCAATTCACCTGACCTGCACATTTTTGGACTGTGGGAGGAAACCGGAGCACCCGGAGGAAACCCACGCAGACACGGGGAGAATGTGCAAACTCCAGACAGTCAGTCGCCTGAGGCGGGAATTGAACCCAGGTCTCTGGCGCTGTGAGGCAGCAGTGCTAACCACTGTGCCACCGTGTCGCCCAGTGTACTGGGTGAGTGGTGTACTGCAAGGATCTGTTTTGGAGCCACTGCTGTTTGCCATTTTTATAAATGACCTAGATGAGGTGTAGAAGGATGGGTTACTAAATTTGTGAATGACACTAAGGTTAGTGGAGTTGTGGATAGTGCTGAAGGATGTTGTAGGTTACAGAAGGACATAGATAAGCTGCAGATCTGGGCTGAGAGGTGGAAAATAGAGCTGAATGTGGAAAAGTGTGAGGTGATTCACTTTGGAAAGAGTAACAGGGATACAGAGTACTGGGCTAATGATAAGATTCGATGTAGATGAGCAAAGAGATCTCAGTGTCTACGTACATTGATTCCTAAAAGTTGTCACCCAGATTGATAGGGTTGTTAAGATGAGGAGAAAGTGAGGTCTGCAGATGCTGGAGATCAGAGCTGGAAATGTGTTGCTGGAAAAGCGCAGCAGGTCAGGCAGCATCCAGGGAACAGGAGAATCGACGTTTCGGGCATAAGCCCTTCTTCAGGAATGAGGAAAGTTTGTCCAGCAGGCTAAGATAAAAGGTAGGGAGGAGGGACTTGGGGTAGGGGCGTCGGAAATGTGATAGGTGGGAAGAGGTCAAGGTGAGGGTGATAGGTCAGACTGGGGTGGGGGCGGAGAGGTCGGGATGAAGATTGCAGGTTAGGAAGGCGGTGCTGAATTCGATGGATTTGACTGAGACAGGGTGGGGGGAGGGGAAATGAGGAAACTGGTGAAATCCGAGTTCATCCCTTGTGGTTGGAGGGTTCCTAGGCGGAAGATGAGGCGTTCTTCCTCCAACCGTCGTGTTGTTGTGGTCTGACGATGGAGGAGTCCAAAGACCTGCATATCCTTGGTGGAGTGGGAGGGGGAATTGAAATGTTGAGCTACAGGGTGGTTGGGTTGGTTGGTCCGGGTGTCCCAGAGGTGTTCTCTGAAACGCTCCGCAATTAGCCGGCCTGTCTCCCCAATATAGAGGAGGCCACATCGGGTGCAGAGGATGCAATAGATGATGTGTGTGGAGGTGCAGATGAATCTGTGGCGGATATGGAAGTTTCCTTTGGGGCCTTGGAGGGAGGTGAGGGGGGAGGTGTGGGCGCAAGTCTTGCACCTCCTGCGGTTGCAGGGGAAGGTGCCGGGAGTGGAGGTTGGGTTGGTGGGGGGTGTGGATCTGACGAGGGAGTCACGGAGGGAGTGGTCTTTACGGAATGCTGATAGGGGAGGGGAGGGAAATATATTCTTGGTGGTGGGGTCCGTTTGGAGGTAGCGGAAATGACGGCGGATGATGCGCTGTACATGGAGATTGGTGGGGTGGTAGGTGAGGACCAGTGGGGTTCTGTCCTGGTGGCGGTTGGAGGGGCGGGGCTCAAGGGCGGAGGAGCGGGAAGTGGAAGAGATGCGGTGGAGGGCATCGTCGACCACGTCGGGGGGGAAATTGCGGTCCTTGAAGAAGGAGGCCATCTGGGTTGCGCGTTTTTGGAACTGGTCCTCCTGGGAGCAGATGTGGCGGAGTCGAAGGAATTGGGAGAATGGGATGGCGTTTTTACAGGGGGCAGGATGGGAGGAGGTGTAGTCCAGATAGCTGTGGGAGTCGGTCGGTTTGTAGTAGATGTCCGTGTTGATTCGGTCGCCTGAGAGATAGAGATAGAAAGGTCGAGGAAGGGGAGGGAGGAATCTGAGACTGTCCAGGTGAATTTGAGGTCGGGGTGGAAGGTGTTGGTGAAGTGGATGAACTGTTCAACCTCCTCGTGGGAGCACGAGGCGGCGCCGATACAGTCATCGATGTAGCGGAGGAAAAGGTGGGGGGTGGGGCCAGTGTAGTTGCGGAAGATGGATTGTTCCACATATCCTACGAAGAGGCAGGCATAGCTGGGTCCCATGCGGGTGCCCATGGCTACTCCTTTCGTTTGGAGGAAGTGGGAGGATTGGAAAGAGAAGTTGTTCAGGGTGAGGACCAGTTCAGTCAGTCGAAGGAGGGTGTCAGTGGAAGGGTACTGGTCGGTACGGCGGGAAAGAAAGAAGCGGAGGGCTTTGAGTCCTTCGTGATGGGGGATGGAGGTGTACAGGGACTGGATGTCCATGGTGAAGATAAGGCGTTGGGGACCGGGGAAGCGAAAATCATGGAGCAGGTGGAGGGCATGGGTGGTGTCCCGAACATAGGTGGGGAGTTCTTGGACTAAGGGGGACAGGACGGTGTCAAGGTATGCGGAGATGAGTTCGGTGGGGCAGGAGCAGGCGGAGACAATGGGTCGGCCGGGGCAGTCAGGTTTGTGGATTTTGGGCAGGAGGTAGAAGCGGGAGGTGCGGGGTTGTGGGACTATGAGGTTGGAGGCGGTGGATGGGAGATCCCCCGAGGTGATGAGGTTATGGACGGTCTGGGAGATGATGGTTTGGTGGTGGGGGGTGGGGTCATGGTCAAGGGGGCAGTAGGAGGAGGTATCTGCGAGCTGGCGTTTGGCCTCAGCAGTGTAGAGGTCGGTGCGCCAAACTATTACCGCGCCTCCCTTGTCAGCTGGTTTGATAGTGAGGTTGGGGTCGCAACGGAGTGAGTGGAGGGCTGCGCATTCCGAGGGTGAGAGGTTGGAGTGGGTGAGAGGGGTGGGGGAGTTCAGGTGGCGGTTAATATCGCGGCGGCAGTTGGCTATGAAGAGGTCGAGGGCAGGTAGGAGGCCAGCACGGGGTGTCCAGGTGGATGGGGTGTGTTGGAGGCGGGAGAAGGGGTCGTCAGAGGGTGGGCGAGAGTCTTGGTTAAAGAAGTAGGCACGGAGGCGAAGGCGGCGGAAGAATTGTTCGATGTCACGCCGCGTGTTGAACTCATTAATCCGGGAGCGTAGGGGAATGAAGGTGAGGCCTCTGCTGAGGACTGATCTTTCATCCTCAGGGTTGTTAAGATGGTGTACAGTGTATTAGCTTTTTTGGTGGAGGGATTGAGTTTTGGAGCTATGAGGTCATGCTGTGGCTGTACAAAACTCTGGTGCGGTCACACTTGGAGTATTGTGTACAATTCTGGTCACCACATTATAAGAAGGATGTGGAAGCTTTGGAAAAGTTTCAGAGGAGATTTACTAGAATGTTGCCTGGTATGGAGGGAAGGTCTGATGAGGAAAGGCTGTAGTACATGAGGTTGTTTTCATTAAAGAGAAGAAGGTTAAGAGGTGACTTATTGAGACATATAAGATAATCAGAGGGTTAGATCAGGTGGACAGTGAAAGCCTTTTTCCTCTGATGGTGATGGAAAGCACTAGGGGGCATAGCTTTGAATTGAGGGGTGATAGATATAGGACAGATGTCAGAGGTAGTTTCTTTACTCAGCGAGTAGTAGAGGCTTGGAACACACTGCCTGCAACAGGAGTAGACTCACCAACTTTAAGGGCATTTAAATGGTCACTGGATAAACATATGGATGACAATGGAATAGTATAGGTTAGCTAGGCTTCAGATGGATTCCACAGGTTGGCACAACATCGAGGACCAAAGGGCCTATACTGCGCTATAATGTCCTATGTTCTATGTTCTACCCTTCCTCACATGGGGAGGCCAAACTTCCACCACAGTACTCCAAGAGTAGTCTCAGTAAAGCCCTGTATAATTGCAGCAAGAAACCCTTGCTCCTGCACTGGAATCCTCTCACTCTGAAGACAGTCATACCATTTGCTACCGTCACCTCCTGCTGCACCTGCAGGTTTACTTTCAGTGACTGGTGTGCAAGGACACCCAGCTCTTATCCCATCTCCCACTTTCCCAATCTATCGCCATTCAGATCATAATCTGCCTTCCTGTTTTTGATGTACAAGTTATTCACATTATACTTGATCTGCCATGAATTTTTCCACTCGTTCAGTTTGTCCAAATCACACCGAACCATCTCTACATCCTCCTCACAGCTTACCCTCCCACCCCAGCTTTGTGTCATCTGCAAACTTTGAGATAGTACACTTAGTACCTTAGTTTAAATCATTCGTCTGTATTGCGAAGAGCGGGGATGCTAAGGCTGATCCCAGAAATACAATCCCTGATATTTCTCATAACTCTAAACTTGCCTATTGCAAAGGTCACCTTGTCTGATCTCCTGTGTCCACCCTGTAAACCTAAGTTTAAAGAGATATCTGCAGCCATTTCCAAAATCACAGCAAGTCCCATTCACATCGAACTGGGCAAGGTTCAATTTAAGATCGAATAAAAAATCATATGGATGCTGGAAATTTGTAATAAGAAAACATGCTGAAAAGCTCAGCAAGTCAGGCAATATTTGTGATGAAGAAAGTTAATGTTTCGGCTCGATGATGTTTCTTTTCTGACCTGCTGAGTTTTCCAACTTCTTAAAATATTTTTGTTTCAATTGAACATGTAATCTAAAAAGTGCCATTTACAACTTTACCGTACAGAAAAGTCAGCCTTGATATATTGTGGAACTTGACTCCAAAAATCTGTCTCAAAGTGAAACCAAGGCAAGCTGTTAATAGCCAGGGCAAGTGCAGACTAAAACTGGAAGACATATTCCTCCTAGGTTTCAGTGTATTACAGAGACTGACTTGTAAGCTAGAGTGTCTAAAAGCTCACACAGGGTAAAATTTATGTTTTTAAAACTGCCTTAATGACAATGATAATAGCCTCTAAACATTACAGCCACTCAGAGCATATCATTATGACAGATACCAATGAAAATAATGATTACTGTAATAGTCATTATAGGGCAAAGATGCACATTATCACAGTGGATATCAACAGACAAATATTGACGACTTCCCTTAATCAAAGTGCACATTATTATGTGAATAGTCCAATGGGCTTTCATGGTCATTAAGTACAGGGCTGCTACAAAAGAGTCAAAGACCTGTCAGGGTCAAGATTCATGATTTAATGGGCTTAAACACATTTTTGTAAAATATTGTTTGTCCACTGCCTTAGGAAAGATGGCAGTCAGTTTCAGATACCATTGTGCACTGAGAAGAAATCTTCCAAACCCATGACCACTTCCATCTTGAAGGATAAGGGCAGCAGATACTTGGGAAGACCACCCCCTGCAAGTTCCCCTCCAAGCCACTCACCATCCTGGATTGGAAATCTATTGCTGTTCCTTCACTGTTGCTGGGTTCAAATCTTGGAATTTCCTCCTTAGGGGCATTCTGGGTCAATCTACAGCACATACACTGTCACCACCATCACCTTCACGAGAGGCAATGAGGGATGAACAATCAACGTTGGCCCAACCAGTGACACCCATGAACCGTGAGTGAAAAACAAAGTCAAATGGCTATCTCTTCCTCAAACTGTAAATTCTGGGAGAGCACTGTTGGAAATCCTCTCAGACAAGTTGCCATGGTTTAGTTATGAAGGCACGGTGGCACAGTGGTTAGCACTGCTGCCTCACAGCGCCAGAGACCCGGGTTCAATTCCCGACTCAGGTGACTGACTGTGTGGAGATTGCACATTCTCCCTGTGTCTGCGTGGGTTTCCTCCGGGTGCTCCGGTTTCCTCCCACAGTCCAAAAATGTGCAGGTCAGGTGAATTGGCCATGCTAAATTGCCCCATAGTGTTAGGTTAGGGGTATGGGTGGGTTATGCTTCGGCGGGTCAGTGTGGACTTGTTGGGCCAAAGGGCCTGTTTCCACACTGTAATGTAATCTAATCTAATCTTTGTTTAAACTGCCCTGTCTCATTAAGGTGGCCCCACAGTTACTCACTGCTCCTTGAAGACACATCTTGCTGTCACTTGGCGATGGAAATTTTCGCAGATTGCCAATGAGGTGTGAAACTTATGTTAAAGATGGTAGAGCAAGTTTTTGTCTCCAAAGATCATAAGACCATATTACCAAAAGACATAGAAGCAGAAATTAGGCCATTCAGCCCATCAAGTCTCCTCCCCCAAACAATCACGTCTGCTAGATTTTTCAACCCCAGTTTTCTGCTTTCTCCCCGTAACCTTTGATCCCCTTGGCAATCAAGAACATATCCATCTCTGTTTTAGACATACTCAATGACCTGGCCTCCACAGCCTTCTGTGGCAATGAATTCCATCGATTCACTACTCTCTGGCTAAAGACGTTTCTCCTTACCTCAGTTCTAAAGGGTCTTCCCTTTACTCTAAGGCTGTGCCCTTGGGTACTCATTTCTCCTGCCAATGGAAACATCTTCCCAATGTCCACTCTGTCCAGACCGTTTGGTATCCAGTATTTCAATCAGATTTCCCCCTCATCCTTGTAAACTCCATTGAGTATAAACCCAGAGTCCTCAACATTTCCTCATATGTTAAGCCTTTAATTCCTGGGATCATTTTCGTAAACCTCCTCTGGACCCACTCCAGCGCCAATACATCCTTCCTGAGGAATGTAGCCCAAAGTTGTTAAAGACGGGTAAAGCTTTCCTGATGTCACATTCAACATCGCTCCACCATCCAACACCAATAAATAGATTAGTTGCTCCGTGATCTCATTTCCTTTTACCTGAGTCTCAATGCCTGCAAAAAGCTGTGAAAACAACGGAGACTGTACATTCTTTTATAAAAGAAAAATCGTAATTTATTGCCTGCTAAGTGCTTTGGGAGATCTAAAGGATGTGAAAGATGCTATTAAATATTAAACCAAGAGTGATTTCATCTGTAATCTCTGCTCAGGGTTCGATATCACTTACATCACTGATGTAGTTTATATGACTTTCTCTCTTCGCGTTGGACCCATGACAGTATCAAGTTGTTTCTTAAATGGTCTCAATGACTCTCTCTGCTAACTTATTCTAGAAGTTGTCACCTTGTGTATAAATATGTTCAGATATGAAATGGGATAAGAGATGAGAGATGAGAGATGTCTGCAGAGATTTAATAAAAGAACGAGAGTTATAAAAAGCTTCGATAAGAAACTATCATACCAAATAATTTTGTCCTTAGTGATTAAAAAATTGTATGTCCAAATTTAGCAATGTATTGGTCAATTATCTATCACGTGTCTTAGTTTTAATATCCAGTTAATTCTTATTATGTTTTGGAAAATTAGTATGCACAGCAAGGAAAACTGTGCTTTATTAACAATGAAATGTTGTGTATGCCAGAATCTGAACCAAACAAGTGAATGCTGGAGAAACTTAGCAGGTCTGAGCATCTGAAGAGAGAGAAACAGAGTTTATGTTTTGATGAATACTGCATTCAATTCTGGTCTCCCTGCTGTAGGAAAGATATTGTGAGGGGCAACCTTTCCACGTAGAGGGTGATGCATGAGTGGAATGAGCTGCCAGAGGAAGTGGTGGAGGCTGGTACAATTGCAACATTTAAAAGGCATTTTTTTTTAGATTAGATTAGATTAGATTACTTACAGTGTGGAAACAGGGCCTTCGGGCCAACAAGTCCACACCGCCCCGCCGAAGCGCAACCCACCCAATCCCCTACATTTACCCCTTACCTAACACTACGGACAATTTAGCATGGCCAATTCACCTGACCTGCACATCTTTGGACTGTGGGAGGAAACCGGAGCACCCGGAGGAAACCCACACAGACACGGGGAGAATGTGCAAACTCCACACAGCCTGAGGCGGGAACTGAACCCGGGTCTCTGGCGCTGTGAGGCAGCAGTGCTAACCACTGTGCCACCGTGCCACCCAGCATTTGGATGGGTACATGAATAGGAAGGGTTTAGACGGATATGGGCAAAATGTTGGCAAATGGGACTAGATTAGGCTAAGGTATCTGGTTGGCATGGACAAGTTGGACTGAAGGATCTATTTCTGTGCTTTATGTCTCTATGACTCTATGCCTCTTTTTCAGATCTGAGTGAGGCAGACCTGCAGTTCTAAAATACAGTTCTAGTGGACTTGAAACGTTAACTCTGTTTTTATCTCTCTGCAGATCCAGCCAGAGCTGTGCTTTACATTTTGTTGGCAATGTTTCTTTATTCTTTCATGGACGTAGGTATTGTTGGAAAAGTCAGCATTTGAAGACCATCTCTGATTTCTTTCAAAGTGAGTTGCTTTCTCGGTGGTCTCTGAGGATCGGTTAAGGGTCAACTACATTGCTGTAGGTCTGGAGTCACAGACCCAGTAAGACACACTGAGTAAGAATGGAAGACATCAATGAAACAGGTGGGTTTTTATGACAACTGAAAATACTTACTTGGTCGTAATTACTGAGATATGCTTTTCAATTCCAGACTTTCTTAATTAATCAATTGAATGCATCAGTTGGAATGATCACAGGGTGCGGCATATTGACCTGCCAGCCAGAGATTCCAGGTTCGAGTCCCACTTTCACTCTTCATGGCCAGGAAATATGCACACAGAACATGTGTGAGTGGACAATCACTAATCTATACATCCCTATGATTCTCCAATGGCAAGGCAGCAAGAGTCAGAGTCATCGGCTCAACCAGAACAGTGTGATACCTGAAGCAGAACAGCATCTTCATGCCAAAGGACCCCACACTGAAGCTCTTGCCTTGTTCCATGATAAACATCCTCCTCTCTTGGAGGGACAGCTAGGGAGAATATATTAATCAAATCTCACCAGTCACCATGGGGAAGCTTGAACCTGTACCACTAGAGCATTAGATCAGATGTAAGTGACCAGTCCTGTGACATTACCACTACCCAACCACCAACTCCCTCATCACAACAGTGGATCTCTTAAAATTGTCAAAAGAGGAAAAGGAAAACATTCGGACTAGGCTTGAAGGCTGAATGTCCTACTCCTGCTCCTAATTTCCGTGCAGCGGTGCAAAGCCCAAAGTTATGTACTTGACCAAAAATTTGGAGGCAACAGGAGAGAAGGCACTTTCACTGTAGCACATGGTTAGTATTTGGAATGCACTGCCTGATATGCATCTGCATCCCCATCCAGAGGTAGTTTTCAACAGAGATAAATTGGAAAAACACTGGGGAGCTGGAGCAACAGAGCAGGTGAGTGGGATGAACTGTATTGATCTTTCTACAAACTGATGCTAGGTCCCTGGGCCAACTCATGTTCTTCTGTTCTGTACAGCTGACAAATGATTCTCTGTGGATCACCAGTTTGATCCACAGCTGGAATCTTACACCCTAAAGGAGTGAGGAATGGTACTAACATCTCAGTGTTCCAATAGCTGAAGGAGTAGGAATGTTGACTGGGGTGCCCAATCATAATGGCTGTGCAGAGGATCCTATTGGGAACACTTCATCTCACAAAAGGTAATGGAAATTTCAGACATTATCCTTCCACTGCCTTCCACCTCCCTCCTGACCAAAACATGCTAACATGTTTATTTTTATCCACTGGATGGATGTGGGCATCAATGGCTAGCCAACTGCTGTATGTAGACCCATAATGCCCTTAGAGAGGGAATGCCAGGATTTTGACCCAGTGACAGGGAAGGAACGGCAATATATTTCAAAATCAGGATGGTAAGTGGTTTGGAGGGGGACTTGCAGGTGGTGGTGTTCCCATGTATCTGCTGCCCTTGTCCTTCTAGATGGAAGTGGTCATACGTTTGGAAGATGTTGTCTCAGGATCTTTGGTGAATTTCTGCAGTGCATCTTGTAGATGGTAAACACTGCTGCTCCTGAGCGTCAGTGGTGGAGGGAGTGGATGCTTATGGATATGGTGTCAATTAAGTGGGCTGCTTTGTCCTGGAAGACGTGGAACTTCTTGTTTGTGGTTGTGGCTGCACCCATCCAGGCAAATGGAAAGCATTCCACCACACTCCTGATTTGTGCTTTGTAGATGGAGGACAGGCTGTGGGGAGTTAGGAGATAAGTTACTTGCTGACTTGTTCTTGTAGGCACTGTGTTTATGTGGTGAGTCCTCTTGAGTTTCTGGTCAATGGATACCCTCAGGATATTGATAGTAGGGGATTATGTAGTATGATGTTATTGCAATCACAGAGACTTGGTTGAAGGAAGTGCACGATGATTGGCAACTAAATGTTCCAGGATATAGACGCTTCAGATAGGACAGGGAGGGAAGTAAAAGGGGGGATGGAGTTGCATTGCTGGTCAAGGACGATAAAGGAGCACAATGTGGAGGTCTTGGGTAGTGAGGCATTATGGGTGGAGCTGAGAAATAAGAAGGGTGCAGATACATTGTTGGGGCTGTATTACAGACCTCCCAACAGTGAGCGTGAGGTAGAAGAACAAATAAGTAAACAGATTATGGAAAGATGAAGAGACAATAGGGTAGGGGTGATGGGAGATTTTAATTTTCCCAACATTGACTGGGATACACTTAGCATCAGAGGTCTGGGTGGGGTAGAATTTGTAAGAAGCATCCAGGAGAGTTTTCAAGAGCAGTATGTCAATAGTCCGATGAGAAAAGGGGCCATATTGGACCTGGTACTGGGGAACAAGCCAGGACACGTGGTAGAAGTTGTGGTGGGGGATTTCTTTGGGAACAGTGACCACAATTCTGTAAGTTTTAGAATACTCGTAGATAAAGAAGAGAGTGGTCCTAAGGGAAGAGTACTAAACTGCGCCAAGGCCGATTATATCAAAATTAGGCAGGAGCTGGGAAATGTGGATTGGACACAGCTATTTGAAGCACAGTCTACATTTGAGATGTGGGAGGCTTTCAAAGATAGTGCAGGTTAAACATGTTCCGTTGAAGGCAAAGGATAGGAAGGGCAAGATTCGTGAACCGCGGATGACAGGAGACATTGTACGATTAACCAAGAGGAAAAGGGAAGCGTACATAAGGTCTAGGCAGCTAAGAACAGAACGGGCCCTGGAGATATATCGGAAGAGTAGGACCAGTCTTAAGCGAGGAATCAAGTGGGCTAAAAGGGGTCATGAAATAACTTTAGCAAGCAGAATTAAGAAGAATCCCAAAGCATTTTATCCTTATATAAGAAGCAAGCGGGTAACTAGAGAAAGGATTGGTCCACTAAAGGATAATGAGGGAAGGCTGTGTGTCGAACTTGAGAGAATGGGTGAGATTCTGAATGATTACTTTGCATCAGTGTTCACTGAGGAGAGGAACATGATGAATGTTGAGATTAGAGATAGAAGTTTGATTAGTCTGGATCACGTTGACATAAGTAGGGAAGATGTGTGGGTATGCTAGAGGTTATTAAGGTGGACAAATCCCCAGGACCGGATGGGATCTATCCCAGGTTTCTGACGGAGGTGAGAGAGGAAATAGCTGGGGCCCTGACAGAAATCTTTGTGGCATCCTTAAATACAGGTGAGATGCCAGAGGACTGGAAGGTTGCTCATGTTGTCCCCCTGTACAAGAAGGGTAGCAGGGATATTCTGGGTAACTACAGACCAGTGAGCCTGACGTCAGTGGTGGGAAAGTTGCTGGAAAAGGTACTGAGGGATAGGATCTATTTATGTTTAGAAAAGAATGGGCTTATCAGTGATAGGCAACATGGTTTTGTGCGGGGGAGATCGTGCCTTACCAACTTAATAAAGTTTTTCGAGGAAGTGACCAGGTTGATAGATGAAGGAAAGGCTGTTGATGTCAAATACATGGACTTTAGTAAGGCGTTTGATAAGGTTCTCCATTGTAGACTAATGCAGAAAGTGAAATCACATGGTGTGCAGGCTGTACTAGCTAGGTGGATAAAGAACTGGTTGAACAACAGGAGACAGAGAGTAGTAGTTGAAGGGAGTTTCTCGAAATGGAGAAAGGTGACTAGTGGTGTTCCACAGGGGTCAGTGTTGGGGTCACTGTTGTTTGTAATATACATAAATGATCTGGAAGAGGACACTGTTGGTATGATCAGCAAGTTTGCAGATGACACAAAGATTGGTGGAGTAGCAAAAAAACCATAAGGGACTATCAGAGAATACAGGAGGGTATAGATAGACTGGAGAGTAGGGCGGAAAGGTGGCAGATGGCTTTTAATCCAGACAAATGTGAAGTGATGCATTTAGGCAAGTCTAATTCTAGAGTGAATTATACAATGAACGGAAGAGCCTTGGGAAATGTTGATGGGCAGTGAGATCTGGGAGTGCGGGTCCATTGTACCATTAAGGTTGCTGCACAGGTGGATAGAGGGGTCAAGAAGGCATATAGTATGCTTGCCTTCATTGGATGGGGTATTGAGTATAAGAGCTGGCAGGTCATGTTAAAATTGTACAAGACAATTTAGAATACTGTATATAGTTCTGGGCGCCACATTACCAAAAGGATGTGAACGCTTTGGAGAGGGTGCAGAGAAGGTTTACGAGGATGTTGCCTGGTATGGAAGGTGCTAGCTATGAAGAGAGGTTGAGTAGGTTAGGATTGTTTTCATTAGAAAAAAGGAGATTATGGGGGAACCTGATTGAGGTTTACAAAATCATGAAGGGTATAGACAGGATAGATAGAGACAAGCTTTTTCCCAGGGTGAAGGATTCAATAACCAGAGGTCACGCTTTCAAGGTGAGAGGTGGAAAGTTTAAGGGGGATACACGCGGCAAGTACTTCACACAGAGGGTGGTGGGTGTTTGGAACGCGTTGCCAGCAGAGGTGGTAGGGGCAGGCACAGTAGATTCATTTAAGATGCATCTGGACAGATGCATGAGTAAGTGGGGAGCAGAGGGATACAGATGCTTAGGAATTGACCAATAGGTTTAGACAGTAGATTTGGATCGGCTCAGGCTTGGAGGGCCGAAGGGTCTGTTCCTGGGATGTAAAGTTTCATTGTTCTCTTTGTTCTTTGATTCAGTGAATGTCAAAGCATAGTGGTTAGGTTGTCTCTTATTGGAGATGGTCATAGCCTGGCATTTGTACTGCACGAATGTTACTTATCAGCCCAAGCCTGGATATTGTCCAGATCTTGTTGCATTTGAATGTGGACTGCTTCAGTATCTGAGGAGTTGCAAATGGTACTGAATATTGTGCAATCATTGGCAAACATCCACACATCTGACCTTATCTTATCAGTCAAGAGCATTAAGGGTTATAGATCCAAATTGTTTAGATAAAGTTATAGTCCATATTAGCCATGGTCTAACTGAATGGCGGTACAGGTTTAAGGGGTACAATTGCCTATTCTTTCTCTATATTCTTGAGGCTTCATGTGTCATGTAAATGCGGGTTCCGCTGCATTAATAGTACAATCAGCTTACCCATTAGGGTTGGTCAAGTGCATTGGTGCCCGGCCTTCAAAAGCCAGTGAGGAAAGCGACTGTCAATGATAAGAGTACAGATGGGTCATAATCATCAAATAGGTGTTGTGAAGATGTGGGTGTATTGTACCTTTAAGAGAGTAAAAGCAAGCAGTGACAGCACCAAGTTTTCTCAATAAGACACAATGTAACATGTGCTCCAGCTACTGGAGTAGCTGGTTGCCTGGAAATGACAAAACAGATTTGAATTAGGCCAATCAGTTTAAATTATACCTTAAAAAAATACCAAATTCCAATCAAGTTTAAATTGAGTATATTAACAATCTTAAAAGCCAATGACACAATCCGATGCTTTTGGGTATAAGAGCAAGGAAAATTGAACAGTTGGGAGGAGAACTGCTACCAGACCTATAGCTGTCAACTGCTATTCAGAACTCTCTGAGAGGTAGGGAGAGAGAGAGAAAGAGAGAGGAGTTTGCACAGAGAAAAATCTCTGGAGAGCAAATCTACTGACGAAGATAAAGAGAAGATTCGACCACTGGCTGGTTTTAACATTTGAATTTTCCTGTGAACCTTAATTGGGAGTTTTATTGGACTCTTATTATAGAAGGGAAGGTAAAGATAAGTTAGAGAAAGGAGGTGTAAATAGTTGTGAGTTAATTATTCTCTGTTATACCTTAAGAAATAAAGTTGTTAATTTTTACTTCAAATACTTCTTAGCCTCTTGAATTTTCACAGATTACTGCATGAGTTAAATCTTTTCTGTCTTGCTGGTTTAAATTAAGCAGAAGAGTTTATTGTAACAGTTTGGTGTTCGGGTCCTTGATCTGAACTGGTTTAGGCAGATGTGAATAGATTTGGGAATACGAAAAATCCCTGGTTTAAATACTTGCAGGTTAGTGTCCTAGATCCTTAAATAAAACTTAGGTGAGACAATTTGTTTAAATTCGGTGACTTGTGGTTGATTAAGTTAAATGTGAGAGAAATGGCTCTTAAAATTGCTGAAGAGGTCCTGGGATTTGAAGACGATTCTCACATTTGCAAAGAAAATTTAAAAGGAAAGAAAAGGGCCATATTTTTAGAATTAGCAAATAAGATAGAGTTGGGTTTAACCAAGGACAAAAATAAAGCTAAAATTTAAGGGGGTTACTCAAACCCTTAGATGAGTCAGAGAAACAGACAAGTGCAGTAGAGGTAGAAAAACATAAATTACAATTGAGGAAAATGGAGTTAGAAGATAAACAAAAAGAGAGAGGGAGAGAGAAAGGGAAAGAAAGAGATGAAAGAGAAAGAGAGAGAGAAAAGAGAGGGAGAGAGAAATAAAGAGAGAGAGAAGATAGGGAGAGAGAGAGAAAGAGAGAGAAAAGAGAGAGACAGAGGAAAAGGAGAGGGAGAAGGTTCTTTGCTGAGCAAAATGAGAGAGAATTTGAACTTGAGAAGTTATGACTTAGTCAGCACAGTCAAGTTAACAGGATGGAGATTAAAAGAGAAGGTGGTGATATATATAAATATGTCAAAACTCTGCCACATTTTGATGAGAAAGGTGTTGAAGCATTCTTTATTTCATTTGAAAAATTGGCTAGGCAGACGGAGTGGTCTGAGGACTTATGAAAAATGTTAGTTCAGACTAAACTGGTAGTCAGAGCTAGTGAGATTTTAGCTGCATTGTCCGATGAGGGGCCAAGAGATTATGAAGAGGTTAAACAGGCTATTTTAAGTGCTAATGAACTGGTACAATAAACATATAGACAGAGGTTCAGAAACACGAAGAAGGAACCAGGTCAGACTGATGTTAAGTTTGAAGGAATTAACCATAGTCATTTTGATCGATGGGTGCATGCTTTGAAAATAGACAGGACATTTGAGGCTCTAAGAGAGATTATTCTGCTGGAGAAGTTTAAAAACTCACTTCCAGAAATGGTAAGAATTCACGTGGAGGAACAGAAAGTTCAGGAAGTGAGAAGGACAGCAGAACTAGCAGATGAATACATGCTGTTGTGTAAGACAAGCTTCCGGCCAGAATTTCATTCTGTGAGGGATAAAAGTTGGGAGAAAGGGAGATCCTGCACTGCCAAACCAAGAGTAGAGAACACTGGTAAGAATTTACCACAGGATAAAAAAGAAGCCCAAGTGGGTGGACAGGAGGTGAAAGGCCTCAGGTGTTTACACTGAGGTAAAGTGGGACACATAAAAACACAGTGCTGGTTGTTAAAGAAAGGCATTGTGGGTAAAGGTGTGGTAAAAGAAGCTAAGCCAGTGACCTTAGTGAAGGTAGTAAAGGAGACCCCAAGAAGAGCTGAGGAGCTGCAGGAGAGTGCCCAGCCTAGGCCGGGGCTGGGTATGGAGTTAGTACCTGATCTCTACAAAGAATTCACCTCTGTGGGTAAAATTTACCCAGAAAGAACAGGGGGAGAAGGACAAAAAGTTATAATTTTGAGAGATACAGGATCTGACCAATCACTGAGAGTAAGGGATGAGCGAATGTGCATTCTTTCTGATCTATTACCTGAGAGTGTGGTAATTTGTGGAATAGATGGACAGAAATTTAGGGTCCCCCTATGTAAGATCAGGTTTGAGTGGCAACTTAAGACTGGGAAGTTACAGTGGGAGTGATTGACAAAGTGTTAGTTCCAGGAATTCAGTTTTCTTGGGAATGATTTGGCAGGATCCAAACTGAGGTTGACACCTCTTGTTGTGAGAAGCCCAAGGAAGACCAAGAAACTGAAGAGTTAAAACAGAAACATCCTGGTGGTATTTTCTCAGACTGTGTAGTAACCAGATCCCACTATCATAAGTCACAGCACAAAGCAAAAAGTAAAGAGAAAGATGAGGAGTTGAGGTTCAGTTAGCGGATACCCTGTTTGATGTAATGGTGCAGGAAAACCCTGAACAGGCAGAGGGTCAGACAGAAGTGTTTAGTCCTGTAACAGCAAGACAAGATGATAAAAGATATATATATGGATGTGTACTCTGAAAAGGAAGCAGAGAATATTCCAGAGGGTTATTATCTGAAAGATAAAATCCTAAGATGGAAATGGAGACCATGGCAGGTTAGTGCAGAGGAGAAATGGCCGAAGTGCACCAGACTGTGTTGCCAGTAGCATACAGACAGGAAGTGTTACGGGTAGCACATGAACTACCTGTAAGAGGTCTCCTAGGGGTACGAAAGACTCAGGCTAAGGTACAAAAACATTTTTATTGGTCTGGAATGCATGAGGATGTGGTTAACTTTTGTCATATGTGTCATACATGCCAAATGGTAGGTCAGCCACAGGTGATAATAAAACCAGGCCCTTTGTTGCCAATTCCCGCATTTGAAGAACCTTTCACATGGGTTATTGTATAGGTCTCCTCCAAGAACTAAAAGCGGGAACCAGTATTTGTTAACCAGAATGGATGTGTCTACCAGATTTCCGGAGGCAACTCCATTACGGAGTATCAAAGCAAAAAGGGTAGTAGAGGAATTAGTAGCTTTCGTCACACGGTATGGACTACCCAGAGAGATTCAGTCAGACCAAGGGTCAAATTTTATGACTAGGCTGTTTAAGGAGGTTATGGATAGCTTAAATATACAGCACTTTAAATCCAGTGTGCATCATCCTGAATCCCAGGGAGATTTAGAAAGGGGGCATCAGACTTTGAAGACCTTGTTGAGTGCATACTGTCAGGATTACCCGAATGATTGGGATAAAGATATCCCATTTGTATTGTTTGCCATTATAGATGCCCCAAATTAACCTATTCAGCTCACTCCCTTTGAGTTAACATTTGGGCATGAAGTGAGAGGCCCTTTGAAGTTAATTAAACAAAAATTGATAGGACCAAAGTTGGAGATCTCACACTTAGATTATGTATCGGAAGAGAGGGACAGACTAAATCAAGTAGGTCAATTAGCTAAACAGCACCCAAAGAGGGCACAGCGTAAAATGAAGCAGGTGGCAGATAAAAGCTCGGAGACTCGGACGTTTTCCTGAGGAGATGACGTATCAGTACTGTTACCAGTCATAGGAGATCCCTTTATAGCCATGTCTAATGGTCCCTCTCAAATTGAGAAAAAAGTTGAGTCAGGTGAACTATCTAGTAATGATGCCAGATAGAAAATAAAAGGTAACGGGTATGTCATGTGAACATGTTGAAACTATTATAACTAGAGAAAAAGAACTGGAAAAACAGGTGTTAGCTACTGCCCCGCAGATAGAAGAATCAAATCCAGATGATGTGGATTTTGAGGTGCCTCAAAATAGATTTAAAAAATGAAGAGGTCCTTGAGGAGTGGGATAGGTTAGTAAACTATCTGTCTCAGGGGCACAGAACACAGTTGAAAGACTCGTTACTGCAGTATAAGGACATATGTAAGAATCAGACTGGGAGGACTAATGCTATTAGAACATAGAACAATACAGCACAGAACAGGCCCTTCGGCCCACGATGTTGTGCCGAACATTTGTCCTAGCTTAAGCACCCATCCATGTACCTATCCAATTGCCGCTTAAAGGTCGCCAATGATTCTGACTCTGCCACTCCCACAGGCAGCGCATTCCATGCCCCCACCACTCTCTGGGTAAAGAACCTACCTCTGACATCCCCCCTATACCTTCCACCCTTCTCCTTAAATTTATGTCCCCTTGTAACACACTGTTGTACCCGGGGAAAAAGTTTCTGACTGTCTACTCTATCTATTCCTCTGATCATCTTATAAACCTCTATCAAGTCACCCCTCATCCTTCGCCGTTCCGATGAGAAAAGGCCTAGCACTCTCAACCTATCCTCGTACGACCTATCCTCCATTCCTGGCAACATCCTGGTAAATCTTCTCTGCACCCTCTCCAAAGCTTCCACATCTTTCCTAAAGTGGGGCGACCAGAACTGCACACAGTACTCCAAATGTGGCCTAACCAAGGTCCTGTACAGCTGCAACATCACTTCACGACTCTTGAATTCAATCCCTCTGCAAATGAACGCTAATGTACATGAAGCAGACGTAAGGAATATTGCTCCAATACAACAACACCCCTATCTGCTTAATCCTTTCAAAGTCAGACAGGTCCAGATGGAGGTAGAAGCCATGCTCGACGAGAACATCACCGAACTGAGCCAGAGCATAAGGAGTTTGCCGATTGTCTTAGTTCCCAAACTGGACAGGACTCAATGATTCTGTATGGATTATTGGACGTTCAACGCTGTTACAAAATCAGTCTCACATCCAACTCCTAGGTTGGAGGACTGTATCGAGAAAGGTGGACACCCTAGTTACCAAGTTGGACTTAATGTGTGGTTAATGGCAGGTACCTTTATCAGAGACAGCAAAAGATATTTCTGTGTTTGTAACCCCAACTGCGCCATATCAATTTAAAGTGATGCCCTTTGGAATGAAGAATGCACCCGCCACATTCCAAAGACTCATGAACAGAGTTGTGGCTGGGTTAACAACTGTGCAGTCTGTTTGGACGATGTAGTGAGCTTTAGTAAGTCCTGAAAAGATCACATGGTACAATTGGTAGAGCTCTTTGAACGACTATGAGAAACAAAACTGGTGATAAACTTAAATAAAATGAAATTCGTGAAAGCAGAAATGACGTTCTTGGGACAGAACATCAGTCATGGAAGGTTTACCCCATGGAACGCAAAGATGAAGGCCATCAAGGTATTTCCACGACCAACCTCAAAGAAAGACGTGCTTCAATTCTTATGACTCTGTGGTAGTTTGTTCCAAACATCAGCAGTGTAGTGGCACCGTTAACCGATTTGCTGAAGAAGAATACAAAGTTTCAGTCGACAGAACCATGGCTGGAGGCATTCAACCATTTGAAATCAATATTAACCACCAAACCAGTTTTAGCTACATCAAACTTTTCAAAACCTTTTAAGGTCGCCATCAATGCTAGTGACATTGGAGTTGGTGCTGTACTCCTACAGAACGATGAGGATGGGATTGAACTGCCAGTTAGTTATTTTTCAAAGAAGATCACCATCCACCAGAGGAAATACTCCACAATCGAAAAGGAACTATTGACTTTTGCCTTACAACATTTTAATGAGTATGTCACAAACAATGTGTTGGAGACAGTTGTGTACACTGACCACAATCCACTTACATTCTTAGAATCTTTAAAGGCAAGAATATGAGATGATTTCACTGGAGTCTTATGTTACAGACTTTTAATTTAAAATTTATATATGTTGCGGGTCAGAAGGATGTAATCGCAGATGCGATATTGCGGATTTAACTGACAGAGTATAGATGAGATTTGTCTTAAGTTAATGTTATATATACAGGTATATGGGAAGAAGTTAAGGTGAACTTATATTGAAGTTATCTGTATGTTAGGGTAATGTGTTTAAAAAGTAGAGAAAAAAAGAAGCCATCTTTTCATTATGATGGTTCATTTTTTCTTAAGAGGGAAGGTGTAATGAAGATGTTGATATACTGTAACTTTAAGACAGTAAAAGCTAGTAGTGACAGCTCCAAGTGTTCTCAATAAGACACAAAGTAACATGTGCTCCAGCTACTGGAGTAGCTGGTTACCTGGAGACAACTAAGCAGATTCGAATTAGGCCAGTCAGTTTAAATTTTACCTCAAAAAATACCAAATTCAAATCAAGTTTGTTGACAATCTTAAAAGCCAATGACACAATCCGATGCTTTGGGGTATAAGACCGGGGAAAATTGAACAGTTGGGAGGAGAACTGTCACCAGACCAACAGCTGTCAACTGCTAGTCAGAACTCTGAGAGGTACCTGTCTAGAGAAGGAGTTTGCACAGAGAAAAATCCTCAACACTGACCTGGAGAGACAAAACACCAGCAAAGATAAAGAGAAGATTCAACCACTGGCTGTTTTTAAAATTTGAATTTTCCTGTAAATCTTAATTGGGAGTTTTATTGGACTCGTATTATAGAAGGGAAGGTAAAGATAGATTAGAGAAAGGAGGTGTATATGGTTGTGAGTTAATTATTCTCTGTTATACTTTAAGAAATAAAGTTGTTAATTTTCACTTTAAATAGTTTTTGGCCACTCAAAGTTTTACAGATTACAGGTGAGAGATGGAAAGTTTAAGGGGGATACATGAGGCAAGTACTTCACACAGAGGGTGGTGGGCATTTGGAACGCGTTGCCAGCAGAGGTGGTAGAGGCAGGCACGGTAGATTCATTTAAGATGCGTCTGGATAAATGGATGAGTAGGTGGGGAGCAGAGGGATACAGATGCTCAGGAATTGACCAATAGGTTTAGACAGTACATTTGGATTGACTCAGGCTTGAAGGGCCAAAGGGCCTGTTCCTGGGCTGTAAATGTTCTTTGTTCTTTGTTCTTTGTTCTTTGTTCTTTGTTCTTTGTACTGCACGGGATAACAGATTTGCTGGTTTAAATTAAGCAGGAGGGTTTACCACGTGTTGTAGCAAGGCAAGCACTAGAAGAATGGTTTAATTAAACTGTCAGTGTTCTAGTCACTTGATCACCTACAGGACTGAGCCAGTAGAGAGAAACCGTTTCTCTTGGTGGAGGAAGAGCAAGGAAACAGAGTACTCCGATGACTAGCAAGTGAACCAAGGACTGAGCTGAGCTGAGTTGCCGTTTCAGAGAGTGACCATGGACATGGCAAGCTGAAGAGAAAGATTAAAAAGAGGACCAGAAATAGGCTATTCGGCCCTTCGATACCGCTCGAATATTCAACTTGATCATGGATGATGATTCAACTCTGTGCCTCATTCTCGCTTTCACCCCAAACCCTTTCATCCCTTTAGCCTGAAGAGCCATCTCCGACTCTTTCTTCAAAATGGCTTCCTTCTGCACATTCACCATTGATGATGATTAGCAAAAGGCACAAAGGGGACTGAGTTAGGCTGACCTGAATTTACTGTTGCAAAGAGCTGTCATGGACAGTCCAGGCTGAATGGCCTCCTTCCGTGCTGTAACCATTCCCTGATCCTATAGGATGTTACAAAGTAAATAATTCTATAAAACACCAAAATAAAACAAAGAACTGCAGAGTTCAGAAACAGCAGAAATCAAAATTGCTGGAGAAACTCAGCAAGAAACAGAGTTAACATTTCGAGTCCAATGACTGAAGAAGGTTCACCGGACCTGAAGTATTAACTTTGCTTTCTCTCTCCACAATGCTGCCAGACCTGCTGAGTTTCTCCAGTAATTTCAGTTTATGCTTGCTTCAACGCTATGCACACTGTCTTATTTTGGGATTGTGTTGGGACTGGCAAAAGACAAAAGCTTTGACATTTGTGCCAACATTGGCTGCAGCCATAGAGTTCCCAAAGTCTTGGGACTGCCTTGATAGAGATCGGGCTGACACAGTACTATCACAGTCTAATTCTGTTGATTCAGATATCATTGTCAGCAAAGCCAAGCACCCTGGCATCAGGCCCAGTAACTAAATTATCTACAGAAGATATGTTTCTTCACCTTCACCTACCATGACAGTAATGAGGAAGTGGTAATATTCTTATCTGCATAATGATATGTTTTCCAGCTTGTCTTTATGGCATTGAGAGAGAACCCATTGTGATGATACCTGTGCACATTATCTATTTTATGCGATTAGCATTTATATATGTAAATTTGATCATTACATAGGGTCATGTTCCAATCTTATACCACAAAATCACTTTCTGCCATGATACAATTATACAATACTATAGGATATGCCTGTGTGCACTTTTACATTTAAGATTTATTATTAAAAAAAAATGCCACGACATTGTTTTTTTTTAAAACAGGAATGTACCTGAAGACTGACAGATCTGATGATATACTCAAAATTGGCTTCTCTAACTGTCGATGCAGAACATCTGCTTTACAAAGTTTTCAAGTCAAACATTGTGGAAGAAATAATCTAATGTTCTTCTGTGTGAGGAAGTTTTAATGAGATTTGTCTTTCCGCAGCCTTCCAACATCGGCTGTAGTAACTCTGTCGAGAGTGATGCTTCATTCACTTTGTAATAAGTCTATCTACCTTGGAATGATTAAAAGAGTTAATTAAGGTACCACATTAGTTTGTAAGACCTGCATGCAAGATTAAGAGAAAATAAACAGTTTGAAGACCCTCGCTGGGAGATTTGCTCTGAAGATGGAGGAATCAAACTTTGCCGAAGATGGAGTTTTGAATGAACAGCTTGTTCTTGTGCTGTTTAGTATCTGAACAAGGTACACCAATTAGTTTGCTGTAAACATCATCCAAGTTGACTAACCATATTTTGAGGTTTTTTCTTGTTGATAGGAAGCCTAGATTCCCCAGAGAGTGCATCATGGAAGTTAACAGATTACAAACAAAGATGATAGTTATGATGTGGAGGTGCTGGTATTGGACTGGGCTGGACAAAGTCAGAAGTCACACGACACCAAGTTATAGTCCATCAGGTTTATTTGAAATCACAAGCTTTCGGAGGTGAACCTGACGAAGGGGTGGCACTCAGAAAGTTTGTGATTTCAGATAAACCTGTTGGACTATAACCTCGTGTCAAAAGAAGTTGAAGTGAATGAACATCAGAATCATGAAGATGATTGAAAATATCCATACTCGTCATAGCATTGAAAGCATTTTAAACAAAGCATTTTAAAATAAGAGACAAAGTCAGGAGCTATAAACCCATTTCAAACATTGCATGGTAATATCCCAAGGGGTGCATTTCATATTTGGATATACATAGCTCATCTACTGACCAATGACCATGAGTTTGACTCCTTGTAGAACAGGTCCCGAGCATGTTGTTGGTAGAGCGTTACTTCATATCAAGTATGACTGACCTGGAACTGATGTTCCTGTTCTTACCACCTCCTGCACGTGTGATGGGAGGATTTACAAGTGGATAACTGACCTGTCTGACCATGTTATGAGTACAACCAAAGCAGGAAATGCTGGAAAAGCTCAGCAGGTCTGGCTGCATCGGTGGAGATAAGGATCTGAGGAAGGGTCACTGGACCCAAAATGTTAACTCTGCTTGGTCCCCACAGATGCTGCCTGAGGGGTTGAGCTTTTTCAGCAGTTTCTGTTTTTGTTTCTGATTTACAGAATCTGCCATTCTTTACACAGCAATTCTATCCACTGCACTGCCATCAGTATTAATTTTGTTGACAGGCAAATACTTAGAACTCAACACGGTCAGTTTTCATGATGAAGCAATGGAATCAGAGAAAATTAAAACATTAACAAAGGCCATTCAGCATATTAAATCTGTGGAACCTTTGTGAAAGTACTAACCTGCCAGTCCCACTCACCTCTGCTTTCCTTGTTGTACTTTAAGATATTCTCTTTACCAAATATACATGCACAGTTTTCTTTTGAAAAATTACAATTGAATCAACAGGTATTGCGCTCTGGAATAGAATCCCTACAACATGGAAGCAGGCCATTCAGCCCATCGAGTCCACACTGAACCTCTAAAGTGCATCCCACCCATACCCATCACCCTGTAATTCCCATGGCCAACCCACCCTAACCTGCAAATCCCTGAGCACTATGGTTAACTTAGCATGGCCATCCCACCCTAAACTGCATATCTTTGGATTGCAGGAGGAAACTGGAGTACCCCAAAGGAAACCCACGCAGACACGGGGAGGATGTACAAACTTCACATAGACAGTCACCTGAGGCTGGGACCGAACCTGTGTCCCTCACATCTTGTGGTAGCAAAGCTCACTACTGAGCCACCGTACCACCCCTGGAACAGAGTGCTGTCTACATCTGACCTATCTCATTCTCCCTCCGGCATGTTGTCAGTCATTTGACGTTTCATTTTGTGGTTATGAACCTTTTGTACATGGAGGCTGTTGTATGTGCTGTGATACCAACCATGAGCTGCATGTGGCAAGCAACATCTTCCTTCCTTGACTGGGTCTCAGGGTCCATTCGGTTTACTGTGGGAGATCAACAACAGTAGTAAGTCTTCAAGAGAAAAGGCTCTAGTCTTAACTAGATTGAGTTTATCACATGATAGCAATCAGATACGAGTTACATTAGTAAGATAGAGATGGTTACTGTGAAATCTAGGATGCCAGTTGGGCTCCCTTCAGGATGTGAAATTCTCCGTCTTTTCTCACACAAATATACCATTGTCAGATTGGGTGGAACTTAACAGTCTTCAACATTAACTCTTTCTGAACCATTCAGAAACAAGTACTCACTAAAAAAAAATTCACAGGATATGGGTGTTGCATGCTGGGCCAGCATTTATTGCCTATCCCTAATTGCCCAGAAGATAATTAAGATTCACTCACATCGCCGTGACTCTGGAGTCACATGTGGGTCAGAGCAGGTAAGGACGGCAGAACTTAAAGGGCATTAGGGAACCAGATGGGATGCCCCCAACAACCATTAGATTCTTAATTCCAGGTTTTTGTTGAGTCCAAATTCCACTATTCAAAGCCAGTATTCAAACCTGCGCTCTTGGGATATTACCTGCGTCAGGATTTAACAGTCGAGCATTAATATAACTGAGCCATTGTACTGAATTCAGGAAAAGGTACCAAGTTGCTGTGACATTCCTAGTGACAATGAAAGAGCAATGAGCATGAGGAATAGGAGCCAACATCTGATCAGAAACTGTTCCTATGCTTGATGATTACTTTTGATGTTTGGGGCTTTTGCCCATTTGCCTCTGGGAGCAATGCTTTGTCATTAGGAGAAAGGTGTCTTCTTATTACCAAGGTCTCTTGTATCCTGTGGACTGTACATATAGGCTACACCCTTACCCTCAATAGGAAGGTGGACTTGCAGAATACTGCGTACCGTTCTGTTTGCCCTTCTATAGGAAAGATGTTAATAAGCTTTAGAGGGTTCAGAAAAGATTTACAAAGACGTTGCTGGGACTGGGGTTAGAGGGAGAGGCTGAATAGACTGGAATGTTGGAGACCTTATAAAGGTTTATAAAATTGGAGGACATGTATAAGCTGAATAGCCATGGTAGTCTTCCTAGGTTGGGGGAATCCAGAACTAGAGGGCATAGGTTTGTGGTGAGCAGGGAAAGATTTAAAAAGGACCTGAGGGGTAACTTGCTCATGCAGAGGGTGGTGCGTGTATGGAATGAGAGGAAGTGGTGGGGAGGCTGGTACAATTACAGCATTTAAAAGGCATCTGGATGGGTATATGAATAGGAAGGGTTTAGAGGGACATGGGCCAAATGCTGGCAAATGGGACTAGGTCAGATTGGGATGCCTGGCTGGCATAGATGAGTTGGACTGAAGGGTCTGTTTCTGTGCTGTATGAATCTGACTCTATGACTGTGAGTCCTGTGCATGACTTCAAGGCTAGTGACTTCAGAGAGTGAGCATGGTGTAAACTCAATGACAAGGTTTTATTTTGAAGAAGAGATTGTTTAAACATTGATCACTTTGAGCTGATTGGTATGATGCTCGCTCTGGTATTGAAAGTCAAACTGCTTATACCCAGCACAGGATCTAGCCTTTAATTCTGTTCTCTGTTATTTTCCGTGCACACGGAGTGATACATTTCCCTAATCCACCTGTTCCTGAATATTACGACACACCTCTTGAGCAGGTGGGACTTGAACCTGGGCCTCCTGTCTCAGAGCTAAGGATATTACCATTGTGTCGCAAGAGCTCTTCCAGAAATTGCAACCTGCTTGGAGATGTTATTGTACACTTCTCAATAAGGTAGGATTTGAATATGGGCCTCCAATCTACCACTATCTATAATCTGTTACAGTCAAATCCAAAACATCTGCAGCACCCACACACACATACAATCCAGATTTTTTGACAGACTGCTGCAGTACAGTAAATAATCAAAAGCAAGTCTCATTGGGTTAAATGACATTATTTATAAAGGCGATATTAATTCAAAAATGTAATCACTATCTTGCAGATGTAAGAGACAGCAGCATCATGTATTATTCAATGCTTAACATTTATCCAATTTGTACATGTTGAAATTTATTTGCTTTTCCTCTACCTGTAATGTTATTATCTTATCAACTCATCCTTGAGATAGAGTCATAGAATCATACAGATGTACAGCATGGAAACAGACCCTTGGGTCCAACCTGTCCATGCCGACCAGATATCCCAACCCCAATCTAGTCCCACCTGCCAGCACCCGGCCCATATCCCTCCAAACCCTTCCTATTCATATACCCATCCAAATGCCTCTGAAATGTTGCAGTTGTACCAGCCTCCACCACATCCTCTGGCAGCTCATTCCATACACGTATCTGGCAAGGAGGATATTTTCTTGTCCAAATGTAGTTGACTGAGGCATGTCTGAGTTCCCTACTTGAGCCACTGTTGCCTGAGTCATGAAGGCATTCCTATCCTAGTACTCAGGACTTGTAGTTTCAAAAATCGAAATCGCTGGAAAAGTTCAGCAGGTCTGGCAGCATCTGTGCAGAGAAATATCCGAGGAAAGGGTAGCTCAACCTGATTCTCTCCACAGATACTGCCAGACCTGTTGAGTTTTTCCAGCAATTTCTATTTATACATATGATTTACAGCATCCTCTGTTCATGCAGTTTTTCTTTCAAATAGTTTACTAGTCATCTAAGTAAATTCGATATGCACTCGAAAAGGTACAAAATTGAATGTGCACTGAACACATTCTGACATTTTAATATTATGTTACTGCTGAAAATATACATTTGCATTTGTTTCATTTACAGCATGGAAGTGATGGTGATATATTGTCACTCCTGCCTTATTCCGCAGGTCCTGAGTAGTGTGCACCACACATAATGCTGGCAGACAGTTTTACCTGCAGGATATATAGGGAACCTGTACTCACAGTCATGAATGGTATGCTTTGTAACAAAAATCCTAAAGTTAACACATGTTCAGAAATTAATCATTAAATGGAACTCCCTCGATGGATCATTTGGTGAAGCCAGCAGCTAAATGAGGCTGTGAAACCAGAGATTTGCAGACAAAATCCTATGCTTCTGGTATTATCTGGGCTCACTTACCAACACTCTTACCCTGGGGCCAACCTCATTCCAGGTTGTGAGTACACAATCTAAGTTCAGGACTGACGTATGAGGAGAGATTGATTGGGTCAGGATTGTTTTCGCTGGAGTTCAGATGAATGAGTGGGGAATCTCAGAGAAACTTATAAAATCCTAACAGGACTAGACAGTGTAGATGCAGAGAGGATGTTCCTGATGGTGGGGGCATCCAGAACCAGGGGTCACAGTCTGAGGATTCAGGGTGGACCATTTAGGACGGAGATGGGGAGACATTTCTTCACCCACAGAGTGGTGAGCCTGTGGGATTCATTACCACAGGAAGCAGTCAATGCCAAAACATTGAATGTACTCAAGAGGCAGCCAGATATAGCGCTTGGGCAAATGGGATCAAAGGTTACAGGGAGAAAGCAGGATTAGGCTATTGAATTGGATGTCAGCCTAGATTAGATTGGTGCTGGAAAAGCACAACCGGTCAGGCAGCATTCGAGGAGGGGGAGAATCGACATTTCAGGCAATAGCCCTTCTATTGAATTGAATGATGAGCCATGACCACGATGAATGGCAGAGCAAGGTCGAAGGGCTGAATGGCCTCCTTCTGCTCCTATCTTCTGTGTTTCTATATCTCTGTGTTTACCACCCAGGTCAAAAGGGCTCTTGCGGTACCATAGCGGTAGCGTCTGTACCTTAGAATCAGGTTTAGACCTGAAGAGGTTCTTGAGAAAGTATCTATACCTACAGTGCAGTCCCGAGGGAAGGCTGCCCTGCTGGAGATGTCACTTTGTGGATGAGATATAATACTTCCACTTGATCATAAAAGGTCAACTGACGTTATTGGCAAGTGAGCGGAGGAGCTCTGCAGACATCCTGTCCGAAATTGCTTCTTCTTGGGTAACTGCAGCAGAAAGAATGGATGAGCTGGTCATTCACCTTGGTTTCCTGGTGCAGGGCTTTCCATTGTGTACATAGGCTGCTGTATTGCCTGCATAACCACAGATAATTGGCTCTGAAGCACAATGGGACATCCAAGAAAACACAACAAAACCAGAAGTGAAAGTCACATCATTCCCATGTTTAACCTGGAAGTCACTGCTTCTCAGGGGAGGGGCTTCTCAGGTTGAGGAGGAGATCCTTCATGATGACCTCAGGCAGTACAGGAATTGAACCCACATTACTGCATATTGTGAACAAGCCAGCCTGCCAACTCAGTCACCCATGGCTAATGTACAATGTATCATAGAACCCTTACCCTGTGGAAACAGGCCATTCACCCCATCAAGTCCACACCAACCCCCTGAAGAGCATCCCACCCAGACTCACTCCCCTACCCTATCCCTGCATTTCCCATGGCTAACCCACCTAGCCTACACACCCCTGAACACTATGGGCAATTGAGCATGGCCAATCTACCTAAGCTGCACACCTTTGGACTGTAGGAGGAAACCAGAGAATGTACGTAAGTAAGTGAGTAAGTGAGTCAGTCATTGAGTCATTGAGTCAGTCAGTCAGTCATTGAGTCAGTCAGTCAGTCAGTCAGTCAGTCAGTCGAGTGGAAGCGAACCCAGGTCCCTAGCACTGTGGGAAAGCACTGAACCACCATGCTGCCCCAAATTAATTGAAAGTTCTGCTTTTTCCCCCTCAGGGTTATTACAAGGTAGTATTTGCTGTTCAACAAATGGCATCAATTCATTGGGCAGTTGTAATAATTGGAACCAGGTGGACCTTGTTAACTACATGGTCCTTGATTGGGGTTGTGAACCTGGACCAGTCAGGAAAGCTCTGGCTGACCAATATTAACAGGAGATTTAGAATTCCCCCAGCTGAGGGGACTGACTAGCCTCAATTAGCGTTCTGAGCATAAGTAAATAGTGACATGGTGATAGGATACTGACCTACCTTGATGTGAAGGGCAGTGTTTGTCACTGGCCACCCGGGTGTTTTCCTATCTTCCTGGTGGTGGAAATTGAATAAAGATTCGTGCACTTTGTGAAAAAAAAAAGATACTGACCTATTTGCTGTTATTTCAGCAGTATAACAAAGAAAGTGGTCTCTGCTGTAAAGGGCCATCTCAGACACTGCATGAGTAGTGCATTGTGATTGGTCTCACTGCCCATTGGCCAATAGCCTTGTAACAGTCACTCCATAGACAAGGTATGAAGGAAACTATACCACAGCATGATAGAAGGAAAGAAAGAGAGCATAATGAAAAATAATTGTGAAAGAAATGATCAAATATTAGCAGCAGTACTATCCACCACAAAGATTCAAGTCCAAGCCCCATACATGAATCTCTCCTAGAGTTTTATACCAGTAGAAACAGCACTTTTAACAAAAAGACCTTATACAAATAATGGCATATAGTTGACATAACATTTACACTTCAATTCCTCCAAACTTATTACTCCATAAGAAATTAGTGGATACATGCGTCAGCACGATTTTATTATAAGCAGGGGGCATCTAACAATGTCTTATTAATTATACCTGTCCCGACATCTCTCAACTCAAAATCTCTTGTAGCCACAAAATTTCAGAAAATGTGAGCTGATGAAAGGGCAGCGAGTGACATAGGCCAGTTTGAGCCTGAAGAAATAGTTCAATCAACAAAATTGATGGATTTTGAAATTAAAATGGTGCAGTGGTGTGGAGGTAAATATATAACTCCAGAGTGTGTAAAAGCGATGTCAACTCAGGTAGACAACAAGAAACAAAAAGAAAATACATGAACTTATATTTAAATAGGTCTTTTGAAAAGGAAGTCCAACATTTTGTACCTGAAAAAAATGAGACTTCACATTTATAATTTTCAGTGCCAGATAAATTGATGGGCAGTAACTCACAACTCATGAAGTCATTAAAAGGATATTTCCATTTGAAATTGCAATAATTATCCCATTCTGTGAGGTTTAGTTCATAGAATCACCTTTTGACCCATCAAGTCTGCACTGAAAAAGAATTGCTCTAAATCTACACTAGTCCCACTTTTACATAATCATAGAGTCATAGAGATGTACAGCAAGGAAATTTGTTCCTGCCAATCAGATATCCTAAATTAATCTAGTCCCATTTGCCAGCATTTGGCCCATATCCCTCTAGACCTACCCTAAACTTGAATGTTATGATTTTTCGAGTGCTCATCTAAGTATGTTTTAAAGGCTGTGAAGTTTCCCATCTCATCTACCCTCCCAGGCAGTACATTCCAGACTCCCACTACTCTCTGGGTGAAAAAGGTTTTTCCCTCAAATTCCCTCTGAACCTCCTGCCTTTCACTTTAAAATGATGCTCCCTTGTTATTGACTGTTCAACGAAGGGGAACAGCTGCTTTCTACATACCATGTCAATCCCACTAATAATCTCATGCACCTCTATAAGGCTCCCTCCCCAGCACCCCCTCTGCTTTAAAGGCAGAAACATCTTATATGCCATGTCAGAAGGTCACACGACACCAGGTTATAGTCCAACAGGTTTATTTGAAATCACAAGCTTTCAGAGTATTACTCCTTTGTCGGGTTAAGTCTATACAACAACGTCACATCATTAATTCACACCAAATTTTAATTCTTTGGTTTTGGTGTTGCTGGCTGGACCAGTATTTATTGCTCATCCCTAATTGCCCAGAGGGCAACTAAGAGTCAGCCACATTGCTGTGGACCTGGAGTCATGTGTAGGTAAGGATGGCAATTTCCTTCCCAGATGGGCCTTTCTCCAACAATTGCATGACCAATATTAGACTCCTAATGCCAAATTTCTATTAAATTCAAATTCTGCCAAGCAAGACTTGAACTCGGGCACCTAGAACAATATTCATGTCTTTGGATGAATTGTCCAGCAATAATACCACCAAGCCATCACCTCCCTGATTGAAATAGACAGAATAGCACAATTTAACAGCAATTCTTCGGCATTTACATTTCGTCCCTCATCTTCCTCTCTACTGAAGTGACTATACCAATTGCATTTGAATGATGACAAAACCATCAGCCATAGTCATACAGCACGGAAACATGCCCTTCAGCCCAACTCATCCATGACAACCAGGCTTCCTCAAATAAACTAGTCCCTTTGCATGCACTTGGCCCATATTCCTCTAAACCTTTTCTATTCATGTATCTGTCCAAATGTCTTTCAAATGTTGTAAACTGTACCCTTCCTCTGGCAGTTCATTCCAATTATGCACCACCCTCTGTGTGCAAAAGGTGGTTGTTGGGTCCCTTTTAAATTTACCCCCTCCCCCCACCTTAAAACCTATGCTCTCTAATTTTGGACTCCCCTGCCCTGGGGAAAAGACCTTGGTTATATTTCTTATCTATGTCCCTTATGATTTTTCAAACCTCTATAAGGTTACCCTGCCAGCAAAACTTGACCCACAGATAACCCAACCCGATACTCATGGAATGGAGACAGCAGACTGAGCTACTCAATGTATGGATACTCAATGCCAAGACTGAAGAGAAACTGTTTTCATGCAATCTGCCACAGCGGATCCCTTCACAATGAATCCGATACAGAGTATCCCTGCAACTGAATTGAGAGTCATGGAGATGTACAGCATTGAAACAGACCCTTTGGTCCAACTCGTCCATGCCGACCAGATATCCCAATCCAATCTAGTCCCACCTGCCAGCACATGACCCATATTCCTCCAAACCCTTCCTGTTCATATACCCATCCAGGTGCCTTTTAAATGTTGTAATTGTACCAGCCTCCACCACTTCCTCTGGCAGCTCATTCCATACACATACCACCCTCTGCGTGAAAAAGTTGCCCCTTAGGTCTCTTTTATGTTTTTCTTCTCACCTTAAGCCTATGCCCTCTAGTTCTGGACTCCCCCACTCCAGGGAAAAGACTGTGTCTATTTACCCTATCCATGCCCCTCATGATTTTATAAACCTCCATAAGATCACCCCTCAGCCTCCGACGCTCCAGGGAAAACAGCCCCAGCCTGTTCAGCCTCTCCCTATAGCTCAAATCCTCCAACCCTGGCAACATTCTTGTAAATCTTTTCTGAATCCCTTCAAGTTTAACAACATCCTCCTAATAGGAAGGAGACCATAATTGCACGCAATATTCTAAAAGTGGCCTAACCAATGTCCTGTACGGTGAGCTTGAAAAAGGAGAATCAAATTAAAATAGCTCACAGATTGTACAACCCCGTTATATTGAGGTGGAAAATTAAATTCTGCCAGAGAAAAGAAAAGGGTATATGTGTGGTATATCAGTCCGCGGAAATTAGTATTGATGCTATCAGTAGTCAAATTAGTGGCATGATTAATCTGCTAAAGTAGACAGAGGACTATCACTGAATGTATTAAGTGTTCGCACACAGATGTTTTTGGTGATAATTAAGAGATAATGGTCTGTCGGATCTGTCACCACGCCTGTGATGTACAGGTGTAAGATAATCATCTGGGAACATGTTTGTAAAGAATTATTCACCTCATGGAACGTAGGTGTCACCTGTTGGTCTGGCATTTATTGCCCATCTTTAGTTGCCCCTTGAGAAGGTGGTGGTGAGCTGCCTTGTTGAACCATTGCCATCCATGTGATGTAGATAAGCCCACAATACCCTTAAGGAGGGGATTTTGACCCAGTGACAGTGGAGGAATGGTGATATATTTCCTAGTCAGGGTGGTGAGTGGCTTGGAGGGGAATCTGCAGGGGGTGGTGTTCCCTTGTAACTGCTACCCTTGTCCTTCTAGATGGAAATGGTCGTGCGTTTGGAAGGTGCTCTGAGGATCTTTGGTGAATATCTGTAGTGCATCTTGTAGATACTACACACTGCTACTACTGAGTGTCAGTGGTAAAAGGAGTGGATATTTGTGGATGTGGAGCCAATTAAGTGGGCTGCTTTGTCCTGGATGGTGTTAAGCTTCTCGTGTTGTTGGAGTTGCACCAATCCAGGGAAGCGGGAAGTATTCCATCATTCTTGTGCATTGTTGATGGTGGAGCAAACCTCTCAGTTCAAGGACAGTTGGGGATGGGTAACAAATGCTGGCCTTGCCAGAGATACTCAAATCTCAGAAAAACACTAAAGCAGGAAGTAACATTTGGTCTGTAGTCTTTTCCATTCTATGAGCTGTTACCTCTGTCAAGCTTTAATTGAGGCAAAACATTGATGATTTCTAAAGTCTAGTAGCTCATAAAACTGACTGAGAGTCAACAATGGATATTATGTTACCGTGAATACCGAAAGCCCATTAACTTAAAGGAATTGCAGTCAAGACTGAAGCTATAGCTGCATGTTGTGTGGTATAACAGAATGCTATAAAAATCTCACTACAATCATTGTACAAATGAGACAGGATTGCCTTTGCAGCCACATATTTTGACTGCACAAATTAATGAATTGTACATTTCAATGCCGGGGCATTGTGTTGACTGTCCACTCCTTTAGGGTTACTTGATCCTGAGATATATTAACGTTTCAGTGTACAACACATGGTCAGACATAAAAAGCAGAAAATGTTTATAACAGCTTTCTTTTTTTTTGTGTGCATGTTACTTTGCATGAGAACATGATGAAAAATGGGACAGAAAAATAGCCAGTCAATTCAGTGACCTCTCAGTTAGCACAGGTATGTAAAATACAATTGGAAGTGATGAAGCAGGATTGAAAAGCATACAGCAATGTGAAATATAAAACTGCATCAGAAATTGTTGCTTCGGATACCTGGTACTGAATGCACTACAGTGTTTTCAGAAGAGGGCATTTGGGCTTGGTTGATGAATTATACATTTTGAGTTTTTCATGTAGAAGGAAGATATTTAAAGATTAGTACTAGGTCTGGAAATCACTGCGACCAAGAACTAGTTAAATGCATTACTGAGCTCAGCATTCTCTGTTTTAAATTTAAACCTGCAGGTTCTTAGAATACACGAGTAGATAAACTGGATGTTTACTACACACTGCAACAGAAATTGCTGGACAATCTCGGCAAGCCTGGCACTATCTGCTTAGAGAAATCAGAGTTAATGTTTCGGTTCCAGTGCCCAATCTTAAAGAGCCTCTCCACAGATGCTGCCAGACTTGTCGAGATTTTCCAGCAATTTCTATTTTTGTTTCAGATTTCCAGCATTCTTTCATTTTCGGTATCCACTTTACATGTTCTCTTTACCATGGTACGTAATTATTCTTTTGAAGGTTAAATTGGTGTCTCTGAATACTGGAATTTAGCATTCACGAGCCTGACAAATTGCACGGCTTCCTGTTAATTAACTAGCAACTAATAAAGAATCAAAGTATCAGGAGAAATCTTTGTAAAGTTGCAAAAATACTCCATGTATTAGATTGGGTGCAGTGGTGTTTAGCAATGGGTGCTGTTTAAGGGATGTGAGTTTGGTCCCTGAATCTCATAGGTAAAAACAATGACTGCAGATGCTGGAAACCAGAGTTTAGATTAGAGTGGTGCTGGAAAAGCACAGCAGTTCAGGCAGCATCCGAGGAGCAGGAAAATCGACGTTTGATGAAGGGCTTTTCCCTGAATCTCATAGCACATTCCGCCTCCAAATGATAAACCTTTCAAATACTACCTCCTATTGAAGTACTGTTGCAAAGCAACACGCAGCAGAAGTACCTCCAACCTAGTTACCTGGTCTTTCCAGAGAGAACATGCCACATTTGAGAATGAGCAGCGAAATCTCATACACTTAATGATTATGATGACAATGCTGGAGAAAATGTGACAAGATAAATATTTACAAAATGAATTGCGATTGGAATTGATAGTGGAGTTAACACAGTAGTAACTCATCAAAAGGAATTGAGGAATAATTCCAGAAAAAAAAGATTTCAAGACTGTGTGGAAATAGCTGGGCTTTAGAGCTAATTGCTCTTCCAGAATGCTGTCTCTTCATAATGTCCTGAATGGCCTCCTTCTACACTTTAACATTGTGTAATTTGAAGAATTGACTACTGCAACAATGCTACTGCCGAAGTGTAATGAATGCAACGCACCAAGGCTCCTTCAAACCCATGACCTCTCTCACCTAAAGGAGCAAGATACAGATACATGGGAGCACCATCCAGTCACCATCCTCACTTGGAATCAAATCGTTCCAGTACAGTGAGGAAGGACATTCTGGCTATGGAGGTAATATAGCAAAAATTGACCAGACCAATTTCTGTGTGATGTATGAAGTGAGACTGGATCAGTTAGGACTATATTCATTGGAGTTTAGAGGATTCTCAAAGAACCGGGCAGGGAGTTGAGAACCAGGATTCACAAACTAAAGATGCAAGGTAAGCCATTTAGATGAGGAGAGATGTTTTCACCAAGAGAGTGGGGAGCTCATGGAATTCTCTGCCACAGAAAGTGGTTGTGGCCAAAACATTGAATGTTTTCAAGAAGGAGGTGGATATAGTTCTCAGGGCTAACGGGATCAAAGAGTCTTGGGAGAAAGCAGGAACAGGGGACATTACTGGATGGTCAACCATGATCATACTGAATGATGGAGCAGGTGCGAAGGGCCGAATGGCCTTGTCTTGCTCCTACATTCTATGCTTCTACATTTCAACTACTTCTTTTATTGTGCAATATATTTAATTTCTATCTTTTTGTTCAGAATAAACTTTGACTTTTTTTGTTAAAGCTAACTTGTCGCAAATATGTTCATGGTAAACAAACAGTAAAATTAATACCTATAGTCTATCAAACTAGGCTGCATTTTGAGAGCTGTCATGTTCAATATTACCATTATCTAGGATCATAACAAAAATATCCCATCACATTATTCTGAAGCGGAACAGAGAGATTCTCAGCCTAACACGAAATAGCTTATCTAATGCCATCTGGGATTCCAAATATATTACATCCCTTTATTGATCCTGTTTGTCACCTTCTCAAAGAATTCTAATGAATTTGTCAGATGTGATTTCCCCTTTGTGACACCATGCTGACTCTGCTTGATCACAGTATGTATTTCTAAATGCTCTCTAATACATCCTTGATAATTGACTCTAACATTTTCCTAATGACATTTGTTGAGCTAATGATCTATAGTTGACTGCTTTCTGCCACCATTTTTTTGGAATAAGGATGTTACGTTGGTGATTTTTCAATCCGCTGGGGGTTTTCCGGAATTTAGCCTTCTTACAAGGTTACTACCAGGACATCCATTGTCTTTGTAGTACTTCCTTTAATATCTTCGGATGCACCCAATCAAGTCCAGAGGATTCTTTAAAATTTAATTTATTGTTGTCACATGTGCCCAGGTACAGTGAAAACTTTGTTTTGTGTGCAGTGCTGGCAGATCATACCATACAAAGTGCATAAGGCTAACAGAACAGAGCAGAGAAGGTGTTGCAAACATGAGGTCAACGTTAAATTTAAAATTTGAGAGGTTTATTCAGAAGTCGAATAACAGTGGGGAATCTTTGAATCTTTTTGTATCTTCTCCTTTATAGAAGAGGTTGGAAGAGATTAGAACTGGCCTCATCAGTTTTTCTTGTACTCTTGCTGCAGAAATAGTTCTTGTATTTATTTCCTCTCTCCCTTTTGTCCCTTAATTATGCAGCAATTTAATGACTTTAGAATACACTTTCTGTTTTCCATCATGAAGACTGATGCACCATTTTTACTGTGGTCTGCAGACCTGGCAAATATTTGTTTCCTTCCAACACAAAAGACTTCAGATTGATAGGAAGGAAAGAAAGGTCAAAGAAATTGTTCATTGAGGAGCTGGCAATGATGGTAAGCAAGGGACAGGCTGGGACTTTTTTCCACTGGAGCATAGGAGGTTGAGAGGGGTTACCTTATGGAAGTTTATAAAATAATAAGGGGTATAGATAAAGTGAATGGCAGGCAGCTTTTCCCTAGCGTGGGGGGATTTCAAGACTAGGGGGCTTATTTTAAGGTGAGAGGAGAAGGATTTTAAAAAGACATGAGGAGCAACTTTTTTCCACTGAGTGTGTTTCATGCTTGGAATGAACTTCCAAAAGAAGTGGTGGACACGGGTATCGTTACAACACGTCTAGGTAAGTACATGAATAAGAAATGTTTGGCAGGATACGGGCCAGGAACAGGCAGGTTGGACGAGTTTAGTTTGGGATTATGGTCAGCATGGGCTGGTTAGAGCGAATGGTCTGTTTCCGTGCTACGTGACCCTATGAATCTGTAAGTGAAGGGAGTCATCACAGGACAGCAGAGGATAAAGTAGGATAAGAAGAATGGAGAAAAGGAGAGATAGATTGAATTGAAGATTCTTGAAGTCAAGTACATAAGTTAAGTACAGATAGGAAATAGATCTTGCTCAGATCCTGACAAGGTGAGAACTGGAGCAGAGATGTAGTGACCAACAGAATTGAAAGCAGTGCATCATCTCATTGGATTTGTGAACTATCCCAGTAGAGGTCTTGCCTAGTTCATCAGTAGAGTGTCAAGCTCAGTGCTAAGGGGGGTCAGCAGTGTTGGGGCACAGTGCAAGAAGCAGCTTTCACTTAAATCAAAAGAAAACCTGGCAACAATACAAGCATCTTTCTCTGATCATGCATGCACCGAGGGAACGACACTCCCCAGGGGAGAGACAGATACCAGACAAACGACCAACAGCAATTTGCAGCACATCATATTTTTAAACATCCTGAGTGCCTCAGGGATAATGAATGAGACTGATGAAAGTGTTACTGCCTAGAATTATCACTGTTTTTCTTATGGATGATCAGTTTAATTTGTTGCCTATCTATATTGGGTAATATGGGTAAATTGTAGCTACAAATGATAGTGTATGAATTTTTAATTTTATTTTAAAACATGAAAAGGACTTTGAAGAAATAAAATTTAACATGAAACACTAGCTGGCTTACTATAGCTCTGCTCGCATACCTTCTTGCAAGAATACTTACAGGTTGAGTCGTTAGTTAGGAAAACAAATGCAATGATGGCATTTACTTTGAGAGGACTTGAATATAAAAGCAGGGATGGTTTTCTGAGGCTCTATAAGGCTCTGGTCAGACCACATTTGGAGTATTGTGCGCAGTTTTGGACCCCTTATCTCAGGAAGGATGTACTGACCCTGGAGTGTGTTCAGTGAAGGTTAATGAGAATGGTCCCAGGAGTGAAAAGCTTAACATATGAGGAATGTTTGAGGACGCTGGGTTTATACTCGATGGAGTTTAGAAGGAATGGGGGTGGGGGGAGGGGAGTACTTACTGAAACATAGAAAATATCGAATGGCCTGGAGGCAGTAGATGTTGGGAAAAGAGACTAGGACCAAAGGGCACAGCTTTAGAGTAGAACAGAGATAGAGAGAAACCTTTTCAGCCAGACAGTGGTGAATCTCATTGCCACAGCTGACTATGGAGGCCAGGTCATTGTGTATCGTTAAGGTGGAGATAGATAGATAGGTTCTTGAGAGTCAAGGAGATCAAGGGTTATGAGGAGAAAGTGGGAGAATGGGGTTGAGAAATTTATCAGCCATGATGAAAGGTGGAGCAGACTTGATAGGCTGAATGGCCTAATTTCTGCTCCTCTGTTTTATGGTCTAATACCAAATCTCAAAGGGAGCAACAATTTATGCTGCATAAGAGAATAGCTGATTGGTCGACAATTGGTCTCTGATTCTTTCCATTCTTAATCATGCAACACCAGATTATAGTCCAACAGGTTTATTTGGAAGCACTAGCTTTCGCAGCGCTGCTCCTTCATAACATAACCACCTGATGAAAGAGCAGCACTCTGAAAGCTAGTGCTTCCAAATAAACATGTTGGACTATAACCTGGTGTTGTGTAACTTTTAACTTTGTCTACTCCAGTCCAACTCTGGCTCCACCACGTCTTGCAATTCTAATCTTATCGTGGATGGAAATCCCACTGCAGCGATGGGTGGAATTTAAATTCAACTAGCAATGGTCAAATCTGAAATGCAAAGGTCGCTGCAGCAATGTGACCATGAAGCTGTCATCAGTTATTCAAAAGAAGAACCAGTCTGGTTCCGTGATATCGTTTCAGGAAGTAAATATGCTATTTCTGTCTGGATCCAAATAATTTGCAAAGGTATGGGAATAAAGCAGGAGATTGGGGCATTGGGTAATGGTGCTCATTTGAAGAGCCAATGCGGGCAGGATGGGCCAAGTGGCCTCCCTCTGTGTTGTAATACCTCTGTCATATAGTGTTGCTGGCTTGACCCGGCCTACATGTGTTTCAAGATCCACAGCAATGTGGCCTACCCTTAAGAGTCCTCAGAATGAGCCGAACAAGCCACTCTATTCAAGGTGAGCAATTTGGGAGAGGCAATGAATGTTGGGCAGTGAAAGAATCCATTGACTTATCGCATTGCTGTTTGTGACAAGTTGCAAATTGGCTGCTGCCTTTCTTATATTTTGAACAATATCTGTACTTCACTGGACGCAAAGCAGTCTGGAATCTGCAAAACATAGTGTTTTATGCTATCTAAATGGAAGATCTGCAGGTCCCTTTACATTGCAACACTGGCTGTTGTGAAGAGGCAAGAGATTCAATTTTTCTTTCAATTACGACTTAATTTCTGATGATTTGGTTACTTCAATTTGACAGGGACTGAAAAAGATATAGGGACTATGAAGAATTTAAGAGACCAGAGAGCAACAGACTTTTTTGTTTCCTCAAAGCTTATGTCGGCAAAGGATTATCCCGTTTAATTTTTCCTCAGTTTTGAACATTTTACAAGATGTTTTATGCTACACAGCCTCTGCGCATGAGACTGATGGCGGAGGTGAGGAGCTCATGTTTCGAACAGATCTCTGCAAGGCAGAACACACTGTTTATGTAATCCGTTAGCATTTGAAAACAAGCCGCAGATTTGCTATTCATTTTGCTTATTCACCTGTGAGCAAGCCTTTTAAATTTGTGATTGCTGGTGACAAAACACATTACTGGGCGTTTATGTTACTCCATGTTGCAGTCAGTCAGTTTGTCTCAAGCTGCCGGTGAAGTGTAGCTGAAATCTGTGCTGAGTTGAATACAAAACTCCTTCCCTATTCCATCTCCCTCCCCCCACGATTTCCCTCCAAGAGGGAATTGTATAAAAGCATCAGTGAGCTGACTAGCTGGGAGCCAGATAGGTTGACAACATTTCTGCCTTCAGGGACAATGGCAGATAAGCATGACATACTGACAAATACTGTACTTGACTTTTTCTTCTCTACTGTGATAGGATAAGTGTTGCACATGGGATTACAAAGTCAATGGCTTCTTCCCTATTTAAATGCCATGCGTATTAAAAACAGGTCCCAGTACAACATGATCAATCAGTTACTAATTTCTCCCGACCATTCATGTGCAAAGACACAAGACAAAGCTTTGGGTTCCGTGAGGCAGATGACACAAAAATGCAAAGACGCTATTAAGCATGCAGAAGCGGATCAGGAATACTTTGCAGCTGCTAATTGCGTTTTGAGACATTCGCTGAAGCAAGTGTGGTTTGTTTAGTTCGACGAAAGGCACAGGCACCTCTCTTTTAACCAGCCAAGTGAGAAGAGAATTGTGAGGCAGCAGATGGAGAGCAAACTGTGCGGTCACTTTCCTGACCAGTCAGCTCACTCTTCCAATGGAAGACCATTAGATGGTGTTCTGAGGAAAGGTCACGCGACCCAAAACATTAACTCTGATTTCTCTCCACAGATGCTGCCAAACCTGCTGAGCTTTTCCAGCAATTTCTGTTTTCATTTCTGATTTTCAGCATCCACAGTTCTTTCGGTTTTCATAAGGTGATGTGTTGGGACACCTGATGTCTCGAGCCTGTTCCACCATTCATTAAGATCACAGCCTTAACTTCCACTTAGAGTCATAGAGTTGTAGAGTCATAGAGTCCTACAGAATGGAGACAGGCCCTTTAGCCAAAACTGGTCCATATTGACCAAAATGTCCATCCACTTTAATCCCATTTCCCTGCACTTGGCCCATATCCTTCTAAGTCAGACAGTGTGGCATTGGAAAAGAACAGCAGGTCAGGCAACATCCGAGGAGCAGGAGAATCAATGTTTTGGATATAAGCCCTTCATCAAGGGCTCTTGCCTGAAATGTCGATTCTCCTGCTCCTCGGTTGCTGCCTGACCTGCTGTGCCATGCTAGCACCACGCTCTCTGACTCTGACCTCCAGCATCTGTAGACTTCACTTTTTCCATACCCTTCTAAACCTTTCCTATCCATGTATTTGTCCAAATGCCTTTTAAATGTTGTTAATGTACCCGCCTCAACCACTTCCGCTGGCAGCTCATTCTATGAACGTACCATCCTCTGTGTAAAAAAGATTCCCCTCAGGTTCCCTTTTATTCTTTCCCCTCTAACCTTAAACTGATGCCCTCTAGTCCTCGATTCCCCAACCCTGGGAAGACTGAGTGCATTCACCCTATCCATGCCTCTCCTAATTGTATACACCTCTATAATGTGCCCCCTCAGTCTCCTACGCTCTAAAGAAAAAAATCCTAGCTTGTCCAACCTCTCCCTGTAACTCAGACCTTTGAGTCCGGGCAACATCCTTGTAAATTTCTTCTGCACTCTTTCCAGTTTAATAACATCCTTCCTATAGCAAGGTGATCAAAACTTGCAGCTTATCCCTCATAACCCCAGAGACCAGGTAATGCTCTGGGTTCCAGGTCCACTCATAGTAGATGGAATTTGAATGCAGTAAAAATCTGAATTAAAGAGTTTAATGGTGACCATGAAATGGTTGCCCATTGTCAGGAAAGTTCCATCTGGCCCACCAATGCCCTTTAGGAAAGGAAACTACTATCCTACATGTGGACATACACTGCCTCTGGGCAATGAATAAAAATAAATATGTGGCCCCCTCTGATTTCTCTGGGAAAGAGGATTCCCAAGACCCTTTAAAAGGATAAAAGTCCTCCTCATATCCATTTTAAATGGGAGAGCTCTTAATCCAGAGTCTTCCGTGAGGGGAAACATCCTCTTAGTATCTGTCAGGTGTGGTAAATTCAGAGACATAAAACAGTCAATACAGTACAGTATCCCCCTCAGGACTGTGTCACACCTCGCCTGAGGTTGGTCAATGATCTCCATCTCAACTACTTAACCCCAGTTCCACATTCTCTGGATGAAGACATTCCTCCTGAATTTTCTATCAGAGCATGCAGTGATTGTTTTCCTTTTGCAGCTTCCTCAATTAGCCAAAACAACTTTACCTCTATCTCAGCAAAGCCATTTATAATTTTAAAATTTACTGATAGTTCATGCCTCTTCCAGAGTGGAGATCCTGCTTGTTCAGTCGCGTGTCACAGCCTCTCAGTTAGAGTCATAGAGTCACAGAGATGTACAGTACGGAAACAGACCCTTTGGTCCAACTCGTCCATGCCGACCAGATATTCTAACCTAATCTAGTCTCATTTGACAGCACTTGGCCTTTATCCCTCTACACCCTTCCTTTTCATGTACCCATCCAGATGCCTTTTACATGCTGTAATTGTACTAGCCTCCACCACTTCCTCTGGCAGCTCATTCCATATACTCAACACCCTCTGTGTGAAAGGTTGCCCCTCGGGTCCCTTTTAAGTCATTTCCCTCTCACCTTGAAAGTATGCCCTCTCGTTTGTATGAGATCTCTCTCATTCTTCTAAACTTCAGTGAGTATAATGCTAACTGACTCAATCTCCCCTCATATATCAGTCCTACTACCCCTGGAATCAGCATGGGAAACCTTCTCTGTACTCCCTCTCGAACAAGAACAGCCTTCCTCAGATAAGGAGACCAAAACCGCACACAATATTCTAGGTGTGGTCACACCAAGGCCTTGCATAAGTAAAGCTCCTGTACTCAAAGCCTCTTGCTATGGAGGTCAGTCTGTCTTGTTTGCTGCCTTTCCATAGATACTCCACAGTGTATCCTCTATCACTGATCACGAGATAGATCCGAGACAAAGAAAGGTAAAGGGTGATTAACGACAGCGAGCTACACTGATCCAGTACTACCCACAGGTAGCAGTGGCAAATACTGCAAGGTATCAGGAGAGGTTATCTATGAAAATGTCACTTTGTCCAGTCCCTCTGTATCAATTATTACATTCCAGGAAACCAAATGATGCAGCAGCTTTCTGGAGATTACACAATTTATTGAGATGCATTATCTTATGCTTTATTTGCTGATGAATTTAGTTTTTGTTGATATTACTTGTATTCTTATGAGGATTATACACCCAGGAATATGGTGTGGCAGTACAACAGGAAGACAACATCCCTCAAGTGAAAAAGAGAAGTGCTTTTGCGAGGATCTCTGGGGACCATATCTTCACAGATGGCTAGAGATGGCAAATGACATCAAGCCCAATTAAAAACAGCAGCACATCTGGATTCTGCTCAATATTCAAATAAACTAAAGGTTTGGAAGTGAATGAAGATGCTTAAAATTAAATTCCCTCAAGCGAAGGTAGATAAGCCTGCTTGTGCATTGATGGTTTGGAGCAACCATTTCTGTTCCAAATAGTAGTATGGGCAAGCCAAGATTATATTTTGTACACTTTTCTATGTTTGTCCTTTGCTCCTAAAGTTCAGGTATAGTAGGCTCAGTTTCTCGTATTAAGTACAGACACCCAACTCCCTCCCCCCACACCACCCCCCCCCCCCCCCCCCCCACCCCACCTCCTGAAATGGGCGTGTACACACACACACACAAAATACAGGCACATACTCACAGACATACACAGAAATGCAAACACACACACAACGCATACTCCTACCCACCTTGAAATACAGACACACATACTCACAGACACACACACAAACAAATACAGATGCACATGTTCACACATGCACACACAGACACAGCATTAATTATTGAAAAGGAGCTGTTTCTGAGCCTTTTAGAGCACAATAAAGACTGGGGCACAGGAAAAACGAAGTGGGTAAAAGTATGATTGAAGAAGATTTCTTTAGAAGGATCACTGTAGACATATGACAAGGTAGAGAGGTTAAAGGGGAAGTTAGAGGCAATTTAAAAAGGGTTTACACATAATCTTGGAGACAGAAATGATTGGTGATATGAAGTTCAGAAGGTGTGTAAAGAGTTACCTAAAAGGTTTGTGCCATTTGGACTGAATAACATTTTCCGTTCCTATATTACTGCTGGAATACATTTCAAAATGCCCTTTATTGGCTGCAAAATGCTTTGACATATCCTGAGCTCACGATGGGTGATATACAGATATGAACCTTTCTTTTGCTTCATCCTCTGAAATTCTTGAGTTAGGTTTTGAATATCTCAGCTGTGTGTGAGAGTCCAACCTGGCATTATGTGGATCGTCGATTGCCAACCTCACCTTTAATGTATGTAGCCAGCCACTTCATGGCCAGGAATAGGCAGTGCGGCCAATTTCACAGACAGAGCATGGCGTTGGTACCAGGGGGAAGTGGATAGTGTCACCACTCAATATTAGAGCAGTCACGGCCAACATCATCTCCTGACAGGCTGCCCTGTCAATGCACCGTGCAGGCTGGACCAGAAAGCACCCTTTTCGTTATATTAGCTCATAGTTGTGAAAGGGTTAAAAACAGAGACCGTTAGGTTCCACCCAATCTGATGATCTCAGGTGGAGATGCAAGAATCCAGATAGAGATCCGGATGGGGCCAGACATGTCCCCCTCTTATTTTTTTATTTTCTCTCAAATATACACACACAAACACACACACACCAGCAATTATTGCCCGTCCCTAGTTGCCCCTTGAGAAGGTGATAGTGAGCTGCCAATTGAGCCGCTGCAGTTCATATGCTGTAGGTAGACCCACAATGCCCTGAGTGAGGGCACACACTATGTCTCCTGATATTCTGAGTGATTAAATTTAACTAGCTAATGGAAACGTAACTGTTTTCAAGTTAAGTGCCTCTTCTTATAGTCGTGGAGTCATAGAGATGTACAGCATTAAAACAGACCCTTCGGGCAATCTGTCCATGCTGACCAGATATCCCAACTAAATCTAGTCCCACCTGCCAGCACCCAGCCCATATCCCTCCAAACCCTTCCTATTCATATACCCATCCAAATGCCTCTTAAGTGTTGCAATTGTACCAGCCTCCACCACTTACTCTGGCAGCTCATTCCATACACGTACCACCCTCTCTGTGAAAATGTTGCCCCTTAGGTCTCTTTCACTTACTCTCTAACCCTACCACTGTAAGCTTAACTGGCCCGTTAACCCAATAGAAAGAGCAGGTAACAAAGTGAATTCAGAACCTTTGATCCAGAAAAGATTCACAAGAGTGTTGCCAGGGTTGGAGGGTTTGAGCTATAGGGAGAGGTTGAATAGGCTGGGGCTATTTTCCCTGGAAGGTCAGAAGCTGAAGGGTGACCTTATTGAGGTTTAAAAAATCATGAGGGGCATGGACAGGGTGAATAGCCAAGGTCTTTTCCCTAGGATAGGTGAGTCCAAAACTAGAGGGCATAGGTTTCAGGTGAGAGGGGAAGAGTTAAAAATGATCTGATGGACAACCTTTTCATGCAGAGGGTGGTGTGTGTATAGAATGAGCTGCCAGAAGAAGTGATGGAGGTTGGTACAATTGGGGAGAGAGTGAGGTCTGCAGATGCTGGAGATCAGAGCTGGAAATGTGTTGCTGGAAAGGCGCAGCAGGTCAGGCAGCATCCAGGGAACAGGAGAATCAACGTTTCGGGCATAAGCCCTTCTTCAGGAAAGGTACAATTGCACCATTTAAAAGGCATCTGGATGGGTATATGAATAGGAAGGGTTGAGAGGGATATGGGTCAAATGCTGACAAATGGGACTAGACTAATTTAGAATAGCTGGTCAGCATGGACGAGTTGGACCAAAAGGTCTGTTTCCATGCTGTACATCTCCATGACTCTGTGACTCTATGACACCACATAGCTAACTATGCAACCTCACTGCCTGTATCGTGAATGTGTGACGAGGTTGTCACTTTAAATAAAAGGTTATTTTGACCTGGGTTGTTGTGAAGAGAGGTTGTAAAGGCAGAGGTGCTGAAGTGGCTATGGGAGACAGCATACGTCAATAATTTATGAAGTCTTCGGGTTTTTTTTTTAAAAGTTTAACAATGGAAGGGGAGTGGCCAGTCCTTCCAGATCAGGATTTTTAGGTTTTTAGCTGGACCAGTCAGTAGCTGCTTGGGTCCCAGAAGCTTCAGTAAAATGATTCCTAGCTGTTACTTTCTCTGAAATCTTTCTTGATGTTGTTTCCTCCTAGATTGGAAAACTGCATCTAAAACTCTGTGTATTAATGTACCTTTTTGCAAATGGGTATGTTTATGGGATGTTACTATGATAGAACAGTTAATTAATAATTAGTTTTCCAATGGGTATTCTAAATTGCTCTTTCTTTTGTTTGTATTTTGACTGTAGTGTTTAAATAAATTGTGTTTTGCTTAACATCGAGCACTTTGACCTGTCACTTCACATTTGGAACACACACTTCACATCTGCCTTTAAAATAAGAAAAGGTTAAGGTGTAGGCTATCTTCTTGAAATAGTTTGAGAGGGTTTGGGTCTGGTCCATAACAACTGGAAGAGCTTTCCAGACAAGTGAGCTGGGGACCGAGGTAAATTCCTACAGTTGGTTCTGGTATTACATGTGTTTCTTCAACGTAAATTGACTATAATGTGATTGAAGAACTTAGACCACAATTTGTGGAATACAATCTTTCCTTGTCTGTATTGGCTATAACATGATTCTGGCCTCATTGGTTTAAAGGGTGCTGCTATTATACGATTTTCTTATAACGCGGAATTGCACAGGAATGGAACTATATCGTTAGATCAGAACAGATGGTACTTTCAAGATTCCAGATGACTGGAATGACTAGGTATCATTCTCCAATACGTACATGCCTCCTCATGGCAGTCATTGGCTGCCCATTGCCTAACCTGCCACCCACAGAGGGTATCACTCCTCTGAAAGCTCGTTGTGTGACTGTCATTTATCTCTCTCCCGTGCTGTCAAACCGGGCACAGCCACCAGCATTCACATACTGGTACCGGGTGCAGAGGAAAAATGTGACGGTCCATGCTCCGATCCTCCCCCGTCGGCCTCATAGCTTGGTGTTGCTCCCTGTATCTGCTGCAGGTGCTCCTCCTGGGGGAAGCAATAACAGGAGAGTTGTGTGCACCTTCATTCTTGGTGAAAGGGTTTGCTGAGTCATGCTTCCACATGGAATGGTCCAAATGATTGAATACAGTTCAGAGAAGGTTAACCAGACTCATACTCACATTGGGTGAGTTGGCTTATGAGGAAAGTTTGGACAGGCTGTATCTGCTGGATGTTAAAAGAGAAAGAGATGATTTGATCAAGATCTTATCGCATGGTGGGAGTGGGATAGCCCTGTTCCTATTTGTATATCCTCCTTTACATGGCAATGATGCATAGCCCAAATGATGAAGTGTTCACTGATGACATGAGCACATCTTCTTTGCCTTCTTGCCAAAACAATGGCTCAAATGGGGATGGAAATGGTTGGCTCAATTGAAATTTGTTTAGTTTTCAAAGATTCTCTGCTAAATTCATCGACAGTGACACTCGTTAACCTTTTCAACACCATGTCACTTGCCTGTAGGGTAATGTTTTATCCCAAGCATTTGGATTCACAACAACTTTAACCAGTGGTTAATGAGATTTTTCCAATTCTGGGTGTGCTGGCAATTTCAGTGACCACCCTCCCTACAATTGCTGCAGCGAACCGCTGTGAGAGCATTGTGCTTATTCTTACGGGGAGGAAGCAAGGGCCACATGGTATTGTTGCTGGACTGTTAATACAGAATCCTAGATAATGTTCTGAGAACTTGGGGTGAATCCTGGCACAGTAGATGGTAGAGCTGGAATTCAATTTTATTTTAGATCTGGAATTAAGAGTTCAAAGATGCCCATGCATCATCTGATGACAAGGAAACTGTCATCCTTACCTGGCCTGGACTCCAGCCTCACAGCAACATGATTGACTCCTAACTACTTTATGGACAATTAGGGATGGGCATTAAATACTGGCCTCGCCAGTGACGTCCATATCCCATGAATGAATAAAAACATTTTGGTGGATTTTCACAGTGGCATACGCCAATCCCACTTTGCGAATGTAAACTTCTGCCTCCCCCCTTCCCCCCCCACCTCCCCCGCCTTATGACAATAGACAATAGACAATAGACAATAGGTGCAGGAGTAGGCCATTCAGCCCTTCGAGCCTGTACCGCCATTCAACATGATCATGGCTGATCATTCCTAATCAGTATCCTGTTCCTGCCTTATCTCCATAACCCTCTATTCCACTATCTTTGAGAGCTTTCTCCAACTCTTTCTTAAATGAATCCAGAGACTGGGCCTCCACTGCCCTCTGGGGCAGAGCATTCCACACACCCACCACTCTCTGGGTGAAGAAGTTTCTCCTCATCTCTGTCCTAAATGGTCTACCCCATATTTTTAAGCTGTGTCCTCTGGTTCGGCACTCACCCATCAGCGGAAACATGTTTCCTGCCTCCAGAGTGTCCAATCCTTACATAATCTTATACGTCTCAATCAGATCCCCTCTCAGTCTTCTAAACTCAAGGGTATACAAGCCCAGTCGCTTCAGTCTTTCAGTGTAAGGTAATCCCGCCATTCCAGGAATTGACCTCGTGAACCTACACTGCACTCCCTCAATAGCCAGAATGTCTTTCCTCAGATTTGGAGACCAGAACTGCACGCAATACTCCAGGTGTGGTCTCACCAGGGTCCTGTACAGCTGCAGAAGCACCTCTTTGCTTCTATACTCAATTCCTCTTGTTATGAAGGCCAGCATGCTATTAGCCTTCTTCACTACCTACTGTACCTACATGCTTGCCTTCATTGACTGGTGTACAAGAACACCCAGATCTCTCTGTACTGCCCCCTTTACCTAAATTGATTCCATTGAGGTAGTAATCTGCCTTCCTGTTCTTGCCACCAGAGTGGATAACCATACATTTATCCACATTAAACTGCATCTGCCATGCATCTGCCCACTCACCTAACTTGTCTAGGTCACCCTGTAATCTCCTAACATCCTCATCACATTTCACCCTGCCACCCAGCTTTGTATCATCAGCAAATTTGTTAATGTTATTGCTATACTCCTATAGTTGGATAGAGCTCCCAAAGATAGTGGAATCAAGGATTATGGAGATAAGGCAGGAACAGGATACTGATTAGGAATGATCAGCCATGATCATGTTGAATGGCGGTGCAGGCTCGAAGGGCTGAATGGCCTACTCCTGCACCTATTGTCTATTGTCTATGCCTTCCTATACTCTCCAGGAATTGTCCAGGAAGTTTTTGAGAAGAGAGATTTTGCTGTCAGGTTTCTTGTCAGATAATGAAAAGGAGCACAAAGGATCAACTTCACCTCTCCACAACTGCTCAATGTTGATGGCTGACTCACTCATTTCAGGAAGAGAATGTTGCTCTGCATCTCATAACTGACAAACCCAGCACAGCTAACTGTGTATCTTCACTGCCTTTTAGTGAGTGGAAGAGTTTTCCAGACAAATTAGCTGGGGACCGAGGTATATTCCTACCTTCAAGATTAATGAAATGCAGAACTGCACTGCACAAACAACAAAGAGCAGGGCAGTTGGATGATGAATTATGGATTTAAATATCTATCTCGACTTGGCAAGTCTGAAAAATACGAGACAAATTAATTATGTAGAAGGTACAAAGGGGTGAATGTCCACCGAACCATATTTCAAACAAAAGGGTTAAGTTCTACAAAATTGTTATAAAATTTTAACTTGGGTGAGGTGACCCATAATCTTATAGAATAAAGCAAATGAGTTAGAAGCACAGACTCAGTTTAAAGGGGAAATCATAGAGCTTTCATATCATGGAGACATTACTACAAGCTGCCTGTGGATGGGATCTCAGTATTTCTGGCTGTAGTGTATTAATGTGACAGAGTAGGAGTGACAAAAGATACAATGACCATCAGATGTTGGAAATAGTATAGGCAAGGAAAAAAATGAATGGATAATGTAAGGCTAAAATAGCAGTTATCCACAGAGCAGGCAGGAGTGGGTGTTGTGGGGTAAGGACGGTTACCTCAGTTAGATGGGCAGATGATCTGCAATGCAAAGTTACACCAACCACGTGAGCTCCATCCCTGTGCCAATTGGGGTTACCATGAAGGACTCTGCCTCTCTACCTCTTCCCTCACTTGAGGCATGGTGACCCTCAGGTTGAACCACCACCAGGTGATCCTCTCTCCACTGGGAGAGCAGCCCCTACAGTCCAGTAGGACTATGGTGACTTTATAATTACTACAGATCTCCAGACAGTAGTGATAGGAGATATATAAATATAGAGAACAAGGAAGGAAAATAGTTGTAATGAGAGATTTTAATTTTCACACAGCCTAGGAGAAGCAGAACAATGCACATATTAAATACAATGAATTTCAAGGGAATGGGTCATGCCAGACTTAGTGATAAGGAATAGACCAAAATTAGTTTACATTGAGTCATAGAGTCATACAGCACAGAAACAGACCCTTCAGTCCAACTCATCTATGTCGACCAAAACATTCTGAACTAAACTAATCCTATTCATCTCTTAACCCTTCCTATTCATGTACCTGTCCAAATGTCTTTTAAATGTTATAGGTGTACCAGCCTCTATCATTTCCTCTGGTAGTTCATTCCATACACGCACCAACTTTTGAACAAAAAGTTGCCCGTTTTGTCCCTTCTGAATCTTCTCCATCTCACCTTACACTTATACCCTCTAATTTTGGATTCCCCAACGCTGGGGAAAAGACCTTATCTATTCACCCTATCCATGCCACTCATGATTGTATAAACCTCTGTAAGGTCACTCTCCTATGCTCCAGGGAGGCCATACCTTGCAGATGGTAATTATCATTTGACTGAATATTAGGTTTAAGAGAGAAGGGAGAATCATAAATCATGGTTTCAAATTTAGGTTAGGCAAACTTTGCTGCTGCTTCTTGTAGCGGCTCTGAGGATATTAGGGATATTTTGGTCTATTGCACTCATCCTTTTTTCACCATAATTGCACATCCACTGCAGCTCATCTGCAAATGGTCTTTCACATCTATCAATCAGATACGTTGAGGTTGACCCCTATTTCTGCTCCTCTCCAGTTGAACCGCAATTAGGGTGTAGGCTTTGCCTTCAATAAGTTAATTGTATCTGATTTGGCAGATTTGATGACTTATGTTAACACTCATAATACAAGTACAAGGTAACGTGGTATTGAAAGACTCAACAGGCACTTATTATAGACTCTGCTATACACAAATATCTTAGTCAGTCACAATTTAGTCTTGTACTAATGTTAAGCGAGTCAGTTGCAAAGACTAGCATGTTATGCTTCAAGTTAAGATGGAGTCTGAGACTTTGTACCCTAGTCACTGCAATAATTCAGTGATGATGTCATGAACATGTCCCTTAAAGGTAAGCCACATACTGACTGTGAGACATGACACAACAGCATTTTGCCCTCAAGAAGAAATCTCTGCAGCATTTGGTTGTTTGCATTTCCCCCATGGGAAACCTGGGCAATAAATAAGGATTGCGAGAAGAAAATAGTGACGTTTGAAATGTGGATGATAAGGTGTATGCTAGAGGTGTCATATACAGACCATCAGGCAAATAGGAAGTCATAGAGTCACCGAGATGTACAGCACGGAACCAGACCTTTCAGTCCAACTCGTCCATGCCAAACAGATATCCAAACCCAATCTAGTCCGATATGCCAGCACTTGGCCCATATCCCTCTAAACCCTTCCTATTCATATACCCATCCAAATGCCTTTTAAATGTTGCAATTGTACCAGCCTCCACCTGGTGCAGGCTCGAAGGGCAGAATGGCCTACTCCTGCACCTACTGTCTATTGTCTATTGTAAATCTTTTCTGAACATTTTCAAGTTTCACAACATCTTTCTGACAGGAAGGAGAGCAGAATTGCACGCAATATTCCAAAAATGGCCTTACCAACATCCTGTACAGCTGCAAAATGACCTCCCAACTCCTGTACTCAATACTCTGACTAATAATGGAAAGCATATCAAATGCTGCCTTCACTATCCTATCTGTCTGCGACTCCACTTTCAAGTAGCTATGAACCTACACTCCAAGGTCTCTTTGTTCAACAACACTCCCGAGGACCTTACCATTTAGTGTATAAGTCCTGCTAAGAATTGCTTTTCCAAAATGCAACACCTCGCATTTATCTGAATTAAACTCCATCTGCCACTCCTCATCCCATTGGCCCATCTGATCAAGATCCCATTGTAGTCTGAGGTAACCTTCTTTACTGTCCACTACACCTCCAATTTTGGTGTCATCTGCAAACTTACTAACTATAATTCTTGAAATTGAAAACAAATTCCAAAAAAAATGACACCCAGAACAGAAAAGGTCAGTACTTTTGGGCATTTGTTCAGAGCTACAGAGAATTTGAAAGATGTGAAATTAATTGGGATGCTGGGATGTAAACCAACTATAGGGGGTACTCAAAGAGATGTTTGGGACTATATGAAACTAGTACATCAATGCAAAAGGCAAAAACAAAATCTGCATGAACTAACAAAAACTTTTTATTTAATAAATGTCTTTATAAGTACAAAGGACGTGCCTTATTCTAACTCTATGTCTGAGAATGAGTCTTCAATGGGTTAAAATCTGCTCAGAGAGTTATAATGGAGAACATAGGCTCATTAAAATAAGATGAAGGTGAGTCTGAAATGGATAATAGGGAAATAACTGACTTGTTAAATGAATACATTAGATCTATTTCTGCAGCAGAGGAACAAGCCAAGAAGGCAGTGATGCAAAGCAACACTAATATATGTCAGGTGGAGAAACGTGGTATAAGTTAATATCAATTAAAACTAATGATAATGAAGAATATAATTGTAATTGAGGTAGTCAAATTTCCCGGCTCTGATGGTTTCCATCACAGGATAGATATCTTTTCTCAACCTGTCAAGAAACACCTTTGGAAAACTTGGCTGGTCTAATTAGTCAGTTTGCAGATGATACAAAGATTGGTGGAATTGTGGATAGAGAGGATTGTCAGAGGTTACAGCAAGACATAGATCAGTTGGAGGCATGGCGATGGATTTAAATCAGGACAAATGTGTGGTGATGTATTTTGGAAGGTCAAGTACAGGTGGAAATTATGCAGTAAATGGCAGAATCCTTCGGAGTATTGAAATGGGTGTGTAGGTCCACAGATCATTGAAGGTGGCAGTGCAGGTAGATAAGGGAATAAAAAAGGCCGATGACATGCTTGCTTTCATTGGAAGGGGCATTGAGTATAAGGATTGACAAGTTATGCTGCAGCTTTGTAGAACTTTAGTTCAGCCACACTTGGAATATTACACATACTTCTGGTCACCAGACTACCAGAAAGATGTGGATGCTTTGTAGAGGGTATAGGAAAGGTTTACCAGGATGTTGTCTGGTATGGGGATTTTAGCTATGAAGAATGGTTGGATAGATTGGGTTGGTTTTCACTGAAATGCCAGAATTTATAAGATTGTGAAAGGCATGGATAGACTGGCAAATATGAGGCTTTTTTTTCCCCAGGATGGTGGGGCCAATTAATCAGGGACACAGGTTCAAGGTGTGAGAGGGGGAAGTTTAAAAGAGATGCACGAGACAAGGTTTTCACACGAAGGGGTGGTGAGTGCCTGGAACGTGCTGCCGGAGGAGGTGGTGGAAGCAGACACAATAGCAGCATTCAGGAAACACCTGGATGATTATATGAATAGGAAGGGAATAGAGGGATATGGATCCTGTAAGGGAAGACAGTGTTAGTGTGGAAGGGCAAAATGTTTCAGCACAAGCGTGAAGGGCCAAAGGGTCTCTTCCGATGTTGTATTGTTCTGCGTTCTTTGTTCCAGTCCTCAGTGGTAGAGTCTCTACCTCTGAGCCTGGGTTCAAGTCCTTAACTTCTCCAAAGATGTGTAAAAACATCTCTAAACGGTTCATTGAGAAACAACAGATACACCTCTGGAGCTGGTGGAGTCCTATTGGCCCAGAGGTAGGGACAATGCCACTGCACAGCAAGAGTCCACAATCTGTCACTGGATATTGAAAGAAAAGTTCTCAGTACTGGATTTGTGATGGGGTGAGTGGAGCCAGGGGAAGACTTGATACGTCTTTTTTGTACTGTCTGACTCAAAGAAAGGTAGGAAGGCTAAACAGAAGGTATGGGAAAGGTTTACAGGAATGGGTTCAGGGATGAGGAGTGCAGTTAATGGATAGAATGGACGAACTGAGCCTGCTCCCCACAGGGAAGATTTGACAGGGGGAACAAATCCATGAAGAGTCTTGGTGGGAGAAACTATTCCCGTAGCTAAAAGGGACGAGAGATGAAGATTTATGATGTTTGGGAGGTGAAGAGGCAGCAATGTGAGAAATAATGTATTTTTAATGCAACAAGTAATTAGGATCTGAAGTATAGAGTCAGAGAGTCCTACATCATAGAGACAGGCCCTTTGGCCCAAACTGGTCCATGCTGACCAAAATGTCCACCTACACTAACCCCATTCTTGGCCCATATCCTTCTAAACCTTTCCTATCCATGTACAGAGGAACCTTGATTATCCAAACGAGATGAGCAGGCACTATTTCGTTCGGTTAATTGATTATTCAGTTAATTGATTGAATGCTTTTCCTCTGGGGCTTGGAGTTTTCTGTTAAGTCCGCTCCCCATTCAGGAGACTAGGCAGCAGCACACCACCCCGCCAAGATTACTGCTGCTGCTGCCTTTGGGATGAGTCTCCAAATAACGCGCACACACACCTTTTTACTGCAACTTTTTGACAGGTTCCATCTCTGCCCTGTAGAGGACAATGTTGGAGAGATTATCTGGGGAAGGGGAGGGGGTTTTAGGGTACACTCCTGTGTAGAACGTCAGCGAAAGTGTGTGGAGAGAGAGATAGGGTGGGAGGTCAGTCATTTGGAGACAGTGCCTGGGCTTCCATCAATGTCCAGGACTGCTCTTGACAGCATTTCAGTAGGCCAAGTTCATTTTTAATCATTGTAACAAAAGATGCGATCAGTGTTGGCAACACGTCTTTGATGTAATGTTTCTATCAGGACCTCGAGATCATCTTGGGATAATCCGATATTCAGATAATTGGTATTCGGATAATCGAGGTTCCTCTGTATTTGTCCAAATAGCTTTTAAATGTTGTTAATGTGACCTTAACGAACCTCAACCACTTCCTTTGGCAGCTTATTCCATATGCGTATCACCCTTTGTGTAAAAAAGTTGCCCCTCAATTTCCTTTTATTCTTTCCCCTCTAACCTTAAACTGATGCCCTACTGTCCTTGATTCTCCAACCCTGGGAAAAAGACTGAGTGCATTCACCCTATCCATGCCTCTCATGATCTTATACACCTCTATAAGATCCCCTCTCAGTCTCCTTCGCTCTAAAGAATAAGTCCTAGCTTCTCCAACCGCTCCTTGTAACTCAGACCATTGAGTCCAGGCAACATCCTTGTAAATTTCTTCTTCACTCTTAAGAAATTTAATACCATCCTTCCTATAGCAAGGTGACCAAAACTGAACACAATACTCCAGGTGCGGCCTCACCAACATCCTGTAACAACTGCAACATAACTTCCCAACTTCTATACTCCATGCCCTGACTGATGAAGGCCAGTGTGCCAAAAGCCTTCTTCATTGCCCTGTCTACCCAGAACTCCACTTTCAGAGAACCGTGCACTTGAACTCCAAGGCCCCTCTGTTCCACCACACTCCTTAAGGCCATACCATTCACCATGAAACTCCTATCTTGAATTGACTTTCCAAAATGCAAGACATCACATTTATCTATATCAAACTCCATTTGCCATTTCCCAGCCCACTTCCCCAGCTGATCAAGGTCCTGCTGCAATTTCTGATAACCTTCCTCACTCTCCATGATACCGCCTATTTTACTGTCATCTGCAAACTTACTAATCATGCCTTGTACATTCTCATCCAAATAATTGGTAAAGATAACAAAAAGCAATGGGCCCAGCACTGACCCCTGAGGCACTCCATAAGTCACAGGCCTCCAGTCCAACATGCATTCTTTCACTATTACTCTTTGCCTCCTACCACCAAACCAATTGTGCATCCAATTTGCCAGCTCAAGCTGGATTCCATGCGATCTAACCTTCCAGAGCAGCCTATCATGTGGAACCTTATCAAAGGCCTTACTGAAATCCATATAGACTACATCTACCACCTTCGAGTATGAGGAAGGTAGATTCAATTGTATTTCTCTTCCTGTCTTTATTCCTCAAGAGGATGTAAACTCATGGTACTACTTTACATAGAACACTGAACAGTACAGCTCAGAAACAGGCCTCTCTGCCCACCATGTCTGTGCAGAGTAAGATGCCATTCTAAATGAATCCCATTTTTAAAGACGGTATCTGGACATTTTGGATAAACCAGAGAATTACAGACCAGTGAGTCTCACATCAGTGATAGGAAAAGTATTGGGTGAAAATTCTGAAGCAGAGAATTAATCTCCACAAGTAGAGGGAAGGCTTGATCAGGGATAGTCGACTTAAATTTGACTGAGGGAGATCATTCCAAATGAAGGTTTTCGAGGAGGTGACCAGATTTGTTGATGAGGGTGGTGCATTTGATGTAGTTTATATGGATTTCAGCAAAAATCTTTGGTAAGAACCCAAATGAGGGACTAATAAAAAAGATAAAAGCACATGGAATCCAGGGTAACTCAGCAAGTTGGACCCAAAATTAACTTAGTGATAAGAGACAGAGGGTGGTTGTAGAACGCTGTTTGAGAGACTGCAACCCAATGTCCAGTGGTGTGCCACAGAGTTCAGTGCTGGGAATCTTATTGCTTGTGATATATGTGTGTATAAACATATATGGATGTATATGTTTATATGGGACAATAAAAAAGTTTGTGATAACACAAAGATTGGCTGGGTGTAAATTTGTTCAAAAAGGGGAGGAGGGACAACCCTGATAATTATAGACTCGTGAGTTTTACTTTGATTGTGGGTAAAGTGTTGGAAAGGATTATAAGAGATAGGATTTATAATCATCTGGAAATGAATAATTTGATTAGGGATAGTCAACATGGTTTTGTGAAGGGTAGGTCATGCCTCACTAACTTTATTGCGATCTTTGTGAAGGTGACCAAGCAGGTGGATGAGGGTAAAGTGGTTGATGTGGTTTATATGGATTTCAGTAAGGTGTTTGATAAGGTTCCCCAGGATAGGCTATTGCACAAAATACAGCAGAAGGGGACATAGCTTTAAATTGAGGGATGATAGATATAGGACAGATGTCAGAGGTAGTTTCTTTACTCAGAGAGTAGTAGGGCTGTGGAACACATTGCCTGCAACAGTAGTAGACTCATCAATTTTAAGGGCATTTGAACAGTCATTGGATAGACATATGGATGAAAATGGAATAGTGTAGGTTAGATGGGCTTCAGATTACTTTCACAGGCCAGCACAACATTGAGGTCTGACCCCCCTGTACTGCGCTGTAACGTTCTATGTTCTCTGTCTTAATAGAGCGGAAGATTACTGGAGGTTACTGGAGGATATGGATGGTTGGTCAGATGATATGATCAGTGGCAGATGGATTTTAACCCTGAGAAGTCTGAGATGAGGGACTTTAGAAGAAGGAACAAGTCAAAGGATTACTCATAGAATGGCAGGCCACAAGGAAGCTCAGAGGAACAGAGGGATCTTGAGATGCTTGTTCACAGATCCCTGAAGGTAGTTGGCCAGGTTAATAAGGTAGATGAGAAGGTATATGGGACACTTGCCTTTATCAGTTGAGGTTTAGATCAGAGGGAGGTTATGTTGGAGCTGTAAGAAATGTTGGTCACAGCTGTAGTAATATGTGCAGTCATGGTCACCACACTATAGGAAGGATGTGATTGCAGTGGAAGGGCTGTAGAGAAGATACACCAGGATATTGCCTGGGATGAAGCGATGAAGAGAGGCTGTTAATTTCGGGTTGTTTTCCTTTGAGCAGGTTATGACAGGAATGGAAAGGGTGGATAGGAAATAGCTGCTCCCCTTAGTTGAAGGGTCAATAACGAAGGGAAAATAAATTTAAGACAAAGGGCAGGAGATTCAGAGGGATTTTGAGGAAACTCCATGAAAAGGAATCAACTTGCATTGTGGCTACTCATCAAACATCATTTGTTCTGCTTTTAAAATATGCATCCTATGTTGAAAAGGGAGTGTTAAAGCGCAGAAGATGTACAGGAGGCTATATTTGAAACAATCTAGGAAGAAATGACTGTGCAATGGACACATTTGATAAATCACATGCAAATACTTTAACCATTGACAGGAAGAACATTGGCAAGGAGATAATCACATTGAGCTGCCAAGCTCATCGAGACAAACATACTCATAAATCTTCCATAAATGTCCCTCAAGTATGCTCTTCTCTACACACGGAATTCATTGCATATTGTTCAGGATACAGGACATGACACTGTCACAAGACCTTACTCTGACAGACTACAGAGCCCACAGCAAGACATGGGTGATCTCACAGAGAATCAGTGTGGGTAAAATGCAAATGATGCATTGTCAACCTGGTAACCAAGGAACGATCAATGTCAATTCAGGAATCAGGATATGAAAGTAAGATTTGCCTCATTAATGGAATGTAAACTTGCCTCCTTTTTTTGTTTGAGAGGTTTGTATGGCCATGAGCAATCTGTTCAAACAATCGTAAAGCTGAAAAATGTCACAGAACCTCCAGCACCAGATGGCGATGCTGAGGGAGGGCACTGTGCAGGGGATATAAAATGTGGAGCTAGAAAAGCGCAGCATGTCAGACAACTTTGGAGGAGCAGGAAAGTCAATGTTTCGGGTCAGGAATCTTCATCAGGACTGGGGAGGGGGAAAGGGGTTCAGGAATAAATAGAGGGAGGGGTTTGGGGAAAATGTAAGTGGGATGGTGATAGGTGGATGCAGGAAGGGGGTTTCTGTGATTGGACAGTGGGAAGGGTGGAGATGAGGAGGAAGGTGGACAAGTTAGGTCTGGTCAAGATGGCGGGGAGAAAGGCTGGACAGGGGATGAGGTTGGGCCTGGGGAGATTTTGGAGCTGGTGCACTCTATGTTGAGGCCATTGGGCTGTAAGCTCCCAAGGTGCTGTTCCTCTGGTTTGCATGTGGCCTCATTTTGACAGTGAGGACGGCCAGGGTGGACATGTCGCCAAGTGAGTGGGAGGGGGAGGAGAAATGGCTGGCAACCGAAAGGTGTCGTTGATTGGAGTGTACAGAGCACAGATGCTCCACCACCAGGTTGCCCCCAGTCTGTACTTGAGCTCTCTGATGTAGAGGAGACCACATTGGGAGCAATGAATGCAGTAGACCAGCTTAGAAGAACATTCCTGATGAAGGACTTATGCCTGAAACATCGACTCTCCTGGTCCTCGGATGTTGCCTGACTTGCCGTCCTTTTCCAGCGCCACATTTTTCAAATCTTATTCTCCAGCATCTGCAGTCCTCGCTTTCTCCAGGTTAGAAGAACAGCAGGGCAGTTTGTGCAGTTGCACTGTGATGTTCAGAAGCAGGTGGTGATGCTGAGGGACAGTAGATGGAGCTGGCGAATGGACCGTCTCTGGGTAAAAGGGTGTCTTTGAGGGAAGGTGGGCCCTGGGAAAGAAGATTGTCAAAAGATCCGTCAACCTAATGTAAATCACAGGCTTTATTCCATATAAATACTTCCTTGTTTAATCTTTATTTCCCTCATGTTTGTGACCTGATTCCCGTGAGATAAAGAATCACTGCATCATGATCTTTGGGCTGTCCATGAGTTCAAATCTCATGTTACAAAAGGAAGGAGCTGAGTCAAGCATTTGCCTTGCAGTGAGTGGCCTGAGAGTGGACACTAGGAGCTAGACATAAGGAGGTAATGGCCTAGGAGTTGGCCACTGTTGGAATATTGCGCGCAATTCTCATCTCCTTCCTATCGGAAAGATGTTGTGAAACTTGAAATGGTTCAGAAAAGATTTACAAGGATGTTGCCAGGGTTGGAGGGTTTGATCTATAAGGAGAGGCTGAATAGGCTGGGGCTGTTTTCCCCTGGGGCATCGGAGGCTGAGGGGTGACCTTATAGAGGTTTACAAAATTATGAGGGGCATGGATAGGATAAATAGGCAAAGTCTTTTCTCTGAGGTCAGGGAGTCCAGAACGAGAGGGCATAGGTTTAGGGTGAGAGGGGAAAGATATAAAAGAGACCTAAGGGGCAACGTTTTCACGCAGAGGGTGGCACGTGTATGGAATGAGCTGCCAGAGGAAGTGGTGGAGGCTGGTACAATTGTAACATTTAAGAGGCATTTGGATGGGTATATGAATAGGAAGGGTTTGGAAGGATATGGGCTGGGTGCTGGCAGGTGGGACTAGATTGGGTTGGGATATCTGGTCAGCATTTACCATGAGGGACTGTTTTCATGAGATACATCTCTATGACTCTATGACTCTATAAATCGGCTTCCAAGTGGACTTGAGAATGGAACCCGATTGTAACTTGAGGACCGTCTGTATGTTTTGAAGAAGGTTCTGAAAACTGCTGAGGTTTACTGGCAATTTCTGATTTTGTTTCTGACTTCCAGCATCTGCAGTTTTTTTTTTAAATTGATGAATTTTTGACATGATGTGCATGGTTATGGGATATGGATGAAGGTATTTAAATGTTGGATCAGACATCATTGTAGTAAATGGGACAGACTTAATGGGCTGAACTGCCTGCCCCTGTTCCCATTAGGAACCAGATCCGATTCATGAATTATGACGCAATAAAAAGGGATGTACACGATGAGGGAGGTCACTCAACATCCCTCTTGCTTAAGGGCCATTTGTCAAGCCACCTCTATAAAACCAAGTGTCTGACATTTGAATGCATTCCGTAATACAAGAAGGACTTGAGGGGTAAGTTCTTCACACAGAGAGTGGTACGTGTTTGGAATGGGTTTCCAGAGAAAATGGTTGAGGCAGATACAATAGCAACACTTAAAAAACATTTGGATAGGTACATGGATAGGAAAGGTTGAGAACGATATGGACCAAATGCGGGCAAATTGGCACTAGCTGAGTGGGCAGTGAGGACTGCAAATGCTGGAGATCAGAGTCGAGAGTGTGTCACTGGAAAAGCACAGCAGGTCAGGCAGCATCTGAGGAGCAGGAAAATCGATGTTTTGGGCAAAAGCTCTTCATCATTCCTGGGTGGCACGGTGGCTCAGTAGTCAGCACTGCAGCCTCACAGCACCAGGGACCTGGGTACGATTGCACACAGACTGTCTGTGTGGAGTTTGCATGTTCTCCTCATGTTTGCGTGGTTTGCTCTGGTTTCCTCCCACAGTCCAAAGATGTGCAGGTCAGGTGAAGTGGCCATGCTAAATTGCCCATAGTGTTAGGTGCATTAGTTAGAAGGAAATGGCCTGGGTGGGTTACTCTTCAGAGGGTTGGTGTGGACTTGTTGGGCGAAAGGGAATCTAATTTTATCCCTTTGACCGTTCCATACAAGCTAGCTGCCTGAACAATAAACACCAGCACTCTCCTTCCTGGCTACGCCTAGATTTTGACCGGTCACAGCATGAAGTTAGACTGCACTCTCCAGCAAAATTGCACAGGGAGTTGACGTACCTTTCTTGTTGTGGGTCACCTGATCCATGCAGACAATGCAAAGGCATATTTTAGTGTGCAGCACGCTTTGTCAGTAAATGGATGCTTAACTTCACACGCCTCATTATCTGTGTCCTATAGGATTTGGTGAATTATATAGTGGAGTCATTAGCCACAATTTAATTCCTGGTGCTTATCTTCCAGAATCCACCCAGTCCTCTCTGAACACACAGGATCAAGACACAGTGAAAGAGTCATGCCTTGAGCTCTCAGTTTGTGCATCAATAATTACATGGATTACAAGCCAACTATGCATACAGGAATTAAATTACATTCACTACCATCCACTTGGTGCTGTTAGACTGATTTGGAAATGCCAGCGTTGGACTGGGGTCTACAAAGTTTAAAAATCACACAACACCAGGCTATAGTCCAACTATGCACAAGTGAGGACTGCAGAGGCTGGAAATCAGAGTCTAGCTTAGAGTAGTGCTGGAAAAGCACAGCAGGTCAGGCAGCATCCGAGGAGCAGGAAAATCGATGTTTCGAGCAAAAGCCCTTCATCTCTATAGTCCAACTATATCCACTTCCAAATAAACCTGTTGGACTATAACCTTGTGTTGTGTGGATTTTTCACTCTGTTAGACTGAGGTAGTTTATTGGTGCCATGTACAAGGGAAACTGGCTTGCTGCATCATTCTGCCATTTCCATTTTTAGTCTCCAAGTTGCACTCACAAACTACAGGGCAGGGGGTAGGTCTGGATCTTCACCAGGATGCAGTGAGTGGAGGATAGATGTATAATGGGTGGCACAGTGATTAGCACTGCTGCCTCACAGCACCAGAGACCCGGGTTCAATTCCCACCTCATGCGACTCTCTGTGTGGAGTTTGCACATTCTTCCCGTGTCTGCGTGGGTTTCCTCCGGGTGCTCCGGTTTCCTCCCACAATCTAAAAATGTGCAGGTTAGGTGAATTGGCCATGCTAAATTGCCAATAGTGTTAGGTGAAGGGGTAACTGTAGCGGAATGGGTCTGGGTGGGTTGCGCTTCAGTCGGTTGGTGTGGACTTGTTGGGCCGAAGGGCCTGTTTCCACACTGTAAGTAATCTAATCTAAGAACTCTAACAGAATGATGTGGAGGTGCCGGTGTTGGACTGGGATGGAGGCAAGGTCAGAATTCACACGACGTCGGGTTATAGTCCAACAGGTTTATGTGAAATCACCAGCTTTCGGACATGCAGAATGTCCTTAGCTTCCTGAGGGGATAGAGATGTTGGTGTCCTTTCTTGACTGTCGCATCAATGTGGATGGGCCAGAGCAGATCGTTGGTGAACATCACTCCCAGGAATTTAACGCTTTCAACCTTCCTGACGTCTTACTTTTTCCCTATCCATTATATATTTGTGTCTCTTTATATGTGTCGGGAGTGTGGTGCTGGAAAGGCACAGCAGGTCAGGCAGCATCTGAGGAGCAGGAGAATCAACGTTTCAGGCATAAGCCCTTCATCAGGAATCTCCACACTTTCCACTCTGATCTCCAGCATCTGCAGTCCTCACTTTCTCCTAGACTCATTATATATGCCTGATTGTTCTAATAGGGGAACAATTTTAAAAGGGGTAGAGCTTATATAAATTATTAACAATTATAACAAAAAAAACCAGAAATTGCTGGAAAAGCTCAGCTGGTCTGGCAGCATCTGTGGAGAGAAATCAGAGTTAACATTTCAGGCCTAGTGACACTTCCTCAGAAATCAGTTAGAAACGATCAACTCTATGTTTGTGTCCCACCATCAGTTCAAGCAAGCTGTTTGCAATGGATAATTGTTTTCTTGTTCACAACAGAAATCTGAAGAGTGGTTTATTTTAACTCAGAGGTTTATCAGTCAGAACAATTGGGTACTCTGGACTTGATTAAATATTTGCATGTTTGTGACTCTGGGAAGAGCAGAGCTCAATTTCAGAAACTCTACCCCAGAGTGATGAGAGTGCAGAGGTACAGTCGAGGGTTCAAAGGAAACACAGAAACCTCCGATCAACACACCTAGCTAACTCTTTGAGCTCTACTTGCCCCAACATGTGGCAGATTCATGTTGACACTCATTCAACTTCTAAATTAGAGTGGTGCTGGAAAAGCACAGCAGTTCAGGCAGCATCCGAGGAACAGGAAAATCGACGTTTCGGGCAAAAGCCCTTCATCAGGAATACAGGCAGAGAGCCTGAAGCGTGGAGAGATAAGTGAAAGGAGGGTGGGGGTGGGGAGAAAGTAGCATAGAGTACAATAGGTGAGTGGGGGAGGGGATGAAGGTGATAGGTCAGGGGCGTTGGAGTGGATAGGTGGAAAAGAAGATAGGCAGGTAGGACAAGTCATGGGGACAGTGCTGAGGTGGAAGTTTGGAATTAGGGTGAGGTGGAGGAAGGGGAAATGAGGAAACTGTTGAAGTCCACATTGATGCCCTGGGGTTGAAGTGTTCCGAGGTGGAAGATGAGGCGTTCTTCCTTCAGGCGTCTGGTGGTGAGGGAGCGGCGGTGGAGGAGGCCCAGGACCTCAAGTTGCCTACCATCTCTGAACTGAACAAACTTGAGTAGAGCCAAGCCATCCTTGATCCAGGGAGCAAGTTACTGCAGAAGCTGGAATCTGTACTGAAAACAACACATGTTGGAGATCACCACTCAGGCAGGATCCATGGAGAGAGAGCAAGCTAACATTTCACTGAATCTTAGAAACACAACAGTGTGGAAACAAGCCATTTGGCCCAACACCGACCTTCCAAAGAGCATCCTACCCACACTCGTTGCCATACCCTGTTACCCTCCATTTCCCCTGACTAATCCACACATCCCTGAACACGATAGGCAAGCATAGCCAATTCACCTAACATACGCATGTTTGGACTGTGGGAAGAAGCCAGAACATATAGAAGAAACACAGAGAATGTGCAAACTCCACACAGGCAGTCACCTGAAGGTGGAATCGAACCTGGATCCCTGGCGCTAAGAGGCAGCAGTGCTAATCACTGAGCCACCATGTCACTTGTTTCGAGTCAGAATAACTCTTCAGCAGAGCTGAAGTTAAGCGTGAAAGGGGAAGCATTTAATCATGTGTGTGTGTGTGCGTGTGTGCGCTCGTGCGTGCGTGCGTGTGTGTGCGTGCATGTGTGTATGTGTGTGTGTGTGCGTGCGTGTGTGTGTGAGAGAGAAAAAGAGATGGTGTAGGATGGAGGGGTTGTCTAACTTTTCCACCATTCTCACATTCTGATCCCTTGATCTGTACTATCAAAAACCTTTATCTGCCCCCTCTCCCCCCCCCCCCCCCCCCAATATTGTATGAATGCTGACCCCTCCACACTTCACATCAGCTCTGATGAAGGGTCAGCTAGACTCGAAACGTTACCTTGCTCTCTCTCTCTCTCTCTCTGTGGTTGCTGCCTCATTTCTACCGTGTGTCTTTTTTAGTCCTTAACCCAAAGGTACTGCTGAAGACAAGAACAAAGAGGTGACACAAGTCCATTTCCCTGATACAGGATACTGATGAACTACTTAGATCCAATATCATATGTACCTATCACAGAACAGATGGCTTTCCTCACCTCAGTAGGAAACAATTCAATTCATGAATATGCAGTTGTTTTATAATCCTTCGCGTGCCATGACTTATTTATATGCAGATTACCTGTGCCCCAGGCATGACACTTCCCTTGTCTCAATCCTCTTTGTCCAGAATGTTTCAGAGATGCATGGTGGTTGGAAGATAAACTCAAGGCATTAACTTGCTGCTAATGACTCCACTACTGCAGATAATTCACCAGGTTCTAATGAATACATATAATTAGTAATGTGAAACTACAAATTCAAAGGCACTGCGAATTGGAGACTCACTCCTTAAACCACTCCATCTCCTTTTCATTCTTTAAAATTTCTTAAAATGAACCTCTTTGATTCAGCTTTCCTTCACATGTGAATGCTTCCAACCTCATTGTCTGTGCACCCCAGACCGCCCGATTCTATCTCCTACTGAAGATTCACTAACCTGACTTCCCTGGTCAACCCATTGTCTCAGCCTGCTCCTGTCCCACTGAACTCACCTCTGTATACCTTGACAATGTTTCCCTTAGTCCAGAAACTCCCTACCTATGTTTGGGACATCACCAACACCCTTCACCTCTTCCAAGATTTTTGTTTCCCTGGCTCCCACCGCCTCATCTTCACCATGTATATCCAGTCCCTTTTCACATCCATCGTCCATGAAGTCGGCCTCCAAGCCCTCCATTTCTCCCTCTCATGCTGTCCCAACCAGTACCCTTCCACCGACACCCTTATCCCCCTGGCTGAACTGGTCCTCACCCTCAACAATTTCTTTTACCAATCCTCCCACTTCCTCCAAACCAAAGGGATAGCCATGGGCACCCACATGGGCCCCAGCTATGCCTGTCTCTTTGTCAGGTACGTGGGACATTCTATCTTCCATAGTTACACCCGCACCATTAACACCTTTCACCCTGACCTCAAATGTACCTGGACCATCTCGGACACCTCACTCCCCTTCCTGGACCTCTCCACCTCCATCTCCATCTCTGGTGACTGACTAACCACAGACATCTACTACAAGCCCACCAATTCCCACAGCTACCTAGACTACACATCCTCCCACCCTATATCCTGTAAAAACACCATCCCTTATTCCCAATTCCTCCGTCTCCATGCATCTGTTCCCAGGATGACCAATTCCACCTCAGAAAGTCCCAGATGGCCTCTTTCTTCCAAGATCAAAATTTCCCTTCCCACGTGGTTGACGATGTCCTCCAGACCATCTCCTCACACCTCCGCCCTTGAACCCCACCTCTCCCAATGCAACAAGGACAGAGCCCCCCCGGTCCTCACCTTCCACTCCACCAACTTCCACATACATCGCATCATCTTCTGTTACTTCCACCACCTACAAATGGACCCACCACCAAATATATTTATATATTTTTCCCTCCCCACCGCTATCAGTGCTCCAGAGAGACCATTCCCTCCACGACTCTGTCATCAGATCCATCGCCCCTCCCCCACCCACCCCCACCCCTACCCCCCACACCAACCCACACCCCACTCTCAGCACCTTCCCCTGCCACCGCAGGAAGTGCAAAACCTGCACCCACACCACTCCCCTCATCTCCATCCAAGGGATCCTTCCACATCCATCAGAAATCTACCTGTACATCTACCAATGTCATCTACTGCATCTGTTGCACCTGATGTGGTCTCCTCTACATTGGGAGGCAGGATGCCAACTTGCGGATCATTTCAGATAACATTTCTGGGACACCCGCACTCCATTACCCCATGGCTGAACACTTCAACTCCTCCTCCCACTCCATCAAGGACATGTAGGTCCTGGGCCTCCTCCATCGCCAAACCGTTATCACCCAACGCCTGGAGGAGGATCGCCTCATTTTCAGCCTTGGGACCCTGCAACCACACGTGATAAATGTGGATTTCGCCAGTTTCCTCATTTCCTCTCCCCCCCACATTATCCCTGTCCCAAGCCTCTAACTGAGCACCACCCTCCTGACTGTCTATCACCTTTCCCATCTATCTGCTCCACCCGCCTCTCCGACTTATCACCTTCTCCCTCACCTTCATCTATCGATTGCATTCTCAACCACCTTGCCCCCAACCTCACCCCCTTCTCATTTATCTCGCAGCCCCTCAGCCCACAAACCTCATTCCTGATGATGGGCTTATGCCCGGAAAGTCAATTCTCCTGCTCCTTAGATGCTGCCTGATTTGCTGTGCTTTTCCAGCACCATACACTCGACTTTCATTCACCTGTCCCAACATCCTCCTTCAGGATTCAGTTGCAATATCGATCCAATAACATTCCTTCAGAGCATTTTGGGTTTCTTTTCTTGACTTGCTTTAAGATTCTATTTTACTGCTGCGCTGAGGTGAGTTCTAGACCAGGTTTTCCAATCTGAACTCATTGCTGGGATGTTGGGAGTGGGGGGTCCTTGCTCATTGAAACATAGGAAATCAGAGCAGGAATCAGAGCCATTCAGCCCCCAAGTCTGCTCCACCACTCAACAGGATCATGTCTGATCATCCAACTTAGTCCCCTGTTCTTGCTTTCTATCATATCCTTTTTGAAACTTTATTGCTGGAACAGCACAGCAGGTCAGGCAGCATCCAGGGAACAGGAGATTCGACGTTTCGGGCACAGGCCCTTCTTCAGGAATGAGCAGAGAGTGTTCAGCAGGAGAAGATAAAAGGTAGGGAGGAGGGACTTGGAGGAGGGGCGTTGGAAATGTGATAGGTGGAAAGAGGTCAAGGTGAGGGTGATAGGTCGGAGTAGGGTGGAGGCGGAGAGGTTCCCTTTAGTCCTAAGAATTGTAAACATCTGCTTGAAAACTAATGTTTTGGCCTCAACTGCTTTCTGAGGTAGAGAATTTCCCAGGCTTTGAGTTCAGGAGGGCAGTAATAGCCCTGGCGTACTCTGGGACTACTGCCCAGTGATCTGAAGTCATGTTGGTGGTATCAGCACTTGGTACTACATTTGCCTATTTCATCCAGAAAAAGAAATGCTCAATATACAGCCTGTAGATAGTCATATCTTCAAAACTCAAGATAGGAATACACAAGATAGGGACACCGTATCTAAATACATGTAGAGCTAGGCGGAATCTCCAACCGCAGGAACTGCACACTGAAGGAAGGGCGATATATTGCCAAGTCAGGATGGTGAATGGCTTGGAAGGGAACTTGCCCTCCAATACTGATGCCCAACAGCAGCAGCAGTGTGTACTATCTACAGGGTGTAATGCAGAAATTCACCAAAGATGCTTAACCAGCGCCTTCTAAACCCATGATCCCTTCCATCTCGAAGGAGGAGGGCAGCAGATACATTGGAACACCATCGCCTGTTAGTTCCCCTCCGAGTCACTCACTGTCCTGACTTGTGTGAAAAGGTTTTATGTTTTTCCCCTCTTACCTTAAACCTATGGCCTCTACTTTTGGACTCCCCCACCCCTGGGGAAAAGACCTTGGCTATTTACTCTATCCATGACCCTCATGATTTTATAAACCTCTATAAGGTCACCCCTCAGCCTCTGACGCTCCAGGGAAAATAGCCCTGGCCTATTCAGCCTCTCCCTGTAGCTCAAACCTCATCAGGGCAAGTGTGAGAATGCCAAGCTTTCAGTAGTAACAATAATTTATACACGAGGGCAAAAGGGTGTTGTTTGCTTGGCTTGTCAGTTCTGATTGGTCAAGGCATTACCATGAAGAAAACATTTGATTGGATCTCCAAGCTCCTGCGCAATTCAGGGTATGAGGCTTGAACATATTCCTTTTGTTTGCAGAGAATAGCTCCCTGCCCATGAACGCATGCCACATCTTGCAAGCTTTGACATCATAGGAGGAGTAGGGATAGCCCTAGTAACTATAGGCCGGTGAGTCTCACTTCTGTTGTGGGCAAAGTCTTAGAGAGAATTGTAAGGGATAGGATTTATGCACATCTAGATAGGAATAATGTGATCAAGGATAGTCAGCATGGTTTTGTGAAGGGCAAGTCGTGCCTCACAAACCTTATTGAATTCTTTGAAAAGGTGACGAAGGAGGTTGATGAGGGGAAAGCGGTAGATGTGGTATATATGGATTTTAGTAAGGCGTTTGATAAGGTTCCCCATGGTAGGCTACTGCAGAAAATACGGAGATATGGCATTGAGGGTGAGTTAGAGGTTTGGATTAGGAATTGGCTGGATGGAAGAAGACAGAGGGTAGTAGTTGATGACAAAGTTTCTTCATGGAGTGCCGTCACTAGCGGTGTTCCGCAAGGATCTGTTTTGGGACCATTGCTGTTTGTCATTTTTATAAATGACCTGGAAGAGGGGTTAGAAGGTTGGGTGAGCAAGTTTGCGGATGATACGAAAGTCGGAGGAGTTGTTGACAGTGAGGAAGCATGTGGCAGGTTACAGCAGGATATAGAGAAGCTGCAGAGCTGGGCAGAAAGGTGGCAGATGGAATTCAATGTAGCTAAGTGCGAGGTGATTCACTTTGGGAAGAATAACAAAAAGATGGGGTACTGGGCTAATGGTCGGATACTTGGTAGTGTGGATGAGCAGAGGGATCTTGGTGTCCATGTACACAGATCTCTGAAAGTTGCCACCCAGGTAAATAGTGCGGTGAGGAAGGCATATGGCGTACTGGCTTTTATTGGTAGAGGAATTGAGTTCCGGAGTCCTGAGGTCATGATGCAGTTGTATAAGACTCTGGTACGGCCGCATCTGGAATATTGTGTGCAGTTTTGGTCGCCATACTATAGGAAGGATGTGGAGGCATTGGAACGGGTGCAGAGGAGGTTTACCAGGATGTTGCCTGGTATGGAAGGAAAATCGTATGAGGAAAGACTGAGGCACTTGGGTCTGTTTTCACTAGAGAAAAGAAGGTTTAGGGGTGACTTGATTGAGGTGTACAAGATGATTAGGGGGTTAGATAGGGTCGACAGTATGAACCTTTTCCCGCGTATGGAGTCGGGTATTACAAGGGGGCATAGCTTTAAATTAAGGGGGGGTAGATATAGGACTGATGTTAGGGGTAGGTTCTTCACTCAGCGAGTCGTTAGTTCATGGAATGCCCTGCCAGTAACAGTGGTGGACTCTCCCTCTTTATGGGCATTTAAGAGGGCATTGGATAGGTATATGGAGGATAGTGGGTTAGTGTAGTTTAGGTGGGCTTGGATCGGCGCAACATCGAGGGCCCAAGGGCCTGTACTGCGCTGTATTCTTCTATGTTCTATGTTCTATCTATAGCTCCAGAACTCAAATAATTCTCAAAAATTAAGTAAAGAACCATGGATGCTGCAAATCTAAAAGGAAGTCAGCAAGATCTAATAGTATCTGTGGGGAGGGGAAGCAGGGTTCATGCTTTCATGATGCCAGACCTGTAGTGTTTTGCCAGCAATTTCTGTCGTTATTTCAAATAATTCTGCTTGCTTCAAGACTCATACAATAGCGTCGTATTGACTAAAAGTTCTGCTGACTTGCCTTACTTGGAATTAAAAGAACACAATGGTACCAGAGGGTGGGAACAGTGCACAGGATTATTTCTTATCTCTCTACTGATCTGCTGGTACCTGTAAAACCCAGGGATGGGATAGTCAAGAAAGGAAAAAGCTGTTGCCTTCCCATTGGAGTTTAACCCATTCCAACAAGACAGGTACTTAGGTTGAAAATGGGGTGTTGGAAAAGCACAGCAGGTCAGGAAGCATCTGAGGAGAAGGAGAATTGACATTTCAGGCATAAGCCCTTCATCAGGAGCTCATGCCAGGCGTATGTTGGGCAGTTAACACTTTTGATATTAAAGGGGGGCTGCAATGGTTGTTCATGAGATTTTAGAAGCTGGATGTTTAACAAAGTTATGTTTAACATGGGCCTGTCACTTTAAGACCGGTGCTGGTCTGCTCCTTGTGTTAAAATGTATACATCCGAAAGTCAGGCAGAGATTAATTGTTCAGGGGAGATCTTGTATGTTGTGGTTTGCTTGTAAATTGTCAGCATGTCTTCTTGTGGAAATGCCAGTTTAGGAAGGTGGAAAAAACCCTCTTCTGGTTGGCACCATGGGCTGGTGGCTCACTGGTTAGCATTGCTGCCTCACAGCACTAGATACCCAGGTTCGATTCTAGTCTTGGGCGACTGGCTGTGTGGCGTTTGTTCATTCTTCCCCGAGTCTGCGTTGATTTCCTCTGGGTGTTCTGGTTTCCTCCCACAGTCCAAAGATGTACAGGTTAGGTGAATTGGCCAGGCTAAATTGCCCATCGTGTTAAGGGATGTGTAGGTTCAGTGCATTAATCAGAGGTTAGGGTAGGGGAATGGGTCTCGGTGGGTTTCTCTTCGGAGGGTTGCTGGTCCAAAGGGCCTGCTTCCACGCGTTGGGATTCTATGAAATGATTTTAAATGTTTTGTCTAAGTTGTGAAACAGATCGTTCTCCTATAACGGGAAGTTGTGTTCCAGTAAAACCTTGTTTAATAGAAATAGTGGGGCCTATGGGAAAAGTGGGGTTGGGGCAGATCAGTAAAAAATATCACTTAGAAATCACCCAAACATAAAGTATAGCACAGCCTGAATGAAGGTATAAATCATATTTATTAATGAAACAAAAGTAAATTTAACACCATATGGAGGTAAACGTTCTCAAAAATACCATTCTCAAATTCTTCAGCGACGCTACAGCCAAATCCCACTGCAGCAACAACAAGCATTATCCCAAAACTACCTGTGGATAGAAGACTACACAAACTCTCTCTCTCTCACACACACATACACTCACACTCACACTCACACTCTCTCTCACACACACACAGCACACAAACCCCTATGTTCACACATACCCATGCACAGATACACATTCACATTTGCTGCGCTTTTCCAGCATCTGCAGACCTCACTTTCTCCTCCTACACATTCACATACTCATACATGCACATACTCAATGATATACTGAAATACACACATTCCATACTACATCTCAGCACACTTATGTAAAATGTGACCAAAGAATAGAGACACAAACTAACCAACTAATAAAATGGAATATGCTGGAAAAAGTCAATAATCTGGTGCTGTGTAATATTTAACTTTGTACACCCCAGCCAACACCAACATCTCCAAATCAAGTCTTCTTTTCTGTTTGATTTCCACATCTGCTATATTATACCTTTGGTTTTGAAAGCCCAATTCCAGTTGGTTTAATAAAACGGAGCGTTACTCTACTTGATAAGTAATGAACCATAAGTCAGAGCTGGGTCGTCTAAAGTCATGAAGCCTAATTGTTGTTAAGTAAACAGAGGGTCATCTGGATCAGAGCTTAATTGATTGTTAGATTGGAATGTTTTCAGGTGAGTGTCGGAAGGTATTTTAAATTTGTTTTGTGAAAAATGTAGTGTCCGGGGTGTGAAATGCAACATTCTGTATGTATTGACATAATATTTTAATATGTTAATTGGTATAGATGGATAACAGTGTTAGTGTTTGAAAACTGCACGCTGCAGCAATGATTTAATAATTGTGGCTGGCAGAAAATGTTGATGTGAGGCAGCCTGGCTAGAAGGCTGCTGTAATTAGTATGTATATGTACATGCCACACAATATGCTGAGCAATTTTAAAAGTCAAAAAGGTACAGGTCTCAGAAATAATCCGCTGCAAATCAATAGAGTGTGGCATAAATTGGCTTAATGTACTTGACCAAACATTGAGGTTTCTGGAAAACTCCAGAGTGGCTGCTCTGCCGTGTCTAATGATTTCCAACATAACATTTCTCAATGAGATCATTCCTCATTAAAGGAATAAGTCATTAATTTATCAGATGATTTGATGCCTCTGTATTTTTCTGTAACACATTGACAGGATTTGATTCTATGCACAGCTCCTCAAGGGAACAGGTTGTTCAATGCCCAGTTGTTAAAGAGGGGAAAGGTGAGTGAAAGGGTTATGGTAATTAAACTATGCCTTAGAAATTATTCGGCGACTTGATGAAACTCAACCTTTTTGCTTTGAGTAGGTCACAGACCTCCTGTACATCTTACACCACTAATGAGCGCCCTTCCTAATAACAGGTACAGAGCAACATCCTAATACCATTTGCCTGTCTCTCCCTTCCTAAGGACATGTCATCAAATATTTAGAGATGTTCAGACCGGCGTTTGAGAAATCTAAATTTAGGATCAAGACACTGTAATCTCAGACTCCCCAAGTCATTGACTTTCTCTTCAGCTACAAGGACTTAATTTGTATGTTGTATTTGTCAGTGAGGTTTACAGCTGACACATAATAAATTCATTTCTGGCTTTCTAGAGAGTGAGCTTTTATTTTAAATGGAGTGTCTTCTTTCTCGTTGATGTTACTAATTAGACATCCATCTTACAGGTTTAGCACAGAGAGAGACTCGAAAGTTACAAGTTGCTCAGTAACAGCGGGTGAGCTGGCATAGTACCCACTGAGGTTATCTCAATGCATTTTACAGACAGTTCAATATCTTTGAAATGTGGCCACTTTTGCAATGAAGGTTCAGCTGCTCCTTTGTGCACGGTAGCCACTACAAGCTTGTGACAATTACCAGATAACCTGCTTTGAATTGATTTGATTTGATTTATTGTTGTCACATGTACCTAAATATAGTGAAAGGTTTTGTTTTGTGAGCATTATAGGCAGATCATAGTAAATAAGAACATACAGATCATAGATTGCTTAGATCTGGATCAGTGGTGCTGGAAGAGCACAGCAATTCAGGCAGCATCCGAGGACAGGCAAAATCGACGTTTCGGGCAAAAGCCCTTCATCAGCAATAAAGGCAGAGAGCCTGAAGCATGGAGAGATAAGCTAGAGGAGGGTGGGGGTGGGAGAGAGTGGCATAGAGTACAATAGGTCAGTGGGGAAGGAGATGAAGGTGATAGGTCAGGGAGGAGAGGGTGGAGTGGATAGGTGGAAAAGGAGCTGGGCAGGTCGGACAAGTCCGGACAGGTCAGGGGATCGAGTTTCTGGAGGTTAGAAGCTAGGATGAGGTGGGGGAAGGGGAAATGAGGAAACTGTTAAAATCCACATTGATGCCCTGGGGTTGAAGTGTTCCGAGGCGGAAGATGAGGCGTTCTTCCTCCAGGCGTCTGGTGGTGAGGGAGCGGCGGTGGAGGAGGCCCAGCACCTCCATATCCTCGGCAGAGTGGGAGGGGGAGTTGAAATGTTGAGCCACTGGGCGATGTGGTTGATTGGTGCGGGTGTCTCGGAGATGTTCCCTAAAGCGCTCTGCTAGGAGGCGTTCAGTCTCCCCAATGTAGAGGAGACCGCATCGGGAGCAACGGATACAATAGATGATATTAGTGGATGTGCAGGTAAAACTTTGATGGATGTGGAAAGCTCCTTTGGGGCCTTGGATGGAGGTGAGGGAGGAGGTGTGGGCGCAGGTTTTACAGTTCCTGCGGTGGCAGGGGAAAGTGCCAGGATGGGAGGGTGGGTCGTAGGGGGGCGTGGACCTGACCAGGTAGTCACGGAGGGAACGGTCTTTGCGGAAGGCGGAGAGGGGTGGGGAGGGAAATATATCCCTGGTGGTGGGGTCTGTTTGGAGGTGGCGGAAATGTCGGCGGATGATTTGGTTTATGCGAAGGTTGGTAGGGTGGAAGGTGAGCACCAGGGGCGTTCTGTCCTTGTTGCGGTTGGAGGGGTTGGGTCTGAGGGCGGAGGTGCGGGATGTGGATGAGATGCGTTGGAGGGCATCTTTAACCACGTGGGAAGGGAAATTGCGGTCTCTAAAGAAGGAGGCCATCTGGTGTGTTCTATGGTGGAACCGCTCCTCCTGGGAGCAGATACGGCGGAGGCGGAGGAATTGGGAATACGGGATGGCATTTTTGCAAGAGGTAGGGTGGGAAGAGGTGTAATCCAGGTAGCTCCCAGGAGGAGCGGTTCCACCATAGAACACACCAGATGGCCTCCTTCTTTAGAGACCGCAATTTCCCTTCCCACGTGGTTAAAGATGCCCTCCAACGCATCTCATCCACATCCCGCACCTCCGCCCTCAGACCCAACCCCTCCAACCGCAACAAGGACAGAACGCCCCTGGTGCTCACCTTCCACCCTACCAACCTTCGCATAAACCAAATCATCCGCCGACATTTCCGCCACCTCCAAACAGACCCCACCACCAGGGATATATTTCCCTCCCCACCCCTCTCCGCCTTCCGCAAAGACCGTTCCCTACGTGACTACCTGGTCAGGTCCACGCCCCCCTACGACCCACCCTCCCATCCTGGCACTTTCCCCTGCCACCGCAGGAACTGTAAAACCTGCGCCCACACCTCCTCCCTCACCTCTATCCAAGGCCCCAAAGGAGCTTTCCACATCCATCAAAGTTTTACCTGCACATCCACTAATATCATCTATTGTATCCGTTGCTCCCGATGTGGTCTCCTCTACATTAGGGAGACTGGACGCCTCCTAGCAGAGCGCTTTAGGGAACATCTCCGAGACACCCGCACCAATCAACCACATCGCCCAGTGGCTCAACATTTCAACTCCCCCTCCCACTCTGCCGAGGATATGGAGGTGCTGGGCCTCCTCCACCGCCGCTCCCTCACCACCAGACGCCTGGAGGAAGAACGCCTCATCTTCCGCCTCGGAACACTTCAACCCCAGGGCATCAATGTGGATTTTAACAGTTTCCTCATTTCCCCTTCCCCCACCTCATCCTAGCTTCTAACCTCCAGAAACTCGATCCCCTGACCTGTCCGGACTTGTCCGACCTGCCCAGCTCCTTTTCCACCTATCCACTCCACCCTCTCCTCCCTGACCTATCACCTTCATCTCCTTCCCCACTGACCTATTGTACTCTATGCCACTCTCTCCCACCCCCACCCTTCTCTAGCTTATCTCTCCATGCTTCAGGCTCTCTGCCTTTATTCCTGATGAAGGGCTTTTGCCCGAAACGTCGATTTTGCCTGTCCTCGGATGCTGCCTGAATTGCTGTGCTCTTCCAGCACCACTGATCCAGATCTGGTTTCCAGCATCTGCAGTCATTGTTTTTACCTCATAGATTGCTTAGACAGAGTGAGGCATACAAGGTTACATCTGCATGGGAGGTACGCAAAAGCAAGGTCAACATTATTTGAAGTTAGAGAGTCCGTTCAGCAGACTGATAACAGCGGGAAAGAAGCTGTTCCTGAACCTGTTGGTGTGTGTTCAAGCTTCTGTATCTTCTGTCTGACAGAAGAGGGTGGAAGAGAGCATTACCGGGGTGGGAGGGGTCTTTGATGATGTTAGCAGCCTTTCCGCGGCAATGAGCCGTGTGTATGGAGTCCACGGATGGGAGGTTGGCTTCCATAATGGTCTGGGCTATGCACACCACCTTCCATAGTTTCTTACAGTCCTGGGTACAGCAATTTTTCTTAATTTCAAAAATATACTTTATTCATAAAATTATTTGGATCTCTATACAATTGGTCATGCCATTCTTGTGCACACATTACATTGCTTTATAGCCAGACATCGAAATTTATTTTCCCTATATACAAGTCTGTATGTTTACTATCCAGCTCTTCTGCTGAGGCGTCAGCGGAGCCCAAGTGACTGGGTGGGCCCCCTGTTCTTCTTAGGCAGGCAGATGTTACACGGTGGTCTTTCCCCACTGCGCCTTGGCGGCAGCTGCCCCAAGCTTCAGCGCGTCCCTCAACACATAGTCCTGGACCTTGGAATGTGCCAGTCTGCAACACTTAGTCGGGGTCAACTCCTTCAGCTGGAAGGTCAACAGGTTTTGGACAGACTAAAGAGCGTATTTCACCGAGTTGATGATCCTCCAGGCACAGCTGATGTTCGTCTCGGTGTGCATCCCGAGGAACAGACCGTAGAGCACGGAGTCCCGCGTCACGGCGCTGCTCAGGATGAATCTTGTCAAACACCACTGCATTCCTCTCCAGACTTCCTCTGCATAGGCACATTCCAGAAGGAGGTGTGTGACAGTCTCGTCCCCCCCTGCAGCCGTTTCGAGGGCAACTTGTGGTGCAGCAGAGAGTCCGGGTATAAAGGAAGAACCCTTCTCACCACCAGCCAAGCCGTGTCTTGGTGCTTGTTGGAAAGTTCTGGTGATGAGGCATTCTGCCAAATGGCTTTGACAGTCTGCTCAGGGAACCGCTCGATAGGATCCGCCCTCTCCTTTTCCCGAAGGGTCTCAAGGACACTACGTGCTGACCACTTCCTGATGGACTAGTGGTCAAAGGTGTTTTTCTTCATAAACGTCTCCACAAAGGACAGGTGATACGGAACGGTCCAACTATTCGGAGCGTTCTGCGGCAGCGAGGCCAAGCCCATCCATCGCAACACCGGGGACAGGTAGAACCTCAGTACGTAGTGACACTTGGTGTTTGCGTACCGGGGATCCACGCACAGCTTGATGCAGCCACACACAAAGGTGGCCATCAGGGTGAGGGTGGCATTGGGTGTGTTTTTTCCCTCATTGTCCAGATCTTTATACATCGAGTCCCTTCGGACCCGGTCCATCTTTGATCCCCCTATAAAATGGAAGATGGCCCGGGTGACTGCAGCGGCACAGGTTCTGGGAATAGGCCAGACCTGTGCCATGTATAACAACACTGACAGTGCCTCACACCTGATGACCAGATTTTTTCCCACGATGGAGAGCGACCATAGCTTCCATCTGCCCAGTTTCTGCCTCACTTTGCTGATACGCTCCTCCCAAGACTTGGCGCACGCCCCAATCCCCCCCATACCAAATACCCAGCACCTTCAGGTAGTTGTTCCTGATGGTGAAGGGGATCGAGGATTGGTCGGCCCAGTTCCCGAAGAGCATGGCCTCGCTCTTGCCTCGGTTTACCTTGGTCCTCGAGGCCTGTTTGAATTGGTCACACATGCACATGAGTCTGCGCACGGACAGCGGATCTGAGCAGAAAACGACGACGTCATCCATGTACAGGGAGGCCTTAACTTGTAGGCCATCGCTGCCAGGAATAGTCACCCCTCTCAGGCTCGCATCCTTCCTAATGGACTCGGCAAATGGCTCTATGCAGCACACAAACAAGGCAGGAGAGAGGGGGCAGCCCTGCCTGACTCCAGATCTGACTGGGAAGCTATCTGATTCCCACCCATTGATTGAGACTGCGCTGACAATGTTGGTGTAGAGCAATCTGATCCAATTGCAGATTCCCTCCCCAAAGCCCATTTTGGAGAGAACATCTCTCATATACATTTGTGATATCCTGTCAAAGGCTTTCTCCTGGTCCAGGCTGATGAGGCAGGTGTCCAACCCTCTGTCTTGCACGTAGGCAATCGTATCCCTGAGGAGTGCGAGACTCTCAGTGATCCTCCTGCCCAGTACAGCACAGGTTTGGTCAGAGTGAATCACCGACCCCAAAGCAGACCTGACCCGGTTTGCGATAATCTTTGACAGAATTTTGTAATCCGCATTCAATAGTGAGATTGGTCTCCAATTTCTGATTTCCTCCCTCTCCCCCTTCCGCTTGTAGATGAGGGTGATGATGCCTTTCCTCATGGATTCGCTCATGGTACCTGCCCGAAGCATACTGACATATACCTCCAGCAGGTCCTGGCCAATCAAGTCCCACAGAGCAGAATAGAGCTCGATCGGTAAGCCGTCGCTTCCGGGAGTTTTATTCTTTTCGAAGGACTCGAGGGCCTTGGTCAGCTCGTCCAGAGATAGCGGCTGGTCCAGCCTCTCCTGTGTTCTGTCGTCTAAGACCTCCATGATAGAGGACAGGAATGACTGGGAGGCCGCGCTGGCGGTTGGCTTTGTTGCACCCGAACAGTATGCTCTCAGTCGGGCATCTGTAACAGTTGGTGAGAGGCCTTATGGTCCTTTTTTCAGTGATGTTGATTTAAGGATAAAAGCTGGCCAGGACATTGGTTAGAACTGGCAATCAGAGAATTACAGAATTATTATTCTTTTGGTTTTGATTACAGTGCAGGAGGAGGCTATTTGGCCCATTGTGCTTTCACCAGCTCTATTCTCAAATCTGGCTCTCGTATGCAGTGTCAATCTCCTGCCTTTTCTCCATCTCCCTGCACGCCCATTACTATTCAAAAAAAAACATCCAATGCCACTCTGGAATGCCTCAGATAAACCTGCCTCCATTTTATTTCCAGGCAGTACATTCCACACCTTAGCCACTCACTGTGTGAAAACGTTTTCCCTCACTTCAGCCTTGCTTAATTTGAATATCACTTTAAATCCATGCCCTTGGCTCTCTATGTGGGAGTCCTCCCCCTTTCTCTCGGGGATCTGGGGTGGAGGGTGCTGCACGCAGCAGTCCCCTACAACCGCAGATTGCGGTGGTTCACGGACTTCCAGCCCAACTGCTTGTTCTGTGGCGCTGTGGAGTCCGTGGACCACGTGTATATTGGGTGTGGGCGTTTGCACTCCCTTTTTGATTTTCTGAAAAACCTCCTCCTCTGCTTTTGGTTGCACTTCAGTCCCACGCTCCTGATCTTCGGGCACCCGGTACGGAGGAAGGAGGGCAGGTCTGAAGACCTCCTCGTGGGTCTGCTCCTGGGCCTGGCCAAATTGGCCATTAACAGGTTGAGGCAGCGGGCCGTGGAGGGGGTCGTTAGGGCCAACTGCCTGCCCCTCTTCCGCGGTTACGTTAGAGCCCGGGTGTCCTTGGAGAAGGAGCATGTGGTGTCGGCCAACACCCTGGAGTTGTTCAGGGAGAGGTGGGCGCCGCAGGGAGTGGTTTGATCACACAGCACTGCCCTTTGATGTGAAGGGCACTGCTTGTCACTGGCCACTCGGATGTTTCCTATCTTCCTGATGGTGGTGGAAACTGAATAAAGATTCGTGCACCTTGTGTCTCTCACTGTGTCTCACACCTGCACACACACAACATGGGTGCTGGGGGAAAAATAAGCACTACCGCGGTTAGGCGGTAGTGTGGGGGTTAAAAAAGAAACAGGAGCATCAGAGGTTCTGTTCACTCTGAGAGCTGGCTCTGAGGGAGCTGGATCAGTTTCAAGGACTCTCCGTGTATAAATAAAGGGTGATTGGTGATGGGATACCAAAAAAAACAGGAGTGTCAGAGGTTCTGTTCACTCTGAGAGCTGGCTCTGAGGACACCAGACAAATTTCAAGTACTATTCACAAGTAAATAAAGAGTGACATAGTGACAGGAAATCAGCTTCTGTGGAGTTATTTCAGTGGTGACGAGAGAAAAATATGCTCCTGACGAAATTCACTCGCAATAGTCGTCTTTGAGTTGGGGTAAGCATTTCTGGCATCGTGCTGTAATTTGGGAAGTTTGACTTGTTTGATCCTGCCCTCGAAAGCTCGGCCCAGTATGTGGAAAGAATGCATTATTTTTTCAGGACAAATGACAAAGAAAAATAAATCCGTGCCCTTTCATTGTTGTTTTTTTCATGAGCAGGAACAGCTTCACCCTACCTACCGTGTCCAGCCCGCTCATGATTTTGAAAACCTCGATCAGATCTCCTCTCAACCTTCATCTCTCCAAAGAGTACAGTCCCAACTTCTTCAGCCTAATTTGATTTGATTTGATTTATTGTTGTCACGTGTACCTATGTGCAGTGAAAAGTTTTGTTTTGCGAGCAGTAAAGCCAAGTCATAACGTACAAGGACATACAGATCGTAGGATGTTTAGACAGAGCAAGGCATACAAAATTACAGTTGCACAGCAAGTATACAAAAGCAAGATTAGCATTAGAATTGAAATTTGAGGCAGGAGTTAACTATGAGTGCATGTCCTGGATCAATGGTGTTGGAAGAGCACAGCAATTCAGGCAGCATCGAGGAGCTTCTCCTGGCACAGAGATAGGGATACCCACTGTGCAAAAAAAGCTTCCAGCCAACACACAACTGAATTTGGTTTGAATAGTGAAACGCAAACTCTCTTTTTCTCTCTTCACAGCTGCTGCGATACCTGCTGAGCATTTCCAGAATTTTCCATTTGTGATCAGGGTTTTAAAGAAGTTAGCATGGGAGAGTGATAGAACACTGAAAGGAACATCAGCTTCTTTGTACCAGATATCTCCAGTTGTTATATTTGCGATTGTTTCATATGTATAAATCATAACAGCAGCTGTTTGAGAGTAAATCCATTCTGACATGGGAGTCTTTTAATGACCAGTGGGTTAGAGTGCAGGACAGGCATGTTCCTGTGAGAATGAAGGACAGGGATGGTGAGATTTGGGAACCTTGGATGACAGGGGAAATTGTCAGCTTAGTCAAAATAAAGGATGCACACCTAAGGTCGAGGCAACTAAAAGCAGACAAAGTCCTTTAAGTCAGGGGGAATCTACTGGAATGTTTGAGGAACGCTGGTTATGGAGGTGGGTAGATAAAAGTTTGTTGTACTTGCAGTTTTGAAAGTCCTTTAAGTGTTTAGAGAAGGGAGGAAGGAGCTCATAAAGGGAGTTAGGAAGACTAAAAGGGTCTATGAAATGTTCTTGAGCAGAAGGTTTAAGGAGAATCCCAAGACAGTTAATACGTATTAGGAGGAAGAAAGTATCTAGGGAAAGAGTAGGCCCATTCAAGGATAAGGGAAAGCGGTTATATCTGTAGCCAGAGGAAATGGGTGGGATCCTTAATGTGTATCGATATTGACCAAAGAGAGGGATGTGAGGGATGTTGAGGTTAGGGAAAAGTGTGTGATTACTTTCCGCAGGTCAACAAGAAGTGTTGTGTGTCTTGGATTACGTTACATTGGACAAGTCCCCAGGGCAGAGTGGGATCTATCCCAGGATTCTGTAGGAGGTGAGGGAGGAAATAGCTAGGGCCTTAACAGATACCTTTGCCCTCAGGGAAGGTTACAGAGGATTGGAGAATGACCAATGTTGTTCCTGTGTTTAAGAAGGGAAACAGAGATATTCCAGGTAATTATAGGCCAGTAAATCTGACATCAGTGGTGGGGAAGCTATTCGAGAAGATTCTGAGAGATAAGATTTATACACATTTGGAAGTGAATGGACTTGTTAGTGATAAAGCAGTTTGGGTTTGTGTGGGCAAGGTCATGGCTCACCAACTAGATTGAGTGTTTTGAGGAGGTGACAAGAATGATCGAGGGAGGTGCAGTGGATGTTGTCTACATTGACTTCGATAAAGCATTTGATAAGTTACCTCATGGCAGGCTGATACAAAAGGTAGAGTCTCGTGAGATCCAGGGTGACCTAACTACATGGATACGAAACTGTCTTGGCCATAGAAGGCAGTAGTGGTGAAAGGATGCTTTTTGGAATGGAGATCAGAAATTAGTGGTGTTCCACAGGGATCAGTGCTGGATCTATGTTGTTTGTACTATATATAAATGATCTGGAGGAAAATGTAGGTGCTCTGATTAGTAAGTTTATGGATGACACTGAAATTGGCGGTGTTGCAGATAGTGAGGAGGATTCTCTAAGGATACAGCGGAATATAGATAGATTGCAGATTGGTCAGAGAAATGGCAGATGGAATTTAATCTGGATGAATATGAGGTTATGTATTTTTGAAGATCAAATTCAGGTGTGATTTACAGAATAAACGGCAGAACCCTTAGATGCATTGACACAAAGAGGGATCTGGGCGTACACTTCCACAGATCCCTGAAGGTGAAAACACAGTTGGATAAGGTGGTCAAAAAGGCATCCAGCATGCTTGCCTTCATGAGCCGGGGCATTGAATATAAAAGTTGGCAAATTATACCACAGTTGTATAAAACTTTACGGTAAAAACGAGGACTGCAGATGCTAGAAACCCGAGCCTGGATTAGAGTGGTGCTGGAAAAGCACAGCAGGTCAGTCAGCAACCAAGGAGCAGGAAAATCGACGTTTCGGGCAAAAGCCCTTCATCAGGAATAGAGGCAGGGAACCTGCAGGGTGGAGAGATAAATGGGGGTGAGGGTGGGGGTAGGGGGTTGGGAGAAAGTAGCATAGAGTACGATAGGTGAATGGGGGTGGGGATGGAGGTGATAGGTCAAATGTGACTGTGGTAGCGAGTCTTTTTCAGGACATGGTTGAGGAGCTTCAGGGCAGAGGAGATGACCTGGGGGAGGGGGGGGGGGGGGGGGCGGGGGGGTGCAGAGAGAGAGAGACTCACTGAGATTCTTGTAGAGAGAGGAGGAGAACTTCTTCAAGGCTGGCAGCCTTGCAAGAGGATTCACAATAAAGTTAAAATCAATGAGGTAAAAACAAGGACTGCAGATGCTGGAAACCAAAGTCTAGATTAGAATTTTAGTTAGGCCTCATTTGGAATATTGTATGCAGTGCTGGTCGCCACATTACCAGAAGGGCATGGATGTTTTTTGAGAGGGTGCAGGAAAGGTTTAGCAGGATGTTGCTTTGTCTGTAGAGTTTTAGTTATGAAGAAAGGTTGGACAAACTTGGATTGTTTTCACTGGAAAGACAGAGGCTGAGAGACAACTTGGTAGAAGTCCATAAAATTACAAGAGACATAGATAGGGTGGATAGTCAGAAACTTTTCCCCAGGGTGGAAAGGTCAGCTACAAGAGGGCACAGGTTAAAAGTGAGAGGGGGAATTCTTTGGGGAGAAGTGCAGGGAAAATCTTTCACACAGAATGTGGTGGTGGGCGCCTGGAATGCACTGACAGGGGGTGGTAGTGGAAACAGGCATGTTAGCAATGTTTAAGGGGTATCTTGACAGACATATGAACACGAGGTGAACAGAGGAACAGAAACCATGTATGGGTTGTAGGCAGCAGGTCTAAATAAGGACTAGGAATTGGCTCAGGCTTGCTTGGCCAAAGGTCCTTTTCCTGCGCTGCATTGTCTTGTATTATCGTACAGTATTGTATATAAATACATCGATCCATTTTAATAAAGAGAATGGCTTGACAATCGAAAGGTTTACAAGCAAAGCCTTTGTAAACAAGATGCATTAAACTCTCACTGGAACAATAGATGGAACACTGTAATCAATAACTGAATATGCAGTAACAATAGGCAGCTGGGACTCATAACAAGGCAGTAATCCCATGATGATAGCACCATGACCCACCGAGCGAAACTCAGAGAGTTCATATCATTAACCCTCCACAGCCTTGAAAGTACTCCTGAGAATCAGTTTGAAGTGCTCTCAGTTTTGAAAAGTGCAGCTCCAATTGCAAGTAGCAATTGATGAGCCAGAAAATTTAATGCACGTCAACAATCAAAATATGTTATTCAGAACTATAATTTTGGCATTGACTTTACCTGCCCCTTGGCTGGGAAACTGTTGGCAGGGTGGGGACTCAGACAAAATAAGGAAGCCATGGTTCCCATCTAATCCTGCACTGCGTGGCAAGACACAACATTGGAACACAGGTACAGGAGGAGGCCATTCAGCCCCTTGAGCCTGTTCTACCATTTAAAAGCTGATCTGTGGCCTGACTTCATATGCCTGCCTTTAGCCCATATCCTTTCATGTCTAACAAAATATTATCTCTCTGATTTAAAGTTAACAACTGATCCAGCATCCACTGTGGATTGTTGATGAGCGTTCCAAACCCTTTCTATGTAGAAATGCTTCCTAACATCTCTCCTGAATAGTTTGACCCTAATTCTCAGAGTGTACCTGTTAATGCTGGAATCTCCAATCAATGGGAATAGTTTATCTGTACCTACCTTGTCTTTTCCTGTTAATGTCTTGAAGACTTTGATCAGATTCGGCCTTAATCTTCTGAATTCGAGAGAAAAAAGGCTTAATTTACATAGTCTCTCCTCATAACCCCTCAAGTCCAGGTATCAATCTGTCAGACACAAGGCTGACTCTGATTGGTCAGGGCATTGCCCTGAGACATGAATCAAGGAATGATTACCACCAATGCTGTGGAGTTGAAGCAGGCACAATGCATGTACAAGTTGTTTCGAAAACAGAAATTGCTAGAAAAGCTCAGCAGATCTGGCGGCATCTGTGGAGAGAAATCAGAGTTAATATTTCAGGTCAAGCGACCCTACAGCAGCCTAACCATTGATGCCCACACCCCAGAAAAGACTCTACATCCAGCAAAATTGAAGAAAAGCTGCAGGAGGACAGGGTGGGGCAGTCGAGGAGTGTGGAGTATGGAAGCGAAAATAAATAACGCTGTTTTATTAAGATGGAGAGAAATAGCAAGTTACATGACAGTAGCAAGAGTCAAAAAATGTGGTACTGGAAAAGCATAGCTGGTCAGGTAGCATTCAAGGAGCAGAAGAGTCGATGTTTTGAGAATAAACCCTTCTTCAGGAACTGGTGGGGGAAGAGGGTTGTAGCTGAGGGGGCTGAGAAATAAATAGGTGGGTGGGGGAGGGGTGGAGGTGGAGGTGGGGGTGAGATAGCTGAGAAGACGATAGGTAGATGCCATTGGAGGCTGATAGTGATAGGTTGGAAGGGAAGTCAGAATGGATAGGTGGGAAGCAAGATGGACAGGTAGGACATTTCAACAGGACATTGCCGAGTTGGAGGGTTGGATCTGGGAAGAGGTGGAGGGAGGGGAGATGAGGAAATTGGTGAAGTCGATGTTGATGCCATGTGGTTGGAGGATCCCAAGCGGAAGATGAAGCGTTCTTCCTCCAGACGTCGGGTGGCTTGGATTTGGCGGTAGAAGAGGCCAAGGACTTGCATATCTTTGGTGGAGTGGGAGGGGTAGTTGAAATGTCCACAGGGTGGTGGGGTTGTTTGGTGCGTGTGTCCCAGAGATGTTCCCTGAAATATTCCGCAAGTTGGTGTCCTGTCTCCTCAAAATAGAGGAGACCACATCAAGAGCAACGGACACAGTACCAGTAGCAACTGATTAATGACCAGCTGAAAGCGGGCGGCACGGTGGCACAGTGGTTAGCACTGCTGCCTCACAGCGCCAGAGACCCGGGTTCAATTCCCACCTCAGGCGACTGACTGTGTGGAGTTTGCACGTTCTCCCCGTGTCTGCGTGGGTTTCCTCCAGGTGCTCCAGTTTCAGTGTGGAAATAGGCCCTTCGGCCCAACAAGTCCACACCGACCCGCCGAAGTACCCATACCCCTATATTTACCCCTTACCTAACACTACGGACAATTTAACATGGCCAATTCAGAATGTGCAAACTCCACACAGTCAGTCGCCTGAGGCGGGAATTGAACCCGGGTCTCTGGCGCTGCGAGGCAGCAGTGCTAACCACTGTGCCACCGTGCCGCCCACAAATTGGCCATACTAAATTGCCTGTAGTGTTAGGTAAGGGGTAAATGTAGGGGTATGGGTGGGTTTCGCTTCGGCGGGTCGGTGTGGACTTGTTGGGCCGAAAGGCCTGTTTCCACACTGTAATCTAATCTAAATCTAATCTAAATCGAAAGATCTTTGAAATGAAGGTTAACAGGAATAGATAGAAATGCGGAATTTGAAACATAACCAGATCAAACATGAACTCATTGAATGGAAGTCTAGAGAAGTGAATAGCCTAGTTCTGCCCCTAATTTGTACGTTCATGTGGAACATAGAACATAGAACAATACAGCACAGTACAGCCCGTTGGCTGTTGATACTATGCCGGCCTTTTATCCTACTCTGTGATCAGACTAACCTACATACACTTCATTTTACTATCTTCCATGTGCCTATCCAAGATTCACTTAAGTGTCCCTAATACATCTGACTCTACTACCACTGCTGGCAGTGCATTCCACACACCCACCACTCCCTGTGTAAAGAGCCTCCCTTTGACATCTCCCCTTCACCTTCCTCCAATCACCTTAAAATTATGCCCCCTCATGATAGCCATGTCCGCACTGGGAAAACATCTCTGGCTATCCACTCTATCTATGCCTTTCATCATCTTGTACATCTCTATCAAGTCACCTCTCATCCTTCTTCCCTCCAATGAGAAAAGTCCGATCTTCCTCAAGCTTTCTTCATAAGGTGTGCCCTCCAGTCCAGGCAGCATCCTGGTAAATCTCCTCTGCACTCTCTCTAAAGCTTCCACAATCAGAACTGAAGACAATATTCCAAGTGTGGTCTAACCAGGGCTTTATACAGCTGCAACATAACCTTGTGACTCTTAAACTCAATTCCCCTGCTAGTGAAAGCCAACACACTATATGCTTTCTTAATAACTTGGATGACAACTTAGACCCCAAGTTCCTTCTGTGCCTCCACACTGCCAGGAATCCTGTCTTTAATCCTGTAAACAACTTTCAAATTCAACTTTCCAAAATGGATCACATCACACTTTTTCAGGTTGAACTCCATCTGCCACTTCTCAGCCCAACTTTGCATCCTGTCAATGTCCCATTGCAACATACAACAGCCCTCCACACTATCTACAACTCCACCAATATTCATGTCATTGGCAAACTTACTAACCCACCCTTCCACTTCCTCATCAAAGTCATTTATAAGAATCACAAACAGCTGAGGTCCCAGAACAGATCCCTGCAGAACACCTCTGGCCACCAAGCTCCAGGCTGAACACTTTCCATATACTTCCACCTTCTGTCTTCTATGGGCCAGCCAATTCTGTATCCAGACAGCCAGATTTCCCTGTATCCCATGCTTCCTTAGTTTCTAAATGAACCTACCATGGGGAATGTTATCAAACGCTAAAATCCATAGACATCACATCCGCTGTTCTACCTTCGTCAATGTGTTTTGTCACATCCTCCAAGAATTCAATAAGGCTTGTGAGACAGACCTGCCCCTCACAAAGCCATGCTGACTATTTCTAATCAAATTATGGTTTTCCAAGTAATCATGAATCCTGTCTCTCAGAATCCTCTCTAATAATTTGCCCACCACTGATATGAGAATAACTGGTCTGTAATTCCAGGGATTATCCCTATTTCTTTTCTTGAGCAAAAGAATAACATTTATTACCCTCCAATGATCTGAATTTATCTAGAACTATTGATGCTATTAAAATATTTAGAGAAGCAGAAACAAAATAAAGAAATTCCTTCCATATGCTTTGTGAAATGGACTGCAGAATCCATATTATTTTTTATTATTTGTTCATGGGGTTTGGGCATTGCTGGTGAGTTTATTGTTCATCCTGAATCGACCAGAAGGGAATTGAGATTTTAATGTTAGTTAAGTTACTTCATTGATAACTACTATCCTTAAAAGTTCTGATCTGTAAATGTGATAAGGTACGTATTGCCATACAACCCCTGTGTATTTCTGAGTAACTTAGGCAGAAATGTAAAATGACCAAGCCATGAAAAGCCACATTTCAGCTGGTGGAAGATGTACTGTAAGTTTGGCAAAATTTTCTTTAAATCTTTAGGAAGCAGACGTGTACTTGTATATTCACCATCTAGGTGGCACAGTAGCGCAATGTTTAGCACTGCCGCCTCACAGCGTGAGGAATCTGGGTTCAATTCAACCCTTTGGCAACTACCTGTGTGGAGTTTGCACGTTCTCTCCGTGTCTGTTTGGGTTTCCTCCGGGTGCTCTGGTTTCCTCCCACAGTCCAAAGATGTGCATGTTAGGGGGGATTGGCCATGCTAAATTGCCCCATAGTGTCCCGGGATGGTGTAGGTTATGTGGATTGGGGAAATTCATGTTTATAGGGATAGAGTGGGAGGAGGGTGTGGATCTGAGTGTGATTCTCTTTGGAGGACTGGAGGGGCTGCATGGTCTGCTTCCACACTGAGGGGATTCTATGATCTCTCTTCCCACTCTTCTGTCTCTCCATATTTATCCTGCAGTTACATGTAATTCAATGTCAACAGTGTCCTTGGGAAATGAACCATTTGGTGCAATATCATGGGACACTTTAGAATGCATTTTGCATAATGCAGCGTATAATGTAACGTGCACAATTTGGGTCCGCAAGGCTAATGAAGGAGGGCTGGTCTAGCTTAGTTCCTGAGGTGTTTGCATGTGGTTTAAAGTAATATTAACAATGCAGTTTTGATTCCCATTCAGGCTAAGGTAGACCTGGAAATTGCCTCCTCCCAGTGCCCCTGAAAGTAGAGGCTAATAGCAACCCATTGCTGACAAAATCTGTCAAGGAAACAGCTCAGACAATGAGACAAAGGCTTGCCTGCAGGCAGAGTACTCAGGAACTCAAGAGGAAAGGTGAGACAGTCTAGGGCTGTATTTTCAGTAGTTTAGAAGAGACAGACATGACATAACTGAAACATTTAAGATTCTGTGGAGCCTTGACCACATGCTTTCTTTTGTTAAAGAATCTAGAATTTGGTGTCACTGTTTAAAAATAAGGGTTCACCAATTTAAAACAGAGATGAATAAACATTTTATTTTCTCTCAGATAGAGTCATAGAGATGTACAGCATAGAAACAGACCCTTCGGTCCAACTCGTCCATGCCGACCAGATATCCCAACTCAATCTTGTCCCATTTGCTAACATTTGGCCCATATTCCTCCAAACCCTTCCTATTCAACTACCCATCCAGATACCTTTTAAATGCCATAATTGTAGCAGCCTCCACCACTTCCTCTGGCAGCCCATTCCACACAAACACCACTCTCTGCCTGCAAAAGTTGCGCCTTAGGTCCCTTTTATATCTTTCCCCTCTCACCCTGAAACTATCCCCTCTAGTTCTGGAATCCACCGCCTCAGGGAAAAGACTTTGTCTATTTACCCTATGCATGCTCCTCATGAATTTATAAATCTCTATAAAGTCACCCCTCAGCCTCCGACGCTCCAGGGAAAATAGACCTCAGCCTATTCAGACTCTCCCTATAGCTCAAACCCTCCAACCCTGTAAACATCCTTGGAAATATATTCTGAACCATTTCAAATTTCACAACATCTTTCCGATAGGAAGGAGACCAGAATTGCACAAAATATTTCAAAAGTTGACTAACCAATGTCCTGTACAGCTGCAACATGACCTCCCAAATCCTGAACTCAATGCTCTGACTAATAAAGGAAAGCATACCAAATGCCTTCTTCACTATCTTATCTACCTGTAACTCCACGTTCAAGGAGCTATGAACGTGCATTCCAAAGTCTCTTTGTTCAGCAACACTCCCCAGAACATTCCCATTAAGTGTGTAAGTCCTGCTCTGATTTGCTTTTCCAAAATGCAGCACCTCACATTTATCTAAATTAAATGCCATCTGCCACACCTCAGCCCCTTAGCCCATCTGATCAAGATCCCGTTGTAATCTAAGATAAATCTAATCTAATCTGATCTAATCTAAACCTTCTTCGCTGTCCACTACACCTCCAATTTTGGTGTCATCTGCAAACTTACTAACTGTACCTCCTATGTTCATATCCAAATCATTTAAATAAATGACGAAAAGTAGAGGACCCAGCACTGATCCTTGTGGCACTCCACTGGTCACAGGCTTCCAGTTTGAAAAGCGACCCTTTAACACCACCCTCTGCCTTCTACCTTGGAGCCACTTTTGTATCCAAATGGCTAGTTCTGCATGTAGTCCATAAGATATAGTCTTGCTAACCAGTTTATCATGAGGCACCTTGTCAAATACCTTACTGAAGTTCATATAGATCAAATCTACCGCTCTGTCCTCATCAATCCTCTTTGTTACTTCTTCAAAAGCTCATTTACATTTGTGAGACATGATTGTTATGAGTCTTTGGAATTCTCTCTCTCAAAAGTCAGTGGACACAGAATCTTTAAATATTTTTTAAGCCTGGGATAGTTAAATTTTGGATTAGCAAGGGATGAAACATTTTCAGGGAATTTTCAGGAATGGTGCAACAGGCCTCATCTCATATCTTGCTTGTATTTTTATTTATTCACGGGATGAGGGTGTTACTGGCTTGACAGCATTTCTTGCCCATCCCTAGCTGCCCCAGGGGGCCATTAAGCATCAACCACATTGCTGTGGGTCTGGAGTCTCATGTAAGCCAGGCCAGGTAAGGATGGCAGATTCCTTCCCTGAAGGACATTAGTGAAGCAGATGGGTTTTTCCTGACAATGGATTCATGGTCATTATTAGATTTTTAAAGTCCAGGTCTATTTTTAATTAAATTCAAATTCCTGCTTTGGCAGGATTTGAACCTAGGTCCCCAGAACATGGTCTGGGTCTCTGGATTAATAGTCCAGCAATAATATCGCTAGGCCATCACCTCCCCTCTATGTTCATACCTGAGACGATGACTGATAGCATATTTTGTATGGCCAAATCAGACCAAAAGACAGCAGGCTACACTTTGGCCTGTATTTCAGGCACAGTTTGGTATGCTTCACTCTCTTAATGGAGTTCCATTGTAGGGGAAATGGTGGCCCTAGCAATATTATCTTTAGACTATTAATTCAGAGTCCTTGGTAATGTACTGAGGGCCTGGTTTTGAATTCTGTCATGGCAGATAGTGAAATTTGAATTCAATGAGTACCTGGAATTTGGAGTCAAAGGTTGACCAGGAAGCCATTATCTATTGTTGGGGCAAAGCCTATCTGCTGAGGAAAACTCATAGATCGGAACACTTTTGATTTTCACAAAGACCTGGCTACAGTCAGATGTAAGATCACTTCCTCTTGGCAAAAGGAGATAGCTCAGAACAGTTAAGAAATAAGTTAACTCAGTTTGGTTTGAAGTCCAGAAATGTTTGGTTGGTAAATTGAATCAGTTGTTTGTAGCTCAGAAAGTTTCAGCTCAGTTGTGTGAATAATCTAAGAAAATTGAAAGAAACAGTTCAGTCAAGCTCATAGATATGATAGAGAAAGGATTTTTCTCTGGTGTTTGAGTATTGTGAGGTAATGGTATTAGGAATAGATGGGATTTTATTCAGCTGTATGTTCTGAAATCTTTCAAATTGGTTCATTGGTAAATAACTTGGTTCATTCTACTTTATCTTCATTTAGTTTGCATAATAAACTTTTGTTTTTTGAAATTAAATCTGGCGCATTGTGTGTTTGTGTTTCAGTGAGAGAACACCTTGTTGAAATCAAAATGATAAAACATGATCAATCAAGCCAGTTTTCAGTCTGGGAGCTGTCTTGTCCAGTAGTAACATCAGCTGGGCTCATATGGGTTTTGCAATAATAGTGATCACTGCTGAGGCTTATTTTTAATCCCAGATTTATTATAGAGTCATAGAACTGTACAGCACTGAAAAAGACCCTTCAGTCCAACTTGTCCATGCTGACCAGATATCCTAAATTAATCTAGTCCCATTTGCCAGCATTTGGCCCATATCCCTCTAAACCCTTCCTATTCAACTACCCATCTAGATGCCTTTTAAATGTTGTCATTGTACCAGCCTCCACCACTTCCTCTGGCAGCTCATTCCATACATTCACCACCATCTGCGTGAAAAAGTTATCCATTTTAAATCTTTCCTTTCTCACCTTAAGCATATGCCCTTTAGTTTTAGACTCCCTGGGGAAAAGACCTTGTCTATTTCCCCTATCCATACCCCTCATGATTTTATAAACCTCGATAAGGTCACCCCTCAGTCTCTGTCATTCCAGGGAAAACAGCACCAGCCTATTCAGCCTCTTGCTATAGCTCAAACCTTCCAACCCTGGCAAATCCTTCCAAAGCTTTTCTGGTCTTTTTAGTAATTGAATTTAAACTCCATCAGTTACATGATGGGATTTGGACCCAGGTTGTCCAGAGAATTATCCAGAGACATTGAATTCTAGTCAAGTCACATTACTACTGGAGACCCATCTGTCCTGATACAATCCAAATGGCTGCTTTGGTATGACAGGGCTTGATGAACATGTGATGTTTACTTGCAACTAATACTGTAACTGCTAGTGAACAAAAACCAAGGAACTCCACAGAATATCAAGAAATGGCCAGTAAGTGAGGAAAATGGTCCAATAGTCGAACTTTTGATACGCTCTCGTAGCTTTAAGAGTCTTATAAACTTCTCATTAAACTGTAAATGTGCTGCAGTCCACAACATGTAGCCTGACATTTGATGTTGATAGGAAAACAGCTAAATTGTCAAGAAAAATCTCCTGAACTTCTATTTTCATCAGAACTCTATTAACTGCAAAAAAAAATCCATTGATGCAATCATAACGTGTAATGCACAGAGTAAACAATCCCATTGTTCGTTTTGAGCTGCTCTCCAGATGGCTTGGTGAGTTAAGGCAGTGCATTACGCAACTGGAGTCAATTACCATCTCCAGTTGGACTAGTTGTGCTAGACTCAGGTGATGGTGGACGTGCTGCACTTGGTTATAGCTCCCCTACGTTTGGAAAGGTTAATGACTGATGAAGGCTTCTGCCACTGATTGTTGTTGGAACAACAGCTATTAGAGAGTCATACAACACAGAAACAAGCCCTTCAGCCCACCAGGTCAATAGTAACTCAAATTCCTGATGAAGAGCTTATGCCCAAAACGTCGATTCTCCAGCTCCTTGGATGCTGCCTGACCTGCTGTGCTTTTCCAGCAAAATACTCTCGACTCTGATCTCCAGCGTCTGCAGTCCCCACTTTCTCCTGCGATCTAACACATGGCAAACTCCATTAATCCCATTTACCCATTCTGCACTTTGTCAGCAATTTCCAAATCTGTGACATACCATGGCTGGAAGAACCGAGAGACAAAAGCAAACAGCAGATGCTTGAATCCAAAGTAGACAGGCAGGAGGCTGGAAGAACACGGTGGGCGGCACGGTGGCACAGTGGTTAGCACTGCTGCCTCACAACGCCAGAGACCCGGGTTCAATTCCCGACTCAGGCGACTGACTGTGTGGAGTTTGCACGTTCTCCCCGTGTCTGCGTGGGTTTCCTCCAGGTGCTCTGGTTTCCTCCCACAATCCAAAAATGTGCGGGTCAGGTGAATTGGCCATGCTAAATTGCCCGTAGTGTTAGGATAAAGGGGTAAATGTAGGGATATGGGTGGGTTGCGCTTCGGCGGGGCGGTGTGGACTTGTTGGGCCGGAGGGCCTGTTTCCATACTGTAAGTAATCTAATCTAATCTAATCAAACACAGCAAGCCAGGCAGCATCAGCAGGTGGAGAAGTCGATGGTTCAGGTGTAACCCTTCTTCAGGACAGGAAACTGCAGGTGGATGGGACCAGCTCCACCTGCAGGCACCACCACCTCCCCCCCTCCCCCCACCCCCCCAAGCCATAGAATAATGGGAGACAGTGAGGAGTGCAGATGCTGGAGATCAGAGCCAAGAGTGTGGTGCTGGAAAAGCACAGCAGGTCAGGCAGCATCCAAGGAGCAGGAGAATTGACGTTTCAAGTATGTACTCTTCATCAGGAATGAGGCTTGTGGACCAAGGGGGCTGAGAAATAAATGGGAGGGGGGTGGGGCTGGGGTGAAAGGCAGCTGAGAATGCAATAGGTAGATGAAGGTGGGGGTAATGGTGATAAGTCAGAGAGGAGGGTGGAGAGGATAGGTGGGAAGGAAGATGGACAGGAAAGACAGATCAACGGTGCCGACGGTGCCGAGTTGGAGGGTTGGATCTGGCTGATGGTGGGGTGAGGAGAAATGAGGAAATTGGTGATATCCACATTGATCCCATGTAGTTGGAGAGTCCTAAGGTGGAAGATGAGGCGTTCCTCCTCCAGGCGGCAGATGGTGAGGGTTTAGCAATGGAGGAGGCCCAGGACCTGCATGTCCTTAGCGGAATGGGAGGGGGAGTTAAAGTGTTCAGCCACGGGGCAGTGGGGTTGCTTCGTGTATGTGTCCCAGAGATGTTCTCTGAAACGATCCGCAAGTTGGCATAATATCTCGCCAATGTAGAGGAGACCACATCGGGAGCAACGGATACAGTAGATGATATGTGGATGTGCAGGTGAAACTTTGATGGATGTGGAAGGCTCCTTTGGGGTCTTGGACAGTGGTGAAGAGAGAGGTGTGGGTGCAGGCTTTGCATTTACAGCGGTGGGGGTGCCGGGAGGGGAGGGTGGGTTGGTGGTGGAGGGGGAACCTGATGAGGGAGTCGTGGAGAGAATGGTCTTTATGAAACACAGTTAGGGGAGGGGAGGGAAATATATCCATGGTGGTGGGGTCTGTTTGTAAGTGGCGGAAATGGCAGATGATGATGCAATGTTTTCAGAGGTTGCTGGGGTGGAAGGTGAGGACCAGGGCGGTTCTGTCTTTGTTGCAGTTGGAAGGGTAGAGTTTGAGGGCAGAGCTGGGGGAAGTGGATGAGATGTGCTGGAGGGCATCATCGACCACGTGGGAGGGGAAATTGCAGTCTTTAAAGAAGGAGGCCATCTGGTGTGTTCTGTTGTGGAATTGGTCCTCCTGGGAGCAGATGCAGCAGAGCAGAGGCAGGGGATTTGGGAATAAGGGATCGCATTTTTACAGGAGATAAGGTGGGAGGAGGTGTAATCCAGGTAGCTGTGGGAGTTGGTGGGTTTGAAGTAGATATCCGCGTTGTGTCCGTTGCCATTGATGGAGATGGAGAGTCCAGGAAGGGGAAGGAGGTGTCCGAGATAGTCCAGGTGAACTTAAGGTCAGGGTGGAATGTGTTGGCGAAGTTGATGAACTGTTCAACCTCCTCATGGGAGCACGAGGTAGCGCCGATACAGTCATCGATGTAGCGGAGGAACAGGTGGGGAGTGGTGCCAGTGTAGCTGCGGAAGATGGACTGTTCCACGTACCTGAAAAAGGGGCAGGCATTGCTGGGGATTGAGAGTGGGTTGCTGGAAAAGCACAGCAGGTCAGGCAGCATCCGAGGAGCAGGGGAATTGAAGTTTCAGGCCGGAGCCCTTCATCAGGAAGATGATGAACTGTCTGTTCTCCACTTTGCAGATACTTGGGGGAGTGGTTCCTCACCACTGGCTCTTCCTGCGTGCCATGATGCCATTGCTGGTCCTGAAAATGCCCCCTGCTGTCTCCAGAACATGCCTGGGCAGGAATCACTCACATGACGAGGTATTGCAGTAGTTAAAGAAGGCAGCTCACTATTATCTTCGGAATGGGCCGTAAATGCAGGCCTCACCAGTAGTGCCCACATTCTGTAAAACAATAAATGTTTCAGGAGAAGCTCTTTCACCTACTCTGCCCATCGGACCATGGCTGATCTGTACCTCAACTCTCATTACTCACAATCGGTCCATACACTTTCATCACCTGACCTAACAAAGTTCTGTCTGACGTGACAAAGTCAGAAGTCACATGACACCAGGCGAGCATCCAACAGGTTTATTTGAAATCACAGCAGCGCTCCAAAAGCTTGTGATTTCAAATAAACCTGGTAAAAACAAGGACTGCAGTTGCTGGAAACCAGATTCTAGAGTAGAGTGGTGCTGGCTTCGGATGCTGCCTGAACTGCTGTGCTTTTCCAGCATCACTCTAATCTACAATTTCAAAGAAACCTGTTGGACGATCACCAGGTGTCATGTGACTTCTGATTCTGTCCACCCCAATCCAGCACCAGCACCTCCATGTCATGGTTAGCCAACAACATTCAATCTTACCGAACAAAGTTCTATTAACATCAGACTTGTGACCTGCAATAGTCCAACAGCATAAACATGTCATTTGAGAATTACAGATGATGAGAATGCTCTCCAGGGAAAGGTGTTTTCTGATTTTGGAACACAGAACATAGAACTGTACAGGCCCTTCGGCCCTTGATGTTGTGTTGACCTTTTATCCTACTCTATGATCAGACTAACTGACATACCCTTCACTTTACTATCATCCATGGGCCTATCCAAGAGTCGTTTAAATGTCCCTAATGTATCTGACTCTACTACCACTGCTGACAGTGCATTCCATGCACCCACCACTCTCTGTGTAAAGAACTGACTTCTGACATCTCCCCTAAACCTTCCTTCAATCACCTTAAAATTATGCCTCCTTTTGATAGCCATTTCTGCCCTGATTATTCACTCTATCTATGCCTCTCATCATCTTGGACACCTCGGTCAAGTTGCCTCTTGCCTTTCTTCGCTCCCTCAGCATATCTCCATACGACACATCCTCCAGTCCAGGCAGCATTGTGGTAAATTCCCTCTGCATCTTCTCTAAAGCTTCCACATCTTTCCAATAATGATGGGACTAAAACTGAACACAATATTCCAAGTGTGGTCTAACCAGTGCCCTACAGAGCTGCAGCATAACCTCATGGCTCTAAAGCACAATCCCCCTGCTAATGAAAGTCAACATGCGGCATGGTGGCACAGTGGCGGCACAATGGTTAGCACTGCTGCCTCACAGTGCCAGAGACCCGGGTTCAATTCCCGCCTCAGGTGACTCTCTGTGTGGAGTTTGCACGTTCTCCCCGTGTCTGCGTGGGTTTCCTCCGGGTGCTCCGGTTTCCTCCCACAATCCAAAAAAAAAATGTGCAGGTTAGGTGAATTGGCCACGCTAAATTCCTCGTAGTGTTAGGTGTAGGGGAATGGGTCTGGGTGGGTTGCGCTTCGGTGGGTTGGTGTGGACTTGTTGGGCCGAAGGGCCTGTTTCCATTCAGTAAGTAAATGCCATAAGTCTTCTTACCAACTCAACTTTGGTGGCAATTTTGAGGGATCTATGGACATGGACCCCAAGTTCCCTCTGTTCCTCCACACTGCCAAGATTTCTGCCTTTGACCCAGTATTCTGCATTCAAATTTGACCTTCCAAAATGAATCATTTTACACTTTTCCAGGTTGAACTCCATCTACCACTTATCAGCCCAGCTCTACATCCTGTCAGTGTTCCATTGAAACCTACAACAGCCCTCCACATTATTCACAACTCCACCAATGATCATGTCATTGGCAAACTTACTAACCGATGCGTCCACTTCCTCATCCAAGTCATTTATAAAGATCACAAAGAGCAGAGATCTCAGAACAGATCCCTGCGGAACACCTCTGATCACTGAGCTCTAGGCTGAATACTTTTCATCTACTACTACCCTCTGCTTTCTGTATCCAGACAGCCACATTTCTGTGTATCCCATGCCTCCTTACTTTCTGAATTAGCCAACCATCGGAAAGGTTATCAAACATCTTGCTAAAATCCAAGTGCACTGCATCCACTGCTCTACCTTCATCAATGTGTTTTGTCACATCCTCAAAGACTTTAATAAGATTTGTGAGGCATGACCTGTCCCTCACAAAGCCATGCTATTTCTAATCAAACTTGGTTTTCCAAGTAATCATAAATTCTACCTGCCAGAATCGCCTCCAATAATTTGCCCACCACAGATGTAAGACTGACTGGTCTGTAATTCCCAAGGGTATCCCAATTTCCTTTCTTGAACAAGAGAATTACATTTGCCAATCATCTGGCACTACTCCAATGGACAGTGAGGACTCAAAGATCATTGGCAAAGGTGCAGCAATCTCTTTCCTCACTTCTGAGTAGTTAACATTGAGTATATTCTGTCTGATCCAGGGGACTTATGTTTTTCAAAGTTTTTAGCACATCTTCCTTCTTAACATCAACCTGTTCGAGCATATCAGTCTCTAACATTGTCCTCACAAACGGCAAGGTCCCTCTCAATAGTGAATACTGCATGGATTCAGAAAAAGAAAGTCAGAGTTATTGATTAATAGATTTTTTTGCAAGAAAGTTAAATGGAATTAAGAAAGAAAAACACAGACGCGTTCCTTGCTTTTATAATCAGAAACATATAGAATATATAAACAAATAAATGACGCGAAACCTTTTTCATTATTGGTTGGGCAAGAGCTGGAATACTAAATCCAATTCAAAGAATTGCTATTTGGAAAGGATGTCAAGATCTTAGAGATAGTTAGAGGGGATTTTCTGGTCTGGCTGGTGTTGTGGGACAACAGGATATTTTGCCTAATATGGCAATGCTTTTGTTAGTTCCTATAACATAAAAAAAAACTGGATGTAGACATTATGGTATTGAAGGATTCAACAGCTGTTTACGATATTGAATCCTTATGCGCAAGTTCTATATTGTTCAGTGCATTGGTGTCTGGACTAACATTGAGTAATTAGATTGCAATAGAACAGAATGCTTCCAGTAGCACGCCATGCGCCAAGTGATCTAAAGTGTAATAGCAAGTCTTTTAAAGATATACTGACCTACCGTCTGTGAGACATAATGCAAGGAAGCAGGACTTCAGTTACATGATGAGGTGAGAGGAACTGTAGTCGTCCGTCTTTGTTAAGGTATTGGGGTAATTTAATAGAGAGATTCAAAATCATAGTAGGTTTGCCTGTGACAAATGGGAAAAAACTCTTTCAGTGGTAAAAGGGCGACTAACCGAAGAATACAGGTGCATAATCATTAGCAAGAGAGCCAGGGGCAAGGCAAGAGGAAATTATTTACATGGCAAAAGTGGGAACTGCAGATGCTGGAGATCAGAGTCAAGATTAGAGTGGTGCTGGAAAAGCACAGCAGGTCAGGCAGCATCTGAGGAGCAGGAAAATCGAAATTTCAGGCAAAAGCCCTTCATCAGGAAGTTTCCTGATGAAGAGCTTTTGCCCGAAACGTCGATTTTCCTGCTCCTCGGATGCTGCCTGACCTGCTGTGCTTTTCCAGCACCACACTCTCAACTGAGGTGAAGACAGACCAGGTTTATGTGGCTGCTTCTCACTATGCAATTCACCAAACCTTGGCATCATTCTGACGTAGCTATATTATCAAAGTGCAGTATGTCCTACCCATGGTGCAATTTCCAAAACCAATGCAGCATTCCAGCGACTGCCTGGAATTCTTAGTGTGTGGCTATTAGGTGAGGACAAGATGGGCTCTTCAGTTAAACAATGCGCCCAATACTAGAAAGCAAGACTCAATAATGTTTTATGATAAAATCAAAAATGGCTGGAAATATCCAGTAGAGAGAGTGATAGGGTAGTTGGATGGAATCTTCCCTGTTCTGCATGGTGGCTTTATGATTGAACTAATGTGACCCCAGGATTTAACAAGGGAGGGAGAGGGTGAATGGAGAACTGTAGACCTGTTGGTTTGGTGCCAGTCATGGGAAATAGTTGAAACCTAATATAAAAGATGTGAAACAAGCACAGAGAGTGCTGGAGAGACTCAGCAGGTCTGGCAACATCTGTGGAGACAGAAACAGAGTTAATGTTTCGGGTCCAGGATGACTCGACTTCAGAACTGAAGAACTCTTGTTCTGAAGAAGAGTCAGCCTGCAGTTGAAAGGTTAACGCTGTCTCTGTCTGCACAGATGTTGCTAGACCTGCTGAGTTTCTCCAGCATTCTCTGTGCTTGTATCAAATTTCCAACATCTGCAGTATGTTACTCCCATGAAAAATGTAGTAACCAGAGACTTTGAAAATAATTGTCTGAGCGGGCAGAGTCACTATGAATTGATGAAAGGGAAATCATGTTTCATAAACCTGTTGGAGTTTTTGAGAGTGTGCTTGCAGCATACATAAAGCAGAACCAGTGGGTGTGATGCATTTAAATTTTGAGAAGATGTCTGAGAGGTTGCACACAGGGGGTTAGGAAGTGAAATTATGGGATTGACCATTTTAGTCTGGATTGGGAATTAGTTCGCAGATAGAAAGCAGAGAGTAGAGATGAATGGATCATTTGAAAGGTACCACAAGGAATTGCTGATAAGACCCAACTGTTCACAATCTGTATGAACAAGTTTGATGTAGGGACCATTGTAAAATTTCCAAATTTTATGGTGATCCAAGACTAAGTGGGAAAATGTAAGAAGACTTCAGGTGGATTTGGAAAGACTGAATGAATGTAATGTGATTAAATGTGAAGTTATCCACTTTGATGGAAGAAACAGAATAACAGAGAATTCCCAAAATAGTGGGCGTTTAGGAGGTGTGAGAGCCCACTGCCTGTATGTCACTGAATTACAGCATGCAGGGACAACAATCAATAAGGGAGGTAAATGATGTGTTGGTCTTCATCGCAAGGGAGTTGGTGTACAGAAATAAAGATATTCTTGCGTTTAGCCTTGGGGACTGCACACCTTGAGGATTGTATTCAGATTTGGTCTGTAATGAAGGATACACTGCTCTTTAAGGGATTGCAATGAAAACTCATCTGATTAATCTTTTGAGGAAAAATTGAGAAAATGTGGTCTAGTTTCTTGAGCGCTTTGAAGAAGGGGAAGTGACCTCATTGAAGGTTACAAATTCCTGTCATTGAGTTTATATAGTCTCTCTTTATTCAAAGAACAAGAACAAAGAACACTACAGCCTAGGAACAGGCCCTTCAGCCCACCAAGCTTGCGCCAATCCAGATCCTCAATCTGAACCTGCCACCTATTTTCTAAGGATCTGTATCCCTTTGCTCCCTGCCCATTCATGTATTTGTCCAGATACATCTTAAATTACACTATCATTCCCACCTCGACCACCTCTCTTGGCAACACATTCTGGGCACCCTGCTCTGTTTAAAGAACTTTCCATGTATATCTCCCCTAATCTTTTTCCCTCTTACTTTGAACTCATGACCTCTAGTAATTCAGTCATTCACTCTGGGAAAAAGTTTCTTGCTATCCCCACTCGAGGTTTATAAAGTCATGAGGGGCATGGATAGGATAAATAGACAAAGTCTTTTCTTTGGGGTGGGGGAGTCCAGAACTAGAGGGCATAAGTTCAGGGTGAGAGGGGAAAGATATAAAAGAGACTTAAGAGGCAACATTTTCATGCAGAGGGTGGTACGTGTATGGAATGAACTGCCAGAGGAAGTGGTGGAGGCTGGTACAATTACAACATTTAAAAGGCATCTGGATGGGTATATGAATAGGAAGGGTTTGGAGGGATATGGGCCGGGTGCTGGCAGGTGGGACTAGATTGGGTTGGGATATCTGGTTGGCGTGGACGGGTTGGACTGAAGGGTCTATTTCTGTGCTGTACATCTCTATGACTTTATGACTCTAAAAGTCTCATGATTTTGTCAGCTCAAACAGATTCCCCCCCCTCAACATCCTTCTTTCCAATGAAAATAATCCTAATCTACTCAACCTCTCTTATAGCTAGCACCCTCCATTCCAGGCAACATCCTGGGGAACCTTCTTTTCAGTTTCTCCAAAGCATCCACATCCTTTTGGTAATGTGGCGACCAGAACTGTACACAATATTCCAAATGTGGCCGAACCAAAGTCTTATACAACTTTAACATGACCTGCCAACTCTTGTACTCAACACCCCGTCTGATGGAGGAAAGCATGCCATATTCCTTCTTGACCACTCTACTGACCTGCGTTGCTACCTTCAGGGAACAATGGATCTGAACGCCCAGATCTCTCTGTACATCAGTTTTCCCCAGGACCTTTCCATTTACTGTCTCTTCGTTCTTGAATTGGATCTTCCAAATGCATCACCTCGCATTTGTCCAGATTGAAGTCCATCTGCCATTTCTCTGCCCAACTCTCCAATCTATCTGGTCCTCCTGTCAAAATGTATCACTCCCCACCCTCCTCTATTAAGTTCCATCTGCCACCAGTCCCCTTGAGCCTGGTCCACCATTCAATAGGATCATGGTTGATCCGTCATTCCTCACATCCACTTTCCTACCCTTTCCCCATAATTCCGAATTCTCCAACGGATCAAGAATCTACCCATCTGAGCTTTAAATATACATCATTCTTTTGAGCAATATTTATTTAGGTATCATAAAGATAGAGAGGATCTATCTTTGTTCCTTGGGGACCATTACTATTTATCATCCCCTGGAATGAGTAACAGCCGATACAAGCATGTGCTGCTTTTTAATCAGTGAAATTATTAAGCTGGACAAGATTCAGAAGAGATTTACCATAATGTTGCAGAGTACGGAAGGTTTGAGTTATTAAGAAAGGCTGGTAAGGGGACTTTTTCATGGAACGTAGGAGGTTGACAGCTGACCTTATAGAGGTTTATAAAATCATGAGGGGCATGGATAGAATTAATCGAAGTTGTCTTTTCCCTCGGATGATGTGGAGGTGCCAGTGTTGGACTGGGGTGGACAAAGTTAAAAATCACACAACATCAGGTTATAGTCCAACAGGTTTATTTGGAAGCACTAGCTTTTATAGCACTGCCCCTTCATCAGGTGGTTGTGGAGTATACTCCAAGAATAAACCACATTGTTGTGTGGGCTGGAGTAACATGTAGGGCAGAGTATTCTCCACAACCACCTGGTGAAGGAGCAGCGCTCTCAAAGCTAATGCTTCCAAATAAACCTGTTGGGTTATAACTTGGTGTTGTGTGATTTTTAACCTTCCCTCGAATGGGGGATTTCAAGACTAGGGGGTACGTTTTTAAGGTAAGAGGAGAGACGTTGAAAAAAGACATGAGAGGCAATTTGTTTACACAGAGAGTGGTTTGTGTGTGAATGAACTTCCTGAGGGAGTGGTGGATATGAGTACAATTACAACATTTAAAAGATATTTGGATAATTACATGAATAGGAAGGGTTTGGAGGGATAAAGGCCAGGATCAGGCAGGTGGGATTAGTTTAGTTTCGGATTATGTTTGGCATAGATTGGTTAGACTGAAGGGTCTGCTTTCATGCTGAATAACTATATGACTCTATGAACACTGACCCTCAAATTCCTGGTGCTATAATTTGGTTTGATGTGGTACTTTGTCAAAGACTTTCTGAAAATCCCACACTGACATTGAAGGCAGTGTTCCAACTGTTTGGGAAAATGCGCTGATTCCAAAGCACCACTATACCCGGATTAGTGCAAAAGTAAATGATCCAGTCAAATTCCCAATTTACCGGTTTGATGGAATCAGATCAACAGAAAACATTGACAAGGTTTCAGTACTTCACAACAACTGCTATTTGGTGTTTAAAAACAAATAAGTATTGGTCACAGTTAAGTGCAATAGTGGAACCATCAACAAAAATATCAACTGTTTGGAATTCTAATCCCCTTTAAAACCCCTGCTACGCACACAGTCAAGACAAAAATGGTGCTATGCATGATAGCAGAAGACATTGAGGAAGCATAGCTCAATAGCATCAGTTTATTGGATTTGCTGAGATGTTCCTGTCCTTTCCAAGGATCTTCTGTTCTTTGATCTTCTTCAGATTCTTTCATTTATTTGTAGGAGGCACACAATTTGTGCACTAATTATAAAATCTCTTCGTTACTTTTTTAAAAATCATTGACGGGGTGAGGGCTAGGCCAGTACTCATTGCCCATCCCAGAGGGCAGTTAAGAGTCAACCCCATTGTTGTGTGGTCTGGAGTAACACGTAGGGCAGACCAGATGAGGATAGCAATTTCCTAAAGGTCATGAATGAACCAGAGCTACATGGATTAGCACCAGGAATTTGAAGGTCAGTGTTCATAGAATCATACAGTCGCATAGGACAGAGATGGATCCTCAGTCTAATCAGTCCATGCCAAACATAATCTAGTCCCATCTGCTTGATCCAACAAACAGATACATTGAATTGCTATGGTAGGATTTGAACCCTGGTCCCCAAAACATTCCTTTGGGTCCCTGGAATAATAGTCTAGCAGTTTTACCACTAGATCATCACCTTCCCCTATTAAAGGTTACCAGCAATGGTTAACAGCAGCTGGTGGGAGAAAATAATTTTCTTACTTCAGGATTCAGACGTTTTCGCTGGATGAACATAGAGAGATAGTTTCTGCTTTCTCCCATTTTGGAATCTTCCTGCTTCTGTACTGATCATACCCACAAGCTGTTTGACTGCCCAGGATCCAATCAGAGAGTTGCCACCAGGCCGATGACTTTTGGCATCCACAACTGGACACAATCCGAACTGCACAAACCAATCAGTGGGGTGGGGGAGTCCAGAACTAGAGGGCATAGATTTAGGGTGAGAGGGGAAAGTTATAAAAAAGACCTCAGGGATGACTTTTTCACACAGAGGGTGATTTGTGTATGGAATGATCAGCCAGAGGATGTGGTGGAGGCTGGTACAATTGTCACATTTAAAAGGCATTTGGATGGGTATATGAATAGGAAGGGTTTGGAGGGATATAGGCCGGGTGCTGGCCAAATCTCTCTCAGCACCCAGGCGCACACACCCTGGTGCCCTGTCAGTTACCATTCCCATGAAAGGTATTCCAACACCACTCCCACAGGGATCGCCTGGCAATTGCCAATAGGCTTTTAGAAAAAAAGGTTCAAATGTCATTCTCCTTCTGATCGGAAAGATAGGAATATTGATGTGCGATTCTCCTCTCCTTCCTATCAGAAAGATGTTGTGAAACTTGAAAGGGTTCAGAAAAGATTTACAAGGATGTTACCAGGGTTGGAGGGTTTGAGCTATAGCGAGAGGCTGAACAGGCTGGGGCTGTTTTCCCTGGAACATCGGAGGTTGAGGGGTGACCTTATAGAGGTTTATAAAATCATGAGGGGCATGGATAGGATAAATGGACAAAGGCTTTTCCCTGGGGTGGGGGAGTCCAGAACTAGAGGGCATAGATTTAGGGTGAGAGGGGAAAGTTACAAAAAAGACCTAAGGGATGACTTTTTCACACAGAGGGTGGTTTGTGTATGGAATGATCTGCCAGAGGATGTGGTGGAGGCTGGTACAATTGTCACATTGGCATGTTTCCAAGGACTGAGGAACCCAGCATCTATTGCATATTGGGCAACTGACCTAGAGTATGCCACCTCCAACAAGGTCATGCTAGGGGACATGAAAACTTCCATCTCACACCTTGATTGACATTAAGATGTTTTAATTTGCGGTCCTTTAATACCTGGCACTTTTGCAGAGCGGAGTCCACCAGGGAAACAGGGGAGAGATGAAGATCCAAGGTGGGTCCCACTCCAGAGAGTTGACAATGAAACCAAGGCTGTGATTGTGGTACTGAGGGAGTGCTGCATGTCGGAGATGCCATTTTTTCAAATGGGAGGTGAGGCAAAGCCTCAAACACGATCTCTGAGGATCCTAAGACACCATTCCAGTTTAAAACAGGTTGAGTTCTCTCCTGTGTCCTAGTCAACTCTTAACCCTCAACAAACATTAGTAAAGCAGATAGTCTCAGTCTTTAATTCATTGCTGTTTGTGGGACCCTGCTGTGTACAAATTGGCTTTCTGAAATCACAGCAGTGAATATACAGTGCATATTGTTCCTCGGCTGGAAAGCAGGTCCTTAGGTCATGAAAGACACAGTAACTGGAAATGCAAAAACTTCTTTGTTTGAAACGTATAATGCACCATTCACTGACAAATCGCATTTATTAAAATGTGTATCTGGTGAATAGCTGGACAACCTCTATTTTGTATCAGCTTCATTAAATATTATTGCAGTCACCATCTGTAGGGCTTCAATTAATGTGACTGCTATTCTTGTTCCATTTTATTTACTGCCTCATTTAGCAACTTATTACCATACTGCCACATTCATTTTTTAAAATTTGGCAAACATTTCTCTCTTTAATTTTTGAGTAAGTTCCAGTAACTGTGGAAACCTGTTGAAAAAACATACATCTATGTGCAAATTTCTAGGAAACATTTTACTTGTTTTGGCACAGGAGCTAAATGACAATTTCCATTTTGTTCTTGCGCACTCTATTACCTTTTCTTCCGAAAGCAGCAGTCTTTAGGCGAATGTACCAGGTGTGCTTTCCTGTTTGTGGTTTCTCCGTAGCCCAGGCAGTCAGTGTCAATGGAGGAATGCACTTTATGAGATAAGCCTTTACATTACAGTTCTGTCTTCTATCTGCCAACTAATTCCAGAGTGAAACTATGGCCGATCTGAGCTATCAATCTGGGTAATGTTGAGAAGATAAGGAGGGATTTCTTCTCTCAGACAGTCATTCGTCTTTTGGAATTCTCCCTCGCACCAGAGAGCAATGGAGGATGGGTCATTGAATATATTCTTATGAGATCGACAGGTTTTTGATTGGCAAGGGAGTCAAGGGTCATGCAAGGAGACAGGAATGTAGGGCGACAACCACACCAGATCTCTCATGATCAGATCAAATGGCTGATTCGTATTTCCATTTTTAATGTTCTAATTGACCAAATATTGATAAATAAGCTGAATCCCAGAGGTGAGAGTGATTGCCTTTGACATCAATGCTACTTTTAGTCATAGTCAGAGAGTCATAGAGACATACAGCTCAGAAACAGACCCTACTGCCCAACTTATCCATGCCGTCCAGATATCCTACATTAAGCTAGTCCCACTTGCCAGCACTTGGCCCATATCCCTCTAAAACCTTCCTATTCGTATACCCATCGAGATGCCTTTTAAATGTTGCAATTGTACCAGCCTCCACTGTAATGTAGAGGCAGCTCATTCCATACACGTACCATCTTCTGCATGAAACAGTTGCCTCTTAGGTCCTTTTTAAATCTTTCCCCTTTCACCTTCAACCTATGCCCTCTAGTTCTGGACTGCCCCACCCCAGGGAAAAGACCTTGTCTGTTTATCCTATTCATGCCCCTCATGATTTTATAAACCTCTGTAAGGTCACCTCTCAGTCTCCAATGCTCCATGGAAAACAGCGCCAGACTGTTTAGCCTCTCCCTGTAGCTCAAACCCTCGAACCCTGGGAACATTCTTGTAAATCTTTTCTGAATCCCTTCAAGTTTCACAACATCTTTCCAATAGGAAAGGGACCAGAATTGCGCACAATATTCCAAACAGGACCTAGCCATTGTCCTGTACAGACACAACGTGACTTCCCAACTCCTATACTCAATGCTCTGACCAATAACAGAAAGCAAAGCAAACACTCAAGAAAATGTAGCAAAACTGAAACCAATGGGAAGAAAAGACAAAAAAAACCCCTCTTTTGGATTTATTCACATCCAACTCAAAGTAAGATGGGTGTGGTTGTTGGAGGCCAAACGTCTCATCCCCAGGACATCTCTGCACAGGTTCCTCAGGGTGGTGTCCTAGACCCAACCATCTTCAGCTGCTTCATCAATGACCTTCCCTCTATCATGAGATCAAAAGTGGGGATGGTCACTGATAATTGTTCAATGTTCAGCACCAAACATAACTGTTCAGGGAATAAGTAAAGTCATGCCCATCCCTTAACCAGACCTAGACACCACTTAGATTTTCTCTTTGATGAATCGGAGCTTTAAGTGAAGGGAAATGCCACCACCTTGGATTTCCCATTTATCTTATGCCTCATCCTGATTTAATCATACACTGCTATTTCACTGTTGTTGAGTCAAAATCCTGGAAATCTGAACAACATGATGCGTATCCCAACACCAAGGTTCGATTCCAGCATGGGGTGACTGTCTGTGTGGAGTTTGCACATTCTCCCCGTGTCTGCATGGGTTTCCTCTGGGTGCTCCGGTTTCCTCCTCGCAGTCCGAAGATGTGCAGGTCAGGTGAATTGGCCAAGCTAAATTGCCCATAATGTTAGGTGCATTAGTCAGAGGGAAATGGGACTGGGTGGGTTACTCTCTGGAGGGTCGGTGTGGACGTGTTGGGCTGAATGGCCTGTTTTCACACTGTAGGCAATCTAATCTAACCAAATGGACTGCAGTAGTTCAAGAAGACAGCTCACCACCACCTGCTCAAGGGAGTTCGGGATGGGCAATAAATATTGACCCAAAGGTGACAGCAATATCCTAAGAATGAATATTGAAATGAATATGAGGGTGTAATTGCACTGGAGGGAGCGCAGAGGAGATGCACCAGGATGTTAAAATTGTTACAGTGTGGAAGCAGGCCATTCAATCCATTGAGTCCACACTGACTGTCCCACTCCCCTCCCCTATAACTCTGCATTTCCTGTGGTTAATCTACCTAACCTGCACATCTTTGGATTTTGGGATGAAACCAGAGCACCCAGAGGAAATCCACGCAGACACAGGGAGAATTTGCAAAGTCCACACAGTGGGTCACTCAAGAGTGGAATTGAACCAAGGTCTTTGGCCCTGTGAGGCAGCAGAGCTACGCACTGAGCCACTGTGCCATCCCGTGCTCAGAATGGAACAGTTTAGCTTTGAAGAGAGGCTGGACAGGTTTACGTTGTTTTTACTTTAGAGTAGCAAAGACTGAGAAGAAATCCGATTGAGATGTTTAAGATTATGAGGGGTATGGACAGGTTGAATAGGGAGGAGCAGCTGTTCTCTTAAATGAAGGGTTAATAGCAAGGATGAATAATTTCAAGGTGAAAGACAGGCACTTTAAAATGGTATGAAGAAAAATGTTCATGCAGTGGGTGGTGGGGCGTCTGGAGTGCACTGCCTGGGAAGGTAGTTGAGGTGAGAAACCCCACAAGGTTTACAAACTACTTGGATGACCACTTGAAATGTCAGAACATTCAAGGCTGTAGATTTAGTTGCACTTTGATAGTACAGACTTGATGGGCTGAAAGGTCTCTTCTGCACTGCATGATTCTAAAAGAAATTAAAAACACATGCTAAACCTCTACAGTAGCCACGTTGAAAGTGTTACTGTATGTGTGTATATACAGCTCTGATATAAGGTGCATATTTAAGTCCTAATTAGAGGATAGGTAATGGCCTGGTGGTATTATCACCAGACTGTTAATCCAGAAATGAATATGAGGGTGTGGCTCTTGCAACATGGTTGACTCTTAACTACCTTCTGGGAAATTAAGGATGGGTAAAGGTGCTGGCCTAGCCAGCAACTCCCTCATCCTGTGAATCTTCTCATGAGCCACATTCAAATCTTGCCATGGCAGATGGTAGAATTTGAATTCAATAAATAATTCAATAAATCATACAGTGCAGAAGAGGCCTTTCAGCCCATCAAGTCTGTACTATCAAAACTGCAACTAAATCTACACTGGTCCCACCCCCCCACACAAGGCCTACAGTCTTGAATGTTCTGACATTTCAAGTGCCAGAGGATGTGGTGGAGGTTGGTACAATTGCAACAGTTAAGAGGCATTTGGATGGGTATATGAATAGGAAGGGTTGGGGAGGGATACGGGCCAGGTGCTGGCAGGTGGGACGAGATTGGGTTGGGATATCTGGTCGGCATGGACGGGTTGGATCGAAGGGTCTGTTTCCATGCTGTACATCTCTGTGACTCTATAACTGTACTTGTTGTTTGAAAAAAATACAGTAATGGACTACTTTTGGAATTGTTCTGTCAGGACCTGGTTTAGGAATGCAAGCAAAGAGTATTGATGAGGGCACAGTGGAGGACATGATCTATATGGACTTCAGTAGGGTGTTCGACAAGGTTCCCCATGGGAGATTAGTTAGCAAGGTTAGATCGCATGGAATAAAGAGAGAACTTGGATTTGGAAATAGAACTAGCCCGAAGGTAGAAGACAGAGAGTGATAGTGAAGGCTGGCTTTTCAGACTGAAGGCCTGTGACCAGTGGCATGCCTCAAGGATTGGTGCTGGGTCCACTACTTTTTGTCATTTATATAAATAATTTGGCTGTGAACATAGGAGGTATGGTTTGTAATTTTGCAAATGACACCAAAATTGGAGGTGTATTGGACAGTGAAGAAGGTCACCTCAGATTACAGCAGGATCTTGATCAGATGGGCCAATGGGCTAAGGAGTGGCAGATGGAGTTTAATTTAGATAAATGTGAGGTGCTGCATTTTGGAAAAGCATAATCAGAGCAGGACTTATACACTTAATGGGAAGGCCCTGGGGAGTGTTGCTGGATAAAGAGACCTTGGAGTGCAGGCTCATAGCTTCTTGAAAATAGAGTTAGAGACAGATAGGAGAGTGAAGAAGGCATTTGGTATGCTTTCCTTTACTGGTCATAGTATTGAGTATAAGTGTTGGGAGGTCATGTTGCAGGTGTACAGGACATTGGTTAGGCCACTTTTGGAATATTGCATGCAATTCTGGTCCCCTTCCTATCAGAAGGATGTTGTGAAACATGAAAGGGTTCAGAAAAGATTTACAAGAATGTTGCCAGGGCTGGAGGATTCGAACTATAGGGAGAGGCTGAACAGGCTGGGGCTGTTTTCCCTGGAGCGTCGGAGGCTGAGAGGTGACCTTATAGAGGTTTACAAAATTATGAGGGGCATGGATAGGGTGAACAGACAAAGTATTTTCCCTGGATGTGGTATTCAGAACTAGACAGCATAGGTTTAGGGTGAGCGGGGAAAGATATTAAAGTAACCTAAGGAGCAACTTTTTCAAGCAGAGGGTGGTGTGTGTATGGAATGAGCTTCCCAAGGAAGTGGTGGAAGCTGGTACAATTACAACATTTAAAAGGCACCTGGATGGGTATATGAATCGGAAGGGTTTAGAGGGATATGGACCAAATGCTGGCAAATGGGACTAGATTAGTTTAGGATATTTGGTCGGCATGGACGAGTTGAACAAAAGGGTCTGTTTCCATGCTGTACATTTCTGTGACTCTGTGAAATAAATCTAGAATTAAGAATCTAATGATGACCATGAATCCCTTATTGGAAAAACTCATCTGGTTCACTAATGTCCTTTGGGGAAGGAAACTGCCATCTTTATCCAATCTGGCCTACATGTGGCTCTTGCAACATGGTTGACTCTTAACTACCTTCTGGGAAATTAAGGATGGGTAAAGGTGCTGGCCTAGCCAGCAACTCCCTCATCTTGTGAAAGATTTTTAAAAAAATTAACCAATACACCCCACCATATTATTTAGCAAGGGCACAAGATGCTCAAAGAGTTGCATGTGTGCTGTCAGGACACCCATATCCAAACCTGACTGAGCATCATGCATAATCTGCAACGTGAGACGGTGACTCTGACACAGTGATTCAGCCTCTGTGATTGAAATGAGTGATTCGAAACAGTTTGTGCTTTGGTATGTGATTGTTCATGATGTCATCTGAACATGATTAAGATTCCTTTCTGGTAATCACTCTTAAGCATCCATTATTCTGTGTATAATTTGTCACTGCTCTGTAAGAGGAGAAGCCGCATTCTTTCTGTCCCATGCACTGCCTCTGGGCACACTAACAAAGTGCAGGCAGTTATTATTCTCAAGGTTTAAAGGGGAACTGTGTGATGATAGCAAGCTACATCAGAGAATACAAAGCAGAGCACCACGGCAGGTCATTATTTTAAATAGTGACACAGAATGTCCTAAGTGTACACAATGAAAAGTTTTGATACAATGGGTTGGACAGTCCTTATGTGTCAGTGCTTTAGTGAGTCACAGTTATAAAGTGGAAACTGATGTCTCTCACACAGCCCCATGTAAATAGATTAGATTATTTACAGTGTGGAAACAGGCCCTTCGGTCCAACAAGTCCACACCGACCCTCCAAAGAGCAACCCACCCAGACCCATTCCCCTACATTTACCCCTTCACCTGACACTATGGGCAATTTAGCATGGCCAATTCACCTAACCTGCACATCTTTAGACTGTGGGAGGAAACCGGAGCACCTGGAAGACACCCACACAGACACGGGGAGAATGTGCAAACTCCACACAGTCAGTTGCCCGAGGCGGGATTTGAATCCGGGTCTCTGGCGCTGTGAGGCAGCAGTGCTAACCACTGTGCCACTGTGCTGCCCGTGCCCTTAAATTTAAGCCAGATGTGGAGGAGCCAATGATGTACTGAGATGGACAAAGTCACACAACACCAGGTTACAGTCCAACAGGTTTATTTGAAATTATAAGCTTTCGGAGCACTGCTCCCTTGTCAGGCGAAGTCACTTTGACATTTTGAGACAAATGAACTTCTTCAAGGTTCTGAGGAAGGGTCACTCGACCGAAATATTAACTGATTTCTCTCCACGGATGCTGAGCTTTTCTAGCAGTTTCAGTTTCTGTTGTTGGTTGTGTATTAAATAACCTTTTCTTCCCATATCCCAAGGCAAGATTTAAAGTAGAAAACAAAATATTGAATTTATTTCGCACCTTTCACAACCACCGAATTCCCCAAAATGCTTTCTAGTCAATGACAGCAGAGTCAACACTGTACGTTTGGCAGCCCAGCCGCCAGTTTACACAGAGTAAAGCTCCATCACAATGAAATAATGACTGGAGGATGGATTTTCGCAATGTCGATGAGAATAGGTTATGACAGAAGGCAAATTTTCTCAACCTTTCTTTGAAACAGGGCTGTGGGATCTTTTATGTCCACCGGAAAGAGCAGATATGGCAAGGGCTTAAAGATAGCATCTCCAACAACGCAGCACCCCCTCAGTCTGGTCAACATAGATTTTAATGCTCATGTCTCCAGCCGGGAACTTGGACTAATTACATGGAATAACTTCCCAAAGAGCATTGTGGGTCAACCTACAGCAGAAAGTCTGTAACTGTTTACGAAGACAGCTCCCTATCATCATCTCCATGGCAACTGGGAATGGGCAAAAAATTGTTGCCCTGGCCAATTATGCCAACATTCTGTGAATGAATATGACAGCAGCCATATGTGGCACCAGGTCAGCTTTGAACTTCATTCATGATGTTGCTCTGTTATCTAGTTGGCACAATGTTTTCTTGACTTGTTCAAAGTATGCTTGTATATTAGTTATTTTATTAGTGCTGAGGGAGTGCCACACTGTCAGAGGGTCAGTGCTGAGGGAGTGCTGCACTGTCAGAGGGTCAATGGTGAGGGAGTGCCGCACTGTCAGAGGGTCAGTGCTGAGGGAGTGCTGCACTGTCAGAGGGTCAATGGTGAGGGAGTGCCGCACTGTCAGAGGGTCAGTGGTGAGGGAATGCCGCACTGTCGGAGGGTCAGTGCTGAGGGAGCGCCGCACTGTTGGAGGGTCAGTGCTGAGGGAGTGCCGCACAGTAAGAGGGTCAGTGCTGAGGGAGTGCTGCACCGTCAGATGGTCAGCACTGAGGGAGTGCCACACTGTTGGAGGGTCAGTGCTGAGGGAGTGCCGCACAGTAAGAGGGTCAGTACTGAGGGAGTGCTGCACCGTCAGATGGTCAGCACTGAGGGAGTGCCACACTGTTGGAGGGTCAGTGCTGAGGGAGTGCCACATTGTTGGAGGGTCAGTGGTGAGGGAGTGCCGCACTGTCGGAGGGTCAGTGATGAGGGAGTGCTGCACTGTCGGAGGGTCAGTGGTGAGGGAGTGCCACACTGTTGGAGGGTCAGTGCTGAGGGAGTGCCACACTGTTGGAGTCTAGTGCTGACAGAGTGCTGCACTGTCGGAGGGTCAGTGCTGAGGGAGTGCTGCACTGTCAGAGAGTCGGTACTGAGGGAGCACCACGCTGGCGGAGGGTCAGTACTGAGGGAATGTGGCATTGTCAGAGGGCCAGTGCTGAGGGAGAACCGCATTGTCGGAGGGTCAGCGCTGAGGGAGAACCGCATTGTTGGAGGGTCAGTGCTGAGGGAGTGCCACACAGTCAGAGGGTCACTACTGAGGGAGTGCTGCACTGTTGGAAGGTCAGTGCTCAAGGAGTCCCACACTGTTAGAGGGTCAGTACTGAGGGAGTACGGCACTGTCAGAGGATCAGTATTGAGGGAATGCCGCACTTTTGGACAGGTAGCGCTGACAGAATGCCACACTATTGGAGGGTCAGTGCTGAAGGGATCCGGCACTGTTGAAGGATTAGTACTGAGGGGATGTGGCATTGTCAGATGGTCAGTACTGAGGGAATGCCGCATTGTCAGAGGATCAGTACTGAGGGAGTGCAGCAATGTTGGAAGGTCAGTGCTAAGGGAATGCTGCACTTTCGGAGGGTCAGTGTTCAGGGAGTTATGCACTGTGAGAGGGTCAGTACTGAGGGAGTGTGGCACTGTCAAAAGGGTCAGCACTGAAGGAATGTCATGCTTTCAGAGGGCAGCACTGAGGGAATGCTGCACTGTTGGTGGGTCAGAGCTAAGTGAATGCGGCACTGTCGGAGAATCAGTGCTGATGGAGCACCACGATGTTGGAGGGTCAGTGCTGAGAGAGTCTGGCACTGTTGTAGGGTCAGTCCTGAGGGAGTGCCACACTGTCGGAGGGTCAGTGCTCAAGGAGTCCCGGATTGTTAGACGGTCAGTGCTGAGGGACTGTGGCATGTCAGAGTGTGGCATGTACTGAAGGAATACCATACTTTCGAAGGGGCAGCACTGAGGGAGTGCCGCACTGTCGGAGGGTCAGTGCTTTGGTTGGGTCTCACTGTCTGATGGTCAGTGCTGACGGAGTGCCGCACTGTTGGAGGGTCAGGCTAAGGGAGTGCCACACTGATGGAGGGTCAGTGCTGAGGGATTGCCGCACTGTTGAAGGGTCAGTGCTGAGACAGCGCCGCACTATCAGAGGGTCAGTGCTGAGGGAGCACCTCACTGTTGGAGGGTCAGTGCTGAGGGAGCGCCGCAGTGTAGAAGGGTCAGTGCTGAGGGAGCACCGCACTGTTGGACGGTCAGTGCTGAGGGAGCGCCGCACTGTCGGAGGGTCAGTATGAGAGAATGCCGCACTGTCAGAGGGTCAGTGCTGAGGGTGCACCGCAGTGTAGAAGGGTCAGTGCTGAGGGAGCACCGCACTGTCGGAGGGTCAGTGCTGAGGGAGTGTCGCACTGTCGGAGGGTCAGTGCTGAGGGAGCGCCGCACTGTTGGAGGATCAGTGCTGAGGGAGCGCCGCACTGTTGGAGGGTCAGTGCTGAGAGAGTGTCGCACTGTCAGAGGGTCAGTGCTGAGGGAGTCCGGCACTGTTGGAAAGTTAGTACTGAGGCAGTGCTGAACTGTCTTAGGTTCAGAGCTGAGGGAACACCACACTGTTGGAAGGTCAGTGCTGAGGGAGTCTGGCACTATCAGAGGGTTAGTACTGAGGAACTGCCACACTGTCAGAGAATCAGTGCTGAGGGAGTGCCGCACTGTCGGAGGATCAGTGCTGTGGAAGTCTGGCACTGTCGGAGGGTCAGTACTGAGGGAGTGCTGCACTGTTGGAGGGTCAGTGCTGAGGGAGAGCCATACTATTGGAGGGTCAGTGCTGAGGGAGAGCCACACTGTCAGAGGATCAGTGCAGAGGGAGTGCTGCACTGTCGGAGGGTCAGCGCTGAGGGAGAGCCACACTGTCGGAGGGTCAGTGCTGAGAGAGAGTTGCACTTTCGGACGATCAGTGCTAAGGGAGGGTCACACCGTTGGAGGGTTAGTGCTGAGGGAATGCCACACTGTTGCAGGTTCAGTGTTTAGGGTTCATGAATTGTTGGATTGTCAGTGTTGAGACAATGCTGCATTGTTGTAGTTTCAGTGCGAACAGAACCCTTTGGTAGGAGGGTACCAATTGTGTGTTGATGACAAAGTCGATGCCATGAAATAGCTGGCTTCACCTGGAACTCAAATCTTTTAAGACACTGTGCCTTTTCCAGGGTAATCTGAGGTGGACTGGGCATCTTTCCAAGATCAAAAATAGTCATGTTGGACCTATATTTGAGTTTGCATAATATGCAGTAAACAGTACTTAGTTCATAGAATCATAGAATTCCTACAGTGTGGGATTAGGCCATTTGGCCCATTGAGTTCATACCGACCCTCCGAAGACCATCCCACCCAAACCCAATCTTTTACCCTATCCCTGTAACCCCGCATTTCCCATGGCTAACCCACCTAACCTACACATCCCTGGACACGATGGGCAATTTAGCACGACCAATCCACCATAACCTGCACATCTTTGGACTTGGTAACCATTATCCTGCTGAATAGAAACACAAATAGAAATTGCTGGAGAAACTCAGCTGGTCTGACACAATCTGTGGAGAGAAATCAAGAGTTAATGTTTCAGATTTTGACCCAAAGCATTAACTCTGATTTCTCTCCACAGATGCTGCCAGACCTGCTGAGCTTTTCCAGCAATTTCTACTTGTGTTTCTGATTTACGGCATCCATAGTTCTTAGGTTTTTATCCTACAGGATAAATTTGATTCAGCATCAAGCAAACATTGCGAAGAAATGGTACAGGACAATATCACCGGAAATGGAAACAACGAAATCCCAAAGTGTTGACCAAGAGTAGACTGAGTGGTTGAGAAGCCATTAGCAAATTTCCCCGCTAGCATGTTGAAGAATGGGAGCTCCTTTGAGCAGACCACTTCATTGAATGGTGAAACAGTTTCAACAAAACATAAGATCTATCACAGCTCCACTGTATTTTTTTCCTAATTCTCTATGTAGTCATTCTTTTCAGATGTTAAGGAAGTTGAGGTTAGAGGTGACGATGATATCCAGAGAGGGATAGGTAGAAAACGAGCAGTGAAGAGGAAAAGAAACTGCTAAATTAAGCTACGTACAATATTTTTAGACAGGCTGCGCTGTAAGCATTGAATTTAAACTAATGAGAAGCCTTCTATCTGGAAGGATAACACATGGCTAAGAGTCTCTGCAGTTCCCAAGTCTCTGCAGCTCCACAGGGTGGAAAATGCTGAGATTAGCAAATGTGAGCTGCTTAGCGTTAACAGCTGATTTGTGGAACTCTTTGTAGATTACAAAATAAAACATTTTCAATTCCCCTCCCTCAGCCCTGCCATTCATGGACACTGCTCACCCATGACAACCCCATCCCTTCCCTCCATAATTACCTGGAGTTCCTCTACACGACCCCCAACATTAGATTACACAAAAAGCAATAGGGTGGCGTGATAGCTCAGTGGTTAGCACTGCTGCCTTATAGCGCCAGGGACCCTGGTTCGATTCCAGCCTCGGGCAACTATCTGTGTAGAGTTTGCACATTCTCCCTGTGTCTGTCTGAGTTTTCTCCCGGTGCACTGGATTCCTCCCACAGTCCAAAGCTTGTGCAGCTTAGGTGGATTGGCCAGGCTAAATTGCCCATAGTGTGCAGGGGTGTAAATGTGGGGCTGTAGGGGGCTGGGGCCAGGCCTCGGTGCTCCTCTTTGTAGGTCAGTGCAGACATGATGGGCTGAATTGCCTCTTTCTGCATTGTAAGGATTCTATAACTGCTAACCAGTGAGCACTTGCAAGGTATTCAGCCGTGACATGTAGCATGTTGGGGACAGGACCAAAGCTGTACTCAAGCATGTGATTAGTGGATAGTAAATGAAATAAGGAATAGGGGGCTGATGATTGATATTAAAGACATTGGTGAGACCACTTTGGGAATATTGCATTTAATTCTGGTGTCCCTGCTATCTGAAAGATGTTGTTAAACCTGAAAGGGTTCAGAAAAGATTTACAGGGATGTTCCCAGGGTTGGAGGATTTTTGAGCTATAGGGAGATGCTGAACAGGCTGGGACTGTTTTCCCTGGAGCGTCGGAGGCTGAGGGGTGACCTTATAGAGGTTTACAAAATTATGAGGGACATGGATAGGATAAATAGACAAGGTCGTTTTGCTGGGGTGGGGGGATCCAGAACTAGAGGGTATAGGTTTAGGGTGAGAAGGGAAAGATTTAAAAGGGACCTAAAAGGCAAGTTTTCCACTGCGTGGAATGAGCTGCCAGAGGAAGTGGTGGACGCTGGTACAGTGACCACATTTAAAAGGTATCTGGATGAGTATATGAATAGGAAGGTTTACAGGGATATAGGGCAAATGCTGGCAAATGGGATTAGATTAGATAGGGATGTCTGGTCGGCATGGAGGAGTTGGGCAGAAGGGTCTGTTTCCATGCTGTACACCTCTATGACATGAATGGGTATGCAGAGAAAGGAGAATGTGCTGTTATGATAAAGCATCAGCTATGACCATACAAAGTGGCGGAATAGTCTCAGAAGGCTGAATGGACTACTCTTGCTCCTAGTGGGAAGGGGAGAGTTTGATGTTGTCAATGAAGGGTTGAATGACTGACTTCAGCTCTTGTCTCTCTTCCAGTCTGGGAGTTTGGACACTGAAGCTGATTACAATCCCACTGTCTCTATCACTCCACCTTCTCAAACTCAGTGAAGTGTGTATATGTGTATGAGAGTGTGTGTATGTCATAGAATAGAACCCCTACACTGTGGAAACAGGGATTTTGGCCCAACAAATCCACACTGACCCTCCAAAGAGTAACCCACGCAGACCCATCCCCTACCCTATTACTCTACATTGCCCCTAACCTACACATTCCTGAACACTATGGGCAATTTAGCCTGGCCAATTCATCTAACCTACACATCTTTGGACTGTGGGGGGAAACCCACATAGACACAGGGAGAATGTGCAAACTTCACACAGACAGTCACCCAAGGGTGGAATCAAACCCAAGTCCCTGGCGCTTTGAGACAGCAGTGCTAACCACTGAGCACAGCGCTGCCCAAATGTGTGTGTGGCTGTGTGTGCATGCGTGTGTGTGTGACAGCATGTGATGTGTGAGTGTGTGAGTGTGTTTGTGTGTGTGTGTGTGTGAGAGCGTGTGATGTGTGTATGTGTGCATGCGTGTGTGTGTGACAGCGTGTGATGTGTGAGTGTGTGTGTGTGACAGTGTGTGATGTGTGTGTGTGACAGCGTGTGATGTGTGAATGTGTGTGTGTGCATGCGTGTGTGTGTAACAGCGTGTGGTGTGTGAGTGTGTGTATGTATGTGTGTTGTGTGTGCTTGTGAGTGTGTTTGGGGGGGTGCGAGTGAGGGGAGGGGTGTAGGGTGGGTGGAATATGGTGTGAGGCCTTGGACGATTTCTGGTTTGGATGCTTAGCTAGTCACTTAACCAGCTGAAACACCCTGGGAGGATGAGTTAAAGCCTTTTTCTAACAGCTAGACACTAAACTATTACTTTTAGATATCTAATCTAAGCAATGATGGATGTGTAGCACTGACAGTTACACAATTGAGGGAATTCAAATGATATAAATTATGAAACTGATGCTCGAGAGGATTCTGTACCTCATCAGTTTTCATAACCGCTCTTCGATTCTCTGAGGCACTGATCTATTTTTTAAATAAATACAATGTTTGACTTTATGACTGGTGAATTAAAATACACCCATGTATTTGCTTGAATGAACCAGCTCCCCATAACTGAGCTCACCAATGGGTGGGATTTGCTTCATGTCGTCAGGAGGTTTTAAATATACGGCTTTTAACTCCAATGCTTTGCTCAGAATCTGAGGAAGTATCTAATGTTTTGGAGCAGGCATTGAATCCTACAGAGAAAATCAATGGGTGGGATTCTAAATTCATGCCTTTTGCCTTGTCTGTCTATGCTGACAAAATAATGAGTCTTTAAATGTTTCATGAAACTGAACCTTTTAATCAACATCATCTCATTTCCAGAACTTGCCATCAATGTTCATATTAACAAGCCACACAAATGTGTGTGTGCGAGTGAGAGAGATTGTGTATGCATCTACATATATGGTGTATGCCAGTGTGTGTGTGAGTTCATGTATATGCATGTGAGTACGTGTAAATTTGAGTGTATACGTGCATAAGTAATGTGTATGAGAGGAGTGTATGTGTGTCTGTTTGTGCGTATGTACATGTGGGATTCTATGTCAATGTGAGTGTGTGCATGTGTCTTTATGTGTATATGTGCATATGTGGTGTTAATGAGAGTGTGTGTGCATGCGTGTGTACAGGTCTGTGTGTGTGAGTCTATATGTTTATGTGCATGTGTGGTATGTAGGAGGGTGTGTGTATGAATGTAAATGCATGTGTGTGTATTTGCGTGACTGTGAATGTGTATGCATGTATGTGTGCGTGAGTTTACATGTGTGTGAGTGTGAGTGACAGTGTGTGTGCGTGTGTGTGTCTCCATGTCTAGTGAATCTTCTGTGTGCTGCCTCCAATATCAATATATTTTTCCTCAGATAAAGGGCCCAAAACTGCTCTGAGATTTCCAGCTGTGGTCTGACTCATAAATTGAACAGTTTTGGTAAAACTTCCCTATTTTTTGTATTTCACTCCCGTTGAGATCAAAGCAAAGATTCCAATTGCCTTTCCTAGTTGGTCGCTGAATTTGGATGCCAGTACAATGGGATCTCCAGCAGCAGCTGACGCCGGTGAGGGATTCTTTGAGCAAGAGAGCTGCTCAGTTCTTCAGGACCTTCAACAGAATGTGCCAACATTGAGGGAGGGCAGTTGGAAGGGGGACACAGATAGTCATTATCGGAACGGAAAGCTGTATTTCATGGGAAAAGGCAAATGGGAAGGGGAGGCAAAGGAATTCCTTAGTCTGATGTGAACTAGATTATCATTCAAAGTATGGAGTTCTTTGCTTAAACCTTAATTTTCCTTCCTGTTTGTAATGACTTGATGCCAGTGGAATAAATAATCCATGCTATATGATCTTCGGGCCTTCTGTTTGTTCAAATGTCATGTCACACCAGCTTCTTTCGATTGATGCACAAGAATTGTTGTGGCATTGCTTTCTGGAAACCTTCTTCATTTGGATAGTGCTCACATTGATGTAACATCCTTTCAGTTTCTGCTTTGCCTTCCTCTATCAAAGCTTGTGATACCCTCCTGAGAATAAAGAAAATACAGAGACGATGGGAGGGTCTTCCGTCTCTGTGTCTGTCATCTTTCAGTAAAGAAATCAAACCTTGGAGCCTTTGCCTCTCTTCCTCTGCTTTGGTTCTACAAGTGCATTGGCTAAAATGGAAATGAAAAGACAAAGGGAAGAAAAAGAATGTGATATGGAACACAAATGGGATTGGGGAAACAAAAGGAGAGGAAGTGTACATGAATTTGACAGACATTATTTTTTGTTTCCCAAGAACTGATTTTTAAATTTGATGACTAACCAAATGAGGTGAGCTTGACCTTATGGGGAATGGCTGGACGGATTGGACCTGTGAGGAATGGTTGGACAGACTGGGCCTGTGAGGAATGGTTGGACAGACCGGGCGTGTGAGGAATGGTTGGACAAACTGGGCCTGTGAGGAATGGTTGGACGGGCTGGGTCTGAGACGAATGGTTGGACAGACCGGGCCTGTGAGGAATGGTTGGACAAACTGGGCCTGTGAGGAATGGTTGGACGGGCTGGGCCTGTGAGGAATGGGTGGACGGGCTGGGCCTGTGAGGAATGGTTGGACGGACCGGGCCTGTGAGGAATGGTTGGACGGGCTGGGCCTGTGAGGAATGGGTGGACGGGCTAGGCCTGTGAGGAATGGGTGGACGGGCTGGGCCTGTGAGGAATGGTTGGACGGACTGGGCCTGTGAGGAATGGGCCAGGTCTGAGAGGAATGGTGGGACAGACTGGACCTAGAGGAATGGTTGGATGGACTAGGCATTTGAGGAATGATTGGATGGATTGGGCCTTTGAGGAATTGTTTGATGGGCTGAGTCTATGAGGAATGGTTGGATGGACTGGGCCTGTGAGGAATTGTTGGACTGACTGAGCCTTTGAGGAATGGTTGGACAGGCTGTGTCTATGAGGAATGGTTGGACGGTCTGGGTCTATGAGGAATGGTTGGACGGACTGGGTCTATGAGGAATGGTTGGGCAGGCTGGGCCTGTGAGGAATGGATGGACGCACTGGCTCTATGAGGAATGGTTGGGCAGGCTGGGCCTGTGAGGAATGGTTGGACGGGCTGGGCCTGTGAGGAATGGTTGGACAGACCGGGCCTGTGAGGAATGTTTGGATGGGCTGGGCCTGTGAGGAATGGGTGGACGGGCTGGGCCTGTGAGGAATGGTTGGACGGGCTGGGCCTGTGAGGAATGGTTGGACAGACCGGGCTCGTGAGGAATGGTTGGACGGGCTGGGCCTGTGAGGAATGGGTGGACGGGCTGGGCCTGTGAGGAATGGTTGGACGGACTGGGCCTGTGAGGAATGGGCTGGGTCTGTGAGGAATGGTGGGACAGACTGGGTCTATGAGGAATGGTTGGACGGACTGGGTCTATGAGGAATGGTTGGGCAAGCTGGGCCTGTGAGGAATGGATGGACGCACTGGCTCTATGAGGAATGGTTGGGCAGGCTGGGCCTGTGAGGAATGGATGGACGCACTGGCTCTATGAGGAATGGTTGGACTGACTGGACCTGTCATGAATGGTTGGACGAACTAGGCCTGTGAGGAATGGTTGGACGGACTGGGCCTGTGAGGAATGGTTGGAGGGATTGGGCGTACATCTATTGCAATTTAAAAGAATATGAGGTGACACATATAAGATCCTGAGAAGTTTTGACAAAGTGAATGCTTAAATTATGCTTTCTCTCATGGGAGAGACTAGAACTAGGAGACAGTTTAAATGTAAAGACCATATCTTCCTATTCTTCTGTATTTTTGATTGTGGGTTTGGGCATTTGCAAAGCATGATTTGGCCACCAGCAAGTAGCTGATTGGTCTGAGTGGTTGATAACAAAGGTCTTCTACCTGCCAACAGCCACGTGATTGGCTCCTAGATGGATGACTAAGTTGTGAGAGGTCGCCAGAAGCCTTTGGACTTCCGAAAGAAGAGATGGTGTCCTTCTCTCTGCAGTAAAAATATCTAAAGCCAGCTTATTTTCCCTCCCCAGTTGCCAGAAGCTGTAGCTGTTAGCTAATAAGCCAGAGACTTTATAATGCGTGAACCAGTTGCTGTGTGCTTGGTGAGACTGAAGATCAGGAAGACCTGAAAATAGAAAAAAAAGCATCATCTCCCTGTAGACAGCAAGAACCAAACTCTTCACGTGTGCGCGTGTGTATGTCTGTGTGTGCACGCGCATGTGTGCGCGTGTGTGTCTGTGTGTGCACGCGCATGTATGCACATGGGTGTGTCTGTGTGTGCACGCGCATGTGTGCGCGTGTGTGTGTTTGTGTGTGCACGCGCATGTGTGCGCGCGTGTGTGTCTGTGTGTGCACGCGCATGCGTGCGCGCGTGTGTGTCTGTGTGTGCACGCGCATGTGCGCGCGTATGTGTCTGTGTGTGCACGTGAATGTGTGCACGTGTGTGTGTCTGTGTGCACGCGCATGTGCGCGCGCGCGTGTGTGTCTGTGTGTGCACGTGAATGTGTGCACGTGTTTGTGTCTGTGTGCACGCGAATGTGTGCGCGTGTGTGTGTGTCTGTGTGTGCACGCGAATGTGTGCACGTGTGTGTGTCTTTGTGTGCACGCGCATGTGTGGCGTGTGCTTGTGTGTGTGCATGGAAAGCTTTATAAAGGATTGGAGTTTGAAGCAATGTGTCTATTTATTTGTAGTAAATGGTAACTCTGATTAAGCAATAAGCCTCATCCATACTTTCTGTTAACCAGGGTTTAATAAAACTGATAAATTAGGGGATTTTGCCACTTTATTGAAATTTAGCTTTTGTAACAACCCTGGTCCTACTGAGGCTTGATTCCCAGTTGTTTGACAAAACAAAGGTCTTCCATTTAACAAAACCAGAAATTGCTGGAAAAGCTCACCAGGTCTGGCAGCATCTGTGGAGAGAAATCAGAGATAACATTTTGGGTTGAGTGACCCTTCCTCAGAACTGATTATAACGAGGAAAATGTCAGTTTATATGCAGAAGATAGGGTGGGGTAGGGAGTAAACGTTCAAGCAACATGTGGGGATAGAGCTCATAGAGAGAGAAGAACAGTTGGTCAGACAGGGGAGTGGATAATGATCTGGCTGGGAGGGTGATAGTTGTTAATGGGGACTGTTAGTGGCTAAGAATAGGTAGTGTGTAATAGCAGACTGTGTGATAAGAAGGCCTGGTGTGTGAGGGCTGGATAAGGACACAGGAGAGCACAAGCCCTAAAGCCCACTCTCTGGATTCATTTAAGAAAGAGTTGGATAGAGCTCTCAAAGATAGTGGAATCAAGGGTTCTGGAGATAAGGCAGGAACAGGATACTGATTAGGAATGATCAGCCATGATCATATTGAATGGCGGTGCAGGCTCGAAGGGCTGAATAGCCTACTCCTGCACCTATTGTCTATTGTCTATTGTCTATTGTCTATAAGTTATTGAACTCGATACTGACTCCAGAAGGCTGCAGGGATCCCAAGCAGAAAATGAAATGCTGTTCTTCCATCTCGCAGTGAGCTTCACTGGAGCACTACCTCAAGCCTGAGATAGAGATGTTGACAAATTTGATGGTCACCTTGGCCATTAATGGCATTGTTGAAACAGATGGGTTTTGATGACAGGTGACAATGAGCTCATGGTTCACCATTTCTGAGACTAGCCTTTCACTTCCAGATATATTCTATGCATTTTTAAAAAAACATTAAAAACCTGTTATGTTGGGATTAAAGCCTATGTCCTCAAAGCCTAGATCTCTTAACTCGTGACTTTATCTCTTTGACACTGAGTCCCCCCCAGTTGAGGCTTGAAGTTTAAAAGAAAGAGGTGTCTTGACTGAAGCATATCATATAATTCTGAGGTGTTTTATGGATTGATAGATAGAGCATGTTTCCTGTTGTGGAAAAATCCGAAACATGGAAACAGAATTTAAGAATATGTGGAATCTACTGGTACTCTCCAAATTGGAATTTCGAAGATTGAGATAAGGATCTTAAAAAATATATAAAATTCAGAAGGGAGGTTGTTTCCACTGGTGGGTGAAACTAGAACTAGGGGAGCCTCAACATAAGAGGGAGATGATTGAACGACAAAGAAAAGCCCCTGAAGAAGGGTTAATACACAAAACGTTGACCTCTCCACTTCATGATGCTACCTGACTTGCTAGGAGCAGATTGAGGACTGGGTTGAGGAAGAGCTTCTTCATCCAGAGGGTTGTGAATCTGTGGAATTCCATGCCCAGTGAAGCAGTTGAGACTACCTCACTGAATGCTTTTAAGGCTGATAGATTTTTGAGCAGTAAAGGAATTAAGGGTTATGGTGAGAGGGCGAGTAAGTGGAGCTGAGTCCATGAAAAGATCAGCCATGATCTTATTGAATGGGAGAGCAGGCTCGATGGGCCAGACGGCCTACTCCTGCTCCTAGTTCTTATGTTCTACATCATCCATTTAAGACAGAGAAGAGCAGAATTCCTTTTCTCACTGAGAGCTGTGAGGCTTTGGAACTCTCTTTCTCAAAAGATGGTAGAAGCTGAGTCCTTCTATATCTTAGTGGCAGAAGGGGACAGATTTTTGTTAAGCTTGTTTATGTTAAGAGAATGAAAGATTATCAATAGTATGGAGGAGCAAGTAGCGTAATCAGACCAACCATGATTTTATTGAATGGCAGTCCAGGCTGGAGGGGCTGAATGGCCTACTCCTGTTCCTATTTCACATGTCTGTAAGCTCCTTCCTTATCCTTTCTGCTCACTCTACTCTCTCCCCTTTGCTCAGACACTTAAAAGTATTTACCTTTTAGTCACCTGAGATAATATTGCCTTATATGGCCTGATGTGATCATGTTCTTGTTTAATAATGTTCAAGGTGCCACATAAATGTAGGTTATTCTCATTGGTTTACACCCATTGGCGTATAGTCCATAAAAACTAGCATAGCGGGCAACGCTGCACTCTGTCTTAAATCAATGTACAAACACAATTTAGCTTGAAAAGGACAATTCTACAGATGCATGCTCCCAACAGGGAACCTCACTGTCAGGAGCACATGTTGGAAAACTGTTAGGCCTGCACTTTGAAAAAATAAACACTGGCACAAAGGAGGTGATATTATCCTGATCTTAGATCTCCATGTGAACCTCCTCGCTCTAATGCTTGCACATTAGATAGTAAAGTCATTGAACTTGGCTAATGCTCTGAGTCACAGGTTCAAATCCAATCTTAGTGACTAATGGAATTTCACCTTAATTAATAAGGATCTGAAAATGAAAGCTAGTCTTAGTGATTTTACTGATGGAAATGTAATTGATTTTTCATATTATTCACATCTGGTTCTCTAGACATTCCAGGAAGGAAAGCTGCCAACCTGACCCGGTCTGGCCCATTTGTGCCTACATTGACACAGTAATATGGGTGATTACTAACCAATCTCTGTAACAGCATGCCCAGAGCAAAGGCAATTAGGGATGAGTAACATCGTCAAAATTGTAAGTGATGCTCACATCCCACGAAAGAATAAATGATAAAAATCCTAAGTTTTGAAAAGATGTTGAGAAGGTGCAGTCATCTCTCCCTGACGTTCAATGGCATTATCATCGCTGAGTCCCATGATCACCACTGTGAGGATTACCATTGACTCAAAGGCAGGATCATTTCAGACGACGAAGCAGGTCCAATGGAATTAAAGTCTACTTATGCTCCTATTTCTTTTGTCTTTATGTTTGTATGTTGGTGGCCCACCTATCGTAGTGACCAGTTGCTGGCATGGTGTTTATATTCCCCGGGATTTGCTCCTGGTCAGGATGATGTTGACTCCCATAATCCACTGGTATGCTTTGTAATATTTTTATTCGTATACAGGATGTGGTGTCATGAGTGAGTCCAGAGTCTACTGTCCAAGTTGCATTTTTCTCCATCTCTGTATCACACTCTAATCCCTTGTTTGTCCACCTGTGCCCTCACTGCTGGGTTGGATGTGTTTGGAGAGAGACAAAGGACCAGCAGCCATGTGCACCCGAGCCGACGCCTACAGGCACCAATGTGTGGACAAAATCTGCTCCTTACTGACAGGACTTACTGATGAGGATAGATTGAAGCAATTGGAAGTGTTCTCCTTAGAATGAGGTCGGCTGAAAGGAGATTTGAAACAGGTTTCCAAAATCACGAGTGGCCTGGACAGGGTAGATAGGGAGAAGCTGCTCCATCTCATAAAAGGACAAAGAATGAGAGCATGTGGATTTAACATGATTGGAAACAAAACAAGGGTGATGGAAGAAAAACGTTTTTCACACAATGAAGAGTTAGCATAGGAATGTAGTGCCTGGAAATGCAGTGAAGGCAGGTTCAGTCAAAGCATTCAAGAGGGGCACTGGCTGAATATTTGGATGGAAATAGTGTACAGGGACATGGGAAAGGGTAAGAGATTGGCACTGGCTGGTGATGCTTGCTTGAAGAGCTGGTACAAGAATGATGGGCCAAATGGCCTCCTGCGATTTAGTGATGGTGCTGCTGTCAGGTGGAAGTGGCTTTTTTTAAACACTGCACCCGAGTCTACATTACTTCCCGGCACACTACAACTGTTTGACAACTTTAACAGTGAGACAAGCAAAATGTGTAGAGAAATTCCAGACTGAGAGTCATCCCAAGACTGGGAGCTCAAATCCCACCTTGGACTCAGTCTGGAAATGAAGCTGTGCCACTCGCTTGAGAAAGAAACAAACTGGCTCGCCAATAATTTACACAAACACACAAACAAGGAGCAGGAGTAGGCCCTTCGGCCCTTCCACATGCTCTGCCATGCTATAAGACCACGGCCGATCTGATTTCAACCTCAATTCTGCATTCCTGCATATCCCCGATAATCTCTCAAACCCTTGGTCATCAAGAATCTATCTCCCTCTGCCTTAAACATAATGAAAGATTTTGCATCCACTGCCTTTTGAGGAAGGGAATTCTAAAGACTCTCAACCCTCAGAGAGAAAAAAAAGGTTTCTTCATCTTTATTTTGAGGAGGGGCGACCCTTTTATTTTAAACAATGGCTAGTTATGGATTTTCACACGAGAGGAAACATGCTTCTGATATCCATCTTATCAAGTCCCTCAATTAGGTCACCTCTGACTTCTCTAAATTCAGAAGGATACAGGCCCAGCCTGTAATCAACTCAATCCGGGTATTAATCTAGTAAACCTTCTCTGAACTACCTCCAACGCAGAAAGGAGACATCCTTTCACAATAACCTGGTCAAGTCCCCTCGGGATATTATAAGTTTCAAAGAAAACATGTCTGACTCTTCTATACAGCCCAGCTTCACTACCCTTTCCTCATAAGGTAATCTACTCACTCCATGTCTTAGTCTAGCAAAACAACGCAATAACAAAGCTATGGAACAAGTACAGGTAGAAGATCCTTTATCCAAACATCCAAAAACCGAAAAGCTCCAAAATCCGAAGGTTTTTTGTGAAGATTTTTTTTTCATTTACAAGATTGTTTGGCGTGCAAACAGTTAACCCAACTCCGCACCCACTCGATGCGTGTCAGTCAGATGTGACATGGGGGGACGTGGCCAAGCACATTTTTAGTTAGAAGTCTGCTCCTCCAGTAAGATATTTAAAAATTTCACCATGAAATTACCACTATTCTGAAAACTAAAAAAATTCCGAATTCCGGAAAACAGCTGGTCCTTAGCATTTTAGATAAAGGATCTTCTACCTGGATTCTAAAATGGGATTCGAACAGCTTGGTGCTCGTTTGATTGACACAGACTCAATGGATCATTGGGCTCTTTTCTGTGCTGTACATCTCTATGACTCTCACTCTAACTCTTGTATGAACTGCTTACAAAGCATTAACATCTTTCTTAATTGCAGTGACAAATACGTACATGGTACCCCACATACATACTCAACAATACCCTGTATAACTGAAGTATAGCCTCCCTACTCTTGCATTCAATTCCCCTCACAATAAAATATAATTCTATTAGCTTCTCTGATCGCTTGCTGTACCAGCACACTAACTTTCTTCCATTCGTACACAAGGATACTCAGATCTCTCTGCATCTCAGAGCTCTCCAACCTCTCACCATTTAGATAATATGCTTTTTTTGTCTTTCACACATTGAACCCCACTTGCTAAATCTTTGCCCACTCACTTAACCTATCTATATCGCTTTGTAAGGTCCTTATGTTCACTTCACCACTCACTTTCCTGCCTACTGGGACAGTACTGTGCCTTTAAGAGAGATGTGTCCTGTGCTGTTGTATTGCAGAGATGTATTTCGATAGCGGTGAAGGGCTATCTGCTTCTGAAATAATGAATAAACTGCTTTGAGTTCCCTGAGCAGATTTTTAAAAATTAGACAAAAGAAGCCTGAGAGGGTGGAGTCAGGCTCCCACAGACCCAGGGTTTTAGTTTTGTTTTCAGTTGGGGTTTGGAGTTGGTTGTTGAAGCTGATAGATACAGCTCTCTCTCTACTGCAGCAAAAAGCTTGAGTTCTCTCTCTGCTGCTAGATTATCTTTCAGCATTCCTTTCTCCTGGACTGGAGAGAGATAACATGTGAGGAAAATCTGTTTTGCTGCATTTGCCTTTGCTCAAGGATGGCTATACAGGATTCTGCTACATTGGAAAAATTGATGATTAGTAGTTAAATAATATATATTATTTTCTTAAGTATTTCAATAGAGTTAAAGTTATGCTAATTCTTTTTTTTTGCTTGAATTTTAACTGTGGTACAAGAAAAAAGTGTGCTTTGCTTAAAGCCCAGCTGTAGACAAATCAAATCATATCTGGAATTTATCGCCTTATCACCTTGAAATAAAATTAAAAGATAAGGACTAGACTATCACCTTGATTTATTTTGAGGGAGTTTGGTCGAGTCCATAACAGTATTTTTGTGCCATCAGCAAATTTAACCAACATGCCTTTGATATCTTTATCCGAATTATTTACTTGAATTGAAAATTTGAGAAAGGCTTTCACCCTCCTTATCCATTCTGGCCCATAAGACTCCACCTTGCTCATAATGCAGTTGACCTTTAATTGCTTCTGAAGTGAACCAGGAATCTATTGGCTCCTGGGGATGAGAAATAAAGCCATGTTCAGTTGCCAAGAGTAGTTGTAGTGCAAAGACTCTTTGGGCAATTGATAAGATTAGCTCCCTTTCTATTTGTGTAGAAACTGTTCAATTCATTGCCTGGATACTTGGAGCATGACTTTCAAACAGATACATGCAGTACAACTGAACCATTGCATCAACCCCAGGTGCTCCGAGCAAGTGGCTCATCGAGAGTCGATGTTTTATTTCCAGTCACGTCTCGCCTGTGTGAAGCAAGTTACATCAAGTTATGAAAAATTCCCTTCCCCCCCAGTGCTTTGAAATCAGCATTTCCTTCATTCTGAACGGGAGAATCTTTCAAAGGATCAATCATCATGTCGACCCCAGCAGTTGATATAGAAGACATTTTATAATATTAGAAATATAAATCAAACCAAGTTAATGAATTAGTATCAAAGGGTGCAACATGCAGGTAATTCCAGCGTTTGAAAGATTCCACTTAAAATATTGGTTCAGTTTGTTGACAATAAAATAGACTGACAGTCCCCGAGGCTCATAAAACTCTTCGGTCTATTAATCCTTGAGTAAATGCCTGTTCCCAATGTTGATGGATAAGCCCAGTGTTCGAATTATACATCCTTTTGGTTTTCCATAAAGTTTAGACTCCAGACTTATTTTCAATCTTGGCGGGAATGAGAAAAAAATGCCTGACATTCACGAAAGTGTTGCTGGTCTCTAACACAAGTGATCTGTTGCTAACAATTTCCCATCCCTCTCCTCCACCACTATTTCCCCCAACAACACTCCCACTCCTCCAAAGTTGTCAATCATTGCACCTCTTTGTCAAACTTTAAACTATATAGTTCTTCAAGACTGTACTTAGGTAAACTGAAGCATTTGAGAGCTGAGAGATTCAGCTTGATGGAAAGATAAGAGGGTGCAAATTAGTTTAGGATTATGATAGAGAGTGGCACCAACTGTGTGCGTTCAATTCCTATCCTGACTGAGGTTACCATGAAGGACTCTCCTTCTCAAGCTCTTCCCGCTCTCTCCTGAGGCACAGTGACGCTCAGCAGAAACCAACACCAGTTGTGTTTCTCTGGTAAGGGAGTAGGCTATGGGGATTTTACCTTTTACTTTTGCGTGGAGCCACTGTTTCAAGGTAGGAAAATACTATGGCCAATTTGTGCACAGCAAGGTCCCACAAGCAGCAACACAATAATGGCCCGATTACCCATAACTAAAGGATGAATATTGAGCAGGACACCGGGGAGAGCTCCCTTAATATTTTCCAAAGCATCTTTTACCCATGTCATGGGATCTATCAAGCTCACCCGTGAAGGGCTAGCTGTTCGTATGTGGATAAATGTGAGATTATTCCCTAAGGAAGCATAAACAAGGCGGCAGGTTACCACTTCAATGGCTGTAAATTGAGAGAGGGGAGTGTGCAGCGGGCCCTGGGTGTCCTTGTGCACCAGTCGCTGAAGGTAAGCATGCAGGGACAGTAGGAGGTAAAGAAGGCAAATGGGATGTTGGCCTTCATTGTGAGAGGCTTCGAGTACAGGAGCAGGGGTGTGTTGTTGCAGCTATACAGGACCTTGGTGAGGCCACACTGAGAATATTGTGTACGGATTTGGTCTCCTTTTCTGAGGAAGGATACCCTTGCTCTTGAGGGAGTGCAGTGAAAGTTTCCCAGGCTGTTCCCGGGTATGGTGGGACTGATGTAAAAGGAGAGATTGACTAGGTTAGGATTATGTTCACTGTGGTTCAGACAAGTGAGGTTGGGGAATCTCATAGAGCCTTATAAAATTCTAACAGGATTAGACAGGGTAGATGCAGGGAGGATGTTTCCGATGGTGGGTGTATCCAGAACCAGGGGCCACAATCTGGGAATTCGGGACAGACCATTTAGGACGGAGATGAGGAGACATTTCTTCACCCAGACAGCGGTGAGCCTGTGGAATTCACTACCACAGGAAGGAGTTGATGATAAAGCATTGAATGTATTCAAGAGGTGGCGAGATATAGCACTTGGGGCAAATGGGATCAAAGGTTATGGGAAGAAAACAGGATTAGGCTACTCTACTGAGTTGGATGATCAGCCATGATCATGATGAATAGCAGAGCAGGCTCGAAGGGTCGAATGGCCTCTTCCTGCTCCTATCTTCTATGTTTCTAAATTTCTAAATCTGATCTTTGTCTGATTGTTATTGCTTTGTTCTCTGAACACATTGTTGATGGTTGGTTTCCCCAAAGCTTGTTTTGTCTCCTAGTCTAGCTCCATGTCAATCTCCATCATTTTGAGGTGCAAGGCTGATCTAAGGCAGTTTAAGATCCACATCATCCATCCACAATACCTGACTTTCAGTGTTTCTAAAACTAGCGTCTTTCACCTCAGAGATTGGCAAATTTCTGTGTGTATTCAGTCTAGTCCTGTTAGACTTTTATAGACTTCTATGAGATTTCCCTCGTTGTTCTTCTAAACTCCAATGAACACAGTCTTATATGATCTTCACACCCCAATCCTGGCATCACACCAATCAGTCTGGCAAATGTTAGGAATTAGCGAGTTTTTGCAACAAACAAAACTAATGTAATTTACAAAATATTTTGCAAGAACTGTAACAAACACTACATTGGACCAACAGGCAGAAAACTAGCCACCAGGATACATGAACATCAACTAGCCACAAAAAGACATGACACTTTCTCACTAGTATCCTTACATATCGATAAGGAAGGACACCACTTTGACTGGGACAACACATCTATCCTAGCACAAGCCAAATGGAGACATGCACAAGAATTCCAAGAAGCATGGCATTCCAACCAGAACACTATCAACAAAACACATTAACTTGGATCCCATTTACCACGCCCTGAGAAAAAAGAATAGGAAATTACACCACCATAGGAAATGATGTCACCACAGGTAATGACATCACCAACCCAAGGAAACCCAAACATATAAATAGAAAGCGGGCTGCACCACCAGTGCTTCATTTGCAGGCTCACTGAAGATGTTACCTAGTATGGCGACGAGACCTCTGAAAGTGAACCTTCCAGCTCAGCGAGCAAACCTATGTCCAATGTTAGGAATGCTGAGAAAGCTGATCAAAAGTTTGGTCCAACAGGGAGATTTGAAAAGTGTCTTCCATGCTGTACATCTCTATGATTCTATGACAGAGAGAGTGAGAGATTTTCTTACACGGCTAATTGATATCTGTGCATTTTCACATTAGCTCTACCCCTGGACTGATCATCTATGGAGCCAGAGGATTGACTGTGATTCAAAGATAGAACAAAGTATAATACAACACAAGAACAGGCCCTTTGGCCCATCAAGCCTGTGCCAACACATGGCACCATTTTAAACTGAAAGCCTTTTTTATCTACATGGTCCATGTCCCTCTATCCCCTGCTTATTCATATATCTGTGAAGACTCCTCTTAAATGTTGCTTTTGAATCCATTCCACCACCTCCTCTGACAGGGCATTACACGCACTTAACATCCTCTGTGTAAAAAACTAGCCTCACATCTCCTTTAAACTTATCCCCTTTTACCTTAAACCTATGAACCTCCAGGTTGAAAGTTTGTTCGTTAAGCTGGTAGGTTTGTTCTTGGACGTTTCATCACAATGCTAGGTAACATCAACAGTGATCCTCCAGTGAAACACTGGTGTTCTGCCCTGCTTTCTATTTCTGTGTCTTGGTCTCTTAAGGTGGGTGATATCATTTCCAGTTCTTTTTCCTCAGAGGTTGGTAAATGGGGTCCAAATCAGTGTGTTTATTGATGGAGTTCCAGTTTGAATGCCAGGCCGCTAGGAATTCCTGTGCATGTCTGTTTAGCCTGTCCTAGGATGGATGTGTTGTCCCAGTTGAAGTGGTGTCCTTCTTCGTCTGTATATAAGGATACTTGTGATAGCTGGGTCATGTCTTTTTGTGCCTAGTTGGTGTTTGTGCATCCTGGTGGCTAGTTTTCTGCCTGTCTGTCTGATGTAGTGTTTGTTACAGTCCTTGCATGGTATTTTGTAAATGACATTCGTTTTGCTGGTTGTTGGTATAGGGTCCTGTAAGTTCATCAGTAGCTGTTTCAGTGTGTTGATGGGTTTGTGGGCTACCATGATGCCAAGGGGTTGGAATAGTCTGGTAGTCATCTCCGAGATGTCTTTGATCTATGGTAATGTGGCTCGGGTTTCTGAGTGTGTTGTGTCTACTTGTTTGGGATTTGTTGTTTAAGAATCAGCGGACTGTGTTTATCTTCTTCTTCCTGAATATGCCGTACGGGTATTCTTCTGCTGTGATGTCCCCTGATAATTGACATTTCTAATCTGGGAAAAGGACTCTGACTATCCACTCTATTCATGCCTTTCATAATTTTGTCAACTTCTATCAGGTGGTCCCTCATCCTCTGATCCTCCATATTAGGCTACATCCTGGTAAACCATTTACATAGAACATAGAACATAGAAGAATACAGCGCAGTACAGGCCCTTTGGCCCTCGATGTTGCGCCGATCCAAGCCCACCTAACCTATACTAACCCACTATCCTCCATATACCTATCCAATGCCCGCTTAAATGCCCATAAAGAGGGAGAGTCCACCACTGCTACTGGCAGGGCATTCCATGAACTTACGACTCGCTGAGTGAAGAACCTACCCCTAACTTCAGTCCTATATCTACCCCCCCTTAATTTAAAGCTATGCCCCCTTGTAATACCCGACTCCATACGCGGGAAAAGGTTTCTGCACCCTCTTCAAAGCAACTACATCCTGCTGGTAATATGGTGACCAGAACTGTACGCAATATTCCAAATGTGGCCTAACTCGAGTTTAATGCAGTTTTTATCCCAATCTCTGGACAGCAGAGACATAAATCCCCTGGAAGAGAATACCCACACCTGGATGCCTGATTGTGACCAATTTTCTGGACTGGTATGGAAAGTTGCCTTTCTTTTACTGTGTAAGACCCCCGGCTGACATTGACTTCACTGAAGACAAATACCCTAAGACTTTAATACAGAGCTGCCCGCTTGTAACATATGCCATGCATTTGTAGCTGGCATGTGGTGTGGGTAGGAAATTGATGTAGAAACTGCTTCATAGCAAGAGAGAGCATTGAGTACAGGGGTTGGGAGGTCATGTTGCGGCTGTACAGGACATTAGTTAGGCCACTGCTGGAATATTGCATGCAATTCTGGTCTTCTTCCTATCGGAAAGATGTTGTGAAACTTGAAAGGGTTCAGAAAAGATTCACAAGGGTGTTGTCAGGGTTGGAGGATTTGAACCATAGGGAGAGGTTGAATAGGCTGGGGCTGTTTTCCCTGGAGCATTGGAGGCTAAGGGGCAACCTTATAGAGGTTTATAAAATCATAAGGGGCATGGATAAGATAAATACGTAAAGTCTTTTCCCAGGGGTGGGGAGTCCAGAACTACATAGCATACGTTTAAGGATGTGAGGGGAAAGATATAAAAGAGACTTAAGTGGCAACGTTTTCATGCAGAGGGTGGTACGTGTATGGAATGAGCTGCCAGAGGAAGTGGTGGAGGCTAGTACAATTGCAACATTTAAGAGGCATTTGGATAGGTATATGAATTGGAAGGACTGGGAGAGGTGCCCATGGTTGGTAAATCATATGCCAATGTCCGTGGACGGAGGGCAGTTTGTGATGAAATGTCCTGAGATGCTGTGTGGTGCTGAGCAGCTTGGAGGTACCTGAGTCCCAATGGGGAGCTGAATATGTCAGGTAACCTCTCCAACAACCATATCAAGAATTCTCAACATCTGGTTTGCTCGATAGACTAGATATGATGGGAAGCTGTGTACGGATGAACTGAGCAGAACTTGTAATGAAAATCCAAAAGATCTGTGGATACTGGAAATCTGAAAGGAAGACAGAAATTGCTAGACAAGCTCAGCAGGTCTGGCAACATCAGTGGAGAAAAATCAGAGTTAATGTTTCGGGTTCAGTGACCCTTCTTCAGAGCTTCTTCAGGTTTCTGAGGAAGGGTCACCAGACCCAAAATGTCAATGCTGATTTCTTTCCACAGATGCTGCCAGACCTGATGAGCTTTTCCAGTGATTCCTGTTTTAGTTTGTGCATTTAATGACGTATTTAACAAGGAGCAATTGTCCCCTAATTGGCAACCCGCCACTTCATCGTAAGAAACTCACCTCTGTTGGTGGCAGATGAAGAAGAAATGGCAGGAAATGCTCTGGACATTGAAGTGCCTGTCACTAGGTTTCTGCCACAAATCTCACCATGACACTGTGTTGTTCAGGTCCCTGTAAGGTTTGGCCTGCAATCTTAAATTTAATGCACACTGATGATTTGTATAGACTTAAATTTTTGCATTGAGTTTGTCACTGATTATACCCTATTTTGCATAAGTTCTGTCCCCTCATACATAATCAAACATATGCTAATTTCAACATCATTGCCCACATAATCAGGTCAAGGCAAGCAGCTGTCCAGCACTCATTTCGGGAGAGATCTCTTTGGTGGTTTCAGGGTCTTTAATAAACATTAGATTGTCTGTGAGCTGCAGCACGGCCACTAATTCATTCATAGGAACAGATGCAAGTGATTTCTCTCTTTTTGAAGTTGAAGAACACTCCTTTGATAACTAGGCAAGATTATCAGATGCGTAGCCAAGTCAGCCAGATGTAGCAGATTCTTGGCTGAGTGAGAGGATCTCGGCCAAAGTCATGGTCAGAAAGCACATGTATTTATGTTATGCTGTTCAATACCTCTGTTTATTCACTCACAGGACATGGTGTCGCTGGCTGGGTCTATATTTATTGCCTGTCCCCAGTTGCCCCTTGAGAAGGTGGGGGTGAGCTGCCTTCTTGAACCGCTGCAGTCCACGTGCTGTAGGTGGACCCATAATGCCCTGAGGAAGGGGATTTCATGATTTTGACACAGCAACACTGAAGAAACGACGATATATTTCCAAGTAATAGGAAATTGCTACATTTCTCCATCCCAGATAGGAGGCCCAGGGCCCTGCTCCTAACCCCCCTTGCCCATTCCTGGATGATTTGCAGCCAATGTTGACCCTGTTTAGGAGACACCGATTAAACCTCAGCTAAAGTATAGCGTATGGTTATGGACACCACTTGGTCATAAAATTGTGACTGCTTTGGTGAGAGTAGTATCCCTACAGTGTGGAATTGGTCCAACAAGTCCACATCCACCCTCCGAAGAGTAACCCACCCAGACCCATTCTCCATCATACTATTCTATATTTACCCCTGACTAATGCACCTAACCTACAGATCCCTGAACACTATGGGGAAATTTAGTACAGGCAATTCACCTAACCTGCACATTTTTGGACTGTGGGAGGAAACCGGAGCACCTGAAGGAAACCCATGCCGATTCGGGCAGAATGTGCAAACGCCACACAGACAGTTGCCCGAGGCTAGAATCAAACCTGGGTTCCTGGTGCTGTGAGGCAACAGTGCTAACCACTGAGCCACTGTGAGTAAAGAAGCGATTCATCAGAATGGTTGCAGGAATGAGAAGCTTGAGATATGAGAACAGCTGCAGGGGGTGAAGTTGTACTTGTTTTCATTGGAAAGGAAACGGCTGAGGGGAGATGTGATACAAGTTTTCAAAATCATGAGACACCTGAGTAGATAGCGAAAAGCTATTCTCTCTCAGTGGTGGACCAAGAACCAGAGTGGACAAGTGCAAAGTGTTTGGCCAAATAGTGAAATTCAGGATGAGAACACTTTTATCTCATATTGAGTAGTGAGCATCTGGAATATATTGCTTGGAAATGCGGTGGAGGCAGGTTTGATGGAAGCATTAAGGGGGCATTAGATGTGGGTGAATTAGCTGAGTTGGCTTGGCAGCTGGATTGTAAGGTAAAGTGATGCTGACAATGTAGTTTCAATTCCCTCACCAGTTGAGGTTCCCATGAAGAACAGTCCTCCCTTGCCTGTGGTGGATGACCTTCAGGTTATACAATTACCAGTCGTCTGGGACTACAGCAGCTTCATTAAAACAGGTACAGTGTTACAGGGAAAAGACAGATCAATGACACTAAGTTAAAATGTTCAGACAGCTAGTGTTGACACGATGAGCTGAATGGCTTCCTGCAATCATTCTGATTCAGTCCAAGATTTGTCTAGGTATCTTTTGTTATTGATCACACGGTATATTCCAGTTCTGCAAATTCCCCAGTCACTGGCTCGGTGAAACTGCTGTTCAGCAATGATGGTGTATTCCCCTTGGTACAAACTTACAAGTTTTTCATTCTTGGGCTCAGTACCTTTTGTCTCATTCCTTATAGGAAGGAAATCTGTCATCCTGAACTGACCTCTCTGTCTCTTTTTAAAATTTGTTCATAATGAAGTGGGCTTTTCTGGCTGGCCTTGTATCTATTGCCCACCCCTTATTGTCCTTTGACAGAATGGCTTCCTAGACCATTTCAGCAGGTAGCTAAAAGCAATCACATTGCTGTGGGTCTGGAGTCACATGTAGGCCAGACCAGGGAAGAACAGCAGATTTCCTTCCCAAAAGCATATGTGCGATCCAGATGGGCTTTTATAAAGTTACGTGCCATTAACTTCCAGATTTTATTCAATTCAAACTTCACTGATGACCTTGGTGGGGATTTGAATCTACCTCCTCAGGACATGAGGGACACTGAATTACAGGTCTAGTGATATGACCACACCTTTCCCAACATATACTTTGAGTCTCACAATTATGTCGTTAATTCTTAATGGTCTTCTACAATTGACAAGCCACTCAATTCATGGACAATTTGGCATTGACAACAAGGGCCCCGAGAAAGAATATATTGAAAAAACAAATTCAGTTTCTCTCAGGTAGTGAGAGCAAAAATACCCAAGATTTCTGCTGTAAGTGCTGTGTAGAAGTGCTCATATGCAGATGGTAAGCTGGAGTTCAGTTCGACAAAATGCCCTTCATGGTCGAACTGCCTGCCAACGCTCACTATTAACTTTCACCTGTGAGATAACTGGGTAGAGAAAGGAGCAGAGCTTGTGGAAATTGAAGCTGATGAATAGCAAGTGAGCACAGGGAAGGAACAAAGAAGGTTGGTGAGGTTGAATAGTTAAAGTATGTTTTTAATAAAGGCCATGCATATGTCTTTCATATTGTAACAGTAAAGATCCATTCATTCTGGTACCAAAGAAACAAAGATGGCCTCTATAGGTCGAAAACATGGCTGGAAAATGGCCAGCAGCCAAATAGCAATGGGAAATGTCAAACTTGATTTTTGTATTTTTACGTATAGCTTACAGTCTCTTAATAATTAGTTTTTTCCGTCAACCTCAATAAAATTATAGTAATACATTTATCAACAGGGAACGTAAAGTCAGTGCTATATTGACACAGCTTATCCCTCCAGGTTGGTTTCAATTGATAATAAAATGCAAGAATCTGGTTTAGTAAAGCATTCGAGTGTTTATTGTTCCCTTCGTTTCTTGCCAAAATAAACATAACTCAAATACATGAATCCATAAGGTACTGTTTATGGGTGACATTACAAAGATAGCCACAATATAGCGATATTGTGAACAGCATGTGTAACAATTATGTGGCTTTAATGATTAATTAACTGCTATCATGAAAGCAGTGAACCATTATGGAATCGTCAAAATAACATCTGTCAAAATCCGAACAGTTATCTTTTTATTTAATTCCCTTGAGCTGCCGATGATATCCAATTTCTTTCCACTTGGAGTGACTGTATCAATGCACCATGGTATAGGGCTGTAGCCATGAAGCCAAGTGAGTGAGACCAGGAGAGAGGGTGGACTGGCAACACCTCTTGTATCCTTCCCTGCCATCACCAGCACACTGTGGCTGCAGCATGTCCCACGGACAGATGGAGAGCTCAGGGACTTGTCCTTTCACCTTGGACTTGGCAGGTTGTAGATTCAAAGTCCCCAGCAGGGAGCTGGGGACAAATTCCAAGCTGAAGCTCCCAGCGTAACATTGGGGGATTGCTGCAATACTGGATGTGCTGTCTTTTGGATGAGACCTTAATCCATGGTCTTGCCTGATTTTCCAACAAAGTTCCCATGACATTATTCTGAAGAAGAGTATAGCAATTTTACCAGTTATTTGTTCAATAGTCATTGCCCCTTTTTAAAATTAATTATTCACAGGATGAGGGTGTCGTTGGCCAAGCCAGAATTTATTACCCATACCTAATTGCCCAGAGAGGTGTTAAGAGTCAACACATTGATTTAGATTTAGATTTAGATTTAGATTAGTTTACAGTGTGGAAACAGGCCCTTCGGCCCAACAAGTCAACACCAACCCGCCGAAGCGAAACCCACCCATACCCTTACATTTACCCCTTACCTAACACTACAGGCAATTTAGTATGGCCAATTCACCTGACCCTGCACATCTTTGGATGGTGGGAGGAAACCGGAGCACCCGGAGGAAACCCACGCAGACACGGGGAGAACGTGCAAACTCCACACAGTCAGTCGCCTGAGGCGCGAATTGAACCCGGGTCTCTGGCGCTGTGAGGCAGCAGTGCTAACCACTGTGCCACCGTGCCACATTGCTATGGGTCTGGAGTCATGTGTAGGCCAGACCAGGTAGGGATGGCAGTTTCATTCTCTAAAGGACATTAGTGAACCAGCTGGGATTTTCCAACAATCTGCCATGGTGGGATCCAACCCCAGGTTCCCAGATCATTACCTGGGTCTCTGGATTAACGGTCCAGTGATAATGCCACTAGGTCATTGCCTCCCATGTTGTTAAAGCAGAAGCTCTGAACCTTATCAACTTGATGTTGTCGGTGTTTGCTGTACACAAATTGACTTCCATATTTTCTTACATTACCACAGCTACACTTCTTTGAAGAAATAAATTATTGGCTGCAAACTCTTCGGGAAGTACGAAGATCGTTGCTTTACGAAAATGAATTTTTTTCTTTTTTCTTTAGATGTACAACATTGGGTCCCCAGATTATTGCCAAAAATGACTTTTACACAGCAACTCTTAGAAAGAATGATCAATAAAAAATCCACATTCATGACACTCAGGACCCTCTCAGCTGATGTACAGAGAGAGAGAGAGAGAGACAAAAAAAAATCACGTCTCTGTTAGCAACACCGAGAATAAAATCAAACATTAGGGAAGTTTTCTCCTGTGGACTGCCCTGTCATACCACCAGGTGTGAGGCATTTTTAACACAGTGTATTTTGATTGAGGGATATGGAGATTGTGAGCTCACCTGATACACCGTAACAAAGTGCAGGAGTCTGGGCTGTGCTCTCGAGTAGGTCCAAGCCTGGCTCTGGAGTTGCTGTAAAGATCTATAAAACTCATGTTTAACTGTGTTCTACCTTCAATGAAATTTGTGGCTGAGACAATAACACAAGAACTAGGAGCAGGAGTAGGCCATTCAGCCCATCAAGCCTGATCCGCCATTCAGTATGATCATAGCTGATCTCATTTTGACCTCACGTCCATGCTACATACAATGATTCGCGACCCTTTGAGAGAAGGAATTCCTCCTCATCTGTTTTAAATCCGCCACCCCTTGCTCTAAAACTATAATCTCTCATTCTAGGTTGTATTATGGACCAGACCAGACCCCCCTCAATATATTCTCAAGAAGGTAACCTGGACCCTAACTTTTTGCTATTTTAAAGGTGGATGTGAAATGACATGTTCCAGTTGTGATGTGACTGATGAAACTATTTGAAAAAAAAGCAAAACACAATTTATTTAAACGTTATAGTTAAAATACAAACAAAAGAAAGAGGAATTTAGAATAACATAACCACTGGAAAACTTAGAAGAAGGTGAGGACTGCAGATGCTGGAGATCAGAGTCAAAAAATGCGGTGCTGGAAAAGCACAGCTGGTCAGGCAGCATCTGAGGAGCAGAAAAGTCGATGCTTCGAGCATAAGCCCTTCATCAGGAATGTTTCAGCTCAGCTCTGATCTCCAGTATCTGCAGTCCTCACTTTCGCCAATCGTCTAACCAAAAGTAACAAGTCAATAAGGTCATAGCCTTAAATCCATGTGCTCACCTACCTCACCCATGAACACTCATAATAACCTTTGTCACTAAGAAGCCATCAAAATATACCTATAAAATGTTCAATGACTCCACCTCTACCACTCTTAGGAAGACAGTTCCAAAGACTTGCCACCCTCTGAGAGAAAGGAATTCCCATTTCCATGTTAAATGGGCGTTCTTTTTAAATCCTTGAACTGTGTCCCCTAGTTCCAGTTTCTAAAGGTTTGCAAAGCTGCTGAAGTCAAGAGGATGTCACTTGTTCAAGTAAAAGTCAAAGCATCTTTTGCTTCGCCAGACATCAGACTGGTTTTTCCACACGCCAGCAAAACCATTGGATTATCATAGAAACCCACACTTTGAGGATACTGGAAATCTGAAGTAAAAAGGTGTTGGAGAAACCTGCAGGTCTCGCAGCATCTGTGGAGAGAGAAAATTCAGACCGAATTGAAATGTTAAACACTAAACATTAACACTGTCTCTCTCTCCACAGGTGTTACAGTGTTAATGTTTCCAGTTTAACATATAGAGTCCAGTGTGACCTGCTGAGTTTCTCCAATATTCGCTGTTTTTATTTTGAGGAAAATGTGTACCTCATCAAGGACCTGAAATGTCACAAAGTTGGGCTAAAACAACAAACAGCCTTACTTCAAAACTGTGTTTGATTTTGTGCAAAATATATCTCTCTCTTTGTAAATCTTTATATTTCAATAATTTTCTAAGAAATGAAACTGAGGGCGGGGGAGGGCAAAGAACATGGAGTCACAGTGTCGGTTCCATAGATATTATTAAACGCAACATCAGAGATTTAGCTAATTTAAATGATGTATAGTTTACTGAAAGCTCCAAGACACTGACACAGCCTGGCATTGATTGATGCTTTCTAGATTTATATTCTCTTGAAATATGGAGAAACTAACTGCACTTGAAGTTATATTGCTTTATACGCTTTATGAGAGAAACTCTTGTCTTTAGTTTACCAAGCAACCATTTTGAAAAAAATCAGTAATTTGAGGGACGCTGATTATTGCATTATCTTGAAGGTCCTGGAAAGTGTGACGAAGTTAAGAAATATTAGAAAGGTGGACAAGTAATCTCAAGGCTAGCTAGCACCCATGGGTTTAAAAAAATGATGTTGGGCCAATAATTAATAGGCACGTAGACTATTTGCGGTCCCTTGAGGTAGGTCTACCATTTATACAGTCATAGAGTTATCTGGTATGGAAACAAACCCTTCAGTTCAACCTGTCCATGTCGACCAGACATCCCAAAATGACCTAGTCCCATTTGCCAGCATTTGGCCCATATCCCTCTAAACTTTTCTTCTTCACATACGCATCTATATGCCTTCTAAATGTTGTAACTGTGGCAACCATACATGGGCAACATGGTGGCTCAGTGGTTAGCACCACTGCCTCACAGTGCCAGGGGCCCAGGCTCGATTCCGACCTCAAGCAGAGATTGCACATTCTCCCTGTGGCTGTGCGGGTTTCCTCCCACAATCCAAAGACCTGCAGGTCAGGTGAGTTGGCCGTATTAAATTGCCCATAGTGTTATGTGCATTAGTCAGGCTTAAATATAGGGTAGGGGAATGGATCTGGGTGAGTTACTCTTCGGAGAGTTGGTGTGGACTTGTTGGGCCAATTGGCCCATTTCCACGCTGTAGGGAATTCCATCACCTCCTCTGGCAGCTCATTCCATACATGCACCACCCTCCACATGAAGAAGTTACCTGCTAAGTCATTTTTAAGCCATTCACCTTAAACCTAATGCATTGACATTTGGACTGGCCTACCCGAGGAAAAGGATCCCACCTATTCATCATATCCATGCCCCTCATGATTTTAGGAAACTCTATAAGGTCACCGTTCAGCCTCTGATTCCCCAGGTAAAAAAAGCCCTAGCTGAGAAACAGGAAAGGAGAGGTCACCCTGTTGGGAGTTTTCTATAGGCTTCCAAATAGTTTAAGAGATATAGAGGAAAAGATAGCAAAGATAATTATAGATAAGAGCAAGAATAACAGGGTAGTTGTTATGGGGGCCTTTAACTTTCCAAATATTGACTGGAAATACAATAGTTCGAGTACTTTAGATGGGTCAGTTTTTGTTCAATGTGTGCAGGAGGATTTCTTGACACAGTATGTCGACAGGTCAACAAGGGGCGAGGCCACATTGGATTTGGTACTGGATAATGAACCTGGCCAGGTGTTAGATTTGGAGGTAGGTGAGCACTTTGGTGATAGTGACCACAATTCAGTATGGTTTACTTGAGTGATGGAAATGGATAGATATTTAACCCAGGGCAAGAGTTATTGTTGAGGGAAAAGCAATTATGATGTGATTATGCAAGATTTAGAATGCGTAGGACATAGAAGGAAACTGCAGGGATGGGCACAATTGAAATGTGGAGCTTATTCAAAGAACAGCTACTGCGGGTCCTTGATAAGTATGTACCAGTCTGGCAGGGAGGAAGTGGTTGAGCAAGGGAGCAGTGGTATACTAAAGAAATTGAATCTCTTGTCAAGAGGAAGAAGAAGGCTTATGTTAGGATGAGACAAGAAGGCTCAGGTAAAGTGCTAGAGAATTACAAGTTAGCCAGGAAAGACCGAAGGACAGAGTTAAGAACAGCCAGGAGGGGTCATGAGAAGTCATTGGCAGCTGGGATCAAGGAAAACCCTAAAACTTTCCATAGGAGATCAGGAATAACAGATTGACTAGAGAAGGATTAGGGCCAATCAGGGATAGTAGTGGGAAGTTGTGCATGGAGTCTGAGGACAAAATAGTGATGGAAAAGGATAGACCAGACCTAAAAGTTGAAGTTCTAAATTGGAGTTCTAATTTTGACGGTATTAGGCAAGAACTTTCAAAAGCTGATTGGGTGCAGATGTTCGCAGGTAAAGGGACGGCTGGAAAATGGGAAGACTTCAGAAATGAGATAATGAGAGTCCAGAGAAAGTATATTCCTGTCAGGATGAAAAGAAAGGCTGGTAGGTATAGGGAATGCTGGATGACTAAAGAAATTGAGGGTTTGGTTAATAAAAAGAAGGAAGCATATGTCAGGTATAGACAGGATAGATCGAGTGAATCCTTAGAAGAGTATAAAGGAAGTAGGAGTATACTTAAGAGGGAAATCAGGAGGGCAAAAAGGGGACATGAGATAGCTTTGGCAAATAGGGTTAAGGAGAATCCAAAGGGTTTTACAAATACATGAAGGATAAAAGGGTAACTAGGGAGTGAATAGGGCCCCTCAAAGGTCAGCAAGGTGGCCTTTGTGTGGAACTGGAAGAAATGGGGGAGATACTAAACGAGTATTTTGCATAAGTGTTTACTGTGGAAAAAGACATGGAAGATATAGAATGTAGAGAAATAGATTAGATTCCCTACAGTGTAGAAACAGGCCCTTTGGCCCAACAAGTCCACACCAACCCTCGGAAGAGCACCCCACCCAGACCCATTTCCTTCTGACCAATGCACCTAACACTATGGGCAATTTAGCATGGCCAATTCACCTAACCTGCACATTTTTGGACTGTGGGAGGAAACCAGAATTCCCGGAGGAAAGCCACGCAGCCACAGGGAGAACGTGCAAGCTCCACACAGACAGTCACCTGAGGCTGGAATCGAACCTGGGACCCTAGTGCTGTGAGGCAGCAGTGCTAACCACTGAGCCACCGTGCTACCCCAGCATCTTGTAAAATGTCCACATTACAGAGGAGGAAGTGCTGGATGTCTTGAAATGCATAAGGTGGATAAATCCCCAGGACCTGATCAGGTGTACCCAAGAACTCTGTGGGAAGCTAAGGAAGTGATTGTTGGGCCTCTTGCTGAGATATTTGTATCATCAATAGTCACAGGTCAGGTGCCAGTAGACTGGGGGTTGGTAGACGTGGTGCCACTGTTTAAGAAGGGTAGTAAAGACAAGCCAGGGAACTATAGACCGGTGAGCCTTACGTCGGTAGTGGGCAAGTTGTTGGAGGGAATCCTGAGGGACAGGATTTACATGTATTTGGAAAGGCAAGGACTGATTAGGGATAGTCAACATGGCTTTGTGCATGTGAGATCCTTGAAAATAGAGTCACAGGTAGATAGGATTGTGAAGAAGGCATTTGGTAAGCTTTTTTTTATTGGTCAGAACACTGAGTATAGAAGTTTGGAGGTCATGTTGCGGCAGTGCAGGACGTTGGTTGGTTAGGTCATTTTGGAATATTGCGAGCAATTCTGGTCTCCTTCCTATCAGAAGGATGTTGTGAAACTTGAAAAGGTTCAGAAAAGATTTACAAGGATGTTGCCAGGGTTTGAGGATTTGAGCTCTCAGGAGAAGCTGAATAGGCTGGGGCTGTTTTCCCTGGAGCGTCGGAGGCTGAGGGTGACGTTAAAGAAGTTTATAAAATCATGTGGGGCATGGATAGGGTAAGTAGACTCCCTGGGGTGGGGAATTCCAGAACCAGAGGGCATAGGTTTAGGGTGAGAGGGGAAAGATATAAAAGAGACCTAAGGGGCAACTTTTTCACACAGAGTGTGGTGTGTGTGTGGAATGAGCTGCCAGAGGAAGTGGTGGAGGCTGGTACAATTGCAACATTTAAAAGACATCTGGATGGGTATATGAATAGGAAGGGTTTAGAGGGATATGGGCCAAGTGCTGGCAAATGGGACTAGATTAGATTGGCATATTTGGTAGTCACGGATGAGTTAGACTGAAGGGTCTGCTTCCATGCTGTGCATCTCTATGTTTCCATGACTCTAGATACAGGAAACATTAAATGAATATTTTTCATCAGTATTCACACTGGGAAAAGACAATGTTGTCGAAGAGAATACTGAGATACAGGCTACTAGACTAGACAGGATTGAGGTTCACAAGGGGGAGGTGTTAGCAATTCTGGAAAGTGCGAAAATAGGAAAGTCCCCTGGGCCAGATGGTATTTATCCGAGGCTTCTCTGGGAAACCAGGGAGGAGATTGCCGAGCCTTTGGCTTTGATCTTTATGTCAACATTGTCTACAGGAATAGTGCCAGAAGACTGGAGGATAGCAAATGTTGTTCCTTGTTCAAGAAGGGGAGTAGAGACAACCCTGGTGATTATAGACCAGTGAGCCTTACTTCAGTTGTGGGTAAAGTGTTGGAAAAGATTATAAGAGATAAGATTTCTAATCATCTAAAGAGGAATAAGTTGATTAGGAATAGTCAACACAGTTTTGCGAAGGGTAAGTTGTTCCTCACAAATCTTATTGAGTTCTTTGAGAAGGTGACCAAACAGGTGGATGAGGGTAAAGTGGTTGATGTGGTGTATATGGAATTCAGTAAAGCATTTGATAAGGTTCCCCATGGTAGGCTATTGCACAAATTATGGATACATGGGATTGAGTGTGATTTAGCGGTTTGGAACAGAAATTGGCTAGCTGAAAGAAGATAGAGGGTGATGGTTGATAGGAAATGTTCATCCTGGAGTTCAGTTATTAGTGGTGTACTGCAAGGATCTGTCTTGGGGACACTGCTGTTTATCATTTTTATTAATGACCTAGATGAGGATGTGGAAGGATGGGTTAGTAAATTTACTGAAGACACTGAGGTTGATGGAGTTGTGGACAGAGCTGGCCTGAGAGGTGGCAAATTGAGTTTAATGTGGAAAAATGTGAGGTGATTCACTTTGAAAGGAGCAACAGGAATACAGAGTACTGGGCTAATGGTACCACCTGATGAAGGAGTGACGCTCCGAAAGCTAGTGTGCTTCCAATTAAACCTGTTGGACTATAACCTGGTGTTGTGTGATTTTTAACTTGGTAAGGTTCTTGATAGTGTAGATGAGCAAAGAGATCTCGGTATCACAGTCCATTTTTATAAGGATGGTCTGAGCATGTGGACCGAACATGCTGTCACTTTAGAAGGAAGGGCAGAAATGTTATTGCAAAGAGTGACTGCAGGTTGGCACCTTTGCTTTTTTAAAATTTTTTTGCAGATTGAGTGCATTGCTGGGCCAGTATTTATTGTCTATCCCCAATTGTCCAGAGGACAGTTAAAGAACAAAAGAACTAAAGAGAAGTAAAGCACAAGAACAGGCCCTTCAACCCTTCCAGTCTCTGCCAATCATCATGTCCCAACTAAATGATAAAACAATCCTCCCTCCCCCTTATTCGGTCTGTATCCCTCTATTCCTTGTAATCATCCAAATGCCTCTTAAATGTCTCCAACGTTTTCTGGCAGTGCATTTCAGGCTCCTAACACGCTCTGAATGAAAAACCTCCCTCACATATCTCCCTTAAACATTCCCCTTTCACCTCAAAACAGTGCCCCCATGTAATTGAAACTGCAACCTGGGAAAAAGCCTCTGACTATCCATCCTATAGTTGTGCAGACCTCTGTCAGGTCAGCTGCTGACTTCCCAGCAAAAACATTCCTAGTCTTTCTAACCTTCCTCATAATCAATGCCCTTGAGACCAGGCAACATCCTGGTGAACCTTCTCTGCACTGTCTCCAAAGTTTCCATCTCCTTCTGATCAAAACTGCACACAGTACTCCAAATGCGGCCTGACAAGGGTTTTAAACAGATGCAACATGGTTTGCCACCTCTTGTACTCCATGCCCTGGCTGATGAAGGTCAGTATGTCAAATGCCTTAATCACCTTGGCCACCTGTGTCGCCACTTTTAGGGAACTGTGGATCTGCACGCCCAGATCCATCTGTACGTTAATCTTCCTAAGGGTTCTGCCATTTACAGTACAATTCACACTGAAATTTGATCCTTCAAAATGCATCACTTGGCATTTGTCTGGATTAAACTCCGTCTGCCATTTCTACGCCCAAGTCGCCAATCTATCTATATCCTGGTGTATCCTTTCAAAATCATCAATACTATCAGTAACTCCTTCAGTCTTCACATCATCTGCAAACTTACGAACCAGTCCACCCACATTTTCCTCCAGATCATCTATAATTGCTACAACCAACAGAGGACCTAAGATTGATCCTGTGGAACACCACTAGATGCCGGTCTCCATTCTGAAAAACACCCTTCCACCGCTATCCCATGCCTTCTATGACCAAGCCAGCCCTGTATTCCTGTGGCCAGCCCACCATGAATCCCATGTGACTTTAGTTTTTGTACCAATCTGCCATGTGGGACTTAATCAAATGCCTTATGAAAATCCACATAAACTACACCCACAGCTCTTCCCTCATCAATTATCTTTGTCACCTCTTCAAAAAATTCAATCAGGTTGGTGAGACATGCCCTTCTCTGTAAAAAACTCTGCTGCCTGTCATTAATTAGTCCATTTTCTTCCAAATGTGCATATATCTTGTCCCTCAGTATCTTTTGCAAGAGCTTCCCCACCGCAGATGTCAGGCTCACCAGCCTTTAATTTCCTGAATAATCACTGCTTCCTTTTTTAGACAAAGTGAACAACATTGGCTAATCTCCAGTCCTCTGGAACCTCGCCAATGGTCAGAAACGATGTGACGATATCTGCTAATGCCCCAGCTATTGCTTCCCTTGCCTCTCACAGAAACCTGGAATACATCCCATCTGGCCCTGGGGACTTGTCTACCATAATGCAATTTAGGATACCCCAAATTTCCTCCTTCAATATATTGACATTCTCTAGAGTATTCACACACTCATCCCTGATCTCAGCATCAGTTATGTCCTTCTCCTCAGTGAATATTGATACGAAGTACTCATTAAGGATCTCTCCCACTTCCTGTGGCATAACTTCCCTCCTTTGTCATTGAGTCAGCCTACTCTTGCCCTTGCTACCTTCTTTCTACTAAAATATGCATAAAAAGCCTTGGGATTCTCCTTGATCCTGTTTGCTAAAGACATTTCAATGCCCCCTTTTAGCCTTTCTAATTCCACGTTTAAGTTCCATTATTGTGGGCCTGGAGCCACATGTAGGCCAGATGGGTAAGAATGGCTGTTTCCTTCCTGAAAGGACATTAGTGAACCAGCTGCATTTTTCCCGCTGATAATGAACTCATGGTCATCAGTTAACTCTTGATTTCAGGTTTTTATTGAATTCAAATTCCACCATCTTCCATGCGCAGGCTTCAAATCTAGGTCACGGTGGCACAGTGGTTAGCACTACTACCTCACAGCGTCAGAGACCCGGGTTAAATTCCTGCCTCGGGTAACTGTCTGTGTGGAGTTTGCACATTCTCCCTGTGTCTGTGTGGGTTTCCTCCGGGTGCTCCAGTTTCCTCCGACAGTCCAAAGATGCGCAGGTTAGGTGAATTGGCCATGCTAAATTGCCCGTAGTGTCAGGTGAAGGGGTAAAATGTAGGGGAATGGGTCTGGGTGGGTTGCTTTTCGGCGGGTCGGTGTGGACTTGTTGGGCTGAAGGGCCTGTTTCCACACTGTAAATAATCTAATCTAAAAAAAATTACCTGGTCTGTGGATTAATCGTCTCGTGGTAATCTCGCTAGGCCATTGCCTCCTCTTTATTCAAGACTGCAGTCACCAGGAACTGACTGCTCACTGGGTGATTTTATGTCCATGGAATGTATTTGCAGGCTAGTCTTCTATAATGGTAAGTGGGATGTTTACCAGGTATAGCAAAGATGTTTAGGCCTTACATGTTGTCTTGTGGGCCTGGGTGTCCCATTTAGGAATTAACCTATGGCAGAGGATGTCTTAGACAGTATCACTTCTGCCATGGCCCTGGTGCGTTTTGTAACACGATTGTCCACTCTTCAGTTCATTTTGTATGCAAACAATCTCGATGTAGAGTTAAGTGGTCAAGTGTAGCGGAGCACTCAAGCCCCATGATGGGACCATGCATCAGTTTTGAACCAACTCACTCAGTACTAGGTTGAACAAGGCTGAGCCTGTGATTTTAACATATGTACATACCAGGAGTTGTAATCGACATCTGTTAAATCTTTCAGGTACTGTGTTACCCATGAATATGACAGGAGATAAATATAATCAAACAGTGTCAGCTTGGCTTCATGAAAGGGAAATCATTCCTGACAAATTCCAGTGGCCACCTGACAGAAATTCCTTTCTAATCCCACAAACCTCAGAAAGCCCGACTGTCTGCTCAATAGTTCCGGCATAAATTATTCTAATTTTCCACTGAGGTAAGTAAATGCTGAGAGGATGTTTCCCCGCACGCAGGAATCCAGAACTAAGCGGCACAATTTAAAAATAAAATGGAAATGAGGGATTCTTCTCTCTGAGGGTCAGTCTTTCAAATTCTGTTCCACAGGGAGCAGCCTTTGATTAAAATGAGGCTGAGCTTCGACTAATCTTTGACCAATTGGGGTGAAGGGTTATGGCAGAACAAGCAAAAAAAAGGAGTTAAAGCCACAGTCAAAGAATAAAAGTAACATCCCAGTAATGGCTACAAATCAGGAAATGGAAGGAAGAGAGGAATTACCAGGGCAGTGGCAGAGAGTAAATTGTTGGAACAATGGAACAATGATGGACCTCATCCAAGTGTCCTTGGAGAACTGCTCTTGTGATAGTTCATACATTAGTTTTAATTTTAAATCAATCAACCCATATTAAATTAGATCAGCCGCATTGACATTGAATGACAGAACAGGCACAAGGAACTGAATTCCATATTTCAGCTCCTTGTCCTTATTTTATCATATCATTTTCTAAAGTTTCCTAGATTTGGGAAATGCTTCCAGATCAGAAAATATTGAAGGTAGCTCTTCCATTCAAAAAGTAGGAAAGACAGAAAACTGGGTTAATGTCTGTCAAAGTGAAGATATTAGAAATTGTTATTAAAAAGAATAATTCCTGATTCCTGAAGAAGGGCTAATGCCCGAAACGTCGATTCTCCTGTTCCCTAGATGCTGCCTGACCTGCTGCGCTTTTCCAGCAACACATTTCCATCTCTGATCTCCAGCATCTGCAGACCTCACTTTCTCCATTAAAAAGAATATGGCAGGTCACTTAGATAAGTTAGATAATCAGATAGAGTCAACATGGTTTTGTGGAGAACAAATCCTATCCAACCAAATTATTAGAGTTCTTCAAAGAGGTAACATGTTGCTGTGGATAATGTGGAGCTGATGGAGGTTTCGTGTTTAGATTTCAAAAAGATGCCACTCAAAGGTGATAATGGATAAATTTCATGGAACAAGAGGTAACATAATAGCATTGGTACAAGTTTGGTGATCTAAGGAAACAGAGATTAGATATAAATTGATTTTTTTCAGGTTAGCAAGATCTACTGAGTGATATGCCACAAAAACAGTGCTGGGACCGCAACTTTTAGATGTTTGTATAAATGGGTTGAATGAAGGACTGAATGAATGGTTTGTTGATGACATTTGATTTGATTTATTATTGGCACATGTACCAAGATACAGTGAAAAGTATTGCTTTGTTTGTTAACCAGACCAATCATACCTTACCTAAGTACATCAGGGTAATAGAACAGAATGCAGAATTTGATGTTAGAGCTACAAGGAAGGTGCAGAGATGAACTCTAATATATGAGAGGTCCATTCATAAGTCTGATTATAACAGGGAAGAAGCTGTTTTTAAATCTGTTGGTGCGCAATTTCAACTTTCTGCCCAATGGAAGAAGGTGGGGGAAAGTATAACCGGGGTGGGAGGGGTCTTTGACGATGTTGGCTGCTTTCCCAAGGCAGCAGGAAGTGTAGACGGAGTAAATGGATGGAAAGCTGGTTTTTGTGATGGACTGCACTGCGTTCACAACTCTCTGTAATTTCCTGTGGTCTTAGGAAGAGCAGTTGCCGTCCCACTCTGTGATGCATCTGGATCGGATGCTTTCTACGGTGTATCTATAAAAATTATTAGCAGTCATTGTGGAAAAGCTGTATTTCCTTACCCTTCTGAGGAAGTCGAGGCATTGGTCTGCTTTCTTGACTGCAGCATCTCCTTGGATGGACTGGGACAGATTATATACTCCGAGGAACTTGAAAGCCTTGACCACCTCCACCTCAGCACCACTGTTACAGACCGGGGCGGGGGGGGGGGGGGGTGTCTCCATTCCATTTTCAAAGGTGATAACCAACTCCTTTATTTTAGAGTCATTGTCAGGCAGTCATACAGCATGAAAACAGACCCTTAGGTCTGACCAGTGTATGGTGACCATATTCGCAAACTAAACCAGTTCCATCTGCCTATATTTGGCCTATAACCCTCCAAACATTTCTTATTCATGTACTTGTCCACATGTTTTTTAAATGTTGTACCTGTACCTGCATCCACCACTTCCTCTGGAAGTTAATTCCATACATGAGCCACTCTCTGCATCAAAAAAGTTGCCTCTTGTGTCCTTTTTAAAACTTTCTCCTCTCACTTCAAAAATAAGCCTCCAGGTTTTGAACTCCCCCACACAAGGAAAACGACCCTTGCTATTCACCCTATCCATGCCCGTCATGATTTTATAAACCTTGATAAGGTCACTCCTCAACCTCCTATGCTCCAGTGAAAAAAGTCCCAATCCAGTCTATCTTTGTAACTCAAACATTTCATTCCTGGCAACATCCTAGTAAATTGTTTCTGAGCCCTCTCCATTTTAATAATATCCTTCCAATAGCAGAGCGACAAAAACTCGACACAGTATCCAGAAGAGGCCTCACCAACATGGTGTATAACTTCAACATGACATCTGAATTCTTACACTTAAAGGGCTGAGCAGTGAAGGCAAGCATGCTAAATGCCTTCTTAGTCACCCTCTCCACATGTGACGCAGATTTCAAAAAATTATATACCTGAACAGATTTCTCTGTCCTACAACTCTACCCAGAGCCCTACCATTAATTGTATAAGCACCACCCTTATTTGTTTTACCAAAATGCAATATCACATATTTATCCAAATGTAGGGCTCACGAGTTCAAGGTGAGAGGGGAAAAGTTTAAGGGAGATATGTGTTGAAAGTTCTTTATGCAGAGGGTGGTGGGTGCCTGGAACATATTGCCAGCGGAGGTGGTAGAGGTGGGCATAATAGTGACATTTAAGATGTATCTAGTCAGATACACGAATGGGCAGGGAGCAGAGGGATACAGATCCTTAGAAAATAGGTGACAGGTTTAAATAGAGGATCTGGAACGGTGCAGGCTTGGAGGGCTTAGAACATAAAACATAGAACATTACAGCGCAGTACAGGCCATTCGGCCCTTGATGCTGCATGTGTGAAACCAATCTGAAGCCCATCTAACCTACACGATTTCATTTTCATCTGTATGTTTATCCAATGACCATTTAAATGCCCTTAAAGTTGGCGAGTCTACTACTGTTGCAGGCAGAGCATTCCATACCCTACTACTCTCTGAGTAAAGAAACTACCTCTGACATCTGTCCTATATTTATCACCCCTCAATTGATAGCTATGTCCCCTCATGTTAGCCTTCACCATCTGAGGAAAAAGGCTCTCATTGTCCACCCTATCTGACCACCTGATCATCTCGTATGTCTCTATCAAGTCATCTCTTAACCTTCTTCTCTCCAACGAAAACAACCTCAAATCCCTCAGCCTTTCTTCATAAGACCTTCCCCCAAAACCAAGCAACATCCTGTTAAATCTCCTCTTCACCCTTTCCAATGCTTCCACATTGTTTCTATAATGCGGTGACCAGAAATGTATACAATACTCCAAGTGCAACTGCACCAGAGGTTTGGACAGCTGCAACATGACCTCATGGCTCTGAAACCCAATCCTTCTACCAATAAAACCGAACACACTGTACACTTTCTTATCAACGGGTGGCAACTTTCAGGGGTCTCTGCACATGGACACTGAAATCTCTCTGGTCATCCACACTACCAAGAATCTTACCAAGTTAAAAATCACACAACACCAGGTTATAGTCCAACAGGCTTAATTGGAAGCACACTAGCTTTCGGAGCGACACTCCTTCATCAGGTGATTGACACCCCAGTCCAACACCGGCATCTCCGAATCATGACTACTATCGACACCACTAACTGCCACAATCACCTGATGAAGGAGCGCTGCTCCGAAAGCTAGTGTGCTTCCAATTAAACCTGTTGGACTATAACCTGGTGTTGTGTGCTTTTTAACTTTGTACACCCCAGTCCAACACCGGCATCTCCGAATCAAGAATCTTACCATTAGCCCAGTACTCTGCATTCTTGTTGCTCCTTCCAAAGTGAATCACCTCACACTTTTCCACATTAAACCCCATTTGACACTCCATAGCCCATTGACCCAACTGGTTAAGATCTGTTTGTGATCTTAGATCACCTTCTTCTCTGTCCACTTTGCCAACAATTTTTGTGTCATCTGCAAACTTACTAACCATCTCTCTTAAATTTTCATCCAAATTGTTTAGATAAATAACAAACAAAAATGGACCCAGTACCAATCTGTGTAGAACTCAACTGGTCACAGGCCTACATTCTGAATACAGTTCTCTACCACCACCCTCTGTCTCCTACTGTCAAGGCAATTTTGTATCCAATTGGCAAGCTCTCCCCGAATCCCATTTTTTCCTGATATTGAGGCAGAGATTATCGTCTTTACACCATGGCAATAAGCTTCCTATTCCATTCCTGTATTCCAACTCATCTTTGTTTGACATCCAACCCACTACAGTGGTGCCATTAACAAATTTGTAAATGGAGTTAGAGCTGAAATAGGCCACACATTCATGAGAGTGTAAGGCGCACAGTAAGTGGCTGAGTATGAAGCCTTGCTGGTCCGTGCAAGATCTGGGCGCAGGGGGACTCCATCTGGTCAGTCGCTTTCCGAGACATAAAGTCCTAGAATCATAGAGATGTACAGCATGGAAACAGACCCTTCGGTCCAACCCGTCCATGCCAACCAGATATCGCAACCTAATCTAGTCCCACCTGCCAGCACCCAGCCCATATCCCTCCAAATCCTTCCTATTCATATACCCATCCAAATGCCTCTTAAATGTTGCAATTGTACCAGCCTCCACCACATCCTCTGGCAGCTCATTCCATACACGTATCACCCTCTGCGTGAAAAAGTTGCCCCTTAGGTCTCTTTTACATCTTTCCTCTCTCACCCTAAACCTATGCCCTCTAGTTCTGGACTCGCCCGCCTCAGGAGATGACTTTGTCTATTTACCCTATACACGCCCCTCATGATTTTGTAAACCTCTATAAGGTCACACCTCAGCCTCCGACACTCCAGCCTGTTCAGCCTCTCCCCATAGCTCAAACCCTCCAACCCTGGCAACATAAAGATCAGTTGGACAGTAAATTGTAAATATATAGCAATGAAGGTTTTTGGATAGGTTAAAAGAGTGGAGAAGGATATGACAAATGGAATATAATGTGGAAAGTGTAAAATTGTCCATTTTGTTTGGAAGAATAAAAAAGATAGTGAGAAACTACAAGTTCCAAGATACAAAAGGATCCGGATATCCCAGTGCATGAATCACTGTAAGTTGGTATACAGGTACAGCAAGTAATTAGGAAAGTTAATTGAATGCTATTGTTTATTGCAAGGGGAATTGAATGAAAAAGTAAGCAGGTTGTACTTCTGTTATATAGAGCATTGGTGAGACCTACATATGGAGCACTTACACAGTATTGGTCTCCTTAGTTAAGGAAGAATATTGTAAACAGTTCAGAGAAGGTTTACAGAATGAGTACCAAGAATGAAACAGGTTGCCTTATGAGAAGGGTTTGGATAAGGTAAGTTTGTATTTGCTGAAGTTTCCAACAATAAGGGGTGACTTGACTAAAGCACATAGATCCTGAAGGGTCTTATCAAGGTGAATGTGGAAACAGTGTTTCCTCTTGTGAAAGAGTCTAGAACTAGGGGGATGCTGTTTATAGAATCATCGAATCACCACAATGCAGAAAGAGGCCATTCAGCCCATTGAGTCTGCACTGACCCACTTAGACCCAGCTCCCCCAAACCCTATCCAATTTACCTGGACCATCTCTGACACCTCCCTCCCCTTCCTGGACCTCTCCATCTCCATTAATGACGACCGACATGACACTGACATTTTCTACAAACCCACCGACTCCCACAGCTACCTGGATTACACCTCTTCCCACCCTACCTCTTGCAAAAATGCCATCCCATATTCCCAATTCCTCTGCCTCCGCCGTATCTGTTCCCAGGAGGACCAGTTCCACCACAGAACACACCAGATGGCCTCCTTCTTTAGAGACCGCAATTTCTCTTCCCACGTGGTTAAAGATGCCCTCCAACGCATCTCGTCTACATCCCGCACCTCCGCCCTCAGACCCAACCCCTCCAACCGTAACAAGGACAGAACGCTCCTGGTGCTCACCTTCCACCCTACAAACCTCCGCATAAACCAAATCATCCGCCGACATTTCCGCCACATACAAACAGACCCCACCACCAGGGATATATTTCCCTCCCCACCCCTTTCTGCCTTCCGCAAAGACCATTCCCTCTGTGACTACCTGGTCAGGTCCACGCCCCCCTACAACCACCCTCCCATCCTGGCACCTTCCCCTGCCACCACAGGAACTTCAAAACCTGCACCCACACCTCCTCCCTCACCTCCATCCAAGGCCCTAAAGGAGCCTTCCACATCCATCAAAGCTTTACCTGCACATCCACTAATATCATTTATTGTATCCGTTGCTCCCGATGCGGTCTCCTCTACATTGGGGAGACTGGGCGCCTCCTAGCAGAGCGCTTTAGGGAACATCTCCGGGACACCCACACCAATCAACCACACCGCCCCGTGGCCCAACATTTCAACTCCCCCTCCCACTCTGCTGAGGACATGGAGGTCCTGGGCCTCCTTCACCACTGCTCCCTCACCACCAGACGCCTGGAGGAAGTTCGCCTCATCTTCTGCCTCAGAACACTTCAACCCCAGGGCATCGATGTGAACTTCAACAGTTTCCTCATTTCCCCTTCCCCCACCTCACCCCAGTTCCAAACTTCCAGCTCAGCACAGTCCCCATGACTTGTCCTACCTGCCTATCTTCTTTTCCACCTATCCACTCCCCCCTCCCCCCCCACCAACCTATCGCCTTCATCCCCTCCCCCACTCACCTATTGTACTCTATGTTACTTTCTCCCCACCCCCACCCTCCTCTCGCTTATCTCTCCACCCTTCAGGCTCTCTGCCTTTATTCCTGATGAAGGGCTTTTGCCCGAAACATCGATTTTACTGCTCATCGGATGCTGCCTGAACTGCTGTGCTCTTACAGCACCACTAATCCAGAATCTGGTTTCCAGCATCTGCAGTCAATGTTTTTACCTATCTCTATAAACCCACATTTCCCATGGCTAACCCACATAGCCTACACATCCCTGGACACTGCAGGGCAATCTATCTAAGCTGCACATCTTTAGACTGTGGGAGGAAACTGGAACACCCAGAGGAAACCCACACAGACACAGGGAGAATGTGAAAACTCCACACAGACAGTCACCCAAAGGCTGGAATTGAACCTGGGTCTCTGGAACTGTGAGGCAGCAGTGCTAATCACTGAGCCACCATGCCATCCATGTTTATAAACAAGCAGTCACCTATTTAAGACTGAGATAAGGAGGACTCTTTTCCCACTTTGAGGGCATTGAGAGTTTGCAACTGTCTTCCTCAAAAGGCAGTGGAAGCAGAGCTTTATTTATTATTTTTAAGGCAGAGGTGGGCAGTTCTTGATAAGCAAGAGGGTGGGAATAAAGACTTACCAGGATATGGAGGAGTTTGGAGTAATCTGATCAGTGATGACCTTATGGATTGGTCTCTCCAATACCCTCCTTGGCAGGTTTATGGCCTCCTGGAATACCCTGTCTATGAGTCATCACCTAGTTTATGGAGACTGGTGTATCTAACAATAATGTGAGAGATATGACTTCCATCAGTGACCCTTGACAGGGTGGCACAGTGGCTCAGTGGTTAGCACTGCTGCCTCACACAGCACCTGGGACCCGGGTTTGATTCCAGCCTCGGTCGACTGTCTGTGTGGAGTTTGCACACCCTCCCCGTGTCTGCATGGGTTTCCTCCGTGTGCTCTGGTTTCCTCCCACAGTCCAAAGATGTGCAGGCCAGGTGAATTGGCCATGCTAAATTGTCCATAGTGTTAGTGCATTAGTCAGAGGGAAGTGGGTCTGGGTGGGTTACTCTTTGGAGGGTTGGTGTGGACTGGTTGGGCAGAACGACCTGTTTCTGCACTGTAGAGAATCTAATCTAATCTTAACTTGAGATAGAACCTTAAATCTTCCAGTATAAGATCTCCAAAATATTACAGTGAAATATCTGCTCAAAGGCTGAGCCAAGTCTTGCTGATCTCATGCAATTACTGATAAAAGTAAATCTTTTGTAGTTTATGCAACAGTATACTGCTGCTAAAATTCACTGTGGTGCAATCTGAGATGCATACGGAGGATATGGGAAGTCATTCGCAATGGTTTTGAGCTGTGCAACAAGATTAGTTTTGAGGGAGAGTGCCAGTTTGAGATTAATGTGAGTTGTTGATTAGAGTGCAGGAGGAACATGTTCCTGTGAAAATGAGGGATAGAAATGGCAAGGTTAGGGAACCATGGATGACAGGTGAAATTGTGAGACTAGCTAAGAGGTAAAAGGAATCATTCTTAAGGGTCAGGCGACTGAAGACACACAAAGCTTTGGAAGAATATCGGGAATGTAGAACCAATCTGAAATGAGGTATTAAGAGGGCTAAAGGGGGTCATGCGATATCTTTAGCAAATAGGGTTAAGGAAAATCCGAAAACCTTTTATTCATATATAAGGAGCAAGGGGGGCAACTAGAGAAAGGATTGGCCCACTCAAGGACAAAGGAAAAAAGTTATGTATGGAGTCAGAGAAAATGAGTGAGATTCTTATCGGGTACTTTGCATCGGTATTCACTGAGGAGAGGAACATGACAAGTATTGAGGTTAGGGACAGATGTTTGATTACTCAAGGTCAACTCAGCATAAGAAGGGAGAAAGGTATTAAGGTGGACAAGTCCCTGGGTCCAGATGGGATCTATCCCAGGTTATTGAGGGAAGTGAGAGAAGAAATAGCTGGGGCGTTAACAGATATCTTTGCAGCATTCTTGAACAAGGGTGAGGTCCTGGAGGACTGGAGAATTGCTAATGTTGCCCCCTTGTTAAACAAAGGTAGCAAGGATAATCCAGGTAATTATAGACCGGTGAGCCTGACAGCAGTGGTAGCAAAGCTACTGCAGAAGATACTGAGGGGCAGGATCTAGACCCTTTTGGAAGAAAATGGGCTTATCAGTGATTGGCAGCATGGTTTTGTGCAGGGAAGGCCATGCCTTATCAACTTTATAGAATTCTTTGAGAAAGTGACAAAGTTGATTGATGAGGGAAGGACTGTAGATGTCATACACATGGAACTTCAGTAAAGCGTTTGATAAGATTCTCCATGGTAGGCTGATGGAGAACGTGAAGATACATGGGATCTAGGGTGTATGAGCTAGATGGATAGAGAACTGGCCAGGCAACAGGACACAGAGAGTAGTAGTGGAAAGGAATTTCTCAAAATGGAGACCTATGACCAGTGGTGTCCCACAGGGATCGGTGCTGAGCCACTGCTGTTTGTGATATACATAAATGATCTGGAGAAAGGTATAAGTGGTCTGATTTGCAAGTTTGCAGATGAGACTAAGATTGGTGGAGTAGCAGATTGTGAAGGGGACTGTCAGAGAATGCAGCAGAATATAGATAGATTGGAGAGTTGGGCAGAGAAATGGCAGATAGAGTTCAATCCGGACAAATGCGAGGTGATGCATTTTGGAAGATGCAATGCAAGAGCGAACTATACAATAAATGGAAAAGTCCTGGGGAGAACTGATGTACAGAGAGATCTTGGTGTTCAGGTCCATTGTTCCCTGAAAGTGGCAATGCAGGTAAATAGAGTGGTCAAGACGGCATATGGCATGTGACAGGGTGTTGAGTACAAGAGTTGGCAGGTCATGTTACAGTTGTATAGGATTTTGGTTCAGCCATATTTGGAATACTGAGTACAGTTCTGGTCGCCACATTACCAAAAGGAAAGGGTGCAAACGCAGTTAACTAGGATGTGCCTTATATGGAGGGCACTAGCTATGAAGAGAGGTTGAGTAGATTAGGATTATTTTCATTAGAAAGGTTGAGGGGGGGGAACCTGATTGAGGTCTACAAAATCATGAGAGTATAGACAGGGTGGATAGCAAGAAGCCTTTTTCCAGAGTGTAGGACTCAATTACTAGGGGTCACGAGTTCAAGGTGAGAGGGGAAATGTTTAGGGGAGATATGCGTGGAAAGTTCTTTATGCAGAGGGTGGTGGGTGCCTGGAACATGTGCCAGGTGAGTTGGTAGAGGTGGGGACAATAGTGTCCTTTAAGATGTATCTAGACAGATACCTGAATGGGCAGGGAGCAGAGGGATACAGATCCTTAGAAAATAGGTGACAGGTTTACATAGAGGATCTGGATCGGTGCAGGCTTGGAAGGCGGAAGGGCCTGTTCCTGTGCTGTAATGTTCTTTATTCTTTGCACATCCTTTCTAAAAAAAAACTGCTTGGCACCAGTCAGCCCACGTTCTGCCCAGATAAATCAAAGAAATAAGCGTCTGAAGAGATAACTAGCGTCTCCTGTCAAAGAATTCTGGACATAAAATCATCTTACAGAGGAGGACTTGATAGTTTTAAGAATGATACATGCTCTGAAATGGTAATCAGCTCTCCAATATCAAGAAGAAAACAACAGAAAGGTGGCAATGAGAGAAAAAGACTGAAATATACCACAGGATTGTCAGCGCCTGGAAGGAGAAGCGAGGGGTTCACATTGTGGATTGTGAAACGCAGTATCAAGGTCAGGAAGAGTGGAGATATCTATTGATGCAGAACTGATACTCAACACACCGGCCCAGTGCAATCATGGCCAGTAACGTGGGAATCTGTGATTCAAGTTTTTTAATGGTGTGGTTTGAGGAATAAGAGATTGAGTAGTCTGGGACTATACTCATTGAAATTTATGATGTGGAGGTGCCGGTATTGGACTGGGGTGGACAGGGTCAGAGGTCACATGACACGAGGTTATAGTCCAACAGGTTTATTTGAAATCACAAGCTTTCAAAGGTGAATCTGATGAAGAGCAGCGATGATGAAAGCTTGTGATTTCAAATAAACCTGTTCAGCTCTAACCTGGTGTCGTACACCTTCTGACATTGGAATTTAGAAGAATGAGAATTTTATGGAAATATTTAAAATTATGAAGAGAATAATAAGGTAGAAGCAGGAAGGTAATTTCCACTGGCGGGTCAAACCAGAACTAGGGAAATAGCCTCAAAATAAGGGGGGTCTGATTTCGGACTGAGTTGAGGAGGAACTTCTTCACCCAAAGGGTTGTGAATCTGTGGAACTCCCCGCCCAGTGGAGGAGTTGAGGTTTCCTCATTGAATGTTTTTAAAGCAAAGATAGAGAGATTTTTGAACACTAAAGGAATTAAGGGTTATGGTGTGTGGGCGGGTAATTGGAGCTGAGGCCATGAAAAGATCAGTCATGATCTTATTGAATGGCGGAGCAGCCTCGAGGGGCCCTACTCCTGCTCCTTATAACCAGGACACTAGAGAGAACTTGCCTGCTCTTCTTCAAGTGTTAATGTCAAGGTTCTCTTACATCCATGAAAGGGGTAAAACATGGTATCAGAAGTTGGGGCAGAGATTCGACTAGCTGGGTAATTGTTGGGGCAGTGCAGGCCAGAGTTGCACATGAGGACTGTAAGGAATCCGGATTGCAGCTGATCCTACCTGAAATGCTTTTTGTCATTCATGGAACGAGGGTGTCACTGGCCAGGCAGGATTTGTTGCCTATCCCTAATTGCCCGGAGAGCAGTTGAGAGTCAACCACATTGCGTGGGTCTGGAATCACATGTAGGCCAGACTAGATAAGGATGGCAGATTTCCTACCCTAAAGGACATTAGTGAACCAGGTGGGTTTTTTCCCTGACAATTGGCAATGGATTTATGGAAGTCATCCGATTCTTAATTCCAGGTTTTTATTGAATTCAAATTCCATCATCTGCTGTAGTGGGATTTGAACTGGGGTCCCCAGAACATTATCTGGGTCTCTGGATTAACAGTCCAGCGACAATACCACAAGGCCATTGCCTCCCTTTAACAAGCTAATATTTCCCATGTGCCTTTGCCTTTCATATGGAGAATTTGGAGAGTTCTGACTCGATGTGGGTGGCACGGTGGCTCAGTGGTTAGCACTGCTGCCTCACAGCACCAGGGACCCAGGTTCAATTCCAGCCTTGGGTGACTGTCTGCATGCAGCTGTCTGCATGGGTTTCCTCCAGGTACTCCGGTTTCCTCCCACAGTCCAAAGATGTGCAAGTTAGGTGAATTGGCCATGCTAAATTGCCCAAAATGCTAGGTGCATTAGTCAAAGTGAAATGGGTCTGGGTGGGTCACTCTTCGGAGGGTCGGTGTGGACTGGTTGGGCCGAATGGCCTATTTCCACGCTGTAGGACATCTAATCTAAAATGTCTGAAGCTAATGGCTATCAAGGAAAGGTTAGGGCATAAAAGCCTTGTTGGATTCCAAGATAACGATGAAACTGACTCCCGACTACACACCCATTAAGCATGTACAGACCTAACTCCTGATGAAAATCCCATGCCAAGATTCTACCTCCACCTGACCCTGTGGGGTCTGATCTATCCTCCTGCCCACCCCCCTCACCACACTAAGTTTCCACACCTCCCCTTGGTGACCTCCCCCCCTCCCAACACTTTACCCTCTGTTGGATCAACATTGTTTTCTCCTCCCCTACCCCACCCTCAGACCAGACACCATAGACTCCCTGACCTGACACCTCCAACACTGAAACAAGCACAGATGATGCTGGAGAGACTCTGTAGGTCTGACAGCATGGGTGGGGAGAGAAACAGAATCCTAACTAACTCCCAGCTGCCACACGTCCCACTCCCTCTCAAACCCAGCAAATCCCCTCATGGAGCCTGATCCCTTTGAGAAAGATACACATTTATCGTCAATCTCAACTGGTATTATCCTCATTGATCCAATCTCACAACCAACATTGCCATACAACTCATTTACAACTGATGGATCTCAATCTTGCAAATGACTTTATGTATCCCAGTACTCCGCTCAGGTTGCACCTCAGTGAATCTAGTTGTGGTCTACTGTCATAAAAATCACAAGAGATTCACATTTAGCAGTAATCGCACAAGATCGGCAAGAACTGACTAAGCCTTTTCGCAGATATTTCACACTGGCTGGAGAGGAAACATTTGGGAGATCCCACACTGGCTGTGCATGCTGCAGTCCATGTGCTAAAGGCAGACCCTCAATGACCTTAGGGAGGGAAGTCCAGGATTTTAACCCAGCAACACTGAAGGAATGGCGATATATTTCCAAGTTAGGATGGGCGAAGAGGTTTGTCTGCTGAGGGGGGTTGGGTTGCGAAGGTACAGGTGGGATTCTGCAAACTCTTTCAGTTAAAACAACAGAACAGAGGCTGCAATGTATGCCTAGTACCACCTCAAGGACAGCTCAGAGTCCCTTCACCTGGTACCGCCCAAGGGACAGGTCAGAGTCCCTTCACCTGGTACCACCCAAGGGACAGCTCAGAATCCCTTCACCTGGTACCACCCAAGGGACAGCTCAGAGTCCCTTCACCTGGTACCACTCAAGGGACAGCTCAGAGTCCCTTCACCTGGTACCGCCCAAGGGAAGGCGTCCAGCCCCTTGCCACTCCACTCCTATTTCCTTTTCAAGTGCACCGACAGATGTCACCTGCTCAGACACTTTGGGCACAGGAGCATCCCACAAACAGACACTGATTCAGGGAGTAGGCCTGCCGCTCGCTGTTTGAACCTCCCACTGCACTTTATCGAAACAACTCCACGAGAAAGACTGTCTCACCCAGAGAAACTACCATTTAGTTTCTCTCAGGAGACACCTCCATTGGATCCATTGCATGCGGCGGGCTGCCACTCTGAATATTCAACACTAATTGAAGAATAATTAAAGTCAGAGAATAGTGCTTTTGAGAAACAGGCTTGCCCAAGGGGCAAATACATATTAAAAATTAATGTTAAGCCCTACCTAGACTATATTTAAAACCTCATGTAGTCAGTCTGGGCTGTGCATAGAGAAAAAAGGAGATTGTAATGGAGTCTGAAGACCATAGCATTGTGGATGTCATGTTGAAAGATACCATTAAGCCACTTTGCTTTATTTAACCTCCACAGTTAGGACCTGGTTATTTATTAAGTACTGAATTGAATCCATGAAGTTAGAATCATTTTAATATGTTTTGGGGGGGTGGGGGGGGGCGGATTTTACTTTGAATAACACACAAGTCTTTTCCAGCAGTCGGATGATCTTACTTCTAAAGGCTCAAAATTAAAAACATGGAGACAGCCACAGGACAAAATGAAAGAAATTGATTTGGTTTCGGATGATGAGTCCAACAAAAAGCCAGCCTTCCCCGCAGGATATTACTGTGGTTTTGTGGTCCGAACTTTTAGTCTCGCCAGCAGACGGATGCTTTCCTACTTAAGGGTGATATTTTTAGTTTTGAATTGTTATGTTTCCACCTTCCCGCCAGACAGCCCTGTTTGGCTGGGAAGGCAGGCTGGACTGGATCATTGTCTTTTTAGACAGAACCAGCACGAACTGCCAATAGGAACTAAATAAATTTCAGACTCCGCTGCATCCATTTATACACAAACAGCACTGCACCCAAAACTGTAACAGCCCGTCCCTAGATCTGATAAGGCTCACTTCTATTGACAAGCAGGATCGAAGTACCAAGCAACTTTCAGACTTGAGTACAAGAGATGTTTTTTGGTATGTCAGCCGCAGGCAGCCTGTCTTGAGCTGCAGGAATATAACAACTACATTGCTGGATAAATACCTGGTGACAAAGAGCATGAATCTTGTATGAATTTGAAATTAGGATTAATTTAAAAATTCTGGAATTAAAATGCTCGTATCAGTAAATGTGAGGATCATGCTGTCAGTGACAACACAACTGCCGCAGGCATGCCCGTTTACAACAACAACTTGCATTTATATTACTTAGTAAAACATTCCAAGATGCTTCATAGGAGCAACATGTCCCACCGACACCCACCAGGAGGCTACCAGGGCAAATGATCAAAATCTTGTTTGAGAAGCTCAGTTTTATGGACTGGTATGCTTTCCTTTATTGGCCAGAGTATTCAGTACAGGAGTTGGGAGGTCATGTTGCGGCTGTACAGGACATTGGTTAGGCCACTTTTGGAATATTGTGTGCAGTTCTGGTCTGAAAAATGTGTGGCTGGGAAAGCGCAGCACGTCAGGCAGCATCCAAGGAGCAGGAGAATCAACGTTTCGGGCATAAGCCCTTCTTCAGGAATGACGAAGGTGTGCCAAGCAGGCTAAGATAAAAGGTAGTGAGGAGGGACTTGGGGGAGGGGCATTGGGAATGTGATAGGTGCAAGGAGGTTAAGGTGAGGGTGATAGACCGGAGAGGGGTGGGGGCGGAGAGGTCAGGAAGAAGATTGCAGGTCAAGAAGGTGGTGCTGAGTCCGTGGCTTGGGACTGAGATAAGGTGGGGGGAGGGGAAATGAGGAAGCTGGAGAAATCTGCATTCATCCCTTGTGGTTGGAGGGCTCCTAGGCGGAAGATGAGGCGCTCTTACTCCAGGCATCGTGTTGCCATGGTCTGGTGATGGAGGAGGCCAAGGACCTGCATGTCCTTGGTGGAGTGGGAGGGGGAGTTAAAGTGTTCAGCCACGGGGCGGTTGGGTTGGTTGGTGCGGGTGTCCCAGAGGTGTTCTCTGAAACGTTCCGCAAGTAGGTAGCCTGTCTCCCCAATGTAGAGGAGGCCAGGGGAAGGTGCCGGGAGTGGAGGTTGGGTTGGTGGGGGGTGTGGACCTGACGAGGGAGTCGCGGAGGGAGTGGTCTCTCCTGAATGCTGATAGGGGAGGGGAGGGAAATATATCCTTGGTGGTGGGGTCTGTTTGGAGATGGCGGAAATGACGAAGGATGTTATGATGTATCTGGAGGTTGGTGGGGTGGTAGGTGAGGACTAGTGGGGTTCTGTCCTGGTGGCGATTGGAGGGGTGGGGTTCAAGGGTGGAGGAGCGGGAAGTGGAGGAGATGCAGTGGAGGGCATCGTCAACAACGTCTGAGAGGAAATTGCGGTCTTTGAAGAAGGAGGCCATCTGGGTTGTTCGGTATTGGAACTGGTCCTCCTGGGAGCAGATGCAGCGGAGGCGAAGGAATTGTGAATATGGGATGGCGTTTTTACAGGGGGCAGGGTGGGAGGAGGTGTAATCTAGGTAGGTGTGGGAGTCGGTCGGTTTATAGTAAATGTCCGTGTTGAGTCGGTCGCCCGAGATAGAAATGGAGAGGTCTAGGAAGGGGAGGGAGGAGTCTGAGACGGTCCAGGTTAATTTGAGGTCAGGGTGGAAGGTGTTAGTAAAGTGGATGAACTGTTCAATCTCCTCAAACATAGACCTAAGGGCAACATTTTCACACAGAGGATGGTACGTGTATGGAATGAGCTGCCAGAGGAAGTGGTGGAGGCTGGTACAATTGCAACATTTAAAAGACATCTGGGTGGACATATGAATAGAAAAGCTTCTGAGGGATATGGGCCAACTGCTGGCAAATGCGACTAGATTATTTTTGGATATCTGGTCAGCATGAACAAGTTGGATTGAAGGGTCAGTCCTCGCTTTCTCCTAAAGGAGTTTGATTTATTGCTGTCACGTGCTGAGATAAGGATACAAAAAAGATTTACAAGCATGTTGCTGGAACTGGAGGATTGAGTTACAAGACGAAGTTGAATAAGCTGATTTTTTTTCCCGGAGCATAAGTTGACTGAGAGGTGACCTTATACTGGTGTATAAAATCATGAGGGGTATAGATAAGGTGAATAGCAAAGGCTTTTTCCCCAGGGTACAGAGGTCCAAAACTAGAGGACTTATGCTTAAGATGAGAAGAGAAAGTTTCAAAAGGTACTTTAGGATCAACTTTTTCACTCAGAGGCTGGTGTATGTATGGAAGGAGCTGGCAGAGGATATGGTTGAGGTGGCTCCAATTATAGCACTTACAAACCATTTTGACAGGTACATGGATAGGAACTGTTTAGAGGGATATGGGCCAAACGCAAAGGCAAATGGGACTAGCTCAGTTTTGAAAAGCTGGTCAGGGTGAAGGGTCTGTTTTTGTGCTGCATTAGTCTATGATATTCTGATGAACAGATCTTATCTTGGGATGTCAGTTCATCCTGCCAGGTCCAAAGTGTATTTCACAGCAAGATATTGCTTGACAAGAACAAAGAAAAGAACAAAGAACAAAGAAAATTTACAGCCTAGGGTCAGGCCCTTCGGCCCTCCAAGCCTGAGCTGATTCAAATGTACTGTCTAAACCTGTCAGTCAATTCCTAAGCATCTGTATCCCTCTGCTCCCCATCTACTCATGCATCTGTCTAGATGCATCTTAAATGAATCTACTGTGCCTGACACTACTACCTCTGCTGGCAATGTGTTCCAGACACCCACCACCCTCTGTGTGAAGTACTTATCGCATGTATCCCCCTTAAACTTTTCACCTCTCACCTTGAAAGCATGACCTCTGGTTATTGAATCCTTCACTCTGGGAAAAAGCTTGTTTCTATCCACCCTGTCTATACCCTTCATGATTTTGTAAACCTCAGTCAGGTTCCCCCCATAATCTCCTTTTTTCTAATGAAAATAAACCTAACCTACTCAACCTCTCTTCATAGCTAGCACCTTCCATACCAGGCAACATCCTCGTAAACCTTCTCTGCACCCTCTCCAAAGCGTGTCCATCCTGCCTATACGCTGGCTAGCACATGGCACTGGTAGTAATCCCGAGATCACTAACTTTGAGGTCCTCCCCTTTAACTTCTCTCCTGGCTCCCTGAATTCTTCTTTCAGGACCTCATCTCGCTTTCTACTTATATCATTGGTGCCTATCTGCACCAAGACAACTGGCTGTTCACCCTCCCCTTTTAGAATGCTCTGCAGCCAATTGGTGACACCCCTGACCTGAGCGGCAACATACCGCCCGTTTTCAGCCCCAGAACTGCCTGTCTACTCCCCTCACAATAGAATCCCCTCTGACTATGGCGCAACGAGTCTTTTTCCCACCCTTCTGAACAGCAGTGCCCGCCACGGTGCCATGATCCTGGCAACTGCTGCCCTCCCCTGGTGAGCCATCTCCCCCAACAGTATCCAAAACGGGTATACCTGTTTTGGAGGGAGATGACCACAGGGGACACCTGCACTGCCTTCTTATTCTTTTTCTGCCTTTTGGTCACCCATCCACTGTCTCCCTGAGCAACTCTAACCTGCGGTGTGACCAGTTCACTAAACGTGCTATCCCCGACCTCCTCAGCATCGCGGATGCTCCACAGTGAGTCCATCCACAGCTCCAGAGCCGTCATGTGATCAAACAAGAGCTGCAGCTGGACACGCTTCTTGCAAGTGTAAGAGTCAGGAACGTCAGACACGTTCCTAAGCTCCCACATCAAGCAAGAGGCATATGTCATGGGTCTGAGGTCCCCTGCCATTGGAAGCTTAGCTTTATATGAACTAACTAAAACCAAACAATACACTGAAATATATATGATAAAGAAAGATAAGAAAGAAATAAAAGCCTTACCTTACAGAGTCTCTTTCTTCCGGTTAGAGGAGGGGGGAGGGAGGGAGGGAGATCTACACATGTGATATCTCAGGTTTAGCCATTGCCTTCCCTGCAGCCCTCACTTCACCTCACCTTCTCTCCTCATGTCTCTATCAAAACGAAGACCCGACTCCCAAGGTAAGTCTCTTTGTAAGCAGGAAAACTTACCCTTCCCAGCAGCCCTCGCTTCACCTCACCTTCTGTCCTCGCCGCTCTGTCAAAATGGAGAGGCCAGTGTACGTTGGAAAGTACACAATGACCTGATAGGGAGCTTAGTACAAGTTAGGATGCAGACAGCAGAATTTTAAATTGCTCATGTCTGTGGAGGATAGCATGCGTGGGGACCAGCCAGGAGTTGACTGTGACTGAGATAGCGGTAAAAGTCAAAGGTGGAAGTTAGTATAGTGGGTGATATCTGTGGTCAGAACTCAGACGTCGTGGCCAGATGGAACACATTGCAATTGGCCTGAATAGATTTCAGGGAGAGGAACAGAATCAGCAATGAAGCAGAGTCATTCTGGATGTGAAACGTTAACTCTGTTTCTCTCTCCACAGATGCTGCCAGACCTGCTGAGTTTCTCCAGTGTTCTCAGCGCTTGTCATGGACTCAGAAGGTTGGAGACTGAAACCCATCGCTTCGGCCTTCCCAAAATTCTGTCGCAGAAAACGTCTGCTCTTCCAGTCCAAGCAGCGTGACGAGTGAGGGATTGTCGAGAAGGAAGCTGATTGGTCTTTTTTTGGGCTGGTCTTTATGTGACTCCAGACCCATAGGCGGACCACTGACTCTTAATTGCCCTCTGAAATGGTCAAGTTAGCCACTCCATTGACCCCAACTGCAGTGCATCTAGGGAAGGGCAATAAATAGGAGCATTGCAGGCGACACTCAGAACCTGTGAATTAATTTAATGAAAAGTCCCAGCACCTGATAACCTTCTTTTCTCTTCATTCCTGGCTAAGAAGGAAAACAGCAAGCAGCAGGAGGGCCCAGTGACTGATGAGCCTCATATGGGATGCACTCTGTGCTGCCACTGTTGTGTCATTCATCATTGTAATTCTTTACTCAACTCATTTTACTCTAACTTCTTTTTATCGAGTGTTGTCACACACAATATTAGTTGACTGTCTACAACTGAAGCTAAAAGAACATCAGATTAATGACGGGAACAAATTGTACAGAAACTCATCTGTCACAAATTTGATTACAGCCACTACTAATGCATCAAGTCGTTTACCAAAGATAAACTGAATTCAGTCAACAGTGAGTTACAAAGCGGCAGAATGAATATATCTTTAAGCAGTTAAGCTCATATTTGGAGACAGAGGCAGAGCCTAGTGATGAATATGTGCTGTAATGCTGAAAAAGTGAACTGTAATGTTGGTTAACGTAATGTGCCAGCCCAGCGATGCAGACATACACGTCTTGCCGAATGTATCATTACAACACAAATCCCTAAAGGTTTCGCATTTGAGGTGCATCTGAATGCCTGTGAATGACACCAGTGGCTGTTCTAACCCATTGCCACACAGAATCAAACCCACAGTCTGACAAGTCAGCCCTGACTTATTAAATGAAGGACAGTGAGTTATCATCCTGACTTGTTTATACCTGCTTTGAAGATGTATTGCCAGTGGAGATTGATTTGGAAAGGGGGCTGCTTGTAAATTCTTGCTCTGTACTCGTTGTTGAAGTCAATGAGCAACACCAAGTGACCTCAGGGTAGCCACTGAGACATTACATTTGGTGCCTTCACATTTATTCAGTCAGGTTCATTGCTCCTTTCTTATTTCACTTGTTGACCTCAGGGCTCTCAAACTGATGCAATGTCAGGAAAGTAAAATCTGAGGGCCCCAGCTTCTTTTCTGATGCAGTCAACAGCTACTCAATGCCCTTTTGCCAAAATACAACAAGCTCCTTCAGTGTCTTTCAAACTCCAGCCAGCATTGACAGGAACATTGTGATTCATAGTGTTTGTTGGTAATGCTAAACTAGGAAGGCGATAGTCATTTTGGAATGCAGGATTGGAGAATTGCTGATAAAGGATGCACTTTGTCGAAATTTCACTTTGCTTTTCTCAAGAAAATATGCAAGAAATTTCAAAATGAAAGGAAAGCAAAATTGCACAAAATGAAAGGAGAGTGCTGATTGGTTGGTAAGTAGGGGCTCTGATACATGAGGGCATTGCCATGTAGTTTGTACCAGTTGATAATGACTGACACTTAAACTGACAGGTCTGTTTGAATTTTAAACAAGACAGATCAGTTAAGCGTACTTAAGACATTGCCTCAGAATTGAACCAGAAAATGACTGTTTTTTTTTGCTTGGTTAAAGCAGACACAGCACATGTTCATTCTGTCTGCATGGACGACATGGGGACGGCAGTGGATGAGCGATAATGTCACCAAATAGTAATCCAGAACCCCAGGTTAATATTCTGGGGACATGGGTTTGAAAGGCAATGTTTAATCTCAATAAAAACCTGGAATTAATATCTCGTCCGTTATTAAGGTGTATGTACTGTCGATTGTTGGTCAAAACCCATCTAGTTCATTAATATCCTATAGGGAAGGAAACCTGTCTTCTGGAGTACACTGCCTCATTCCTGTCATCCTATTATAGGAAGGATATTATTAAGCTGAAGAGGTTTCAGAAGAGATTTAACAGGATATTGCCAGGAATGGAGGGTTCGAGTTATGAGAGGCTGGATAGACTGGGACTTTTTCACTGGAGCACTGGAGATTGAGGGGTGACCTTATAGAGATTTATAAAATCATGAGGGGCGTGGATAGGGTGAATAGCAAGGCTCTTTTCCCCGCAGTGGAGGAGTTCAAACATATTTTTAAGGTGAGAGGAAGAAGTTTTAAAAAGGACATGAGGGGCAACTTCTTTACATTGTTATAACACATTGGTAAACCCTTCTGCTAATTAAACCAAACACCCAGAAAATCTCATCTCGTTTCCTAAGCTATTAAAGTTTGAGTGACAGAGAACTCCCCAAATTCCACTGTTTGAAGAAAAAAATAGCAATTTTATTCTTTAACTCTAAAAGTGAACATTAAACAACAATAATAATTACAACTCTCTTAAAGGTTTGTTATCTATCTCCTACTCTATCACAATATACTGTTCCAATAAAGCCCCTATTAAAATTACAGCAACTCAATTTTCAAAACGAGGCAGCAGCTGTTGCCTCCGGTCTCAATCGTTCACTGTAGATCTCCCTGGGTCATCTTTGGTCTTCTGCTGCACACGTGAAAATGGTACCTTTGACAAAGAGTGTGGTGAATAGTAGTCTTTCAAATAGTAGATGGTGGTCTTTCTGGCTAACTGTCCAAAATGCCTGCTTTTTATACTCCAAACATTGGATTGTCTCTTTGGTTCAATGTTGTCAAAACAGTAAAAATCAAATTTGATTGGGTTTTAGCATCTTGGGGCATGACTTAAACTGATTGGTAAAATTCGAATTGCTGTGAACACAACTGGATCTAGGTAACCATCAAAATGTTACATCTTTCAGTTTTGCAGCACACTGTGATATGACAGGTATTTGTCAGTTTTCCCTCTCGCTTAAAGGTACAGTACATGCCTTCAACTTCATAACAACCCAGAAAGTAGTTTGTTTGTGAAATGATCTGCCAGAGGAAGTAATGGGTGAGGTATAGTTACAATGGTTAAACACATATGGATAAGCACATAAATAAGAAATGTTTGGAAGAATATGGGCCAATGCAGGCAAGTGGGACTAGTTTAGTTTGGGAGTATGGTCGGCATGGACTGGGTGGACCGAAGGGTCTGTTTCTGTGCTGTATGACTCGATGATCCCATGTGGTGTCAGCCTGAAGCTATGAAACAGGACTAAGTGTCTACAAAACAGAAGAAACAACAAGTGGTAGGCAAGATCGAGAAATCTTACAAGCAATAGATTAAATCTAAACTCTGCAGTCCTGCCACATCCAGCTGTGGCCTCTATCTGCACTGTAGGAATCCTACGATTTTTGACTGTTCAAAATCTACCCCATTAAGCGCAAAGTTAGTGCTGCACAACGTACCACAGATTATCCTCAATGTGAAGACAGTTTGTGTGGTGTTCATACATAGAACATAGGGCATTAAACATAGAGTCACAGAGACATAGAGATGTTCAGCATGGAAATAGACCATTCGGTCAAACCCGTCCAGGCCGACCAGATATCCCAACCCAATCTAGTCCCACCTGCCAGCACCTGGCCCATATCCCTCCATACCCATCCAAATGCCTCCTAAATTGTACCAGCCTCCACTACTTCTGCTGGCAGCTCATTCCATACATGTACTACCCTCTGTGTGAAAACGTTGCCCCTGAGGTCTCTTTTATATTTTTCCTCTCTCACCCTAAACCTATGCCGTCTAGTTTTAGACTCTCCGACCCCAGGGAAAAGACTTTGTCTATTTACCCTATCCATGCCCCACATGATTATATAAACCTCTATAAGGTCACCCCTCAGCCTCCAACACTCAAGGGAAAACAGCCCCAGCCTGTTCAGCCTCTTCCTAAAGCTCAAATCCTCCATCCCTGGCAACACCCTTGTAAATTTTTTCTGATCCCTTTCAAGTTTCACAACATCTTTCTGATAGGAAGGAGACCAGAATTGCATGCAATATTCCAACAATGTCTGGATTAGTGGTGCTGGAAGAGCACAGCAGTTCAGGCAGCATCCAAGGAGCAGCGAAATCGACGTTTCGGGCAAAAGCCATTCATCAGGAATAAAGGCAGTGAGCCTGGAGTGTGGAGAGATAAGCTAGAGGAGGGTGGGGGTGGGGAGAAAGTAGCATAGAGTACAATGGGTGAGTGGGGGAGGGGATGAAGGTGATAGGTCAGGGAGGAGAGGGTGGAGTGGATAGGTGGAAAAGGAGATAGGCAGGTAGGGCAAGTCCGGACAAGTCATGGGGACAGTGCTGAGCTGGAAGTTTAGAACTAGGGTGAGGTGGGGGAAGGGGAAATGAGGAAACTGTTGAAGTCCACATTGATGCCCTGGGGTTGAAGTGTTCCGAGGCGGAAGATGAGGCATTCTTCCTCCAGGCGTCTGGTGGTGAGGGGGCAGCGGTGAAGGAAGCCCAGGACCTCCATGTCTTCGGCAGAGTGGTAGGAGGAGTTGAAATGTTGGGCCACGGGGTGGTGTGGTTGATTGGTGCGGGTATCCCGGAGATGTTCTCTAAAGCGCTCTGCTAGGAGGCGCCCAGTCTCCCCAATATAGAGGAGACTGCATCGGGAGCAATGGATACAATAAATGATATTAGTGGATGTGCAGGTAAAACTTTGATGGATGTGGAAGGCTCCTTTAGGGCCTTGGATGGAGGTGACGGAGGAGGTGTGGGCGCAGGTTTTACAGTTCCTGCGGTGGCAGGGGAAAGTGCCAGGATGGGAGGGTGGGTTGTAGGGGGGCGTGGACCTGACCAGGTAGTCACGGAGGGAACGGTTTTTGCGGAAGGCGGAAAGGGGTGGGGAGGGAAATATATCCCTGGTGGTGGGGTCCGTTTGGAGGTGGCGGAAATGTCGGCGGATGATTTGGTTTATGCGAATGTTGGTAGGGTGGAAGGTGAGCACCAGGGGCGTTCTGTCCTTGTTACGGTTGGAGGGGTTGGGTCTGAGGGCGGAGGTGCGGGATGTAGACGAGATGCGTTGGAGGGCATCTTTAACCACGTGGGAAGGGAAATTGTGGTCTCTAAAGAAAGAGGCCATCTGGTGTGTTCTGTGGTGGAACTGGTCCTCCTGGGAGCAGATCCAATGGAGGCGGAGGAATTGGGAATATGGGATGGCATTTTCGCAAGAGGTAGGGTGGGAAGAGGTGTAATCCAGGTAGCTGTGGGAGTCGGTGGGTTTGTAAAAAATGTCAGTGTCAAGTCGGTCATCATTAATGGAGATGGAGAGGTCCAGGAAGGGAAGGGAGGTGTCAGAGATGGTCCAGGTAAATTTAAGGTCAGGGTGGAATGTGTTGGTGAAGTTGATGAATTGCTCAACCTCCTTGCGGGAGCACGAGGTGGCGCCAATGCAGTCATCAATGTAGCGGAGGAAGAGGTGGGGAGTGGTGACGGTATCATTACGGAAGAGCAACTGTTCCACGTAGCCAACAAAGAGACAGGCATAGCTGGGGCCCATACGTGTGCCCATGGCTACCCCTTTGGTCTGGAGGAAGTGAGAGGATTCAAAGGAGAAATTGTTAAGGGTGAGGACCAGTTCGGCCAAACGAATGAGAGTGTCGGTGGAAGGGTACTGTTGGGGACGTCTGGTGAGGAAAAAAAGGAGGGCTTGGAGGCCGTGGTCATGGCGGATGGAGGTGTAGAGGGATTGGATATCCATGGTGATATCCATGTGGGGAGTTCCTGGACTAGGGGGAATAGGACAGTGTCGAGGTAGGTAGAGATAAGTTCAGTGGGGCAGGAGCATGCTGAGACAATGGGTCGGCCAAGGTGGTCAGGCTTGTGGATCTTGGGAAGGAGGTAAAACCGGGCAGTGCGGGGTTCCCAGACTATGAGGTTGGAAGCTGTGGGTGGGAGATCTCCTGAGGTGATGAGGTTCTGTATGGTCTGGAAGATGATGGTTTGGTGATGGGGGGTGGGGTCATGGTCGAGGGGGCAGTAGGAAGAGGTGTCCTCGAGTTGACATTTGGCTTCAGAGGTCCTGAGCCTCCTTCACCGCCGCTCCCTCACCACCAGACGCCTGGAGGAAGAACGCCTCATCTTCCGCCTCGGAACACTTCAACCCCAGGGCATCAATATGGACTTCAACAGTTTCCTCATTTCCCCTTCCCCCACCTCACCCTAGTTCTAAACTTCCAGCTCAGCACTGTCCCCATGACTTGTCCGGACTTGTCCTACCTGCCTATCTCCTTTTCCACCTATCCACTCCACCCTCTCCTCCCTGACCTATCACCTTCATCCCCTCCCCCACTCACCCATTGTACTCTATGCTACTTTCTCCCCAGCCCCACCCTCCTCTAGCTTATCTCTCCACGCTTCAGGCTCACTGCCTTTATTCTGATGAAGGGCTTTTGCCCGAAACGTCGATTTCGCTGCTCCTTGGATGCTGCCTGAACTGCTGTGCCCTTCCAGCACCACTAATCCAGAATCTGGTTTCCAGCATCTGCAGTCATTGTTTTTACCTTTACCATATTCCAACAGTGGCCTAACCAATGTCCTGTACAGTTGCAACATGATCTCCCAACTCCTGTACTCAATTATCTGACCAATAAAAGAAAGCATACCAAACGCCTTCCTCACTATCATATCCAACTGTGACTCCACTTTCAAGGAGCAATGAATCTGCACTCCAAGGTCTCTTTGTTCAGCAACACTCCCTAGGACCTTACCATTAAGTGTATACGTCCTGATAAGATTTGCTTTCCCAAAATGCAGCACCTCGCATTTATCTGCATTAAACTCCATCTGCCACGTCTCAGCCCATTGGCCCATTTGGTCTAGATCCTGTTGTAATCTGCGGTAACCTTCTTCGCTGTCCACTGCACCTCCAATTTTGGTGTCATCTGCAAACTTGCTAACTGTATCTCTTATGCTCGCATCCAAATCATTTATGTAAATGACAAAAAGTAGAGGGCCCAGCACCGATCCTTGTGGCACTCCACTGGTCACAGGCCTCTAGTCTGAAAAACAACCCTCCACCGCCCCCCTCTATCTTCTACCTTTGAGCCAGTTCTGTATCCAAATGGCTAGTTCTCCCTGTATTCCATGAGATCTAACCTTGCTAACCAGTCTCCCATGGGGAACCTTGTCGAATGCCTTACTGAAGTCCATATAGATCACATCTACTGCTCTGCCCTCATCAATCTTCTTTATTACTTCTTCAAAAACCTCAATCAAGTTTGTAAGACATGATTTCCCACACACAAAGCCATGTTGATGATCCCTAATCAGTCCTTGCCTTTCCAAATACATGTACATCCTGTCCCTCAGGAATCCCTCCAACAACTTGCCCACCATTGAGTTCAGGCTCACTGGCCTATAGTTCTCTGACTTGTCTTTACCGCCCTTCTTAAACAGTGGCACCATGTTAGCCAACCTCCAGTCTTCTGGCACCTCACCTGTGACTATTGATGATATAAATATCTCAGCAAGAGGCCCAGCAATCACTTCCCTCGCTTCCCACAGAGTTCTTGGTCCTGGGGATTTATGCGTTTCAAGACATCCAGCGCTTCCTCCTTTGTAATATGGACATAGAACATTGCAATTACGTACAGGCCCTTCAGCCCTCAACGTTGCGCTGCCCTGTGAAACCAATCTGAAGCCCATCTAACCTACACTATTCCATTTTCATCCATATGTCTATTCAATGACTCTTTAATGCCCTTAAAGTTGGGGAGTCTACTACTGTTGCAGGCAGTGCTTTCCATGCCTCTACTCTCTCTGAGTAAAGAAACTGCCTCTGACATCTATCCTATATCTATCACCCCTCAATTCAAATCTATGTCTCCTTGTGCTCACCATCACTATCTGAGGAAGAAGACTCTCACTGTCCACCCTCTCTAATCCTCTGCATCTTATCTATGTCCCTCTCTAACCTGCAACATCCTTCAGCACTATTCACAACCCCACTGACCTTAGTGTCATCCGCAAATTTATCTACCCATCCTTCTACGCCTTCATCTAGGTTGTTTATAAAAATTACAAACAGCAGTGTCCCCAAGACACTGTGCGGTACCCCACTGGTAACTGAACTCCAGGATGAACATTTCCTATCAACCACCACCTCTTCTTTCACCTGGCCAATTTCTAATCCAAACTGCTAAATCACCCTCAATCCCATGCCTCAGTATTTTATGGAGAAAGTGAGGTCTGCAGATGCTGGAGATCAAAGTTGAAACTTTATTGCTGGAACAGCACAGCAGGTCAGGCAGCATCCAGGGAACAGGAGATTCGACGTTTCGGGCACAGGTCCTTCTTCAGGAATGAAGAAGGGCCTGTGCCCGAAACGTCGAATCTCCTGTTCCCTGGATGCTGCCTGACCTGCTGTGCTGTTCCAACATTAAAGTTTCAACTCAGTATTTTATGCAATAGCTTACCATGGGGAACCTTATCAAACACCTTACTGAAATCCATATACACCACATCAATTACTTTACCCTCATCCACCTGGTTGTCACCTTCTCAAAGAACTCAATAAGGTTAGTGAGGCATGACCTACCCTTCACAAAACGATGTTAACTAACCCTAATCAACTTATTCCTTTCTAGATTATTATAAATCCTATCTCTTATAACCTTTCCAACACTTTACCCACAACTGAAGTAAGGCTCACTGGTCTATAATTACCTGGGTTGTCTCTACTTCCCTTCTTGAACAAGGGGACAATGTTTGCTGTCCTCCAGTCTTCTGGCACTATTCCTGTTCACTTCTATCAGTATTCTTGTGGAAAATCCTACTTGATCTCATATTCACTGATCTGTCTACGACAGATTGACAGATCAGTGAATATGAGATCAAGTACGATTTTCCCTTTTGTTGGTTCCCTGACCTCATGCGGCAGACTCAATGTCTCTGCTATATTCTTTGGGACTAAGCCCACTTGGTCAGTCATGATGCTACCTCATTATTCTTCAAGATAGGTTGTGGATACCTCCATCCTGAGTACACTCTGTGTTCTTGAAACCCTCAGTGATTCTTCCAATTAGCGTCCTACCAAGGGGTGGTGGATGAGAGTTGTTGGTGGTACATCGATATCAGCAGGATGTTTCCTTGCGCACATTTGACCTGACGCCATAAAAGCTTGTGAGGTCCAAAGTTAAGGTTGAGAACTTCAAAGACAATTTTTACCTTACTGTACATGACTATGCTTATCAGATGGTCCTGGTGATGTCTGGGACATTTTCTGTAAGATATGCCTATATGAATACAACTTTGACTGTTTACCATTGCTAGTATCTTGGTCCACCTGGCTATTCCATCACTTAGTCTTTTGTTGTGGGAATCAAGGGAAAATCTCTCCACTGGTTGGTGTCATACATAACAGAAAGGGAGATGGTTGTGGTCATTTTAAGTCAATCATCTCAATCCCAGAACATCAAGAATCCCTCAAGTTAGTGGCCAAGGGGACCAGCATCTGAGTATAGTTTTATGATCACCATTAGACTAGATTTCATTCAGGATTTATTAACTGAATTGAGATTTCACCATCTGCTATGAAAGGATTCAAGCACAAACTCAAGTGGTTCAGTAATTAAAACTGCTGCCTCACAGTGCCAGGGACCTGGTTTTGATTCCAGCATTGGGCGACTGTCTGTGTGTTGTTTGCACATTCTTCCTGTGTCTGTGTGGGTAAGTTCAGGTTTCCTCCCACAATCTGAAGATGTGCAGGTTAGGTGAATTGGCCATGTTTAATTGCCCGTAGCATTCAGGATGTGTAGATCAGCTTTATTAGTTAGGGAAATAGGGCTGGGTGTGTTATTCTGTGGAGGGTCGGTGTGGACTTGTTGGGCCAAAGAGCCTGTTTCCACGCTGTAGAGATTCTAGAAAAAGGGACTGACCATACCATCATGGTACTGTTGCTTCAATTCCACCCTTTACCTCCGGATAGTCATGCCTACTCACGTATTCTCCACTCTGTCTCAGCGAATTTGTGCTTCGTGCTTTAATAATTTCCCTTTGTCAAATTTAACACCTTTGCTTCAGATTTAATTACCTTACTTTCAAGCATAATGTAAATTTTAAAACATTGTGGCTACAAATTCCTAAAAAGTCTTTTCAAACAAGATTTTTAACTGGCCCTTTATCAGTACACTGTACTTAATCCAAAATATCACATCCTTGAGTTGGTTCCTCAACATACCGCTTTGGAAAGCCAATGGTATACACACTCCAGAAACTCATCCTGCACAGCTTCACTGCTGGAATTCTAATAGAAGATTGAAGTCACCTTTGATAATTGTGTTGCTCAAGCGACAAGCTTCTCTGATCTCCTGAATCATCATTGAATTTCTACAGTGTGGAAGCAGGCCATTCAGCCCACTGAGTCCACACTAACCCTCCGAAGAACATCTCACCCTATCCTTGTAACTCTGCATTTCCCATGGCTAACTCACCGAACCTGCAAATCCCTGGACACTGTGGGGCAATTGAGCATGACCCATGCACCCTTTGGACTGTGGGAGGAAACCACTTCTACAATTTGGTGTCTTTAAATAATTGCAACCAATGTTTGCTGCTCTTTCTGTTCATAGCTGTGCATTAACAGAATCTACAGTTTGTTATTCCTGTCTGAGATCCTCATTTATTAATGTGCTGAACTCAATTCCGTACTATCATCACCATCCAGCCATTCATGAAGTTCACCTCTGGATGTGTTTTCAACTGGATTTACTGCACCAGCACAGTAAACTAATTCCATGATTTCTTTGTGCACTGTTTTCATTTGCTCACTTTCTCAAACACAGAATCTTTCTACAACTTCTTCCTCTTCAGATGATATGTCTTCAAACGTCACAAGAGACTGCAGGCTCAAAGGTAGAAGACAGAGGGTGGTGGTGGAGGGTTGTTTTTTCAGACTGGAGGCCTGTGACCAGTGGAGTGCCACAAGGATCGGTGCTGGGTCCTCTACTTTTTGTCATTTACATAAATGATTTGGATGTGAGCATAAGAGGTACAGTTAGGAAATTTGCAGATGACACCAAAATTGGAGGTGTAGTGGATAGCAAAGAGGGTTACCTCAGATTACAACAGGATCTGGACCAGATGGGCCAATGGGCTGACAAGTGACAGATGGAGCTTAATACAGATAAATGCGAGGTGCTGCATTTTGGGAAAGCAAATCTTATCAGGACTTATATACTTAATGGTAAAGTCCTAGGGAGTGTTGCTAAACAAAGAGACCTTGGAGTGCAGGTTCATAGCTCCTTGAAAGTGGAGTCGCAGGTAGATAGGATAGTGAAGAAGGCGTTTGGTATGCTTTCCTTTATTGGTCAGAGTACTGAGTACAGGAGTTGGGAGGTCATGTTGCGGCTGTACAGGACATTGGTTAGGCCACTGTTGGAATATTGCATGCAATTCTGGTCTCCTTCCTATCAGAGAGATGTTGTGAAACTTGAAAGGGTTCAGAAAAGATTTACAAGGATGTTGCCAGGGTTGGAGGATCTGAGCTACAGGGAGAAGCTGAACAGGCTGGGGCTGTTTTCCCTGGAGCGTTGGAGGCTGAAGGGTGACCTTATAGAGGTTTACAAAATTATAAGGGGCATGGATCAGAAAAATAGACAAAGTCTTTTCCCTAAGTGGGGAGTCCAGAACTAGAGGGCATAGGTTTAGCGTGAGAGGGGAAAGATATAAAAGAGACCTAAGGGGCAACTTTTTCACGCAGAGGGTGGTACGTGTATGAAATGAGCTGCCAGAGGATGTGGTGGAGGCTGGTACATTGCAACATTTAAAAGGCATCTGGATGGGCATATGAATAGGAAGGGTTTAGAGGGATATGGGCCAAGTGCTGGCAAATGGGACTAGATTAGGTTCGGAAATGTGGTCAGCATGGACAAGTTGGACTGTAGGGTCTGTTTCTGTGTCGTACAACTTTGTTATTGTGTGACTCTAAAGGGGACAAGTTCACTTCAGAAGCCTGGTTGACATGGATGAGTTGTACTGCAGGGTCTTTAGCCATGCTGTATGACTATTTGATGGTAAAGGGAGAGCGAGGTAAGAATGTAAGAAGGTAAATCCACCTCAAAATCAGCTCCTGGTATTTGTGATTTTTTTAAATAAACCTCTGAATGACCATGAAGTGACCACTGAGAAAATCTATAATGCTGACAAGGCAATGTTAATGTGGTGATCCCAACCAAGCACAACTTTTGCTAGTGCTGAAGAAGAGTTTACTCATGGCTTTAAGTCAAATGAAGACTGTATAAACCTAAGTGCACAAATACTGTGGGAATACAGAAGGTGAAATTGACCATTTTCAGGAAATGTGCAAAACCAAGATGTTTCAAAGACATAATTCATCTTCCTGTTGATTACAAAGCTCAAAGGAATGCTTAGATGGATGCAGCGATCTCTCCTTGGTGGGTTAATCACATTTTTGTGACTCATGTGAAAGAACATTTACAAAAGAATGGAAGGCTGATAACAAAGTTGTGCTTTTATTGGATAATTGTCAGTCATCCTTCTTGAAAAGAACTCATTAATGGCAATGTCTCGGTGCTTTCTCTCCCTCTTAATGTGACAAGTTTGATTCAGCCAATGTAACAAATTGTGATCCAAAATTTGAAAAATGTTTTGCCAATGTGGTTACACAAGAAAACCGACAAAGTATGGACAAAAAGTTCACAAATTTTTGTCCGAGTGTTCTAACACACTGTTAATGAGTCGTGTTGTGTGTGTGGAAACGGGTGAAGAGTAAAAGTCTGCAAAGATGTTAGAGTCATAGAGTCATAGAGATGTACAGCATAGAAACAGACCCTTCAGTCCAACCCGTCCATGCCGAACAGATATCCTAACCCAATCTAGTCCCACCTGCCAGCACCCGGTCCATATCCCTCCAAACCCTTCCTATTCATATACCCATCCAAATGCCTCTTAAATGTTGCAATTGTACCAGCCTCCACCACATCCTCTGGCAGCTCATTTCATATACGTACCACCCTCTGCGTGAAAACGTTGCCCCTCAAGTTCCTTTTAAATCTTTCCCCTCTTACCTTAAACCTATGCCCTCTAGTTTTGGACTCCACGACCCTGGGGAAAAGACCTTGTCTATTTACCCTCATGATTTTATAAACCTCGATAAGATCACTCCTCTGCCTCCGACTCTCCAGGAAAAATAACCCCAGCCTATCCAGATGATGCAACAATTAAGACAATCCTTGCGAGCCGATCACCAGCTCAGATACCAATACCTCAGTGGGTATTTCAGCGACAAGGCAATGTTGCCCATAGCCTCAGGTCAAATTCAGCAGTGGGCTCTAATACTAACTACACATAATTACACATTGGAAAGCTGTCCAGGAGGAAGCAGTGAACTGCCTCTCACTGGCAGATGCATCTTCGGTGGTACTGCCACTGGAACAGTCCATAATGATTTTAAATTTTCTGGACACATTTCCAGTCACAGCTGACAATATCAGAATTTGGATGCAGTAAGATCTGGTCCTGGCAAAACTGAAACAGTTGGTTGTGATGGGGGCAGCCAAAGGATCATCACAACCAGAATTGGAACCTTTAGCGTAGAGTTCACTCATAAAGCACAAGGACAATGATAGAAAAGCTGCATGTATCTTTTTGCAATACCCAGATTACTGGAAGTGTTGGTCACAAATAATAGACCATCGTTTACCAGCAGGGAATTTGATTATTTTCTAAAGTCAGTTGGTGTTTATCATATAAGGACTGTTCCATGCCATCTGTCATCCAATGGTCTGACAGAAAGGGCAGTTCAAACATTGAAGACAGGCTTAAAGCAACAGTTTCACTTGATACCAAACTATCCCAGTTCCTATTTGATTATAGGACCATCCCCCATGCAATGACAGGGATAGGTCCAGCAGAGTTGCTAAAAGGGAGAAGACTCCACACCAGGTTAGCCCTGATCTGTCCAGACCTGGGGGTAAGGGTGAAACAGAGTCAGGAATGTCAATGCCAGACACAAGACACCTCTAAGCAAGAGAAACAGTTTACTTCAGGGGTGAAGTTAGTGTAGGAAACACGGGAATGGCCCTGCATGGGTAAAAGGCATGGTTGACATGAGATCAGGTCCCATGATGTATAAAGTTCGGGTAGGTACAACGGTCCTGAACATGTGGATCACATGAAAGCTACAAACTCATAAATGGTGCAGGAGCAACATATGCTCAGTTCCTCAACGGACTTTCTGATTGTTCTAGAACCAATGGGTTCTCCCTCTCCATCAAGTGTTGAAGACACCTTGGAATCTGTGATAGATATGGTGGATGTCACTGCCTCGACTCCTTTGCTGCCTGAAGAGGAGAATGAATTTCTTCCAGGACACTCTGAGTGCAAGAGGCGAGCTACTGCATGTTACACACCACCCGCGTATGAAGCAGAGGAACATTAGAACATTAAACATTACAGCGCAGTACAGGCCCTTCGGCCCTCGATGTTGCGCCGAACTGTCATAACAATCTGAAGACCATCTAACCTACACTATTCCATGTATGTCCATATGCTTGTTCAATGACGACTTAAATGTATTTAAAGTTGGAATCTGACCTGGTGCTAATATACCCAAAGAGGAAGTCCAAACAAAGGGGCCTAGGTCCTTGGACTCAGAGGGGGACGATGTAGTGGTTGTAACGAGGTCAGCCAGGTGGACCTCATAGAATATGAGTTCCCTGATTACGGCTGTTAATCTGGTTCAATCAGGGAGCCCTGGCTGACAGATATAAACAGGAGTGTCACAGGAGAGTTATCCCCAGTGATCCAGACACAAGGTTCTTTTCATCGAAAACAGATTAATTTGTTATAAACATTTTGCTATTGTTTGCAATTTAGCTGCCACTTTTCCCCACATAATCCATGCAGTTCAACTAATATCCTTCAGGAAAGGAAATGCCATCTTTACCAGGTCTGATCTACTTGTGACGCCAGACTCACTGCAATGTGGTTGACTCTTAACTGTCCTGTGAGCAATTAGAGATGGTCAATAAATGCTGCCCTAATCTAGATCCTATAAATGAATAAATTAAATAAATTACAATCCTAGCATAGAAAGTGCAGAACAGAAATAATTAATTAAGCTGTCCAGAGGTCTTTTTTGAAAATTATGAAAAAAATACGTCATTCTTTAGCGCTCACATCTCTTTTCTGCAAGGCATTGTTGCTTAAAACCAATTCACATCAACAATTAACTCCAGACTAACAGGCTATGTTCTGTTCTCCCTTGGGGTTTGATTATTCATTGAAAGGGAAATATATCTGAGGTGCTTAAGAACTGACAGATGTTTCCAAATGGTCTTCTGTCTTTGCACTGTACCTGCAGGTTGAAAACCAACCAGCAATTCATCAGCCCAGGACACATTCATCTGAGAGTTTCACAGGGAACAGATTTCATCAGGACTGACCTAACCAAGCAAATGGAGAGTATAACCTTATTAATAATGTGCATATGTTAAAGCAAGAGATGAACTCCCTGCTGGGCATGTTGAACAGGCGATCAATCTGCCCCAGCTCTCCAGCCTAAGTAAGCACCCCAAGCAGGGATGATGTAACTTTGAGAACAGATGCTTAATTACCAGAAATATGAGGAATAAATGTTAAGAAAAGGGTGACAAGATTAAATTCTTAAAAATATTTCGGCTTTTCTTCTGGGCAGGCTAACCAATCAATTATTATCAGTTCTGTCGACACTAGTTAGCGCAATGATAATGGGAGCGGTGAGTGACTTTTGGAAGTCAAAACAACTTTGAAAGAGTTCAGCAAGAAACAGGCTCATTGACAAACAAACATAGAGAAATCCCAGTGCAACTGTGGATGGTGACCACAGAATACACAATGCAAGCCATAAACCAAGTAACCAGTGGATCAGACTGAAGCTCTGTCATCCTGCTACATCCAATGGAGATGGATAATTAGCCAACTCACTGAAGGATGAGGCTCCACAAATATTCCCATCCTCAATTTTTCTTTTAAAAAATATGCTTTAATCATTAAAAATCTCTTTTTATATATACACTGTCACAAAAGCAGTTCAGTTCTATGTTGCATATAAATAAACAAAACATTGAACTTTAACTTTATCTAAAAAACCAAATACTTCTCTTACAATACAATACAAATATTAACATATCCTTGAGGCACTAGCAGGGTCTGAAACTGGACAGATACCCATTTAACTTTAGCAGGAAGCCCTCAGACGGTGCTCTTTCCCCACTGTGCATCGGTGACAGCTGCCCTAAGTTTAAGTGCGTTCCTCAGCATGTAGTCCTGGACCTTGGAATGTGCCAGTCTGATCACTTAGTCAGGGTCAACTCCTTGCTTTGGAAAACCAACAAAGATCGGGCAGATCAAAGAGCCTCTTGCACCGAGTTTGATGGTCCTCCAGGCGCAGTTGATGTTTGTCTCGGTGTGTGTCCTGGGGAACAGGCCGTAGATCACGGAGTCCGGCATCATGGAGCTGCTCAGGACGAACCTTGACACAAACCACAGCATCTCTCTCCAGGCTTCCTTCACAAAGCCACATTCCAGAAGGAGATGAGTGACAGTCTGAATCCACCCACTCCTACCCCCGGGGCAGCCACTTCGAGGGCTGCGTTTGGTGCATGGACCACCTGGGCCCACAGGAAGGATCTCACAGGTAGTGCCCTTCACATCACCAGCCAAGTGATGTCTTGGTGTTTGTTAGAAAACTCTGGTAATGAGCCAAATGACTTTGACCATCTGCTCAGGGAACCGCGTGACAGGATCCATCCTAGCCTTTTCCTACAGAGTCTCGAGGATGCTACGTGCTGACCACTTCCTGTTGGACTTGTGGTCAAAGGTATTTCTTTTTGCAAATTCCTCAATAGATGATACAGAACAGTCCAACTACATAGAGTGTTCTTTGGCAGCGAGGCCAGTCCTATCCTTTGAAACACCAGGGGCAGGTAGAACCTCAGTACGTAGTGACACTTGGTGTCTGCGTACTGAGGATCTGTGCACAGCTTGATGTAGGTGCTCACCAAGATGGCCATCAGGATGAGGGTGACGTTGGGTAAGTTCCCCCCCCCCATCTTGTCCAGCGTTTGGTACATAGTGTCCCTGTAAACACGGTCAATCTTAGGCCTCCAGATGAAATGTGAGATGGCGCTCAGGTGTGTGCAACAGGTCAGATTCGTGGAATGGGCCAGATCTGCACCATGTACAACAACAGAGAGAGTACCTCACACCTGATGACCAGGTTTTTACCTGCAATGGAGACCTGTTGCTGCTTCACTTTGGCGATGCATTCCTCCCAAGATTTTTTGCACAACCTGGCTTCTCTGCACCAGATTCCCCAGAGCTTCAGGTAACCTGTCCATGATGGAGAAAGCGGATAAAGGATCAGTCATCCCCATTCCCAAGAACCCGGCCCTGCTCTTGCCTCAATTTCCCTTGGCTCCCAGACCATTTCTAACTGTCTCAGATGCTCATGAGTCTGTGCACTGCCAGTGGATCCGAGCAGAAAATGCATGTGCAGAGAGTTGTTGAACCTCAGGCCTCCGCTGCCTGGATTAGTCACCCCTCTCCGGTTCACATCTTTCATGATGGACTCAGCAAAGGGCTCCATACAATATGATATAAAGCACTCTATGCAAATATTCTGATCCTCAATGATCAGAGAGACCAGCACATCAGTGCAAAAGCTGGACAGGTGATCGTGACAGGAATTAGAGTGCCTTATTCCCCTCTCCATTCAGTTTAATTCCTCCCCCTCTTTCCCTACCCTTTCTTTATGTCATTGTTGCACAGCCCTAGGTGAGCAGTGCTTGCAATTTGTTAGAGACATGAGTGATTTTGTGGTGGCTTATTAAATATTTTTTAAAAATGCTAAAGCTTTTACAATTGGAGGTGCCATGTGATTGGTCCATTTTGGTCTCATACGGTGGCCCCCTGGCATCAGAATGCCCTCTTCAGCCAACTCAGTTCACTCCGTTTGATATTGAGAAACAGCTAAAACTGTAAAGGATTTGGGCTCTGACAACATTCTGGCTAAATATGCAGATCCAGATTGTACCACACCACTAGCCAACAGCTACAGCACTAGCATCTACCCAACAGTGTGGAAAATTGCCCAGGTCTGTCCTGTACACAAAAAGCAGGAAAAATTCAACCCAGAAAATTAGCACGCAATCACTCAATTTCGATTCTGCCAGGACCATTCAACTTCTCACCTCACTGCAGGCTTGTTTCAAACATGGATGAAAGAATTAAACTTCAGAGGGGAAAAGGGAATAATTGTCTATGAGGTCAAGGTAGCATTTGGCTGTGTGTGGCAAAACTGGAGGCAATGTATCATAATCTTAGCTGATGCTATTCGTGGACAAGTGAGACTGAACCTTGGCTTGTTAGCTCATGTTTTGTTTTGTTTTGGTTTTAACTAAGTGGTCTCTCACTAAAACCTAAGTACGCAGCGTTGCAGGTTTATCTATAACAATAAACCAGAACTCTAGAAAGCTCTATCAAACCTTAAAGCACAATAGAACATAGAACATAGAACATAGAACAATACAGCACAGAACAGGCCCTTCGGCCCACGATGTTGTGCCGAACATTTGTCCTAGCTGAAGCACCCATCCATGTACCTATCCAATTGCCACTTAAAGGTCACCAAAGATTCTGACTCTGCCACTCCCACAGGCAGCGCATTCCATGCCCCCATCACTCTCTGGGTAAAGAACCCACCCCTGACATATCCCCTATACCTTCCACCCTTCACCTTAAATTTATGTCCCCTTGTAACACTCTCTTGTACCCGGGGAAAAAGTTTCTGACTGTCTACTCTATCTATTCCTCTGATCATCTTATAAACCTCTATCAAGTCACCCCTCATCCTTCGCCGTTCCAATGAGAAAAGGCCTAGCACGCTCAACCTATCCTCGTACGACCTATTCTCCATTCCAGGCAACATCCTGGTAAATCTTCTCTGCACCCTCTCCAAAGCTTCCACATCTTTCCTAAAGTGAGGCGACCAGAACTGCACACAGTACTCCAAATGTGGCCTAACTAAAGTCCTGTACAGTTGCAACATCACTTCACGACTCTTGAATTCAATCCCTCTGCTAATGGTTCACTTTGGTAAGTTGTGAAACAGTTTAAAATAAACAAACACCCACTGAGTGCTGCCAAAGTACCTCTCACACAAAAAAATCACCGTGGCTACTGAAACGCTTGAAGTTAATTATTAATCAAGCATTACTTTTTATCAAATAGTTGGACTTAAACCCTTATGATTTAGGCAGAAGTGGATCCTGCAGACGCTGGAGATTAACGTCAAGGATAGAGTGGTGCTGGAAAAGCACAGCAGGTCAGGCAGCATCAGAGGAGCAGGAAAATCAATGTTTTGGGAAAAAGCCCTTCGTCAGGAATGATTTATTCGAGATCATGGAATTCCTATAGTGTGGAAGCGGACCATTCAGCCCATACCAACCTTCTGAAAAGTGTCCCATCCATACTCCCCCCATCCCATGCCTAACCCAGCTAGCCTATACATCCCTGGACACGTTTACATAGCCAGTCCACCTAACCCACACATCTTTAGACAGTGGGAGAAAAGAGACCACTTGGCAGAAATCCACGTAGATACTGAGAGAACATGCAAACTTCACACAGACAGTCATAGAGTCATAGAGATGTACAGCATAGAAACAGACCCTTCGGTCCAACCCATCCATGCCGACCAGATATCCCAACCCAATCTAGTCCCACAAGTCAGCACCCAGCCCATATACCTCCAAACCCTTCCTATTCATATACCCATCCAAATGCCTCTTAAATGTTGCAATTGTACCAGCCTCCACCACATCCTTTGGCAGCTCATTCCATACGCGTACCACCCTCTGCGTGAAAAAGTTGCCCCTTAGGTCTCTTTTATATCTTTCCCCTCTCACCCTAAACCTATACCCTCTAGTTCTGGACTCCCCAAACCCAGGGAAGAGACTTTGTCTATTTATCATATCCATACCCCTCATGATTTTAAACCTCTATAAGGTCACCCCTCAGCCACCGATGGTTCAAGGAAAACAGCCCCAGCCTGTTCAGCCTCTCCCTGTAGCTCAGATCCTCCAACCCTGGCAAATTCCTTGTAAATCTTTTCTGAACCCTTTCAAGTTTCACAACAGCTCTCCGACAGGAAGGAGACCAGAATTGCACACAATATTCCAACAGTGGCCTAACTAATGTCCTGTACAGCCACAACATGACCTCCCAACTCCTGTACTCAATACTCTGACCAATAAAGAAAAGCATACCAAACGCCTTCTTCACTATCCTATCTATCTGCGACTCCACTTTCAAGGAGCTATGAACCTGCACTCCAAGGTCTCTTTGTTCAGCAACACTCCCTAGGACCTTACCATTAAATATATAAGTCCTGCTAGGATTTGCTTTCCCAAAATGCAGCACCTCGCACTTATCTGAATTAAATTCCATCTGCCACTTCTCAGCCCATTGGCCCATCTGGTCCAGATCCTGTTGTAATCGGAGGTAACCCACTTCACTGTCCACTACACCTCCAATTTTGGTGTCATCTGCAAACTTACTAACTGTACCTCTTATGCTCACATCCAAATCATTTATGTAAATGACAAAAAGTAGAGGACCCAGCACCGATCCTTGTGGCACTCCCCCACTGGTCACAGGCCTCCAGTCTGAAAAACAAACCTCCACCACCACCATCTGTCTTCTATCTTTGAGCCAGTTCTGTATCCAAATGGCTAGTTCTCCCTGTATCCCATGAGATCTAACCTTGCTAATCAGTCTCCCATGGGGAACCTTGTCAAACGCCTTACTGAAGTCCATATAGATCACATCTACTGCTCTGCCCTCATCAATCCTCTTTGTTACTTCTTCAAAAAACTCAATCAAGTTTGAGAGACATGATTTCCCACGCACAAAGCCATGTTGACTATCCCGAATCAGTCCTTGCCTTTCCAAATACATGTACATCTTGTCCCTCAGGATTCCCTCCAACAACTTGCCCACCACTGAGGTCAGGCTCACTGGTCTTTAGTTCCGTGGCTTGTCTTTACCGTCCTTCTTAAACAGTGGCATCACGTTTGTCAACCTTCAGTCTTCCGGCACCTCACCTGTGACTATCAATGATACAAAGAACCCAGCAAGAGGCCCAGCAATCACTTCTCTAGCTTCCCACAGAGTTCCCGGGTACACCTGATCAGGTCCTGGGGATTTATCCACCTTTAACCATTTCAAGACATCCAGCACTTCCTCCTCTGTAATATGGACATTTTGCAAGATGTCACCATCTATTTCCCTACAGTCTATATCCACCATATCCTTTTCCACAGTAAAAACTGATGCAAAATATTCATTTAGTATCTCCCCCATTTTCTGCGGCTCCACACAAAGGCCGCCTTGCTGATCTTTGTGGGGCCCTATTCTCTTCCTAGTTACCCTTTTGTCCTTAATATATTTGTAAAACCCCTTTAGATTCTCCTTAATTCTATTTGCCAAACCTATCTCATGTCCCCGTTTTGCCCTCCTGATTTTCCTCTTAAGTATACTCCTACTTTCTTTATAATCTTCTAAGGATTCACTTGATCTATCCTCTCTGTACCTGACATATGCTTCCTTCTTTTTCTTAACCAAACCCTCAATTTCTTTCGTCATCCAGCATTCCCTCTACCTACCAGCCTTCCCTTTCACCCTGACAGGAATATACTTTCTCTGGATTCTCGTTATCTCATTTCCGAAGGCTTCCCATTTTCCAGCTGTCCCTTTACCTGCGAACATCTGCCACCAATCAGCTTTCGAAAGTTCTTGCCTAATACCGTCAAAATTGGCCTTTCTCCAATTTAGAACTTCAACTTTTAGATCTGGTCTATCCTTTTCCATCACTATTTTAAAACAAATAGAATTATGGTCACTGGCCCCAAAGTGCTCCCCCACTGACACCTCAGTCACCTGCCCTGCCTTATTTCCCAAGAGTAGGTCAAGTTTTGCACCTTCTCTAGTAGGTACATCCACATACTGAATCAGAAAATTGTCTTGTACGCACTTAAGAAATTCCTTTTAATCTAAACCTTTAACACTATGGCAGTCCCAGTCTATGTTTGGAAACTTAAAATCCCTACCGTAACTACCCTATTATTCTTACAGATAGCTAAGATCTCCTTACAAGTTTGTTTCTCAATTTCCCTCTGACTATTGGGGTGGGTCTATAATACAATCCAAATAAGGTGATCATCCCTTTCTTATTTCTCAGTTCCACCCAAATAACTTCCCTGGATGTATTTCCAGGAATATCCTCCCTCAGCACAGCTGTATTGCTATCCCTTATCAAAAATGCCACTCCCCCTCCTCTCTTGCCTCCCTTTCTATCCTTCCTGTAGCATTTGTATCCTGGAACATTAAGCTGCCAGTCCTGCCCATCCCTGAGCAATGTTTCTGTAAATGCTATGATATCCCACCCCCATGTTCCTAACCATGCCCTGAGTTCATCTGCCTTCCCTGTTAGGCACCTTGCATTGAAATAAATGCAGTTTAATTTACTAGTCCTACCTTGTCCCTGCCTGCCCTGACTGTTTGACTCACTTCTGTTCTCAACTGTACCTGTCTCAGATCGATCTCTTTCCTCACTATCTTCCTGGGTCCCACCTCCCCCCCCCACCTAACTAGTTTAAATCATTCCGAGCAGTTCTAGCAAATTTCCCTGCTAGTATATTAGTCCCCTTCCAATTTAGGTGCAAACTGTTCTTCTTGTACAGGTCACTTCTACCCCAAAAGAGATTCCAATGATCCAAAAATGTGAATCTTTCTCCCATACACCAGCTCCTCAGCCATGCATTCATCTGCTCTATCTTCCTATTCCTGCCCTCACTAGCTCGTAGCACTGGGAGTAATCCAGATATTACTACCCTTGAGGACCTCCTTTTTAAGTTTCTATCTAACTCTCTGTAATCTCCCTTCAGAGTCTCAACCTTTTCCCTTCCAATGTCATTGGTTCCAATGTGGACAATGACCTCTTGCTGGCCCCTCTCCCCCATGAGAACATTCTAACCCTCTCTGAGACATCCTTGATCCTGGCATCAGGGAAACAACACACCATTCTGCTTTTTCTCTGCTGGCCACAGAAACGTCTGTCTGTACCTCGGACTACAGAATCCCCTAACACAATTGATTTCTTGGAAGCCGACGTACCCCTCATTACATTAGAGCCTGTCTTGATACCCCTCTGGTCCTAGACTCTCCTAAACTCTGTTTGGTTTTCGGCCTGATATATCCAACCTTTCCTGATCAGAAAAGGCCTTCATCCCAGCAATGAGTCGAGTAAACCTTTAAAATTAACTATGCTTATTTAGAAACACGCAGAATGACTCCACAAATTAAACAGAGCTTTTGGGTGCAAGGGCACTTAGTCTGAGTGTGTTGTTTTAACTGACTAAGAAACTGATCACTGGACGACAGTATAACTAGCTAATAGTTCTGAATCATTTCATTTTCTCTGATTTAGATGGGTCTGCTCACAAAGGTTGTCATGCGTTATAAATATATCTTGATCTCTGTGATAAAGCAACTTTCAGTCCCATTCACCAAACTGCATTAACATATCACTCTTGGTACATCGAGGAACATGGGAAAAACACACATTTTAAACCTCTACCTCCTGGGGCTGGTTTGTGCCAGTTCTACTGTTCGGCAACACTCAGGTTTGTTTGGGTAAGAATATGAAGGAGAAAGAGACCCTTCTCAAAATGAGAGCAGTTTGAGCACAGATTGTACACTGCAGCTTTCGTGCTTGCGAAATATTACACTGTGATGTTTGCAATAAATTTCATCACAATTATTATTGAAATGGGTTAAGGGTGGCACAGTAGCTCAGTGGTTAGCACTGCTGCCTCACGACAGTTCGATTCCACTCTTGGCCAACTCTCTGTGTGGCGTGGGTTTTCTTCGGGTGCTCCGGTTTCCTCCCTCTGTCCCAAGATGTGCAGGTTAGGGTGGATTGCCCGTAGTGCCCAGGAACAAGCAGGCTAGGTGGATTAGCAATTGGAAAATTCAGGGTGACAGGGATAGGGTATGTGATGCGTCTGGGTGGGATGCTCTTTGGAAGGTTGGTGTGGACTCAGTAGCCGAATGGCCTGTTCCCACACTTTATGGATTCTATGTATTCTTTCCTTGGACTTGGGCATTGTTGGCAATGCTTATTACCCCATCCTTAATTGCCCTTGAACTGAGCTACTTCAGAGGGCAGTTACATGTAGGCTCAACCAGGAAAGGACAGCAGATTTCTTTTCTGAGAGAACATTAAACCGGACAACAGTTTTGCCTTTTTACTCTCAGATTTGTGAATTGATTTGAAGTTCCACCAGTTGTCCGGTCCCTAGAACACTAATTTCTGAATTATTAGACCAGTAACATCACTACCGCATTAACTTCTTTATGCAGAGAGTGGTAAGGGCATGGAATGCCCTACCTGCTAATGTATTCAACTCAGCTACATTAGGGAGATTTAAACAATCTTTAGATAAGCACATGGATGATTTTGGGATAGTGTAGGGGGACGAGCTGAGAATAATTCACAGGTCGGCGCAACATCGAGTGCCGAAGGGCCTGTTCTGCGCTGTCTTGTTCTCTGTTCAGAAACTTGGCTGTTTGTGCTACGTTCCCCTGAGAATCCATCACCCCCTACATTTTCCAAAACAGCATACCTGTTTGAAATGGGTATAGCCACAAAAGACTCCTGCTCTAGCTGCCTACCTCTCTTACCCTTCCTGGAGTTAAGCCATCTATGTGACTGTATCTGAGACTTTCCCCCCTTCCTATAACTGCCATCCATCACATACTGTTGCTGTTGCAAATTCTTCATCGCTTCTATTTGTCTCTCCAACCGATCCACTCGATCTGATAAGATTCACATCCAACAGCATTTATGGCAGATATGATCCACAGTAACCCTTAAACTCTCTTTAAAATCCCACATCTGACAAGAAGTACATATCACTGCAAAGGTCATTTTTGCTCCTTCACAATCTACAGACCCAGAAAATAACACTGTCTTATTCCTCTACAAACACTGCCCCAGGTTAAATTAATAGCCATGGCTTATATTTTAAGTTTAATCAAGAGACTTATCTCCAAAAACACATAATCAAGAAAGAATCCACTGTACTCACTGCTGCAGCCTTTCTCTTGGACAGACTTAAAACAACAATTAACTTATCTGATTCTGTGTTGTGAACTTCCTCCAAGATTAGTTGTGAATTTCACTATCTGTTCATTTTCCCAGATGCACTCCGATGTCCAGCGATACACAAATTCAAACAGCAAAGGCAGTAACTGTGCAGGTTTTCTTTCTCTCTCTCTCTCTCTTTCTTTCTCTCTCTCCTGCACTGTCCTCACCATTTGCTTCCTTTGTCTGCTCTTCTCCCTTTTAAACTGCTGTTGTTTTGACTTTTTTATTCCAAAGTTCCAAAACAATGCAACAACAAATAAAGCAGTAATTGCTGCTCCTGGAATTCAAGGAAATCACCTCCAACACCTAAAAAAAAAGCAGCAGCTCTTACAGCCAGAAATTTTTCCTGTCCTCCATCTTGGATTACCCAGAATCCAAGCGTGGAATGGAACCCAGGTCCCTGACACTGCAAGGCAGCAGCACTAACCACTGAGCCACCATGCCACCCATACACTCCTTTAGCAAAAATCTTAATCTGAATTGTGCACAGAATCTTGTGGATTATACCCCATACCAGCAGTATTGCAATTTTGAGATTTATTAGACTGTTATGGTTTTGAACTGTGTCATGGCATCCATCCACTATAGGGTGTCTCAAACCCTCTACTTCAACATATATCTATCTACTTGCACACCCAGCTCTGTTTAAGGCATTATCCCAATTCATTCTCCCTCACCAGCGCTACTTTCATTCTAAACGTGGAGAGTCCTGGAGAAACTCAACAGGTCTGGCACATTTGTGGAGGGAAATCACAGTTAACGGTTTGGATCAAGTGACCCTTCCTCAGAAGAGAGGTGTTTATTAAGTTCCATCTGCAGTGCTGTAAATATTCCTTTTACTTCCAAATGTGGAAAAGAGTTGGGATCAAGTATAGCTAATTTCTACTTGGGTACGAGTTACTGTCATTCCTGTTACCATGAGGATAAAGACTATTTTTAGATCATTGGCTTATGCCTCTTAAAAGTGAGGTCCTATACAAAGAGGCAGCAGTTTTGTGTGTTTGGCCAAGTGAGGCAAGAAAGCAAAAGTTACAAACAGCATCTCAAGCAAAGAAAATTGACAATTACCATGAATAGTGATTCTGAGAGGTAATGGTCGGATTGAAGGCCAATTTCGTGAGGACTCAAAGGAAGCTGGAAGATTTGTCTAACTTGGGGCTAGAGGAAGAAACATAAGCCTACTGTAACCCTGTCAGTGAGAGAGAGAGAATCAGACGTCACATGACAAGCTTTTTGAGCTTTTGTCGGGTAACCTCACCTGACGATGGAGCAGTGCACCGATAGCTTGTGATTTCAAATAAACCTGTTGGATGATAACCTGGTGTCATGTGACTTCTGACTTTGTCCACCTCAGTCCAACACCAGCATCTCCACATCATAATGTGAGCGAGAGAGAGAAAGAGACAGAGAGAGAGAGAGAGAGAGACAGAGAGAGAGAGATAGAGAGAGAAAAACAGAGAGTGAGCTCTGGTATTAGAGGTTACCATATGTGGAAAGTAAAAAGCAGCACATGGGAATATGGGAGTTCCTGTGAACTGTTTGCAATAGGTACAATAAATCCATGAAGAATGCAATGCGTAATAAGAAACAACGATGGAACCATTTATTTCGCTCATAAATTTGCCCTCAAAAGACAATAGTTTTTAAGTGATTGTGCTGTTAGTCAATTGTTATTATAAAACCTTTTTCAAATGTTAGGTCATTACAGGTTACAGTTTTGTCCACTAACTGTAAGCTTTAACCTCTCCTTAAAAGACTTTGATCACAGCAGGATGGGTGTAACAATGGGTTAATGACTTTGCATGACCATATTGAAGCAGAAATTCTAATTTTGTGGACCGAGGCAAATTAATTTTGCACTACCGTCCCAAAATTGACAAATGTCACACCGCTCACCGAGAATTTAATAAAAAAAACATGAAAATCAAGAGCTGTGGCTCTTTGTAATTCTCCAGACCATTCCCCCGGTGCAGTTCGGAAGGATTAAAATAGCAGTTTTAGCAGCATTTCACACTGAAAGACATATTTAAATACAACATTAATACAATTCTGATGCCACCTGGCATTTAATGTGACAGGAACATCTTAACTTTGGGCAGGAGTGCAGAGTCAGCACTAAGATTGCACCTGGACTGCTCAACATACAGGAAAAGAGCCAATATGTACTCAGAGGATTAAACAGCAATCTTTGTCTCATAGACAGGAAGGGAATCATATCTTTGCAAAGCATCAAGATTGATTGCAAGTTAACAGCCAGTCTGTATGTTCCTTCTGCATCGCTACCCAATGCTTGTCTTCAAACTCCTTCTCCCATTTTGGCCCCCCACCATCTGAATCATTTATCTCTATTTGTTTTCTCTTCACCTGGGGCTAGCAGTTGTGCAGCTGACGTGCCATGTGATGCCAACTCTGCTCTGAATCCACCTGCCAAGCTACGAGCAAAAAGACACATTGGCATTTTGCTTGCCTTTCCCAACACAAAGACACCACAAAGCGCTCTGTCGCCAGTGAAGGCACTTTTGAAGTACAGCCACTCTTGTTATATGGGAGACGCGGCCTTCACCTGGTGCACAGCAAGCTTCCACAAAATGGTGGTTAGGATTTGGAATGGCCCTGCTTGAGGCAGATTCAATCTTGGTTCTGAGGAAGGGTCATTTGATTTAACACATGAACTCTGATTTCTCTCCACAGATGCTGCCAGACCTGCTGAGCTTTTCCAGAAATCTCTGCTTTTGTTTCAATATTAGCCCGAATTCATCGAATCCCTACAGTTAGCAAACAGGCCATTTTTGGCCCAACTAGTCCACACCCACTGTCTGCTGAGGAACCCACCCAGACCCATTCCTCTGTATTTACCCCTGACTAATGCACCGAATCTAAATATTCCTGAACACTATGTGCAATTTAGCATGGCCAATTCATTTAATCTGCACATGTTTGGATTGGGGGAGGAAACCTACACAGTCACGGGGAGAATGTGCAAATTCCACAGAGACAGTCGCCCGAGGGTGGAATTGAACCTGGGTTCTTGGCGCTGTGAGGCAGCAGTGCTAACCACTGAGTCACCGTGCCACCCCACGGTACTGAATTGAAAAGATGCTGAAGAGAAAAGAACTGTAGGGAAAGGATTGAGAAGAGTTGAGCTGCTGCTGGAGAGATCTGGCAGGATAAATCACAAAGTCACCATGGTTTTACCAGACCATATGGCAAGTTTTCCATTACACAGAGAGAGAGAGAGAGAGAGAGAGAACTGACTATGGCTTAACCTGAGGTTGAGAAGGGGAGTCCTTTCTAATTTTTTCCTTATTCTTAAATGATTCAAAATGTCAGCAATGATGACATTGGAAGAGCTTTTCACTGTATGTTCCTTACTGTAAAATATGGGTGACAATAAATCATTCAGTTCAAGTTAACCTCAGTAGGTGCAGGAGTTGAACACATACTGTTGGTGTTGCTCTGCATTACAGGCAAGATGCTTGGCCAACTGAGCCAAACCAACCCAGATACAAGGGAGTGCGTGGTATCCTGCAGTCACCTTAATGATGCAATGAAAAAATCCAGTGGGCTCTTCTGCACTCCCTTGAAAGGGCAGATCATGCCTCAGATGCATCCTTTACTGGTCTCTCTCTCTCTCTCTCTCTCTATTGAGAGAGCTGCCCTTTGATCCTTTGGGACTATGGCGATTTTACATTGTTCACCTTTTCCCTCTAAGGTGTGATCCCAAGGTGAAAGCTGACAAGCTGACAAACAAAGAACCAAAAGTATGACATTTTCTCTTGAATTCTTAGAATGTATTGGTTCTTAAATTCAGGATGATCTCCAAGGCTTTCTCTAAATCTTGGCAGGATTGGTACAAACAGTACTGGCAGCAGTGTCCTGCAGTAATACACTCAGGCTCTTCCCACAGCACATCCCAAAGCCATCAGTCCCCCACTTTAAAGGACAGGGTGAATAGATGCTGGAATACTCTGTCACCTGCAACTTTCGTTCCAAACCTTATGTAGAACTTTATTGTCTTTCCTTTGCTATCGCTGAGTTAAAATCCTGAAATTCCATCCATCTCAGCACTGACGATGTTCTTGCACCACAGGAAGGTCAGTTAGCTCATTTGGCTGGATGGCTGCTTTGCAATGCAGTGTGATGTCAGCAGCATGGGTACAATTCCTACAACAGCAGTGGTTACTCTGAAAGTCCTGCCTTCTCAACTCCTACCCCCCACCCTGTCATCTGAGCAACCCTCAGGTTAAACACGCCACCGGTTATCTCTCATGAGACAGTAACCATGTGATCCTCTGGAGCTATGGTGAATTTAAGTACCACATGCCGTCACCTTCTCCAGGGTATTTTGTGATGGACAGTAGTGCTGGCCTAGCAAGTATGTCCCTATCCCACAGATAAATAGCAATAAAGCTACAAAGTGTCTCCTTTCTGTGTGGTCACGATGTTGTGGAGGTTTATTGTAGATAATGGGTTTTACACTGGAATACACCGCATATTGAAAACATAATAATCTTTTTTGGCAACTGTGTGTTTGCAGTGTAGTAAACACAGTGGGATGATTTCTAACTTCAACACACGGTTTTATAAATAATGACCAATAAAGAAACTTCCTTGGCATTACAACATTAGGACACCCTAAACGAAACCAGAAGCTGCTGGAAAAGCTCAGCAGGTCTGGCAGCATCTGTGGAGTGAAATCAGAGTTAATGTTTTGGGTTTGGTGACCTTTCCTCTGAACATGGTGGTGAGATTAGAACATGGGACAACACTGGAATGGGCCCTTTGGCCCACGGTATTGTGGGATTCTGAGAAACCCCAAAAATGAATTTATGCTTTAGTTTCTGATTTACAGCATGTACTTTTTTTTTGGCTTTTATTTAGGACATCCCAATGAAAAATCAGTTCAGGGGAGGTGACGGCTTATTGATAGAACATTGAACATAGAACATAAAACAATACAACGCAATACAGGCCCTTCAGCCCTCGATATTGTGCCCACCTGTGAAACCGATATTACTGCTGGACTGGTAATCTAGAGACCCAAATCATATTGTGAGGGACAAGTTCAAATCCTGCCATGGCAGATGGTGGAATTTGAATTCAATAAAAATCTGGAGTGAAGAGTCTAATGAGGACTGTGAATCCATTATCGATTGCCAGGAAAAAATCCCATCTGGTTCACTAATGTCCTCTGGGGAAGGAAGTTGCCATCCTTACCTGGTGTGGCCTACATATGACTCCAGACTCACAGCAATGTGTTAACCACATTGCTAATTTCTTAACTGGAAATTAGGGATGGGTAATAAATGCTGGCATACCCAATGGTGCCCACATCCTGTGAATGAGTCAAAGAAAGTGGAAGAATATTAATGGATAACTGATGACCAAGCACAAATATGTGGAGTTTCAAATACATAACAAAAGATATACAGTCAGTTCTGCTGTAACACGGTCATTCCATTCTTGTGCAATCCCATGTTATAAGAAAATCACGTAACCACAGCACCATTTAATCTAATGGGACCGGAACCGCATTATAACCAATAAACGCTTTAAAAGTTTGCACTTTAGAAACAGTGTCCCCAATTCATAATTTGCGTTATAGTGAGTTTGTGTTAATGAACTGCACTTTATAGCAGAACAACCTGCATTCTCAAATTTACAATTTTTGCATCCATACAAAACCACATAGCAAATGGTTAAAAAAGTGCCAGTGGTAACACTCCTTCTGTGTAATGGTTTCCAATAACATAATACCAGTGGCATAATTAACCTGGCATGGCCCGAAACACGACCCTTCCATAATATGGGCACTAAATGAGTCTGTGTCCAGGGTGAGAACAGAGAAATGCGGATGCTGCGAGTCTGAACACAAACAGAAAATGGTAGAGTGCTTCACAAGTCAGGCGGGGGGTATGGAGAAATGAAGATCATCATTCTGCAACGTTGGATCTGATTCCACTGTACCCCTGAAATCGGTTTGATATAATGGTGGTTGGATCATAAATGAATACCATTTACCAGCATTCTCCTCTGTCAGCAATGCCCTGCCCTGGTCCCATTTTGCGGGGAAGTGAGTCGAGGATGGAATCAATCATTAGTTAACGATAAGTGTGAATTTTTCAGTTTTGACTCCTCCACACACTGACCTGTGAAATCTAGAGCAAGCTGCAGATCGGAGCCAGTACTCCAGGTCAGCTTCCCGGTGGCCCTATTGAAGATTACCCGCTCCACTACTGTCTAGCCTGGCAGCTGTAGCCAGCTTTAATTCGACATTCAGCATTTCTGCCTCTCATGCCCAAGGACCTGGGGGTTATTCCAGCCTCAGGCAACCATCCAAAGATGTACAGGTTAGGGTGGATTGGCCATTGGAAATGTGGGGTTTATGGCGATAGGGTAGGGGCACGCTGAGTCTTCATGGATTGCTCTTCAGACTGTCGGTGCAGACCTGCTGGGCTGAATGACTTCTTTCTACACTGTAGGATTCCATGATTCTACAAATGAATGAGAAGGTGTCTCAGGATGGAGGCTTCTTCTCTCCCCCATATCTACAACAGCAGAATGCAGCAGTTACTTTCTCATTGGAGTGTCAGCATGAGCCCCTTATGAGAGTCCACCCACCATCCTTCATTGTGAGCAGCCACTGATTGATCATTTGGACGATGACAGGCTGTGATCAGTGGGGTACCGTGAAGATTAGAGCTTGGGTCCCCAGCTGTTCACAACCAATATTAATAATTGATGTATATTTCCATGTTTTCAGATGAATGTAAATATACAAAGTGACTTGCCTGTCCCAGGTCATATCATTGGAATTGTTACAGCACAGAAGAAGACCATTCAGCCCATCATCCTTGAATCAGCTCTTCAAACATAGAACATAGAACAATACAGCGCAGAACAGGCCCTCATTCCCCAAATCCTTGCACCCGACTTCTATTCAAATGGTCATCCAATGGCCCTCTTGATTGCTTCAATCGAACCTGACTCCTGCATAATTCCAGCTAGAGTATTCCATACTCTAATTATTCACTGTGTGGGAATTTGTTTTCTCTCTGATCACCTTTGCTTTGTTTGCACAATGTTTTAAACTTGTGACCTCTCTCTATTGTTCCTTTCAAGAGCTGCAACAGCTTCACTCTATTTACTCTGTCCAGCCCGCTTGTGATTTTGAAAACCTCTATTAAATCTCCTCTCAGCTTTCGCCTCTTCAGGGAGGACAGTCCCAACTTCTTCAGTCTGTATTCATGGCTGACACTTCTCATTCCTGGAAGCATTCTTGTAAATGGCTCGGCACGGTGGCTCAGTGGTTAGCACTGCTGCCTCACAGTGCCAGGGACCTGGGTTCAATTCCCACCTCGGGCGACTGTGTGGAGTTTGTACATTTTCCCGGTGTCTGCATGGGTTTCCTCTGGGTGCTCCGGTTTCCTCCCACAATCCAAAGATGGTGCAGATTGGCCATGCTAAATTGCCCATACTGTTAGGTGCATTAGTCAGGGGCCTGGGTGGGTTGCTGTTTGGAGGGTCGGTGTGGACTTGTTGGGCCGAAGGGCCTGTTTCCTCACTAAAGGGAATCTAATCTAAATTGCTGCTGCATTCTTTCCAATGCATTCACATCTTTCATTTGACACTGAAAGGTAGGAAGCAATTCAGAAAATAAATGGTATGTTAGCTCTTACCACAAGAGGCTTTGCAGTGCAGGACGAAAGTCTTGTTTCACTGTTGAGGACCACTGGTGAGACTGGACCTGGAGTATTGTCTGCAGGCTGGTTCCCTTGTTTATGGGAGAACTTACTCACCATTGAGGGAGTGCAGTAGACATTCACCACATTGATTCCTGGGAGGGTGGAACTGACCTCTGCGGAGATATTAAGAAGTTTAGCAGAAGGAGAAGTGGTCTCATAGGACCTCAAAAATGCTTAACGGGGTAAACAGAGAAAAGATCAATGCTGTGATTGCACAGTTTAGAATCAGCAGAAACAATTGCAGAATAAAAGAGACTGCGTTTGAGGAGGAATGGTGAATCTATGCAATTCTCAACCGCAAACATTGTGGGAGCACGGTCTCTAGGTAAGTTTGAGACCGAGTTCAGCCGTCAAGTCATAATGGAATTGATGTTAATTTAATTTCTCTGCCCATAGATGCTGCCAAGCTTGCTTAGTGTTTTCAGAACTTTCTGCTTTAATTTCAGATCTTCAGTATCCATAGTACTCAACTTTATTTGATAGATTTCTAGTTTCTAATGACATGAAGTGATACTGGGACAGTGTGGGAACGTAAGACTGAAATAGATGATCAGCCAACATCAGCAGACTCGTTGGGCTGAATGGTCTACTTTTGCTTCTGTGTCCTTGTGACTAATGAAGACAAATTCATTTTTGGTTGATAAACCCAACACAGATTAGTGTTGGAACCCCCATTTGCCATTACATTTGTGGCCACGATCCGAACCTAAGGGGTAACTTTTTCACGCAGAGGGTGGTGCGTGTATGGAATGAGCTGCCAGTGGAAGTGGTGGAGGCTGGTACAATTACAACATTTAAAAGGCGTTTGGATGGGTATATGAATAGGAAGGGTTTAGAGGGGTGTGGGCCAAATGTTGGCAAATGGGACTTGATTAATGTGGAATATTTGATTGGCATGGACAAGTTGGACTGAAGGCCTGTTTCTGTGCTGCACATCTCTCTGATTCTATGACTCCCATTTACCCCAATCTTGAAGTCCGAATCAAAAAGCTAGGATCTCCACTTGACTCTGATGTCACTGACCTGCCTGTTAACTTCTCTCTCTCTCTCTGTCTCTCCAAAGTGATGATCTGTTGAATATTTCAGACATTTTCTGCCTTGGTATTTTAGACTTCATGAGGTTTTGCAACTGAGTGCTCTGGCTGAGGATTGACCATTATCCTGATTTGGAACGCAAGTGTTACCGTATTTAAATAATGGAGCCAGTTTAGCTCAAGGCTATACTCATTTCAACAATGTATATACAAAACAACAAATACAGAACTCAGCACATGCTGTGGACAACACATAAGAGATGGATTTCAATCATTTGCTTGAGTGCCAAACCATTTGGAGCCAATTGATTCACAAAACTGTTCTGCAACCTCATAACCCATACGATTTTCTGTTAAAAAAAAAAGCCATTTAGCATAAATGTGACTTAAGGTTTTTTATTATAAAAAGATCTCAGGAGTATCTTGTGCTGGGAAGATGTAACAATGCTGGAATAGCAGTGGGAATGAGAATAACTCACATGATTATATTTTGATAGTCGTGTGCAGTGTTTATATTAATCACAGTCTTACTTCCCCTTCTTTTGTCTGTCAGTGACTTGTAAGATTGCACCTTCTGTCTGACTATCCAAGAGTTATTCTGTATCAACACTCCACTGATTATTATTGATAGTATTAGTGAGAACAAAACAACCTTAAATTTGCCACCGGATCCTTCTGAATGGAGTCAGGTGACCTTTCTATCGTTATGTAAGAAGCACCATTCATGTCATAGAGTCATAAAGCCAAAGGGCCATACAGCACGGAGACAAGCCTTTTGGTCCAAACTGTTCCACACTGACCAAAATGGCCATCCACGCTAACCCCATTTCCCTGCACAATATCCTTCTAAGAGAAAGTGAGGACTGCAGATGCTGGAGATCAGAGTCGAAAATCATGGCACTGGAGAAGCACAGCAGGTCAGGCATCATCCAAGGCGCAGGAGAATTGACATTTCGGGCATCAGGCCTTCATCAGCCCTGTTGACTCTCCTGCTCCTTGGATGCTGCCTGATCTGCTGTGCTTTTCCAGCGCCACACTTTTTGACCCATATCCTTCTAATCCTTTCCTATCCATGTATTTGTCCAAATTTATTTTAAATGTTGTTAATGTATCCGCCTCAACCACTTCTGCTGTTACCTCATTCCATATACGTGCCACCCTCTATGTAAAATGATTGACACTTAGGTTCCCTTTTATGCTTTCCTCTCTAATCTTAAACTGATGCCCCTAGTACTTGATTCCCCAACCCTGGGAAAAAGACTGAGTGCATTCACCCTATCCATGCTTCTCACGATCTTGTACACTTCTATAAGGTGCCCCCTCAGTCTCCTGCGCTCTAAAGAAAAAAGTCCTAGCTTGTTCAACCACTCCCTGTAACACAGATCATTGAGTCCTGGCAACATCCTTGAAAATTTCTTCTGCACTCTTTCCAGTTTAATAACATCCTTCCTATAGCAAGGTGACCAAAACTGAGCACAGTACTCCAAGCCCACATGTGCTGAGATAGAGATTAACTGGTCAGATTGGCTGCACATTGGCAAATGTCATTTAATCCTGAAAAAGAAGTGAGATGATGCATTTCAAAGGGACTGGCAAAGCAAGAGAGGACATCTTGAACAGCAGGACCCTCTGAAGGTATTTTTTGTCCATTCACAGGATGTGAGCATCTCTGATTAGGCCAGTATTTATTGACCATCCCTAATTGCCCAGGGGGCAGTCAACCACATTGCTGTGGGTCTGGAGTCACATGTAGGCCAGGCCAGGTAAGGATGGCAGTTTCCTTCCCTAAAGAACATTACCAAACCAGATGAGTTTTTCCAAAAAATTGACTTGTGGTCATCAATAGACTCTGAATTCCAAATTTCTATTCCATTCACATTCCACCATCTACCGTGGTGGGATTCAGATCTGGGACTTTGGAGCAACAGGGAGAAAGTGGGAACTGCAGCACCCCACTCTCGACTCTCCTTTCTGGAGTAACATCAACTTTGGTGAGTCCCTATTGTACTCTATGTTACTTTCTCCCCACCCCCACCCTCCTCTAGCTTATCTCTCCACGCCTCAGGCTCACTGCCTTTATTCCTGATGAAGGGCTTTTGCCCGAAACGCCAATTTCGCTGCTCCTTGGATGCTGCCTGAACTGCGGTGCTCTTCCAGCACCACTAATCCAGAATCCGGACCAGATGGGCCAATGAGCTGAGAAGTGACAAATGGAGTTTAATTCAGATAAATGTGAGATGCTGCATTTTGGGAAAGCAAATCTTAGCAGGACTTATACATTTAATGGTAAGGTCCCAGGGAGTGTTGCTGAACAAAGAAACCTTGGAGTGCAGGTTCATAGCTCCTTGATAGTGGAGTCACACGTAGATAGGATAGTGAAGAAGGCGTTTAGTATGCTTTCCTTTATTGGTCAGAGTATTGAGTACAGGAGTTGGGAGGTCATGTTGCGGCTGTACAGGACATTGGTTAGGCCACTGTTGGAATACTGCATGCAATTCTGGTCTCCTTCCTATCAGAAAGATGTTGTGAAACTTGAAAGGGATCAGAAAAGATTTACAAGGATGTTGCCAGGGTTGGACAAAGTTAAAAATCAGACAACACCAGTTTATAGTCCAACAAGTTTAAATGGAAGCACACTAGCTTTCGGAGCGTCACTTCATCACCTGGTCCCCCACCTATTAAGGTGCAACCCGTCTCTTTTGTGTAAATTATCCTTCCCGCTAAACATACCCCAGTGATCCAAGAATTTAAATCCTTGCTTCCTGCACCAGTTCCCCAGCTAACACCGGCATCTCCAACACCGGCATCTCCAAACCAGGGTTGGAGAACTTGAGCCCTCGGGAGAGGTTGAATAGGTTGGGGCTATTTTCCCTGGTGCATCAGAGGCTGAGGGGTGACCTTATAGAGGTTTCTAAAATTATGAGGGGCATGGAAAAGAAAAATAGACAAAGTCTTTTCCGTGGGGTGGGGGAGTCCAGAACTAGAGGGCATAGGTTTAGCATGAGAGGGGAAAGATATAAAAGAGACCTAAGGGCAACTTTTTCACACAGAGGGTGGTACGTGTATGGAATGAGCTGCCAGAGGAAGTGGTGGAGACTGGTACAATTGCAACATTTAAAAGGCATCTGGATGGGTATATGAATAGGAAAATTTAGAAGGATATAGGCCAAATGCTGACAGATGGGACTAGACTGGGTTTGGATACCTGGTCAGCATGGACGGGTTGGACTGAAGCGTTTGTTTCCGTGCTGTACATCTCTATGACTCTATGACTCTATGACCTCCCCTTATACAGAGTGCAGGGGATCAGCGGGACATTGCTGTGCAGGATTTGAGGATGGTGTGCTGCCTTCCTGGTGCCAGAATTAAGGACTTCGCAGACAGAGTGCAGGAAATCCTCAAGGACAAAGGTGAAGAGCCAGAGGTGGTGGTGCATGTCGGCACAAATGATGTTGGGAAGGAGAGGAGGGACATTCTACAGCGGGACTTCGGAGAACTCGGAAGAAGGCTGAAAAGCAGGACGTCTGGGGTGGTTATCTCCAGTTTGCTTCCAGTTCCTCGGGCTGGAGAGGCCAGGAATAGGGAGATAATGGACTTGAATGTGTGGCTGAGGAACTGGTGCAGGAAGCAAGGATTTGAATTCTTGGATCACTGGGGTATGTCAATGGGAAGGATGATTTATACAAGAGAGACGGGTTGCACCTTAATAGGTGGGGACCAGCATTCTGGCAGGCAGGTTTGCTACTGCAACACCGCTACATTTAAACTAAGTAGCGGGGGTCAAACTGGAATTTTAAGAAGAAAGTTAAAGTGAAAGTTAGAACAAGAGAAGTCAAGAAAGACAATGGAATCAATAGAGCAGAAAACTCAAAAAAGGATCATGCCGTAAGGTTAAGTGAAATAGGGGTTGATAGGAAGGATGAGGGCAGTAACAAATTAAAAATATTATATATGAATGCACGAAGCATTAGAAATAAGGTGGATGAGCTTGAGGCTCTTTTGGAAATTGGCAGTTACGATGTTGTGGAGATAGCTGAGATGTGGCTTCAAGTGGACAGGGCCTGGGAAATGAATATTCAAGGCTATCGTAAGAACAGACTGACTGGCAGAGGGGGTGGGGTGGCCCTGTTGGTAAGGAGTGATATTCAGTCCCTTACGCGGGGGGACCTAGAATCAGGGGATGTAGTCAGTATGGATAGAGCTGAGAAATTCTAAGGGTAGAAAGACCCTAATGGGAGTTATCTACAGGCCCCAAACAGTAGCCTGGAGGTAGTGTGTAAGTTGAATAAGGAGCTGAAATTGGCCTGTCGCAAAGATATTACTACAGTTGTTATGGGGTATTTCAACATGCAGGTAGACTGGGAGAATCAGGATGGTATTGGACCCCAAGAAAGAGACTTTGTGGAGTGCCTCCGAGATGGATTCTTAGAACAGCTGGTGCTGGAGCCTACCAGGGAGAAGGCAATTCTGGATCTGGTATTGTGCAGTGAACTGGATTTGATCAGGGACCTCGAAGTAAAGGAGCCATGAGGAGGTAGTGACCACAATACAATAAGCTTTAATCTGCAGTTTGAAAGGGAGATGGTACAATCGGAAGTGACAGTATTTCAGTTGAATAAAAGGAACTATGGAGCTATAAGGGAGGAGCTGGCCAAAGTTCAATGGTGCAATACCCTAGTGGGGATGGCAGTGAAGCAACAATGGCAGGTAATTCTGGGTATAATGCAGAAGATGCAGGATCAGTTCATTCCAAAAAGGAAGAAAGATCCTAAGGGAAGGCAGGGGTGGCCGTGGCTGATCAAGGAACTTAAGGAGCATATAAAGACAAAAGGGAAAAAGTATAACATAGCTTGTTCTATTCTTTAGACCTAGTTTTTTTTTAAAAAGGTTACTTTTAGAGGGATGGCAGTGAAGGCAGTGCAATGTTCCTCTTGCAACATGTTTGAGGTGAGGGATGCCATGGACGTCCCTGCTGATAACACTTGCAGGAAGTGCACCCATCTCCAGCTCCTCCAAGACCGTGTTAGGGAACTGGAGCTGGAGTTGGATGAACTTGGGATCATTCGGGAGGCAGAGGGGGTCATAGATCGGAGCTTTAGGGAAGTAGTAACTCCAAAGATTGCAGACACATGGGAGACAGTGAGGGGGACTGGGAGGAAGCAGCCAGTGCAGGGACCCCCTGCGGCCGTTCCCCTCAAGAACAAGTATACCGTTTTGGATACTTGTTGGGGGGGGGGACTTACCAGGGGTAAGCAATGGGGTTCAGGCCACTGGCACGGTGCCTGTCCCTGTTACTCAGAAGGGAAGGGTGGAGAAGAGCAGAGCAATAGTTATTGGGGACTCGATAGTTCGGGGCACAGATAGACGGTTTTGTGAGGGCGAGAGAGAGACTCACATTTGGTATGTTGCCTCCCAGGTGCAAGGGTACGTGACGTCTCTGATCGTGTTTTCCGGGTCCTTAAGGGGGAGGGGGAGCAGCCCGAAGTCGTGGTCCACATTGGCACCAAAGACATAGGTAGGAGGAGGGCTGAGGATGTTAGACAGGCTTTCAGGGAGCTAGGTTGGAAGCTCAGAGTTAGAACAAACAGAGTTGTTGTCTCTGATTTGTTACCGGTGCCACGTGATAGAGAGTCGAGGAATAGGGAGAGAGAACAGTTAAATGCATGGCTACAGGGATGGTGCAGGAGGGAGGGATTCCGGTATCTGGATAACTGGGGTTCTTTCTGGGGAAGGTGGGACTTCTATAAACGGGATGGTCTACACCTGAACCTGAGGGGCACCAGTATCCTTGGCGGGAGGTTTGCTAGTGCTCTTGGGGGGGGTTTAAACTAACTCTGCAGGGGTATGGGAACCTAGACTGTAGCTTTAGGGTGCAGGACCTGGAGTGTAGGGAGGTTAGGAACATGGCATCAATCTCAAAGGAGGGTGCCTGTAAAAAGGAAAGTGGCTTGAAGTGTGTATACTTCAATGCAAGAAGTATACGAAATAAGGTAGGTGAACTTGCAGTGTGGGTTGATACCTGGGACTTCGATGTTGTGGCTATTATGGAGACATGGGTAGAACAGGGACAGGATTGGCTGTTGCAGGTTCCAGGATTTAAATGTTTTAGTAGGGTCAGAGGTGGGGGTAAAAGAGGGGGAGGAGTGGCATTGCTTGTCAAAGATAGTATTACAGCTGTGGAAAGGACGATGGATGAAGACTCTCCATCTGAGGTAGTTTGGGCTGAGGTTAGGAATAGGAAAGGTGAGGTCACCCTGTTAGGAGTTTTCTACAGACCTCCTAATAGTCCTAGAGATGTAGAAGAAAAGATTGCGAGGATGATTCAGGAGAAGAGTGAAAGTAATAGTTTTTATGGGGGACTTTAACTTTCCACATATTGACTGGGAAAGCTATAGCTCGAGTTCGTTAGATGGGTCGGTGTTTGTCCAATGTGTGCAGGAGGGTTTCCTGACACAATATGTAGACAGGCCAACAAGAGGTGAGGCCATACTGGATTTGGTTCTGGGTAACAAACCAGGCCAGGTGTTAGAATTGGAGGTAGGTGAGCACTTTGGGGACAGTGATCACAATTCACTTTTACTCTAGTGATGGAGAGGGATAAGTGTGTACTACAGGGCAAGAGTTATAGGTGGGGGCAGGGAAATTATGATGTGGTGAGGCACGACCTAGGATGCGTGGCTTGGAAAAGTAGGCTTCAAGGCATGGGCACAATTGATATGTGGAGCTTGTTCAAGGAGCAACTATTGAGTGTCCTTGATAAGTATGTACCTGTCAGGCAGGGAGGAAAGGGTCGTGTGAGGGAGCCGTGGTTTAATAAGGAATTGGAATCCCTTGTTAAATGGAAGAGGGCGGCCTATGTAAAGATGAGGCGTGAAGGTTCAATTGGGGCAATTGAGAGTTATAAGGTAGCCAGGAAGGATCTGAAGAGAGAGCTAAGAGCAGCAAGGAGGGGACATGAAAAGTCCTTAGTTGGTAGGATTAGGGAAAACCCTAAGGCTTTCTATAGGTATGTCAGCAATAAAAGAATGACTAGGGTAGGAATAGGTCCAGTCAAGGATAGTAGTGGGAAGTTGCTTGTGGAGGCTGAAGAGATTGGGGAGACACTGAATGAATACTTTTTGTCAGTATTCACTCAGGAACAGGACATTGTTGCCGATGTGAATATTGAGTCACAATTAATTAGAATGGACGGCTTTGAGGTATGTAGGGAAGAGGTGTTGGAAATTCTGGAAAGGGTGAAAATAGATAAGTCCCTGGGACTGATGGCATTTATTCTAGGATTCTCTGGGAAGCAAGGGAGGAGATTGCAGAGCCATTGGCCTTGATTTTTATGTCCTCGTTGTCTACAGGAATAGTGCCAGTAGACTGGAGGATAGCAAATGTGGTTCCCTTGTTCAAGAAGGGAAGTAGGGATAACCCTAGTAACTATAGGCCGGTGAGTCTCACTTCTGTTGTGGGCAAAGTCTTAGAGAGAATTGTAAGGGATAGGATTTATGAACATCTGGATAGGAATAATGTGATCAAGAATAGTCAGCATGGTTTTGTGAAGGGCAGGTCGTGCCTCACAAACCTTATTGAATTCTTTGAGAAGGTGACTAAGGAGGTAGACGAGGGTAAAGGGGTAGGTGTGGTGTATATGGATTTTAGTAAGGCGTTTGATAAGGTTCCCCATGGTAGGCTACTGCAAAAAATACAGAGGTATGGCATTGAGAGTGAGTTGGAGGTTTGGATTAGGAATTGGCTGGCTGGAAAAAGACAGAGGGTAGTAGTTGATGGTAAAGGTTCATCTTGGAGTGCTGTTACTAGCGGTGTTCCGCAAGGATCTGTTTTGGGACCATTGCTGTTTGTCATTTTTATAAATGACCTGGAGGAGGGGCTAGAAGGTTGGGTGAGCAAGTTTGCAGATGATACGAAAGTCGATGGAGTTGTTGACAGTGAGGAAGGATGTGTCAGGTTATAGCAGGAGATAGACATGTTGCAGAGCTGGGCAGAAAGGTGGCAAATGGAGTTCAATGTAGCTAAGTGTGAGGTGATTCACTTTGGTAAGAGTAACAAAAAGACGGGGTACTGGGCTAATGGTCGGATACTTGGTAGTGTGGATGAGCAGAGGGATCTTGGTGTCCATGTACACAGATCTCTGAAAGTTGCCACCCAGGTAAATAGTGCAGTGAAGAAGGCATATGGCGTACTGGCTTTTATTGGTTGAGGAATTGAGTTCCGGGGCCCTGAGGTCATGTTGCAGTTGTATAAGACTCTGGTGCGGCCGCATCTGGAGTATTGTGTGCAGTTTTGGTCGCCATACTATAGGAAGGATGTGGAGGCACTGGAACGGGTGCAGAGGAGGTTTACCAGGATGTTGCCTGGTACGGTAGGAAGATCGTATGAGGAAAGGCTGAGGCACTTGGGGCTGTTTTCATTAGAGAAAAGAAGGTTTAGGGGTGACTTGATAGCAGTGTACAAGATGATTAGGGGTTTAGATAGGGTTGACCGTGAGAACCTTTTTCCATGTATGGAGTCAGCTATTATGAGGGGGCATAGCTTTAAATTAAGAGGTGATAGGTATCGGACAGATGTTAGGGGTAGGTTCTTTACTCAGCGAGTCGTGAGTTCATGGAATGCCCTGCCAGTAGCAGTGGTGGACTCTCCCTCTTTATGGGCATTTAAACGGGCATTGGATAGGCATATGGAGGATAGTGGGCTAGTGTAGGTTAGGTGGGCTTGGATCGGTGCAACATCGAGGGCCAAAGGGCCTGTACTGCGCTGTATTCTTCTATGTTCTATGTTCTATGTTCAAAGATGAGTGGGAAATCTGCGGACTGGGAAGCTTTTAAAGAACAACAGAGGATAACTAAAAAGGAAATACGCAAAGAAAAAAGGTACGAAGGTAAACTGGCCAAAAATATAAGGGAGGATAGTAAAGGCTTTTTTATGGATGTGAAAAGAAAAAAATTGGCTAAGACTAAAATTGGGCCCTTGAAGACAGAAACGGGTGAATTTATTACGGGGAACAAAGAAATGGCAGAAGAGTTGAATTGGTACTTTAGATCTGTCTTCACTGGGGAAGACACGAGCCATCTCCCAGATGTAATAGTGGCTGAAGGACCTGAACTGAAGGGAATTTATATTAGTCAGGAAATGGTGTTGGAGAGACTGTTAGGTCTGAAGGCTGATAAGTCCCCAGGGCCTGATGGCCTACATCCCAGGGTACTGAAGGAGGTGGCTCCAGAAATCGTGGATGCGTTGGTGATTATCTTCCAATGTTCTATAGATTCAGGATCAGTTCCTGTGGATTGGAGGGTGGCTAATGTTGTACCACTTTTTAAGAAAGGAGGGAGAGAGAAAACAGAGAATTATAGACCAGTTAGTCTGACCTCAGTGGTGGGAAAGATGCTGGAGTCAATTATAAAGGACGAAATTACGACACATCTGGATAGCATAACAGGATAGGTCAGAGTCAGCATGGATTTATGAAGGGGAAATCATGCTTGACTAATCTTCTGGAATTTTTTGAGGATATAACTCTGAAGGTGGACAAGGAAGATCCAGTGTTTGTAGTATACCTGGACTTTCAGAAAGCCTTTGATAAAGTCCCACATAGGAGGTTAGTGAGCAAAATTAGGGCACATGGTATTGGGGGCAAAATACTGACATGGCTTGAAAACTGGTTGACTGACAGGAAACGGCTCCCTTTCGGAATGGCAGGCGGTGACCAGTGGTGTGACACAGGGATCAGTGCTGGGACCGCAGCTTTTTACAATATATATTAATGATATAGATGAAAGTATGAAAAGTAATATTAGCAAATTTACTGATGACACAAAGCTGGGTGGCAGGGTGAAATTTGAGGAGGATGTTAGGAGATTACAGGGTGACCTGGACAGGCTAGTTGAGTGGACGGATGCATGGCAAATGCAGTTTAATGTGGATAAATGTGTGGTTATCCACTTTGGTGGCAAGAACAGGAAGGCAGATTACTACCTAAATGGAGTCAAGTTGGGAAAAGGGGAAGTACAATGAGATCTCGGTGTTCTTGTAAATCAGTCAATGAAGGTAAGCATGCAGGTATAGCAGGCAGTGAAGAAAGCTAATAGCACGCTGGCCTTCATAACAAGAGGAATTGAGTATAGAAGCAAAGAGGTCCTTCTGCAGCTGTACAGGGCCCCGGTGAGACCGCACCCTGATCATTGTGCGCAGTTCTGGTCTCCAAATTTGAGGCAAGACATTCTGGCTATTGTGGGAGTGCAGCGTACGTTCACGAAGTCAATTCCTGGAATGGTGGGACTATCTTATGCTGAAAGACTGGAGCAACTGGGCTTGTATACGCTTGAGTTTAGAAGCCTGAGAGGCAATCTGATTGAGACATATAAGATTATTAAAGGATTGGACACTCTGGAGGCAGGAAGCATGTTTCCGCTGATGGGTGAGTCCCGAACCAGAGGACACAGCTTAAAAATAAGGGGTAGGCCACTTAGAACAGAGTTGAGGAGAAACTTCTTCATCCAGAGAATGGTGGGTGTGTGGAATGCTCTGACCCAGAAGGCTGTGGAGGCCCAGTCTCTGGATACTTTCAAGAAAGAGTTGGATAGAGCTCTTAAGGATAGGGGAATCAAGGGTTATGAGGATAAGGCAGGAACAGGATACTGATTGAGGATGATCAGTCATGATCATAACGAATGGTGGTGCTGGCTCGAAGGGCAGAATGGTCTACTCCTGTACCTATTGTTGATTGTCTATTGTCTATTGTCATGCCCATAGATCATTGAAGGAAGAAGGAAGGTAAATAAGGAGGGGGATGTATGGGATACTTACCTTTACTAGTCAAGGCATTAGGAGAAAGTGAGGACTGCAGATGCTGGAGATCAGAGCTTAAAAATGCGTTGCTGGAAAAGCGCAGCAGTTCAGGCAGCATCAAAGGAGAAGGAGAATCGACATTTCGGGCATAAGCCCTTCTTCAGGAAAGGCTTATGCCCGAAATGTCGATTCTCCTTCTCCTTTGATGCTGCCTCGTCAAGGCATTGAATACAACAGCCTGGAAGTTATGATGGAGTTGCATATAATCTTAATTAGGCCACAGCTGCAACTCTGGTCACTGCACTGGAGGAAGGAGGTCGTTACACTAGATGCGGTAAAAAGATTAACCAGGATGTTACCTGGGATGGAACGATTCAGCGATGAAGAGAGGGCAGATCACAAAGGTTGTTTTCCTAAGAGCAGAGATGGCTGTGGGATGACCTGATTGAGCTTTACAAAAAGGCAAAGAAAGATAGAGTAGATAAGGAAAATCACTTACCCTTTTTAGACAGTCAGTATCTGAGGGACACATGTTTAAGGTAAGGGGCATGGGATTCAGAGATGGGGAAAACATTTTCACCCAAAAGACCATTAGACCATAAGGTATAGGAGCAGAATTAGGCCGTTCAGCCCATCGAGTCTGCTCCACCATTTGATCATGGCTAATATGTTTCTCCTGTTGTCTCCCCATAACCCTTGATCCCCTTGCTGATTAAAAACCTATCTCTCTCTGTCTTAAATTCACTCAATGCCTTGGCCTCCACAGCCTTCTGCAGCAATGAGTTCCACAGTTTCACCACCCTCCTTATTTTACTTCAAAAGAGTCATTCCTTCACTCTGAGGCTGTGCCGTCAGGCCAGAGTCTTTCAGGTTGCTGAGGGAGGTGAGAGAGGAAATAGCTGGGGCCTGTCAGATATCTTTGTGGCATTCTTAAACACAAATGAGGTGCCGGAGGACTGGAGGGTTGCTCATGTAGTCCCCCTGTACAAGAAGGATAGTAGGGATATTCCGGGTAACTACAGACCAGTGAGCCTGACATCAGTGGTGGGAAAGTTGCTGGAGCAGGTACTGAGGGATAAAATCTATTTATATTTGGGAAGGAATGGGCTTATCAGTGATAGGCAATATGGTTTTATATGGGGGAGATCATGCCTTACCAACTTAATAGACTTCTCTGAGGAAGTGACCAGGTTGATAGATGAAGGAAGGGCTGTTGATGTCATATACATGGACTTTAGTAAGGCATTTGATAAGGTTCCTCATGGTAAACTAATGGAGAAAGTGAAGTCACATAGTGTGCAGAGTGTTCTAGCTAGGTGGATAAAGAGCTGGTTGAGCAACAGGAGACAGAGAGTAGTAGTTGAAGGGAGTTTCTCGAAATGGAGAAAGGTGACCAGTGATGTTCCACAGGGGTCAGTGCTGGGGCCTCTGTTGTTTGTGATATACATAAATGATCTGGAAGAGGGCACTGTTTTTATGATCAGCAAGTTTGCAGGTGACACAAAGATTGGTGGAGTAGCAGAAAGCATAGGGGATTATCAAAGACTACAGAAGAATATTGATTAGAAAAGTGGCAGATGGAGTTCAATCCAGACAAATGTGAGGTGATGCATTTTGGCAAGTCTAATTCTAGAGCAGTAAATGGAAGAGCCTTGGGAAAAGTGGATGAGTAGAGAGATCTGGGAGTTCAGGTCCATTGTACCCTGAAGGTGGCAACGCAGGTAGGTAGAGTGGTCAAGAAGGCATACGGCATGCTTTCCTTCATCGGACGGGGTGTTGAGTACAAGAGTTGGCAGGTCATGTTACAATTGTACAAGACATTGGTTCGGCCGCATTTAGAATACTGTGTACAGTTCTGGGCGCCACATTACTAAAAGGATGTGGACGCTTTGGAGAGGGTGCAGAGAAGGTCTGTGTAAAAACCTTGCCCCTCATGTCTTTTTTAAATCTTTCTCCTCTCACCTTAAAAATATGCCCTCTAATCTTGAAATCCCCCACCTTAAGGAAAAGACACCTGCCTTATCTATTGCCTTATCTATATCCTTCATAATTTTATAAACCTCTATAAGGTCACCCTCAACCTGGGCTTAGGGTAGTTAGATGCTTGATGACCAGTACTGACTTGATGGGACAGTTTCTGTGCGGTGGAAACTTGAAGACTCTCTCAAGTGCCTCACATAAAGACCATCTGCAATCTTCACATCCAGGTTGCTAAAGCCTTTCCTCATTTAGAAAGAAGCCTTGGATTCCAATCTTCCTCACACTTTCTCACTTTTATCCCTGATCATCATTATCCTTCACAATGCGGTCTCCTCTACATTGGGGAGGCTGGGCACCTCCTAGTAGAGCGTTTTAGGGAACATCTCTGGGACACCCGCACCAATCTACCACACTGGTCTGTGGCCCAACATTTCAACCCCCCCTCCCACTCTGTCGAGGACCTGGAGGTCCTGGGCCTCCTTCACTGCCGCTCCCTCACCACCCGACGCCTGGAGAAAGAATGCCTCATCTTCTGCCTCAGAACACTTCAACCCCAGGGCATCAATGTGGACTTCACCAGTTTCCTCATTTCCCCTTCCCCCACCTCACCCTAGTTCCAAACTTCCAGCTCAGCACTGTCCCCATGACTTGTCCTACCTGCCTATCTTCCTTTCCACCTATCCACTCCACCCTCCTCTCTGACCTATCACCTTCATCCCCACCCCCATCTACCCATTGTACTCTTTGCTAACTTCCCCCACCCTCCTCCCCGACCTATCACCTTTATCCCCACCCCCATCCACCCATTGTAGTCTTTGCTACCTTCCCCCACCCTCCTCCCTGACCTATCACCTTCATCCCCTCCCCCACTCACCTATTGTACTCTATGCTACTTTCTCCCCACCCCTACCCTCCTCGCATTTATCTCTCCACCCTTCAGGCACTCTGCCTGTATTCCTGATGAAGGGCTTTTGCCCAAAACGTCGATTTCCCTGCTCCTTGGATGCTGCCTGAACTGCTCTGCTTTTCCAGCACCACTCTAATCCAGAATCTGGTTTCCAGCATCTGTAGTCATTGTTTTTTTCCCCTATTCTTTGCCCAGATCTCAGTGCATTTGGTGCTCATCATCAGTGAAGAGCTGAGATTGTGAAAGTCACCAGACATTGCAGCCAATTCTGTCATCACTCCACATCGATGATGTTTTCCAGCAGGGTCACTGGACAACAGGTGGTGGCAAATTCTGGCTTGAATTGTCCTTGCCTTATCTTGGCTGAAAATGTTTTGCTGGAAAAGCGCAGCAGGTCAGGCAGCATCCAGGGAACAGGAGAATCGACGTTTCGGGCATAAGCCCTTCTTCAGGAATGAGGAAAGTGTGTCCAGCAGGCTAAGATAAAAGGTAGGGAGGAGGGACTTGGGGGAGGGGCGTTGGAAATGCGATAGGTGGAAAGAGGTCAAGGTGAGGGTGATAGGTCAGAGTGGGGTGGGGGCGGAGAGGTCAGGAAGAAGATCGCAGGTTAGGAAGGCGGTGCTGAGTTCGAGGGATTTGACTGAGACAAGGTGGGGGGAAGGGAAATAAGGAAGCTGGTGAAATCCGAGTTCATCCCTTGTGGTTGGAGGGTTCTTATCTTAGACCAACAGTGGCAATTATGGTGTCCCGAGTGGCATTTTGTCTGAGATTAGCCAACATAGGTCATATAATGTACATTGCTGTGGTGTATTTAACAGATCACAACATCTCAAAGCACTTGGTGCAGAGTGTGAATTGAATCAGGGAAGCCTCTGATTTGCAATGGTTTAAGACCACAACATGTTGTTCATTGATAAACTGTAAAATGATTATAAATATATCCGTCCTGTAATAGTGAGTGGATGGCCACATTTAAAGGATGACAGAATTCAGAAAAACTACTACTCCACTTCAAAGTAATTTGATGGATTGGCGTGTAATAATTAGTTGTATTTTAACGTAAAACCTTCTTTCTCAGTTTCTTTTCAGATCATCACTCTTAATCCAGAATTATAATGTTTCTCAGCTGACGAACTCAATGCAAGTGATTTATTACCATCCTTTATTCCCCAGATTTAAGGAAGCTTTTAACTGGGCTTTCTTTGTCCGGTCAGGGATGGTCCCTGAGCTGGAGAGTTTTAGTGTTGAAGAGAGATTGGATAAACTGGAGCACAGGAATCTGAGGGGGGACATGATTGAGTTGCTGAAAATTATCAGAGGCATAAAAAGGAGAGATGGAAAGGAGCTTTTCTCCTTGGTGGAGGAATCAACGATAGCAGGTTTAAGGTAAAGGGCAGGTGTGAAGGGGATATGAGCAATTATCTTCACTCAGAGGCTGGTGGGAATCCGGAGCTCACTACCTATCAGGATGGTAGAGGCAGACGCTCATACCATCAAAGAAGGATTTAGATGTGCATCTGCAATGCGACGGTATACAAGGTTATGGGCCAAGTGCTTAAAATGGGATTAAATTGATGCCTGTTTTTGACTGGCACAGACTCAATGGGCCTTTTTCTGTGCTGTACACCTCAATGACTGCATGATAGATTTTCCAAATCAGATGATCAAGTTATCAGCGAGCAAGGTCTACAGTATGGCAGCACGGTCGCTCAGTGGTTAACACTGCAGCCTCACAGTGCCAGGGACCCAGGTTTGATTCCAGCCTCGGGTGACTGTCTGTGAGGAGTTTGCACATTCTCCCCGTGTCTGCGTGGGTTTCCTCCGGGTGCTCTGGTTTCCTCCCACAGTCCAAAGATGTGCAGGTTATGGTGAATTGGCTATGCTGAATTGCCCATAGTGATAGGTGCATTAGTCAGAAGGAAATGGGTCTGGGTGGGTTACTCTTCGGAGGGTTTTGTTGGGCTGAAGGGTCCGTTTCAACACTGTAGGGAATCTAATCTAATTCTTGATGGATCTCTGCACGTGGAAGACTGAGGATTGTAAACATGATGCCATTCTTCTTTGAGTCATTTCAGATTCCCTTAACTCTTGCTGAAATATTGGGAGCAGCTTTATTTGGCTCCTCGGTTATGCCTGACAATCGTTCATTCGGTATTCCTGCAGAAGTGAAATCTGGCCTAGGTGCTTTTATCACCTATTTCTTTAAAAAAAAATGCTTCTAGCATTACTCTGGAGATATGCAGCCAACTCATTTGAGTTTCAGTTTGATCTAACATGCAAAGGGACAGATGCAACATGCAGATGGTATAGTTGAAAACAAATATCAAATATCTGTTCATCTCTTCTGCCAACCCTTGTTATCATCGACAATTCGCAAAATAAACTCTACAACAGTTGTGCTGGCTTAACCATCCTAATATAAACATATTTCTACTGTTTTCTCCAATCTTATTCATTTAAACCTGTGCAATTTTTATTTTGGTTTGAGACAATTTCCTCCCCAAGTGAGAGACTATTGCTTATTTAACGGCTGTCCAAATACCTCCTTGAAACCTGCTTCATAATAGAATCCCTACAGTGTGGAAGCAGGTTATTCTGCCCATCAAATTCACACTGACCTACCAAAGAGCAGCTCACCCAGAGCCATCCTCTCTTCCCCATCCCCGTAACCCTGCATTTCCCATGGCGAATCCACCTAGCCTGCACATCTTTGGGATTGTGGGAGGAAACCCACACAGATGTGGGGAGAATGTGCACACTCCACACAGACAGTCACCAAGGGCAGAATCAAACCCATGTCCCTGGCATCATGAGACAACAGCACTAACCACTAAGCCACCATAGTCGTCAATGACTATATATCAGAGGTGTTTCATTAACTTTCAGAACAATAGAAACCTTTAGCAGAAATCGGACTATTCACCCTTCCAAATCCTCTATCAATGTCTGACCCTCTAATTGAATGCTTTCTCCTAATACCCCTTGTAAACTTCAAAAGCTAAGAATTTATTAATCTTTCTTCAATATATTCAATGATGTAGCATTTCAGCCCCCTATGACAGAGAATTCCATAGGTTCATAACCCTTTGAGTTAAGATTTTTTTCATCATCTCGATCATAAGTAGCCTGCCCCATGTGGATGACTCTGCGACTCTATATCGTGAGTCTGTCTATCCTGGATCTAATCTGGCCAGCCTGTTAGAATTAAATACATTTTATTCAAATTTCCCTAGACAACGCCATCCTTAAAAATTTGAGTGAACACAGATCCAGTTGAACCAATCTCTCCTCAGTGGACAGTTCTGCCATCCCTGGTATTACCCAGTGAGTTTCTGCTGCATTCCCTCTCCAACTGATATACTATTTTTCGGGGTATGTATTTCCAACTTGGAGAGAAAAGGATTAGACCTTGAGCTAGGACTTTTTGGACAAGGAACCGCGAACCTCCATTTGACTGGCACTTGCTGGTGACCCTTTGCCACCTCACCAATCCAACTCAGAGCAAAAAATCCATGAGGGACTTCCCAACTTTCCAGCAATTCCAGTCCTTAAATTGTCACTTCATGACCGCCGACTACATCAGTAGATGTTGAGAAGATGGTAGGAGAGACTAGGACCCGAGGGCACAGCCTTAGAGTAAAGGGAAAGCCTTTTAGAATGGAAATAAGGAGAAACTTCTTCAGCCAGAGAGTGGGGAATCATTGGAATTCAATACCACAGAAGGCTATGGAGGCCAGGTCATTGCTTACATTTTAAAATGGAGTTTAGATAGGTTCTTGATTGTCAAGGGGATCAAGGTTTGTGGGGAGAATGGGGTTGAGAAACTTATCAGTCATGATTGAATGGCGGAGCAGACTCAAGGGGCTAAATGGCCTAATTTCTGTTCCTATATCTTATGGTCTTATCACCACTCACCTTCCTCTCCTGTGGGTAAGAAACATAGCTAGTCCCCTGTCTGGGAAATCATGGCAACCTGCCTGCTGAGCTAATTCTAATCACTTGCAGGACATGTGCGTCACTAGCTGCCCAAACTTCATTGTCTGTTTCTAGTTACCCTCGAGAAGGTGGTGGTGAGCTGCCTTCTTGACCAACTGCAGACCCTGTGCTGCAAATAGACCCACAATGCCCATAGTGAAGGAGCTCCAGGATTTTGACCCAGTGATAGTGAAGGAAAGTGATATATTTCCAATTCAGAGTGGTAAGTGGCTTGGAGGGGATCTTGAAAGTGATGGTGTTCCCATGTATCTGCTGCCCTTGTCCTTCTAGATGGAAGTGGTCATGGGTTTGGAAGGGGATTGTTGGTGAATTTCTGTAACGAACCTTATAGATAATCCATACTGCTGGTGCTGATCATTGCTAATAGATGAGAATGTAACCTTGTGGATGTGATGCCAGTCAGGCAGGCTACCTTGTCCTGGATGGTGTCAAGCTTCTTGAGTGTTGTTGGAACTGCACCCATCCAGGCAAGTGTGGAGTGTTCCATCACACTCCTGACTTGTACCTTATAGATGGTGGACAGGCTTTGGGGAGTCAGGAGGTGAGTTACTCACCACAGTATTCCTGGTCTCTGACCTGCTCTTGTAGGCACTCTATTGAGATGACAGGTCTAGTTGAACTTCTGGTCAATGGTAACCTCCAGGATATTGGCAGTTGGGGATTTAATGATGATAGCGCCAGTGAATGTCATATTAGAATCATAGAATCCCCACAGTGTGGAAACAGATCATTTGGCCCAACAAGTCCACGCCGACCCTCCAAAGAGCATCCTACCCAGCCCTACCCCATCCCTCTAACCCTACCTTTCCCATGGCGAATCCATCTAGCCTGCACATCTTTGGACTGTGGGAGGAAACCGGAGCACCCGGAGGAAACCCACACAGACACGGGGAGAATGGACAAACTCCACACAGAGAGTTGCTTGAGGGTGTGACTGAACCTGGATCCCTGGTGCTCTGAGGCAGCAGTGCTAACCACTGAGCCACTTGCTGTCCCAATTGTCAAGGAACAGTTGTTAGATTGTCTCACATTGGAGATGGTCATTGTCTCTGGCATTTGTGCGTGTGGTGCGGACTGTGTTAAAGGCAGAGATTCCCATTTGCCCCAGTCTTGGGACGATGAAAGGCACAGATGGTCGGTAAAAACTATCCTCAGACCCTCACCTTCCAGATTGCTTCACCCCTATGTGCTCTACTCTGCAAACAAAGAAGATGTACCTTCACACTGTTGGATCTTCCAAAGATTAGACTCTGAGCTGGGGCTTTGGGAGCCAGGAACTGCCAACCTCCAGTTGACTGGCAGCTGATGGTGACCCAAAATGTCAGTGTCAAGGCCTGCAATAGGACAAAACAGTCACCCCAGGTCTGAATAAGTTGATTGGCGGGCAGTGTATGAGTCACCATTAACACACTCACTCTTGGAGGATTTCTTGGGAAAACACAGCCTATGTATTAATAGACAAATGTGCACATATATAATATATTCTATATGGGATGACTTACAAACAATTCACAACATGATGAATGATTTATTAAATTGACTCACAGCAGCTATAAGAAATTCAATTGCACAGACTACTGCAACATTGGAAGAGGAAAATAAACAAAACTACATGAAGATAAAAGCTGTCAAAGTGTAGTTTTTCGAAGAGGCACTTGGCCCCAAACTCTCAAGATCAAGTGAGAAGCATTTTTCTTACTGTCAGGCGAAGTAACTTGGGGAGGTTTATAAATATTCATAATGTGTACTTTAATTTGAATGTTTTTAATAGCAGGTGTGTTAAAATGCAGGGACACAGCCAAGAAGTGTTGTTTGAAATGTAATTATTAATTTATTTATTGAGGTGAGGGGAAAATAATAATTGCTTGATTAAAATAAAACTGTAATTTTTGATGGATAGTTTTGCATTGCAATTATGCTACAGATTTAATACTTTTGCAAATTACATTTGGTGATGATATTAGCAGCCAATACAAGCATAAACAATTAGAGAAGAGCTGAAGTAAATAGAATCACTGTCGAATGTGATGGTATTAATTTCTGCACCAATTAGCAGGACATTCACTGTGGAGTGATGGTTAAGGAAATGTGCTTGGTAAGAATGTTAGAAATGAAAATGTAACCCCTAGCTATATTCCTCAATTGTCACAAATAGACTATCTCATTGGAGACACAAAACTGTATTTACTTTCCCCCAAATTGCACTGAGTTCTTGGTGTTTAATGGATCACTGCGTTGCAAAATACTCAGGAAAGTTTGGCAAATTCTGAAATCACTGGGTGGTCTCATTTGGGCTGTTGTCAGAGGACGATACTTGGAGGATACAGTCTAACCCTACTACGGAAAGTATCAATCCCTTCATGGTCTCATCCCTGTTTAATTCGTAACCTTCTTCAGTTCCTCTGAGATCTCGACAGTACTCTAATTGTCTTCTCTTCCACATCTGGATCTTAGTCACTGCATCACTGGCAGCTGTGCCTTCTATTTTAGAGTCATATGGTCATAGAGTCATGCAACATGGAAACAGGCCTTTCGGCCCTCTAACAAACTAACCAACAAACACCAAACTACACGAATTCCATTTACCTCTTTTTGGTTCATGAATACTATGCCCTGGCATTTTAAGTGCTAATTCAGATGCTTCTTAAATATTGTGAGACTACCTGCCCCCTCTACCATCTCAGGCAGCACCTTCCATATTTCTATCACCCTCTGGGTGAAAACTGTTTCTCAGATTTCTGCCAAACCACTTGCGCCTCACCTTAAACTTGTGCCCTTTATTCTTTGACACGTCTACCATGGGGAAGAGATTCTCACGGTTTCCTCTGCCAATGCCTCTCAGAACTCTGCATACGTCAATCAGAATCCCACCCCACCCCCTCCCCCCCACCCACCCATCCCTCAACCTCCTCTGCTCCAGGGAAATAAAACCCAGCCTATCCAGTCTCTCCTCGTAACCAAGAGTTTTCATCCCTGGCAACATCCTGGTGATCCTCCTCTGCACCTTCTTCAGTGCAATCACACCTTTACAACAGTGTGGTGACCAAAACTGCACACAGTACTCCATCTGTGGCCTCACTGAAGTTTTATAAAGTTGTCACAAGACTTCCATGTTCCTCTGTTTGATGCCCCAGCTCATGATGGCAAGGCATCATCTATGCCTTCTTGCCCACCCTGTCTACCTGTGCTGACACCTTCAGGGATTCATGGACTGCAGACCAAGGTTCCCTTGTTCCTCCATATGTCCTATGGATCTACTAGTCGTTGTATACGTCCTTCACTTATTAGATCTCCCAAAATGAACCACTTTGCACTTATCAGGATTAAATTCCATCTGCCGTCCAATCAATATCAGACTGTAGCCTGAAACCATTCTCCTCACTATGAAAAACACCCCCAACTTTTGTGTAATCTGAAAACTTACAAGTTATACCTTCAAATCGAAGACATTGATATACATAACAAACAATGAGGGTCTGAGCATTGAACCATGAATCCATGTCCCCAGAACCATATCCTAGAGTTCTGGAGTCCAATAGCATTACCATTAATTCTTCACCACCCTTTGTTTTGTAATTTCTTTTAATATATGTTGAAGGTGCTATATAAATAGAGTCGCAGAGTCCCTCACCACAGAGAAAGGCCCTTGGCCCAAACTGGTCCATGCTGACCAAAATGTCCATCCACACTAACCCCATTTCCCTGCACTTGCCCATATCCTTCTAGTCCTTTCCTATTCATGTATTTGTCCAAATGCCTTTTAAATGTTGTTAATGTACCCACCTCAACCACTTCCGCTGGCAGCTCATTCCATATCCGTACCACCTTCTGTGAAAAAAGTTGCCCCTCAGGTTCCCTTTTATTCTTTCCCCTCTAACCTTAAACTGATGCCCTCTAGTCCTCGATTCACCAACCCTGGGAAAAAGACTGAGTGCATTCACCGTATCCATGTCTCTCATGATCTTATACACTTCTATAAGATCCCCCTCAGTCTCCTGCACTTTAAAGAGAAAAAGTTTTAGCTTGTCCACCCTCTCCCTATAACTCAGTCCGTTAAGTCCTGGCCACATCCTTGTAAATTTCTTCTGCATTCTTTCCAGTTTAATAACATCCTTCCTTTAGCAAGGTGACCAAAACTGAACCCAGTATTCCAAGTGCGGCCTCACCAATGTCCTGTTCAACTGCACCATAACTTCCCAATTTCTATACTCAATTTCCTGACTAAATCATTATTCTTCAAAGAGTCAGAGGGAAGGACTTAGGCTGGAGTAGTCACTGGACTAGTAATCCAGAACCCCAGTTAAACACCAAATAAAGCACAAGGTGACAGAGCTCATGATGGTACTGTACTGCACTGTAATAACTGTAGTAATTACGAGTCATGGAATGTTACAGCCACAGAAGGATACCATTTGGTATTCAGCCATGTTTAGAACATACGTAAATGATAGGAATGAAAAGACCACCTCAAGCCTGCCCTTGTGATGATTAGGCCATCATGATGAAACTGTCCTGTTATCACCCAATCTCCAGGGTAAAGGCAGAACAGTGAAGGGACCAGAGAAAAAACATAGGGTTCAGTAAAGGAAGGAAGGTTCTGGAGAAGTCCTTCACCATGCCACTGGAATCCAATCCAGAACAGGAATCTTTCTCTGCTCCCCCTGAGCTCTGTGCAATCAAACCCAGCAGCGCGGGCACCTCTAGGTGCGGAGGCCAATCAGAACATTCTGAAATGTGTGGAGGTCTTGGGAGCCCAGTCGAGACCCCTACCAGCTCAGGATCTCACAACACTACAGTGTGTGACAGTCCCATTTGTTCTTTTTAAATGGATCAGATGCGAAGCATTGTTGGCACGGTGACTCAATGGTTAGGGCTGCTACCTCACAGCAGTGGAGTTTGCACATTCTTCCTGTGTCTGCGCGGGTTTCCTCCGGTTGCTCCGATTTCCACCCACAGTCCAAAGATGTGCATGTTAGAATGGATTGGCCATGCTAAGCTGCCCATAGCATCCAGGGATGTGTGGGCGAGGTGGTTAGCCATGGTGAATGGAGTGTCACGGGGATAGGATGAGGGGTGCTGGGTCTGGGTGGGATGCTCTTCAGTGAGTCAGTGCAGACTCGAAGGGATGAATAGCCTCCTTCTGCACTGTAGAGATTCTATAATTGTCCAGGAATCCCAACATGAGCTGAATGTGATGTCAAATCTAGTGAGGGCCTCACTATTGGGCTGGAGTGGACAGGACAAACACAGCTTGTCCGAATCAATGTGCAAACACACCATCCTCCACTGAAGATGAGGGAATTGGTTTTATAATCAAAACATTAAAGCACAGAATAAAGGTCAAATCAATTGGTGTTTATTCTCCTTTCCTAACCATAAGCCCATGGGACCATTCTGCCCCATATCCCCTTAAAGTATAACACAAAGAACAGTGGATGCTAGAAATCTGAAAGCAAGAACAGATGTTGCTGGAGAAACTCAGCTGATCTGGCAATATTGATGGAGGGAAAACAGGGTTATCATTTCGGGACCACAACTGACGTTAGCTCGAAAAACGTGGCATATATGCTGAAGGCGTGTGGGTAGTGGTGAAGGAGGGGTAAAAGAGCAAGTGATAGATAAAGCAGAGCCCAGAGAGAAAGAAAGACAGTTAGACAGACAAAGGAATGGATAATGATAAGCCAGGGAGAAAGAAAAGCTGACAGTAGGGACCTTAAGTAGGTGATAAAGGGCCTGTGGTGTGGGGATAGGTAAAGGACATGGAGGCAAGTATTCAGGCTCTAAAATTATTGAACTTGATATTGAGTTTTGAACACTGTGGATTTCCACCAACAGAGTGGAGGATGAGAGAGTTGAGAGCGTCAAATTCATCGGAGTGAAGATAACCGACAACCTGCCCTGGACTTCCCAGGTAGATGCGATGGTCAAGAAGGCACAACAACGCTTCGCCTTCCCCAGGTGGGTCAGGAAATTCAGCATGTCCATAAGGACCCACACCAACTTTAACAGATGCACCATTGAGAGCATACTGTTCGGGTGCATAACAGCCTGGTACGGTAACTACTGTGCCCAGGACTGTAAGAAACTACAGAAGGTGGTGTGCACAGCGCAGACTATCACGGAACCCTACCTCCCATCCATGGACTCCATTTATACAGCTTGTTGCTGCAGGAAGACTGTCAACATCATCAAAGACCTCAACCCCCCCCCCCCCCCCACCCAGTAATGCTCTCCTATAACCTCTTCCATCAGGCAGAACATACAGAAGTTTGAACACATGCACCACCAGGTTCCAGAGCAGCTTCTTCCCCACTTGTTGTTAGATTGATGAATGGACTCTCTAACTTCAAATAATGTTGATCTTGTTAATGTTGATCTTGCCTAGTGCATGCCCGTGTGATTTAACTGATGGGTAGGACTGGCAGCTTAATGTTCCAGGATACAAATGCTACAGGAAGGATAGAAAGGGAGGCAAGAGAAGAGGGGGAGTGGCATTTTTGATAAGGGATAGCATTACAGCTGTGCTGAGGGAGGATATTCCCAGAAATACATCCAGGGAAGCTATTTGGGTGGAACTGAGAAATAAGAAAGGGATGATAACCTTATTGGGACTGTATTATAGATCCCCCCCATTAGTCAGAGGGAAATTGAGAAACAAACTTGTAAGGAGATCTTAGCTATCTGTAAGAATAATAGGATGGTTATGGTAGGGGATTTTAACTTTACAAACATAGACTGGGACTGCCTGTTAAGGGTTTAGATGGAGAGGAATTTGTTAAATGTGTACAAGACAATTTTCTGATTCAGTATGTTAATGTACCTATTCGAGAAGGTGCAAAACTTGACCTACTCTTGGGAAATAAGGCAGGGCAGGTGACTGAGGTGTCAGTGGGGGAGCACTTTGGGGCCAGCGACCATAATTCTATTTGTTTTAAAATAGTGATGGAAAAGGATAGACCAGATCGAAAAGTTGAAGTTCTAAATTGGAGAAAGGCCAATTTTGATGGTATGAGGCAAGAACTTTCAAAAGCTGATTGGAGGCAGATGTTCGCAGGTAAAGGGACGGCTGGAAAATGGGAAGCCTTCAGAAATGAGATAACGAGAATCCAGAGAAAGTATATTCCAGTCAGGGTGAAAGGTAAGGCTGGTAGGTATAGGGAATGTTGGATGACTAAAGAAATTGAGGGTTTGGTTAAGAAAAAGAAGGAAGCATATGTAAGGTATAGACAGGATAGATCGAGTGAATCCTTAGAAGAGTATAAAGGCAGTAGGAGTATACTTAAGAGGGAAATCAGGAGGGCAAAAGGAGACATGGGATAGCTTTGGTAAATCGAATTAAGGAGAATCCAAAGGGTTTTTACAAATATATTAAGGACAAAAGGGTAACAAGGGAGAAAATAGGGCACCTCAAAGATCAGCAAGGCGGCCTTTGTGTGGAGCCGCAGAAAATGGGAGAGATACTAAACGAGTATTTTGCAACAGCATTTACTGTGGAAAAGGATATGGTGGATATAGAATGTAGGGAAATAGATGGTGACATCTTGCAAAATGTGCAGATTACAGAGGAGGAAGTGCTGGATGTCTTGAAATGCATAAATGCGGATAAATCCCTAGGACCTGATCAGGTATACCCCAGAACTCTGTGGGAAGTGAGGGAAATGATTGCTGGGCCTCTTGCTGAGATATTTGTATCATCGATAGTCACAGATGAGGTGCCGGAAAACTGGAGGTTGGTAAACGTGGTGCCACTGTTTAAGAAGGGTAGTAAGGACAAGCATCTACAAACTTACTAACTGTATCTCTTATGCTCGCATCCAAATCATTTATGTAAATGACAAAAAGTAGAGGGCGCAGCACCGATCCTTGTGGAACTCCACTGGTCACAGGCCTCCAGTCTGAAAAACAACCCTCCACCACCACCTTTGAGCCAGTTCTGTATCCAAATGGCCAGTTCTCCCTGTATCCCATGAGTTCTAACCTTGCTAATCAGTCTCCCATGGGGAACCTATTCGAACGCCTTACTGAAGTCCATATAGATCACATCTACTGCTCTGCCCTCATCAATCCTTTTTGTTACTTCTTCAAAAAACTCAATCAAGTTTGTGAGACATGATTTCCCACGCACAAAGCCATGTTGACTATTCCTAATCAGTCCTTGCCTTTCCAAATACATGTACATCCTGTCCCTCAGGATTCCCTCCAACAACTTGCCCACCACTGAGGTCAGGCTCACCAGTCTAAAGTTCCCTGACTTGTCTTTACCGCCCTTCTTAAACAGTGGCACCATGTTTGCCAACCTCCAGTCTTCCGGCACCTCACCTGTGACTATTGATGATACAAATATCTCAGCAAAACGGAAAAAAATTCTGGCTGTAAGAGCTGCTCCTTTTCTTGAGGTATTTTTGGCGTTGGAGGTGATTTTCTCGAATTCCAGGAGCAGCAATTACTGTTTTATATGCTATTGCATTGTTTTGGAACTTTGGAATAGGCTGGCGCTGTTTTCCCTGGAGCGTCGGAGGCTGAGGGGTGACCTTATAGAGGTTTATAAAATCATGAGGGGCATGGGTAGGAAAAATAGACAAATCTTTTCCCTGGGGTGGGGGAGTCCAGAACTAGAGGGCATAGGTTTAGGGTGAGAGGGGAAAGATATAAAAGAGACCTAAGGAGTAACCTTTTCATGTAGAGGGTGGTACGTGTATGGAATGAGCTGCCAGACAATGTGATAGAGGCCGGTACATTTACAACATTTAAGAGGCATCTGGATGGGTATATGAATAGGAAGGGTTTGGAGGGATATGGACCGGGTGCTGGCAGGTGGGACTGGATTGGTTTGGGATATCTGGTCGTCGGTTGGACCGAAGGGTCTGTTTCCATGCTGTACATCTCTATGACCCTATGACTCTATGACATTATGACACAAGTCCAGCATCGGTGGGACTTGATCTCAGAACATTCTGGCCTAGAGATTGGACACTACACCACCAAAGCCCCTTCTCCATATCCCATTAGAACTCTCTCCTTCAATCACCAACTTAATCTTCTTTAGTAATTATTCTTAATCAAGCTGCTCAACGATATTATAATGCACCACAGGACGAGGTGCGATTTGAAATTAGAACATCTAACATAGATGCAGGGATACCACAACTGCACCACAAGCTTACTCTAAAATCATAGAATTCCCCTCCAGCGTGGAAGCAGGCCATTCAGCCCATCAAGTCCCCCAAAGAGCATCCTACCCAGACATACCCCAAACTAATGCTACATTGCCCATGGCTAACCCAACTAGCCTGAACACTATGGGCAGTTTAACGTGGCTAGCCAACTAGCCTGAACACTATGGGCAGTTTAACACGGCTAACCCAACTAGCCTGAACACTATGGGCAGTTAAACATGTCTAACCCAACTAGCCTGAATACTATGGGCAGTTTAACATGGCTAACCCGACCCACCCTGCACATCTTTGGACTGTGGGAGGAAATCAGAGCACCCAGAAGAAACCCACGCAAAGAATGTGCAAGTTCCAGACAGACAGTTTACCCAGGCTTAGATTGAACCCGGATCCCGTGCACTGTGAGGCAGAGCAGACTAACCACTGAGCTGCCCCAAATGTTAACACACTCCCTGCTTCAGTCACGAACTCCCTGGTACACACCTCAGTATGAAATCCTCTGTGAATTAAGAAGTCATACAGTGTGGAAACCATGTCTCAAAAGAAGGTTTCTCCTGTGTTTTGTCAGATATTTCTTAAACTTGAACTTATGCATCATCCTAGCATTCTCATGTGCAATTCTGAAATCTAGACTATGGGAAGGGAGTGATCGCACTGGAGAGGATGCAGAGGAGACTGAACAGGGTATTGCCTGGCCTGAAGAGTTTTGATTATAAAGAGAGATTGGTCAGACTGGAATTGTTTTCCCTAGAGCAGATGTGATTCTTGATTGTGATGGATAACACTATGAGGGAGATAGATGGAGCAGACAGGAGCAAATGAACATAGAACATTACAGCGCAGTACAGCCCCTTCGGCCCTCGATGCTGCACCGCCCTTTCATACTAATCTGAAGCCCATCCCACCTACACTATTCCATGTACGTCCATATGCCTGTCCAATGACGACTTAAATGCACTTAAACTTGGAGAATCTACTACCGTTGCGGGCAAAGCATTCCATACCCTTACTACTCTCTGAGTAAAGAAACAACCTCTGATATCTGTCTTATACCTATCTCCCCTCACTTTAAAGTTGTGTCCCATCGTGTTTGCCGTCCCCATACTTGGAAAAAGGCTTTCCCTGTCTACCCTATCTAACCCTCTGATTATCTTGTATGTCTCTATTAAGTCACCTCTCAACCTTCTTCTCTCTAATGAGAACAGCCTCAAGGCCCTCAGCCTTTCCTCGTAAGACATTCCTTCCGTACCAGGCAACATCCTAGTAAATCTCCTCTGCAGCCTTTCCAAAGATTCCACATCCTTCTTATAATGCGGTGACCAGAACTGTACACAATACTCCAAGTGTGGCTGTACCAGAGCTTTGTACAGCTGCAGCATAACCTCCTGGTTCCGGAACTCAATCCCTCTATTAATAAAGGCCAAAACACTGTATGCCTTCTTAACAACCTTGTCAATCTGGCTGGCAACTTTCAGGGATCTGTGCACATGGACACCGAGATCTCTCTGCTCATCTGCACTCCCAAGAATCTTACCATTAGCCCAGTACTTTGCATTCCGATTACTCTGTCCAAAGTGTATCACCTCACACTTGTCCACATTAAACTCCATATGCCACCTCTCAGCCCAGCTCTGCATCCTATCTATGTCTCTCTGCAACCTACTACATCCTTCATCACTATCCACAACTCCACCGACCTTAGTGTCGTCCACAAATTTACTAACCCACCCTTCTAAACCCTCATCCAGGTCATTTATAAAAATGACGAACAGCAGTGGACCCAACACCGACCCTTGCGGTACGCCGCTGGTAAGTGGACACCAAGATGAATATGTTCCATCAACTACAACCCTCTGTTTTCTTCCAACAAGCCAATTACTGATCCAAACTGCTATGTCTCCCACAATCCCATTCCTCCGCATTTGTACAATAGCCTACTGTGGGGAACCTTATCGAACGCCTTGCTGAAATCCATATACATCACATCAACCTGTTTACTCTCATTCTACCTGTTTGATCACTTTGTCAAAAAACTCAATAAGATTCGTTAGGCACGAGCTACCCTTCACAAAACCGTGCTGACTGTCCCTGATCAGATTATTCTTTTCTAGATATTTATAAATCCTATCTCTTATAACCTTTTCCAATACTTACCAACAACTGAAGTGAGACTCACTGGTCTGTAATTACCAGGGTTGTCTCTACTACCCTTTTTGAACAAGGGAACCACATTTGCTATCCTCCAGTCCTCAGGCACTATTCCTGTAGACAATGATGATTTGAAGATCAATGCCCAAGGCTTGGCAATCTCTTCCCTTGCTTCCCAGAGGATCCTAGGATAGATTCCATCGGACCCAGGGGACTTGTCTATTTTCACACTTTGCAGTATTTCTAATACCTCTTCCTTGTGAACCTCAATCTCTTCTCGTCTAGATGCAAGTATCTCTGTATCTTCCTCGCCAACATTTTCATTTTCTATAGTGAACACTGTCGAAAAATATTTATTTAGTGATTAGATTAGATTACATTAGATTAGATTACATTACAGTGTGGAAACAGGCCCTTCGGCCCAACAAGTCCACACCGACCCGCCGAAGCGAAACCCACCCATACCCCTACATTTACCCCTTACCTAACACTACGGGCAATTTAGCATGGCCAATTCACCTGACCCTGCACATCTTTTGTGACTGTGGGAGGAAACCGGAGCACCCGGAGGAAACCCACGCAGACACGGGGAGAACGTGCAAACTCCACACAGTCAGTCGCCTGAGGCGGGAATTGAACCCGGGTCTCAAGCGCTGTGAGGCAGCAGTGCTAACCACTGTGCCACCGTGCCGCCCACTAGTGCTTCCCCTATCTCCTCTGACTCCACACACAACTTCCCACTATTATCCTTGATTGGCCCTAATTTAACTCTCGTCATTCTTTTATTCCTGACATACCTATGGAAAGCCTTAGGGTTAACCCTGATTCTATCCGCCAACAACTTCTCATGTCTCCTCCTGGCTCTTCTGAGCTCTCTTTTTAGATCTTTCCTGATTTCCTTGTAACCCTCAAGCGCCCTAACTGAGTTTTCACATTTTGTTCTAACATAAGCCTTCTTCTTCTTCTTGACCAGGGATTCCACTTCCTTAGTAAACCACGGCTCACGCATTTTATATCTTCCTCCCTGCCTGACAGGTACATACTTACCTAGGACACACAGGAGCTTTTCCTTGAATAAGCTCCACATTTTTAATGCGCTCATCCCCTGCAGTTTCCTTCCCCATTCTATGCTTCCTAAATCTTTCCAAATTGCATCGTAATTTCCCTTCCCCCAGCTGTAACGCTTGCTCACTGGAATACACCTATCCCTTTCCATCACTAAAGTAAACAAGTCAGAATTGTGATCGCTATCTCCATAGTGCTCACCTACTTCCAAATCTAACACCTGGCCGGGCTCATTACCCGTACTAAATCTAAAGTGGCTTCGCCCATTGTAGGCCTGTCTACATACTGTGTCAGGAAGCCCTCCTGCACACACTGGACAAAAACTGACCCATCTATAGTACTCGTACTGTAGTGATCCCAGTCAATATTTGGATAGTTGAAGTCCCCCAGGACCGCCTCTCTCACTCCGATCGAGAATCATGTTTTCTCTTTGATGGAGAAATCAGTGACCAGGGATATAGATTGAGGGAAAAGGGCGAGAGGTTTAGAGAAGATGTGAAAAAAAGACATTTTTTCTCTCAGAGCGTGGCAGTAATCTGGAACTCACTAACTGTAAGGGTGGTAGAGGGAAAAAAAAATCATAACATTTAAGAAGTTATGGTCCTGGGTCAGCACAGTGGTTCAGTCATTAACACTGCTGCCTTACAGCGCAGGGATCCAGGTTTGATTCCAGTCTTGGTGACTGTCTGTGTGGAGTTTGCACATTCTCCCCGTGTCTGTGTGGGTTTCCTCTGGGTGCTCTGGTTTCCTCCCGCAATCCAAAGATATTAGGGTGCATTGGACATGCTAAATTGCCCATAGTGTTCAGGGATGTGTAAGTTAGGTGCATTTTGTCAGGGGAAATTTAAGGGGGATATACATCGCAAGTATTTCACACAGTGGGTAGTGTACATCTGGAATGCATTACCAGCAGAAGTGGTAGAGGTAGGCACGGTAGATTCATTTAAGGTGCATCTGAACAGATGCATGAGTAGGTGGGGAGTAGAGGGGTACAGATGCTTAGGAATCGGGTGGCAGGTTTAGAAAGTAGATTTGGATCGGCTCAGGCTTGGGCAGCCAAAGGGTCTGTTCCTCGGCTGTAAATTTTCTTTGTTCTTTGTTCTTTGAAATGTAGAGTGATAGGCTGAGGGAATAGGTCTGGGTAGGATACTCTTCGGAGGGTCGGTGTGGACTTGTTGAGCCAAAGTGCCTGTTTCCACACTGTAGGGATTCTATGATATTCTATGAAATATTTCGATATTCACTTACAATGCCAAGACAAACAGAGTAATATTGCTGGAAAATGGGATTGGAACTGTTACAGGCTTATTTTTGGGCCAAATGCCCTTTGCTTTGTGAGTAGAACCCAATGTCTCTATTACTGTGGTTACTTAACTATTCCAACCAATCCATTTCCATGTGCTCACTTGATGATTTGAAGCATCACCAATAATATCTTGGTTCTAATCAAAATACAATCAGGGTTGGCACTAATGAGATGATTTTCTGCCCCTTCGTCCTTTTGTGGAGAGCTTTGTTCAGCAAGAGTACAAACTGACATTCTGGTGTGCGGATTTTCCTGACTGGCTTCTGAGAAAATTCACCCTTCAATGGATAGGGCTCCCCTTTTAAACAATCTGATTGAGTGAGAAAAGGCCCCCAATTTCATTCCAGAGCTGGTGCTGTTTTGTAGTTTATGTGGAGAGTCCGCATTGCGATGACAATACGCTTATTCATATACGTGTTGTAGTCTGGATAATGGTGGCAGAAGGTCCATCATTCTTCCAATCGCATAGTTGGCTAGGTACCTCCCCAACTCTTACTGACTTGTATCAAGGGGATTTATACTTTCATTAGTCAATAAGTCTAACTAAGTAGGTCTGACTCCTGGACCTTCCATCTCAGTGGTAAGGATAATACCGACTGAGCTGCAAGAGCTCCCTTAGATAGGAGGGATGGGTGGAGAGAGATGAGGGAAACATTGAGACTTTAAGACATGAAGTTTCAAAAATGAAAGCATTCCTTGAACAAAAATAGAAATTGCTGGAAAAGCACAGCAGGTCTAGCAGCATCTGTGGAGAGAAATCAGAGATTATATTTCGGTCAAGTGACCCTCCCTCAGAACATTTCTAAAGTTCACAGAACATTCACAGCATTTTGACGTTATGATTAGCTAACGACCAGTTGTGGCACTTAACTTTCAGGCATACTAATTGTTTGTGTATCTGACAAATGACTGTGTTTATTACAAATTACATATGTAATGTCAAATGCCAATTGAACAGTAAATCTCAAGCATTATTCAAGTGAGTATCTCATTTTGAGAATGCCATGACATGATATTTGACAACAATACAATAAAAAAATTACCTTACCTTAATGGTCTGTACAAGGGACATTGAAATCGAAACTGTGAAGCAATTAATTACTGGCACAATGGAATTAATAATTTCTGTTTTGAAAGCATATTTTACTTCTCAGCCAACATCCTGTCCATAGCATGGATTCAGTTTGCCAAAGTGATTAGATGACGGGAATGGTAATACTGACAACTTCGATTATTCTTTCACCTTCTGTATTTGCATTAAAATCCAGCGCAGGGACTTTGAACAAAAGCCCTATGCAGAACGTTGTGGAAAATGGATTTCGATAGTGCCGGTGAATTTGAGAATGAGCAAACTATTTGTAGTGCAGGGACAAAGCTTATTAACCTCGGCAGCTGTTTAATCTCATAAATCTCCTTTCTTCTCTTCATCTACCCCTTCCCAATGAACGTATTTCTTCCTCATTCATGCTGTTATCCAACTCCCTTCACAAGCAATAAAAAAGCAAAAGGACTGCGGATGCTGTAAATCAGGTTCGGTGACCCTTCCTCAGAACTGAACCCAAAGCGCTCACTCTGATTTCTCTTCACAGATGCTGCCAGACCTGCTGAGCTTTTCCAGTAATTTATGCTCTTTTTCCATTCATATGCAAATGATCTTTACTTAAACGATTCGATGCAGGAGTGAGATCAACACTGTCACCATTCTGTGATTGATGAAGTTGCTCCTGAGTCCCCTGTTGGATTTATGAATGACTGCCATATATTTTTGGCCCTTCTTTGTTCTACCTTCAAGCAAAAACATCTTTTCTATATCAAAGATAAGGAGCTCACCCCTCAATGTTTAGCTAAGAGAAAACAATGTTGATCCTTCCTGTCAGCTCTGATAGCACCTTCTTAAATCACCATTTGTGTTTTTCCAACACTTTTATCTTCCACTTGAGGTTCTCAGACTGAAGGCATGTTCAACTCAGGGCACCTTGATCCCCACCACTGGATGAGGCAAGAATCACAGAACTATTACAGTGCAAAGGAAGGCCATTCAGCCCATTTTGCCTGCATTGGTTCTATTACTCAGTGCCAATCTCCTGCCTTTTCCCCATATCCCTGCTCACCATTTCTATCCAAAAAATCAACCAATGCCCCTCTTAAATACCTCAGCTGAACCTGCCTCCACCTCATTTTCAGTCAATGCATTCCCAACCCTAAATATTCACTGTGTGACATTTCCTTTTCTCTCATTGTTCTTACTTCAGCACTTACTGTGCTGTAAGAAGGCAAGTTCTAATGTTATTCCAGCTGGGATTGAACACTATGCTGTTTGCACTAAGCTGATCTGTGCCAGAAATCTGTCCAATCCGCTGCACTCGCCCTCCTAAAATGGGCAGCACAGTGGCTCAGTGGTTAGCACTGCTGCCTCACAGTGCCAGGGACCTGGGTTCGATTCCACCCTTGCGTCTGTGTGGACTTTGCATGTTTTTACTGTATGTGCTTTAGTTTCTTCTGGATTCTCCGGTTTCCTCTAAAATGTTCAGGTTAGGTGGACTGGTCATGGTAAATTGCCCTAGTGTCCAGGGATGTGCAAGCTAGGTAGATTAGGCATAGGAAATGCAAGGTTATAGGGATGGAATAGTTCAGTGGGATGCTCATAGGAGGTTCGGTATAGATTTGATGGGCTGAATGGCCTGCTTCCACACTGTAGGGATTCTATGAAATGAAACAGGAGTCCAAGGTTTGTGTAAAGATTTGTAGCTCCAGTGCTGGTTCCCTTGGTTGTGGGTGTGTTCATCGAGCTGAGAGGTTGATTTGCAGACGTTTCGTCCCCAGTCTAGGTGACATCTTCAGAAATGGAGCCAAATAAATTCCAGAAGACACAGTACAGTAGTGCTTCACAGGAGGCTCCAAAACACTGAAGGTATCACCGAGACAGGGGACAAAATGTCTGCAAATCAACCTCTCAGCTCGGTGAACATTCCCACAACCATGGAAAACAGGACTCCAAATTGCTTTGGCAGCATACACTATTATGAAATTGGAGGGGCTAAAGGGAACAAAGGCTATGGGGAGAAAGTGGGAACAGGGGAGTGAGTTGGATGATCAGCTGTGATGGTAGTGAATAGCAGAACAGATCTGAAGGGTTGAACAATGTACTCCTACTTCTTTTTCTATATTTCCAGCACATGACTGACCAGGAATATCTCTTGCTTTTTATCATCCATCACTGCATTATTCTGGAAACTCAACAATTTTGTCCACATTAACACACTTTCCTGAGCCATCAGGTCCTAGAGGTGGAATTTGAATACAACATGTCTAGGCTCGGGACAAGGATACTCCATACTGCACCCAAGACCTCCTCAATTCCTTGATATCCTTTTCAGAATATGGAGTCCAGACCTGTTCATAGATATAATAATATACTGAAATCTTTGGAATTTGGTTTCCAAAATCGAGCCGGATGAATATGGGTCAGTTTTGTCAGGGTGATATTTTTAAACAGATTAATGACCTAACTGCACATCAATGACAAGTGACCTCAACTTGACAATTTTCATCATATGATCTTAAAAGAAGGAGCTGATATGATAGTTGATATATGATCTTCAATTTTCCAAAAGCTATTTTATTCAGAACAGTCCTATTAGATTGGAACTGAGCAAATATAATTCCTCTGTTCTGAAAGAGAGAGAGAAAGAAAGAATGTTAGAAACTGTTATTAAAGTTGTAACAGTGCCATTGGACAAGTTCAAAATAATCAAACAGAGTCAACATGATGTTGTGAAATGCAAACTGAACTGAAATTCTTTAAGGATATATCATGAGTTCAGGATTAAGGTGATCCAATGACCACACTGGACATCAATTTTCCAGAAGGCAGGAACTTTTCCAGTGCTAATTGATAAAATATTCATGCTGTTAAGTTTCTGACAGGCAGAGTAATATAGTTTTGACTACAGAATAGAGGATCAAGTTCTCAGAGGAGAAAAACCTTAGGTTAAGAACAGAAGAGAATATTTCTTTCTCTTAAAATAAGAAACAAGTTTTTCACAGTTTGTAGTCTGGTTTGGAATTTGTAAACCATGAGAGCTTGAATACAGAGTCTTCAACTTGTTAGAATGAGGGAAGCTTAGGCCATCAGAATTATGAAAGCAAACTCCAAAAGTAATAAAAAAAACAAATTGCATCAGTCCAAGGGAAAGAAATTGGAAAATATCAGTAAAGTTAAAGTGTAAAAAGTTGAGATAGGAGTAACATTTCTGTGGGATTGAGTCTCTGTAATGCACAATGTTGGTGAAGCAGGACAAAATTTTCATTTGATATTTGCATTAAGATATTTCTAGCTGTCTCCCATATATAAATATTTCTAAAAATTCCTTTATGGAATAAACTTAAGCTGTTAAAGAAGATCAGCTGCCTTGTGTGGCTATGTTTTATGGTCTAATTACCACATTAATCAACTGCAAAACTTACACGTTGCCCATCAAGCCAGTTTTCATTCCAGACTCTAACTTGTTCAATATTACCACGAGCTGAGATTGTAACAGTGCACCAAGGGGTATCTAACAATACTCTATTCCATACTCACAGAATCATACCTGGCAGAAAATACCCCAGATGCCACCATCATCATCTTTGGATATGTCCTGTCCCACCAGCACAGACCCAGCACAGGTGGCAGTACAATGGTACAGAGTAATAGAGTCATAGAGTCATAGAGATGTACAGCATGGAAACAGACCCTTCGGTCCAACTTGTCCATGCCGACCAGATATCCCAACCCAATCTAGTCCCACCTGCCAGCACCCAGCCCATATCCCTCCAAAGCCTTCCTATTCATATACCCATCCAAATGCCTCTTAAATGTTGCAATTGTACCAGCCTCCACCACATCCTCTGGCAGCTCATTCCATACACATACCACCCTCTGCGTGAAAAGGTTGCCCCTTATGTCTCTTTCATATCTTTCCCCTCTCATCCTAAACCTATGCCCTCTAGTTCTGGGCTCCCCGACCCCAGGGAAAAGACTTTGTCTATTTATCCTATCCATGCCCCTCATAATTTTGTAAACCTCTATAAGATCACCCCTCAGCTTCCGATGTTCCAGGGAAAACAGCCCCAGCCTGTTCAGCCTCTCCCTATAGCTCAAATCCTCCAAGCCTGGCAACATCCTTGTAAATCTTTTTTGAACCCTTTCAAGTTTCACAATATCTTTCCGACAGGAAGGAGACCAGAATTACATACAATATTCCAACAGTGGCCTAACCAATGTCCTGCACAGCCGCAACTTGACCTCCCAACTCTTGTACTCAATACTCTGACCAATAAAGGAAAGCATACCAAGCACCTTTTTCACTATCCTATCTACCTGCGACTCCACTTTCAAGGAGCTATGAACCTGCACTCCAAGGTCTCTTTGTTCAGCAACACTCCCTAGGACCTTACCATTAAGTGTATAAGTCCTGCTAAGATTTGCTTTCCCAAAATGCAGCACCTCGCATTTATCTGAATTAAACTCCATCTGCCACTTCTCAGCCCATTGGACCATCTGTTCCAGATCCTGTTGTAATCTTAGGTAACCCTCTTCACTGTCCACTACACCTCCAATTTTGGTGTCATCTGCAAACTTGCTAACTGTATCTCTTATGCTCGCATCCAAATCATTTTTGTAAATGACAAAAAGTAGAGGGCCCAGCACTGATTCTTGTGGCACTCCACTGGTCACAGGCCTCCAGTCTGAAAAACAACCCTCCACCACGACCCTCTGTCTTCTACCTTTGAGCCAGTTCTGTATCCAAATGGCCATTTCTCCCTGTATTCCATGAGGTCTAACCTTGCTAACCAGTCTCCCATGGGGAACCTTGTCGAACGCCTTACTGAAGTCCATATAGATCACATCTAATGCTGTGCCCTCATCAATCTTCTTTGTTCCTTCTTCAAAAAACTCAATCAATTTTGTGAGACATGATTTCCCACGCACAAAGCCATGTTGACTATTCCTAATCAGTCCTTGCCTTTCCAAATACATGTACATCTTGTCCCTCAGGATTCCCTCCAGCAACTTGCCCACCACTGAGGTCAGGCTCACTGGTCTATAGTTCCCTGGCTTGTCCTTACCACCCTTCTTAAACAGTGGCATCACGTTAGCCAACCTCCAGTCTTCCGGCACCTCACCTGTGACTATTAATGATACAAATATCTCAGCAAGAGGCCCAGCAATCACTTCTCTAGCTTCCCACAGAGTTCTCGGGTACACCTGATCGGGTCCGAGGGATTTATCCACTTTTAACCGTTTCTTTGAGAATCCTCAACATTGACTCTGGACCCATGGAGTCTCATGGCACCAAGTCAAACTTGGGCAAGGAAACCTCCTGTTGAATACTATGGACTACCCTCCCTTAGCTGATGAATTGGTACGTCTCTATTTTGAACATCACTAGGAGGAAGCAATGAGGGCAGTAAGGACACAAATTGTACTCTGGGTGGGGGATTTCAATGCCCACCATCAAGAGTAGCTTGACAACCGCACTAACTGATTGAGCTGGTTGGGTCCTAAAGGATATCACACAGGTGGTGAGGGAGTAACCAAGAGGAATAATGTATTTGACCTCATCTTGACGAATCTGCCTGACACAGATGCATCTGTCCATGACAGTATTGGTAAATTTGAACACTGCACAATCCTTCACATTGAAAATACCCTCTATTTTGTTGTGTGGCAATATCACGGTGCTAAATGGGACATTTAGAATTTGAACAATTAAAGACTGGGCATCCATGAGGCACTGTGGGCCATCGACAACAGCAGCATTGTAGTTCAGCACAACCTGTAAACTCATGGCCCGGCATATCCCCCACTCCACCATTAGCATCAAGCCTGGGGATCAACCCTGGTTCAATGGCGAGGTGCGGGAGGACGTGCCAGGAGCAACACTGGGTATGAGGTGTTAAGCGATGAGGTGTTAAGCGATCAAACAGGATTATCTGCGTACCAAACAGTATAAGCAGCAAGTTTTTAAAATTCATTTTGTGGGATATGGGCGTCACTGACTGGCCAGCATTTATTGCTCGATAAATGATAGACAGCGCTAAGTGACACACAGAGCTAACCAATCCCACAACCAACGTATCCAATCTAACTCTGCAGTCCTGCTGCATCCAGTCATGAATGGTGGCGGACAATTAAACAACTCACTGGAAGAAGAGGCTTCACAAATATTGTCATCCTCAATGGTGAACATGGTTATTTATTCATCATCTATAGCTCCGGCTCAGTGAAGTTAAACTTGGTGCACTGTCCAACCCAAACAATGGTCAGGAGATGGATCTTGTCCAGTCAATCTTTGGGCCCTGGAAATGTTCTCTTGAGCTGTTGAACAAGTTGATGTGAGGAAGGAAGTCATGTCAGTGACTGGTAGATATATTATTTGACGACAGATGTCCTGCAGGTTTTGGGTGAAGCTACCTTCTGTCATGAAGAATTGTGCAGTCTACCTGTCATATTAACATTCAGTCCCAGTAGCAAAATGAGGTTGAGACACTGTCAACATACATTATCTCGTTTCATCCAAATGTGCTTAATCCTAAATAAACTGAAAGCAGAGGATTATAGAACAGGAGAGACATGCCCAAATAATTGAAATGGCTCATCGATCTTTTTTTGTGTTGAATCCATTGAGAAAAATAAAGCAGAACTTTTCCATTAAATGAAGCTGAAGAATAAATGTGAAACAAATAAATGAACCTTTCAATCTTGGTCCTAATGCTGCCTAAATGGTAAGGTTATCTCTGCTCTTTGTTACATAAGCTGCTTATTTTAAACTTATGTTGCCATTGTAATATCTAAAAAAATTACTCGAGTTGCTCTTATGATTTATTCTGCTTTAAAGGGCTCATGAAAAGGAGGATTAAAGAGATGCATTTTGCATTAAAGTAGTTTAAGCTTTAACTCTGTCTTTTACCACTCAGACACCAACATGTCAACTGTGTTTCTGTGAGAGCAAATGCTAGTCTAACTGTCTTTGTTTTTGTTCAGATACCAGGAGACTAATATGTGGCCAGAATGTTGTTCCAACGCATATAACATAGAATCCCGACAGTGTGGAAGCAGGCCATTCGGCCCATACCAACGTTCTCAAAAAGCATCCCACCCAGACCCATCCCTTCCACGTAAGCCCACATTTCCCATGGCTAATTCACCTCGCCTGAACACTTGGAGCAATTTAGCATGAGAGTGTGTTGCTGGAAAAGCACAACAGATCCGGCAGCATCCGGTGAGGAGGAAAATCGATGTTTCGGGCCTGAGTCCTCAATCGGGACTGAGGCTGGGAGTCTCGGGGGTGGAGAGATAAATGGGGGTGGGGGGGGACTGGGGAGAAGGTAGCAAAGAGTACAATAGGTGAATGGGGGTGGGGATGGAGGTGATAGGTCAGAGAGGAGGGTGGAGCGGATAGATGGGAAGGGAGATAGGCAGGTAGGACAGGTCATGGGGACAGTGCTGAGCTGGAAGGTTGGAACTGAGGTAAGGTGGGGGGAGGGGAAACGAGGAAATTGGTGAAGTCCACATTTATGCCCTGGGGTTGAAATGTTCCGAGGCGGAAGATGAGGCGTTCTTCCTCCAGGCGTCGGGTGGTGAGGGAGTGGTGATGGAGGAGGCCCAGGACCTGCATATCCTTGGCAGAGTGGGAGGGGGAGTTGTTATGTTGGGCCACAGGGCGGTGTGGTGGGAAGGTTCCAGTCTCCCCCATATACAGGAGACCGCATCAGGAGCAACAAATACAATAAATGACATTGGTAGATGTGCAGGTGAAACTTTGATGGATGTGGAAGGCTCCTTTGGTGCCTTGGATGGAGGTGAGGGGGGAGGTGTGGGCACAGGTTTTGCAATTCCTATGGTTGCTGGGGAAGGTGCCAGGACGGGAGGGTGGTTTGTTAGGGGGTGTGGACCTGACCAGGTAGTCACAGTCGGAACGGTCTTTGCGGAAGGAGGAAAGGGGTGGGGAGGGAAATATATCCCTGGTGGTGGGGTCCGTTTGGAGGTGGCAGAAATGTAGGCGGGTGATGTGACTTATTCGAAGATTCGTAGGGTGGAAGGGTGATTTTATCCTTGTTGCTCCGGGGGAGCCAGGGTTGGGTAATAAAGGAAATTATACCCGAAAGAACTGCAGATGGTTTAAATCAGAAACAAAAACAGAAATTATTAGATAAGCTCAGGGGTCCGGCAGCGTCTATGAAGAGAAATCAAAGTTAACATTTCTGGTCCAATGAACCTTCCTCTGAACTGGACCAGAAACATTAACTTTAATTTCTCTTCACAGATACTGCCAGACCTGCTGAACCTTTCCAGCAACTTTTGTGTTTGTGTTGGGTAATAAAGGATTGTTTTGACATTTTCTTTATCCATTCATGGGATGTGGGTGTCACTGGCTAGGCCAGCATTTACTGGCCTCCCTAATTGTCCAGAGCCATTCAGAGTCAACCACATTGCTGTGGGTCTGGAGTCACATGCAAGCCTGGCCAGGTAAGGCTGGCAGTTGCTTTTAGGAACATTAGCACATTAATAAACCCAATGGTTTCTTTTCCTGTCTGTTCCTGTCAATATTTTGAAAATTTCAAAAGATCTTCCCTTAACCTTCTACTTTGTAGAGAATTGAATTGAATTGAAATGAATTTATTATCAAGTGTACCAAGGCACAGTGAAAAGCTTTGTCTTGTGAGCAATACAGGCAGATCACAGAGTTAAGTCGCATAGATAGTAAATAATAGATAAACAGCAGCAAAAACAAAAATACAGGTACAGGCGAATGATAAGGGTTTGTGAGTCCATTCAGTATTCTAACAACAGTAGGGTAAAAACTGTTTCGAAACCAGCTGGTGCAAATGTTCAGGCTTTTGTACCTTCCCCCTGACTGTAGAGGTTATAGAAAAACATTGCCAGGGTGGGATGGATCTTTGAGAATGCTGGTGGCCTTTCCTTGACAGCGGGCCTGGTAGATGGATTCTATAGATGGGAGGTTGGCCTTTGTGTCCAGGCCGAGTTCACCACTCTCTGTAACCATCTCCGACCTTGAATGGTACAGTTGCCATACCAGGTAGTGCCATACCAGCTCTATTCCTGATGAAGGACTTTTGCCTGAAACATCGATTTTCCTGCTTCTCAGATGCTGCCGAGCCTGCTGTGCTTTTCCAGCACCACTCTAATCTAGACTCTGGTTTCCAGCATCTGCAGTCCTTGTTTTTACCTATACCAGGTAGTGATACATCCAGACAGAATGCTCTCGATGGCGCACCTATAAAAGTTAGCAAGGATATTCGTCGTCATGCCAAATTTCTTCAGCTATCTGAGGAAGAAGAGATGTTGTTGGGCCTTTGTAACCACTGCGTCCAGATGAAGAGTCTAAGAAAGTTTGTTGTCGATGGCCACTACCAGGAGTTCGACACTCTCCAATTGTTCCACCTGTGTGCTGTTAATGCATAGGGGGGGCATGAGTAACATCCCACCGAAAGTCAATAATGAGTTCCTTGGTTTTGCTGGAATTGAGAGCTAGGTTGTTCTCAGTGCACCATTTCTCCAGGTCTTCCACCTCCCATCTGTCGTCTGTTTCGTTGCCATCTGAGGTTCAACCGACTATGGTGGTGTCATCAGCAAACTTGTAAATGGCATTAGTCTGGTATTTGGTGACTCAATCAGGAAACAGACCTAATTTGTTAAACCTCCTTAAATCTAACCCCTGAAGTCCAGATATTATTCTTGTATATCTACAATATACTCCCTGTATAAATGTGTAGTGCCCAGATTTGCTCAGTGCTCTAACTGGGGTCTAACCAGGGTTTTGTATAACGGCAGCATCTGTGTCTTTATTCTCCAGTCCTGTGGATATTTAGATGGTGTAAACACCAGTAGCTGGAGTTTTGTCTGATATGTAGATCATGAGTAAGCTCCTCAACTGCAGGTATGTTGCAACAGACATATGTATGGTGAGTGAGCCTCCTCGGTAACAATGCTCTCCCTGAGGCAGAACCCAAAGTAATGACCTATCCGAATCTCCTGCTGTTTATTATAGTCAATGAGGACCTCTCTTACCTTTGTCTCAGTATCACAACTTGTCATGGTGAGACTTGAACACAGGTTCTTTGTATTCATGTTCTGGTAGTATACTCTCTGAGTCAATAGCTGCTCAAAAGAAAAGCATATAAGGTACAAAGCATATATAGTGTGGAGGTTTTGCTAAAACTATATAAGGCACTAGTCAGATTCCAGCTGGAATAGTGTAAACAGTTTTGAGCCACTGCCCTGAGTTGGAGGCAATCCAGATAAGGGTAACTTGGCTGCTCCGGGGAATGGAGGGACTGTCTTATGAGGAGGGGTTGACCAGGTTTTATAGAATTTTTTTAATACAATCCCTACAGTGTGGAAGGAGATCACTTGGCCCATACTGACCCTCCGAACAGCATCCCACCCAGGCACACCCTATCCCTGTATTTCCCATGGCTAATCCACCTAGCCTGGACATAGTGGGCAATTTGCCACGGTTAGTCCACCTAACGTGTACATCTTTGGACAGTGGGACCCAGAGGAAACCCGCACAGACACGGAGAGAATGTGCAAACTCTGCACAGAAAGTCGCCTGAGGCTGGAATCAAACCTAAGTCCTTGGCGCTGTGAGGCAGCAGTGCTAACCACCGAGCCACCCTGCTGTCCCAGGTTGGACCTGTACTTATTAAAGAATGAGGGACAATGTCATTGCTATATACAAGACCGAGGAAGTGATGGCCTAGTGGTATTATTACTAGACTGTTAATCCAGAGATCCAGGTTCTGGGGGCCTGGTTTCAAATCCTACCATGCCAGATGGTAGAATTTGAATTCAATTTGGGATGGCACAATGGCTCAGTGGTTGGCACTGCTACCTCATAGTGCCAGGGACCTGGGTTAGATCCCAGCCTTGGGTGACTGTCTGTGTAGAGTTTGCACATTTGTCCCGTGTCTGTGTGGGTTTCTTCCCCAATCCAAAGCTGTGTGGGTTAGGTGAATTGGCCATGCTAAATTACTCGTAGTGTTCAGGGATGTGTAGGTTAGGTGCATTCTTCAGGGGTAAATGTAGGGCAAGGGAACTGGGTGGGTTATTCTTCGGAGGGTCGGTGTTGACTTGGGCCAAATGACCTGTTTCCACACTGTAGGGGTTTTATTTTTAAAAAAATCTTAGGGACTCAACTGTGTTGATGTGTAAAGGTTCTTTCCCCTTGTGGCAGAGTCTAGGACCAGGCAACATTGTGGGCGGCACGGTGGCACAGTGGTTAGCACTGCTGCCTCACAGCGCCAGAGACCCGGGTTCAATTCCTGCCTCAGACGACTGACTGTGTGGAGTTTGCACATTCTCCCTGTGTCTGCGTGGGTTTCCTCCGGGTGCTCCGGTTTCCTCCCACAGTCCAAAGATGTGCAGGTCAGGTGAATTGGCCATGCTAAATTGCCCGTAGTGTTAGGTAAGGGGTAGATGTAGGGGTATGGGTGGGTTGCGCTTCGGCGGGGCGGTGTGGACTTGTTGGGCCGAAGGGCCTGTTTCCACACTGTAAGTAATCTAGTAATCTAATCTAAAAACATCGTCTCAGAATAAGGAATTGCACGTTTAAGACAAAGGTGAGAAATTTCTTCCCTCAGAAGATGGAGAATCTGTGGAAATGTTTTTACACAAGGGATGGTAAGGCTGGGTCATTAAGTATAAATCAGTAAAGCAATCAAGGGAAGAGGCAGGAAATTGGAGTTTGACAGTTGCCAGATCAGTCATGACACCATTGACCGGCTGAGCAGACTCGATGGGCTGAATGGCCTACTTCTGCCCCTACATCTCATCAAGTACTGTGAGTCAGAGGACACGAATGAGAATGTGTACCTCCGAACATGATCATCAGTGATTCGACAATGGCAAAGTTTGCTTTTCAAAATCAATTGGATGGAAGAGACAGGAAATGCTGAGTAGGGTAAGGAAACCCGCAGCCTTGAAATTGTGGGCACAAATTGGTTACTGTCTTTTAATTCAGAGGATGTGGCTTCATTGGCAAGGCCAACGTTTCTTGCTCATTTCTAGTTCACTCTGAGACAACTGGGGCTTGCTTGACCATCTCAGAGGGCAATTGGGAGTCAAAGGCATCTCTGTGGGCCCAGAGTCACAAAGAGGTCAGATCAAATTGGGAAGGGGATAGAATTCCGAGATCAATTATCCACCAGTAGGTGGCCCATTGGCTCAGTGACTAGCACTGCAGACTCACAGCGCCAGGGACCTGGGTTCAATTCCACCCTCGGGTGACCGTGTGTTGTTTACACATTCTCCCCATGTTGGTGTGGGTTACGTCCTGTTGGTGAATTGGCCATGGGAAATGTAGGGTTATAGGAATGGGGTGAGCAGGTCGTTGTGGATTTGATGGGCCAAACAGCCTGTTTCCACACTGTAGGGGTTCTGTGAGATAAAAGCTTTCTCCATCAAATCTTCTGGGCCTCCCCATTCAACTTTTTTTAGTCAACAACAGATATCCCTCAGATAATTGTGACAATTTTAACTTTAGTTTAGTTAATTTTGCCACACATACTGTCACATTCCTTGTAGTTTGGTTTAACTCTTCCAGATGTTTCTTTTGTCAAAATATTGAGCCAGATTTGCTTTTTGACAGTTTGAAGCTAGAGCCTAGTAGGTGGGCTACACCAGAAAAATGGATTCTGTCATTTTAATTAATAATGCGTACAAAAGCATCATGTCGATATATAAGAGTGCTGCATAAGCATTTCTGTGTGAGAATTTCTTAGGTCGCCATTTGCAAGCTTCCAAAACCCTTCTATTATAATGCTGTGTTAGACAAAGTCATATTATTTAGCGGGAAATGTTAATTCTACGGACAAAAAACTTGATACTCGCAGTTTGGTTTTTTTTTAACACTTTAAAAGTTGTCTGGGGAATGAATAGGAAGCCATTTACCCTTCTCATGGGGGTGCTGTTACTGTATTTCTGCTAGCCCCCAAATTACAGTCCAGGGATGACAGGAGAAAGACAGAGTGCAGGGAAAGTAATTGAGGAGAGGTGGACAGCCGGGAAGAACAACAGAGAAACTAATTCTTTTGTGAAGTTGCAGAGAAAGGGTGGCACGGTGACACAGCAGCTAACACTGCAGCCTCAAAGCACCAGGAACCTGGGTTCGATCCTACCTTCGGGTGACTGTCTGCGTGGAGTTTGCATGCTCTCTCTGGGTCTATGTGGGTTTCCTTCAGGTAGTGTGGTTTCTTCCCACTGCCCAAAGATGTGCAGGTTAGGGAGGATTGGCCATGTTTAACTGCCCATACTGTCCAGGGATATGCTGGTAAATTGGATTAGACATGGAAAATGCAGGGTTAAAGGGATGGAGTGGGTCCGGGTGGGATGCTGTTCAGAGGGTCGGTGTGGACTAGATGAGCTGAATGGCCGTTTCCACGCTGGAGGGATTTTATTCGATGAAAGCTCATGGAGTGCTGGCCTTTATATCAAGGAGAGTGGTGTACAAGGATGCAGAATCGAGAGTGTGGTGCTGGAAAAGCATAGCAAGTCAGACAGCATCCGAGGGGCAGAAGAATCGACGTTTCAGTCTAAAGCCCTTCATCAGGAATGAGGGTATAGAAAAAGCGTTTGTTAAGTGTGTGACTTCTTCTGAGGATGTAAAACAGCAGAGGTCCTTTGCAGTTCTGAGAGAGTGTAGCCCTCAGCTGAGGCAGGGCTGACTGTCGAGAGATTAGGTGGCAGCGCACGACTGTAAGTGTGGAGTGGAGGATCCGGAAGAAGGACCGTTTCTGGCAATTTTGAATCAGTAGTAGGTATTGGTCGTCCTGTTCAGATCCAAACTATGATGGCCTGAATGTAGTGCTGAGTCCATGCGAGATTAGTCGGTTCCATAGGCAGGCACTGAGTAAGGAGATGTGGCTATGGTAGCGAGTCTGCTTCAGGAGATGGCTGAAGAGCTTCAGGGCAGAGGCGATGACCTGGGGGATTCAGTGTGAGAGAGAGAGACTCACTGAGATCCTTGTACAGAGAGGAGGAGAACTTCCTCTGTGAACAGATCCGGTGCCCCACACCTTAGGAAGGATCTACTGACATTGGAGGAAGTACACTGCAGGTTTATGGAGGGAGTACATTGTAGGTTTATGGAGGGAGTACACTGTAGGTTTATGAAGGGATATGGGCTAAAGGCAGGTTAATGGAGTTAGGCCACAGATCAGCCATGATCTCACTGAATGGAAGAACGGGCTTGAGGGGTTGAATGGCCTATTCCTGTTCCTACGATGTCATCATTAACCTGTTGATCAATAAATAAGGTTTGCAGTTGCACTGCATAAGAATTCAAAAAGTTCTCCCTCTTCCTACACACATAACCCACCATCTCAGTATTTGATTAAAGGTAAAAGTAAAGTCTCTGATCGTGGAATCATTGAATCATTCAATACATGAAAGTCTTTTCAGCCTCTCAAGTCAATCCTGCTACTCGTCCCTCTTTCCCATGCTAGGCTCATAGCCTTGAATGTTATGGCAATTCAAGTGCTCTTTATTGTACTTTTTAAAGGTTGTGAGATTCCCCACCTCAATCACCCTCCCCCACAACCCCACCACCCTCTGAGTGAAAAGCTTTTTCCTCAAGTCCCCTTTGAACCTCTTGTCTTCTATTTTAAAATGATGCCCCCTTGTTATTGACTCTTCAACTAAGAAGAACAGCTATTTTCTATTCACCCTGTCCATGTCCCTCACGTTATTATACACCTCAGTCAGGTTCCCCTTGAAGGTTTTCTGCTCCTTAGAAAACAGCCTGAGTTTATCCGAATTCCTCTTCATCGCTAAAACGCTCCAACCTGGGCTTCGGGTATGTAGATATTTGGGATGCTTTCTGGGGAAGGTGGGATCTGTACAAGAAGGACGGGTTGCATCTGAACTGGAAAGGGACCAATGTCCTGGGTGGAAGGTTTGCTCGAGTAGTTCGAGAGGGTTTAAACTAGTATGGCAGGGGGGTGGGAACCTGAGCTGCATACCGGAGGGGAGAGTTGATGCAGATGAAGCAATAACAAGAGGTAGACCAGCTAGTGGGAAGGATTTTCCTGGGAAGGAACCAAGGGATCAGTTAAAATGTGTTTGCTTTAACGCAAGGAGTATCAGGAATAAAAGTGATGAACTTAGAGCATGGATCAGTACCTGGTGCTATGTTGTGGCCACAACAGAGACATGGGCTTCTTAGGGGCAGGAATAGTTGCTGGATGTTCCAGGGTTTAGAGCATTTAAAAAGAATAGGGAGGGGGGAAAAGAGGAGGGGGTGTAGCACTACTAATCAGAGAGGGTATCTCAGCTACAGAAGCTTCCATGTCGAGGAAGATCTGCCTACCGAGTCAGTATGGGTGGAAATTAGGAACAGCAAGGGAGCAGTCACCTCGTTAGGGGTTTACTACAGGCCCCCAATAGCAGCAGGGAGATGGAAGAAAGCATAGGTCGGCAGATTTTGGAAAAGTGTGGACATAGTAGGGTTGTTGTAATGGGTGACTTTAACTTTCCCAATATTGATTGGAACCTCCTTCGAGCAGAAGATTTGAATGGAGCTGTTTTTGTAAGGTGTGTTCAGGAGGGTTTCCTAACTCAGTACATTGACAGGCCGATGAGGGGCGATGCTTCTGTCTTTACAAAAGAAACAAACTTTGTAGTGAATGAAACCTTTGAAGAGCAGGTGTGCATGCTGGAATGGATAGAGATAGAGGAAGCTGATGTGCTGAAAATTTTGTCAAACATTAAGATTGACAAGTCGCCAGGCCCAGACCAGATTTTTCCTCGGCTGCTTTGGGAAACAAGAAATGCAATTGCTTTGCCACTTGCAAAGATCTTTGCATCCTCGCTCTCCACTGGAGTCGTACCTGAGGACTGGAGAGAGGCAAATGTAATTCCTCTCTTCAAGAAAGGAAATAGGGAAATCCCTGGCAATTACAGACCAGTAAGTCTCAAGTCTGTTGTCTGCAAGTTGTTAGAAAGGATTCTGAGGGATAGGATTTATGACCATCTGGAAGAGCATGGCTTGATTAAATGCAGTCAACACGGCTTTGTGAGGGGCAGGTCATGCCTCACAAACCTTATCGAGTTTTTTGAGGATGTGACTAGAAAAGTTGATGAGGGTCGAGCTGTGGATGTGGTGTATATGGACTTCAGCAAGGCATTTGATAAGGTTCCCCATGGTAGGCTCATTCAGAAGGTCAGGAGGAATGGGATACAGGGGAACATAGCTGTCTGGATACAGAAGACAGCGAGTGGTAGTAGAAGGAAAATATTCTGCCTAGAAGTCAGTGGTGAGTGGTGTTCCACAGGGATCTGTCCTTGGGCCTCTACTGTTTGGAATTTTTATTAATGACTAGGATGAGGGATTGAAGGATGGGTCAGCAAGTTTGCAGATGACACAAAGGTTGGAGGTGTCATTGACAGTATAGAGGGCTGTTGTAGGCTGCAGCGGGACATTGACAGCATGCAGAGGTGGTCTGAGAGGTGGTAGATGGAGTTCAACCTGGATAAATGCGAGGTAATGCATTTTGGAAGGTCGAATATGAAAGCTGAGTACAGGATTAAGGATAGGATTCTTGGCAGTGTGGAGGAACAGAGGGATCTTGGTGTGCAGGTACATAGATCCCTTAAAATGGCCACCCAAGTGGACAGGGTTGTTAAGAAAGCATATGGTGTTTTGGCTTTCATTAACAGGGGGATTGAGTTTAAGGGTTCTGAGATCTTGTTGCAGCTCTATAAAACTTTGGTTAGACCGCACTTGGAATACTGCGTCCAGTTCTGGTCGCCCTATTATAGGAAAGATGTGGATGCTTTGGAGAGGGTTCAGAGGAGGTTTACCAGGATGCTGCCTGGACTGGAGGGCTTATCTTATGAGGAGAGGTTGACTGAGCTCAGACTTTTTTCATTAGAGAAAAGGAGGAGGAGAGGGACCTAATTGAGGTATACAAGATAATGAGAGGCATAGATAGAGTCGATAGCCAGAGACTATTTCCCAGGGCAGAAATGACTAACACGAGGGGTCATAGTTTTAAGCTGGTTGGAGGAAAGTATAGAGGGGATGTCAGAGGCGGGTTCTTTGCACAGAGAGTTGTGAGAATTTGGAATGCATTGCCAGCAGCAGTTGTGGAAGCAAGGTCATTGGGGACATTTAAGAGACTACTGGACATGCATATGGTCACAGAAATTTGAGGGTGCATACATGAGGATCAGTGGTCGGCACAACATCATGGGCTGAAGGGCCTATTCTGTGCTGTACTGTTCTATGTTCTATGTTCTAATATCCTGGTGAACCTCCCTTGCATCCCCTCCAGTGCAATCGCACTTTTAGCTGAGGGTCAGTTAGCTCAGTTGACTGGATGGATTAACACCAACAGCAAGGTCTCAATTTGTACACCATCTGAGGATACTATGATAGACTCTCTTTCTCAACCTCTCCCCTTGTCTGAGGATTGGCGACCCTCAGTTTAAAATATAAGACCACACACCAATCATGCTTCTCTGATGAGAGAGTAGTCCTATGTGGCTGAGTTAACTTTAGAATTTGATTATTAGTAGAAAAATATCACCAGTTAAAAAGGAAAACCATCCATTTTTAATAAAATGTCAAATAGCGAATAACCTTCAAAAGACAGAGCAAAAAGATTCTTTGATGCTTGCATACATTTTGGATTCTAATTACTGGGGAATACGTCAAATCCAACTGGATTTCTGAGGCAAATATTTCACAGTAATTGTTCAAAGGTTTCTATCAAAATCGACTTATTACAGAATGGCATTGGACTGTCAACCCAGATTTTCTACTCAAGTTGACTTATAGCTGACAGGAGGAGATTGATGTTCACAGACTGCAAAACAAGGCCTTGTTTTGAAACAAGTCTTTGTCCTGCACTAATCCTGTTGGGGATTTAGGACCCAGATGATAGAGGTTTCACTGTACAGAGGGTTACATACAGTAGGCAGGGAATGGTGAATAAAATAGACATTAAAAAAAAGTCACTTCCTTAATCCTTTTAATTTCTATGCCTTCCTCCTGTCACCAAAGACTCCAACAATCTGGGCAGTTAGTTAAGCCCAAATTGCAGAGATCTGTACTGTCTTTCCTTGCTGAATGGCTGGCAGAATGTACAGTTTTGTGGGCCCAAACTTTTATGGTCCCAATTGAAAATACAATCCTACACATCAGATCCCAAAGCAAAATCTGGCTTGACGCAATTTTCTAAATTTTATTTTAATTTTAGTTCATGTGGTGGCCAGTCACTGAATTTAACCACAGGATGAAATTTGATTACCCAAAGTAAGTAATTCTTTTTAAAAGCTCACTATTTAGAGATAGAACATAACTGGAAAGATCCTAAACACAGCAAAGATTTCCTGTTTCTCAACACTCTGTTACAAAGACTCACATCGAGCAAAAGCACAACCCTTTTCTCTGGAGTCCCCATAACCCACCCTCTCCACCTCTCTACCCTCTCCACGCTCTCCACCCCCTCCACCCACTCCACCAACTCCACCCACTCCACCCTCTCTACCCTCTCCACCGTCTCCACCCTCTCCACCCTCTCCAACCTCTCCACCAACTCCACCCTTTCCACCCTCTCCACCCTCTCCCCCCCTCTCAGTCGTGAGAGACAACCAGCAGCAAGTTTAAACTTAAGGACACTGTGCCTTCAGACAAGGGGCAAGGTTAAGAAAGCAAGGTTTTATTTGTGATTTTAGCCAGTGTGGGAAAAGAAGCTGTGCTGTTGGTGTTGCTCTGCATCATAAACCAACTGTCCAGCCAACTGAACTAACCGACACACCAACTGCTCAACTCCTGACTCCTGACATCTCCTTGCCATTGACTGTGGAGACAATTCAATGCATATGTTCCAAGTCTGCCAACATGAACACTTCCTCAACTCTGAGAGTCTAAACTTTCTCAGTTGTAATAACCTGAGCATATATAACCAAACTCTCCTAGTTTGGAAGCTGTACAAATTGAACTGAGGTAACTATGTTTTCCTAGAACGTTCCTGTACTCCTTTATGGAGAGAAAACTATAGGTACTTTTGACCTCAGTCAGGTCTCTTCCAAACTGTTCTAAAAGTTTCAGTCTGTGGGTTTTTTTTAAATCAAACTTGATCATTGATTATTCTGAACTACAAACAGAATGACTGTCAATGGTTACTCTCCCTGTCTTAAACCTCATAATATAAGCATCACATTCCATTGTTACTCCAGGATTTTGCAGTCACTTGCTCTTTGAAGTTAGAAATCACACAACACCAGGTTATAGTCCAACAGGTTTGTTCAGAAGCACTTGCTTTCGGAGCGCTGATCCTTCACTAACTCTGAAAGCTAGTGCTTCCAAATAAACCTGTTGAACTATAACCTGGCATTGTGTGATTTCTAACTTTGTATATCCCAGTCCAACACTGGCGTCTCCAAATCATGACTTGCTCTTTGATACATACTGGATTAGATCACTGATCTAGAAGGACTCTCTAACCTTGATTTTATTTTTAAAAATCTTTCACAAAAGTGATTAGCAATCCATATACCACCATTTTGAAATCCGCACTCTCTAAATAGAACATAGAACATAGAACAATACAACATAGAACAGGCCCTTCGGCCCACGATGTTGTGCCGAACATTTGTCCTAGCTTAAGCACCCATCCATGTACCTATCCAATTGCCGCTTAAAGGTCACCAAAGATTCTGACTCTACCACTCCCACAGGCAGCGCATTCCATGCCTCCACCACTCTCTGGGTAAAGAACCCACCCCTGACATCTCCCCTATACCTTCCACCCTTCACCTTAAATTTATGTCCCCTTGTAACACTCTGTTGCACCCGGGGAAAAAGTTTCTGACTGTCTACTCTATCTATTCCCCTGATCATCTTATAAACCTCTATCAAGTCACCCCTCATCCTTCGCCGTTCCAATGAGAAAAGGCCTAGCACTCTCAACCTATCTTCGTACGACCTATTCTCCATTCCAGGCAACATCCTGGTAAATCTCCTCTGCACCCTCTCCAAAGCTTCCACATCTTTCCTAAAGTGAGGCGACCAGAACTGCACACAGTACTCCAAATGTGGCCTAACCAAAGTCCTGTACAGTTGCAACATCACTTCACGGCTCTTGAATTCAATCCCTCTGCCAATGAACGCTAATACACCATAGGCCTTCTTACAAGCTCTATCCACCTGAGTGGCAACTTTCAAAGATCTATGAACATAAACCCCAAGATCCCTCTGTTCCTCCACCTTACTAAGAACCCTACCGTTAACCCTGTATTCTGGATTCTTATTTGTCTTTCCAAAATGGACAACCTCACACTTGGCAGGGTTGAACTCCATCTGCCACTCCTCAGCCCAGCTCTGCATCATATCTAAGTCTCTTTGCAGCCGACAACAGCCCTCCTCACTATCCACAACTCCACCAATCTTCGTATCATCTGCAAATTTACTGACCCACCCTTCGACTCCCTCATCCAAGTCATTAATAAAAATTACAAACAGCAGAGGACCCAGAACTGATCCCTGCGGAACTCCACTTGTAACTGGGCTCCAGGCTGAATATTTACCATCTACCACCACTCTCTGACTTCGACCGGTTGTTCAAGGGTTTTTGAAGCTTTTAGCAAGACAATCTTTTACCCATGTTAGAAGCTCATTCGTATATTGAAGTCCCCTTAACAATAAACATAAAAAGAAAGAAGACAAGCTGCAGGAGAAGGAGAAAGCTATTCAGCCCTTTCAGCTTGATCCATCATTCAATAAGAATGAGGCTGATCTGATTGTAGCCTTTGTTCTACTTTCCTGCTTGCCCACTCTTGATCACCCCTTGACTGGTCAATCATTGGAACACGAGGTAAAAACAAGGGCTGCAGATGCTGGAAACCAGATTCTAGATCAGAGTGGTACTGGAAAAGCACAGCAGCTCAGGCAGCATCTGAGGAGCAGGAAAATCGACGTTTCGGGCAAAAGCCCTTCATCAGAAATAGAGCCTCTAGTCCTGATGAAGGGCTTTTGCCCAAAACAGCGATTTTCCTGCTCCTCGGATGCTGCCTGAACTGCTGTGCTTTTGCAGCACCACTCTAATCATAGGAACACTTCAACCCCAGAGCATCAATGTGGACTTCACCAGTTTCCTCATTTCCCCTCCCACCACCTCACCCCAGTTCCAAACTTCCAGCTCAGCACTGTCCCCATGACCTGTCCTACCTGCCAATCTCCCTTCCCACCTATCCACTTCACCCTCCTCTCTGACTTATCACCTCCATCCCCACCTTCACCTATTATACTCTATGCTACTTTCTCCCCACACACCCCTCACCCCCCCCCCCCCCCCCCCCCCCTTTCATTTATCTCTCCACCCTGCAGGCTCTTTGCCTCTATTCCTGATGAAGGGCTTTTGCCCGAAACGTCGATTTTCCTCTCCTCGGATGCTGCCTGACCTGCTGTGCTTTTCCAGCACCACTCTGATCTAAACACATAAACCAGAACCCCAACCTAAAGGTCATGGGACAGTGGATTCAAATAGTGGATGGTCATTGAATTCAAAAAATTTGGAATTGAAAACTAGCGCAGGGTCTACCATGCAACCATCATTGATTGTCATAAAAACCCATCTGGTTCACTAATGTTCTTTAAAGAAGGGAAGTGCCATCCTTACCCCGTCTGGCCTACATGTGACTTAAGACCCACAGCAATGGGATTAACTCTTAACCTCCCTCTGGGCAATTAGAGGTGTAATAAATGCTGCCCCAACCGGAGATATCTATCTCCCAGAAATTAATTTTTTAACAAATATTTAGGCTGCAGTCCGTACATTTTCACAAGGTGTGGATGTCACAGGTAAGGCCAATAATTTGTTGCCTATCCCTGTTGGGCCTTTACTGGTCCAAGTTAGACCATAAGACGTAGGAACAGAAATTAGGCCACTGGGCCCATCAGATCTGCTTTGCCACTCAATCATATCTCATAGGTTTTTCAACCCCATTCTACCACTTTCACTCTGTAATCTTTGATCTCCTTGGTGATCCCCTTGGCAATCCCCTGAGAGGCATGGTGGCTCAGTGGTTAGCACTGCTGCTTCACAGCGCAGGGCACCTGTGTTCGATTACTGCCTCAAGTGACTGTCTGTGTGGAGTTTGCACATTCTCCCTGTGTCTGTGTGGGTTTCCTTCGGGTGCTCTGGTTTCTTCCCACAGTCCAAAGATATGCAGGTCAGGTGAATTGGACGTGCTAAACTGTCCATAGTGTTAGGTGCATTAGTCGGGTAAATATAGGGTAGGGGAAAAGGTCTGGGTGGGTTAATCTTCAGAGGGTCAGTGTGGACTTGTTGGACTAAAGGGTCTATTTCCATACTGTAGGGAATCTAATCAATCAAGAACATCTAGAGGCATGGCACTCATCCACAGATTCAATCAATAAGCACATCGACCTGGACCCAATATACCGGCCACTGCAGCGGACAGCTGGAACTGACAACCGGAAGCAGCAGAGACAAACCACTATAAATGCCGGAGGAAACATCACAGAAGTGCTTCACAGGAGGGTCCCAAACACTGAGGATGTCACCTAGACAGGGGACGAAACGTCTGCAACACAAATTCCCAACTCGGCGAACAGAACCACAACAAGAACATCTCTATCTCTGTTTTAAATGCACTCAATGACCTGGCCTTCACAGCCCTCTGTGGCAATGAGTTCCACAGATGCCCCACTCACTGGCTGAAGATGTTTCTCCTTATCTCCTTTCTAAAAGGTCTTCCCTTTGCTCTAAGGCTGTGCCCTTTGGTCCTAATCTCTCCTGCCAATGGAAACATCTTCCAAATCACCCCACCCTGTCCAGATCATTCAGGATTCTGCAAGTTTCAATCAGCTCTCCCCTCATGCCTTTTGTTGACAGGGAACTACATTGCAGTGAGTCTAGAATGAAATACAGACCAGATTATCAGGTGCGTTATAAACTGCAGCAACAGAGTTAAGATGTGCTGACAGTTTTATCCTTCTCTCTCTTAGTGTACCACTGACTGACCACCGCAGGCTATAGGTATGATGGCGAAAAGCTCCTCATCATTTTGAGTGGCGCGTTGAAAAGTTCACAATCTGGTGGCTGTGTTTTCAGATCTCCCTTTAAATGATGCCAGCAGCAACAGCATTCCAAGTGCACATCTGAGCATTTTGTGCGCTGTTCAGAATATAAAGACAAAGATGCCTCGGGCTCAGTGGCTACCCATTGAAGTGTCTACCCACTGAACAAGCTGTTCAACAAACTTACAGATTACACTGAAGACTACAGCTTCCCCAAGGCCTTCCCGTAGGTGCACGTCAGAAAGGTTAGCAAGCCACCAGAAGCAATGCTAAAATTAGCCTTGACAGGCCAATGAGTGGATATGACAAACTGAACTCTTTCCTGCCCCTGACTGCTGCTGGTAATATATGGAGTTTTTGCAGACTTTTATCTGGAGTTGCGGATGAAGGGAACTCCCGCAGGATTTGGAAGGATCTCACCTGTTTTAGAATGTAGAATACAGAGAAACTTACAGGAGATTAAAGGACCTGGATAGAGTGGATGTGGAGGAGACTAGGGGAGACTAGGACTTGAGTAAACAGCTTTAGATGGAATGGACAACCATTGAAATTGAGATGAAGAGGAACTTCTTCAGCCAGAGGGTGGGGAATCTGTGGAACTCAATGCCACAGGGGGCTTTGGAGGCCTAGTCATTGAGAGAGATAGGTTGGTTCTTGATTTGTAAAGGGATCAAAGGTTACGGGGAGAAGGCATTCGAAGATGGAGGATGGGAAAAATTTCTGGCAGTAAGAGCTGCTCCTTTTTTTGAGGTATTTTAGGTGTTGGAGGTGATTTCCTCGAATTCCAGGAGCAGCAATTACTGTTTTGTATGCTGTTGCATTGTTTTGGAACTTTGGGGAAAAAAAGTCAAAACAAGGGGGGGGGGGTGGGACCCAGGGAGATAGTGAGGAAAGAGATCAATCTGAGACTGATACAGTTGAGAACAGAAGTGAGTCAAACAGTCAGGGCAGGCAGGGACATGGTAGGACTAATAAATTAAACTGCATTTATTGCAATGCAAGGGGCCCAACAGGGAAGGCAGATAAACTCAGACCATGGTTAGGAACATGGGGCTGGGGTATCATAGCAATTACAGAAACATGGCTCAGGGATGGGCAGGACTGGCAGCTGAATATTCCAGGATACAAGTGCTACAGGAAGGATAGAAAGGGAGACAAGAGAGGAGGGGGAGTGGCATTTTTGATAAGGGATAGCATTACAGCTGTGCTGAGGGAGGATATTCCTGGAAATACATCCAGGGAAGTTATTTGGGTGGAACTGAGAAATAAGAAAGGGATGATCACCTTATTGGGATTGTATTATAGACCCCCTAATAATCAGAGGGGAATTGAGAAACAAACTTGTAAGGAGATTTCAGCTATCTGTAAGAATAATAGGATGGTTATGGTAGGAGATTTTAACTTTCTAAACATAGACTGGGACTGCCATAGTGTTAAGGGTTTAGACGGAGAGGAATTTGTGAAGTGCGTACAAGACAATTTTCTGATTCAGTATGTGGATGTACCTACCAGAGAAGGTGCAAAACTTGACCTACTCTTGGGAAATAAGGCAGGGCAGGTGACTGAGGTGTCAGTGGGGGAGCACTTTGGGGCCAGTGACCATAATTCTGTTCGTTTTAAAATAGTGATGGAAAAGGATAGACCAGATCTAAAAGTTCAAGTTCTAAGTTGGAGAAAGGCCAATTTTGACGGTATTAGGCAAGAACTTTCAAAAGCTGATTGGGGGCAGATGTTCACAGGTAAAGGGACGGCTGGAAAATGGGAAGCCTTTAGAAATGAGATAATGAGAATCCAGAGAAAGTATATTCCTGTCAGGGTGAAAAGAAAGGCTGGTAGGTATAGGGAATGCTAGATGTCTAAAGAAATTGAGGTTTTGGTTAAGAAAAAGAAGGAAGCATATGTCAAGTATAGACAGGATAGATCGAGTGAATCCTTAGGAGAGTAGAAAGGCAGTAGGAGTAAAGTTAAGAGGGAAATCAGGAGGGCAAAAAGGGGACATGAGATAGCTTTGGCAAATAGAGTTAAGGAAAATCCAAAGGGTTTTTACAAATACATTAAGGACAAAAGAGTAACTAGGGAGAGAATAGGGCCCCTCAGAGATCAGCAAGGTGGCTTTTGTGTGGAGCCACAGAAAATGGGGGAGATACTAAATGAGCATTTTGCATCAGTATTTACTGTGGAAAAGGAAATGGAAGATATAGACTGTAGGGAAATAAATGGTGACATCTTGCAAAATGTCCAGATTACAGATTGCTGGATGTCTTGAAACGGTTAAAGATGGATAAATCCCCAGGTGTACTCTAGAACTCTGTGGGAAGCTAGAGAAGTGATTGCTGGGCCTCTTGCTAAGATATTTGTATCATTGATAGTCACAGGTGAGTGCCGGAAGACTGGAGGTTGGCTAACGTGGTGCCACTGTTTAAGAAGGATAGTAAGGACAAGCCAGAAAACTATAGACCATTGAGCCCGACGCGGTGGTGCGCAAGTTGTTGGAGGGAATCCTGAGGGACAGGATGTACATATATTTGGAAAGGCAAGGACAGATTAGTAGGGATAGTCAACATGGCTTTGTGCGTGGGAAATCATGTCTCACAAACTTGATTGAGTTTTTTGAAGAAGTAACAAAAAGGATTGATGAGGGCAGAGCAGTAGATGTGATCTATATGGACTTCAGTAAGGCGTTTGACAAGGTTCCCCATGGGAGACTGATTAGCAAGGTTAGATCTCATAGAATACAGGGAGAACTAGCCATTTGGATACTGAACTGGCTCAAAGGTAGAAGACAGAGGGTGGTGTTAGAGAGTTGTTTTACAGACTGGAGGCCTGTGACCAGTGGAGTGCCACAAGGATTGGTGCTGGGTCCTCTATTTTTTATCATTTACATAAATGATTTGGATGTGAGCATAAGGGGTACAGTTAGTAAGTTTGCAGATGACACCAAAATTGGAGGTGTAGTGGACAGCGAAGAGGGTTACCTCAGACTACAACAGGATCTGGACCAGATGGGCCAATGGGCTGAGAAGTGGCAGATGGAGTTTAATTCAGATAAATGCGAGGTGCTGCATTTTGGGAAAGCAAATCTTAGCAGGACTTATATACTTAATGGTAAGGTCCTAGGGAGTGTTGCTGAACAAAGAGACCTTGACGTGCAGGTTCATAGCTCCTTGAAAGTGGATTCGCAGGTAGATAGGATAGTGAAGAAGGCGTTTGGTATGCTTTCCTATATTGGTCAGAGTATTGAGTACAGGAGTTGGGAGGTCATGTTGCGGCTGTACAGGATATTTGTTAGGCCACTTTTGGAATATTGCATGCAATTCTGGTCTCCTTCCTATCAGAATGATGTTGTGAAACTTGAAAGGGTTCAGAAAAGATTTACAAGGATATTGCCAGGGTTGGGCGTTTTGATCTATAGGGAGAGGCTGAACAGGCTGGGCTGTTTTCCCTGGAGCGTCGGAGGTTGAGGGGTGACCTTATAGAGGTTTACAAAATTATGAGGGACATGGATAGGATAAATAGACCAAATCTTTTCCCTGAGGTCGGGGAGTCCAGAACTAGAGGGTATAGGTTTAGGGTGAGAGGGGAAAGATATAAAAGAGACCTAAGGGCAACATTTTCACACAGAGGGTAGTACGTGTATGGAATGACCTGCCAGAGGATGTGGTGGAGACTGGTACAATTGCAACATTTAAAAGGCATTTGGATGGATATATGAATAGGAAGAGTTTGGAGGGATATGGGCCAGGTGCTGGCAGGTGGGACTAGATTGGATTGGGATATCTGGTCGGCATGGACGGGTTGGACCGAAGGGTCTGTTTCCATGGTGTACACCTCTATGACTCGATGAATGGGCTGAGAAACATATCAGCCACAATTGAATGGCAGAACAGAGCCTGATGGGCTGAATGGCCTAATTCTGCTCCCACATGGTATGGCTTTATGGACGTGCTCGACCTGCTGTGCTTTTCCAGCACCACTCTAATCTTGACTCTAATCTCCAGCATGTGCCATATCTAGTTACGCCTCGTTGATCTTAACCTTACTGCGAATTCTCTTGCAACAATGCTGCCTTGTATAAGTTCTCCTCCTCTCTCTACAAGGCTCCCTGGCCTCACCCCCTCCCAGTTATCTCTCCATCCTCCGGAGCCCTCAGCCTCACTTCTGGTGAAGGGCCTTTGCTCGAAATATCGATTTTCCTGCTTCGTGGATGCTGCCTGACCTGCTGTGCATTTCCAGCACCACACTCTAATCCTGACCTTAATCTCCAGCATCTGCAGTGCCCACATCTGCCTTATGGCCTGTTTTTGTCCATTGGCAGCCAGAAGGACACACATGTTTCCCAAGTCCCATGTTTTCTCCACAGAAGGGATTTGACAATTTGCAATGCTATGTGAACAAAGTATGATAATCTAATTTAATTATTGAAAGATGCATAGATTGGAAGCTCAGTCAGTGTAACTTCTAAATATTTAGGTGTCTGGTCTAAATTCAGGTCAACTGAAGAAAAGCACTGAAGCGTAGGAGTTAAAGACATCATTTGATTAAGTTCTTATTTTATCTTTCATGTTCTCTCTACGTCTGATGTTATTACACAATAAAACAAAATTACTCAAATGACATAATGATTAAAATCACTCATCCCATGGTGAGAGTTAATTGCTGCTAAATATGTTTTATTTCCCCTGCTCAGCCTTTCCCTCATCACAGTGTCTCCACAGCCAACAAATACAATCCCAATTAGCCTTTCCCATGTTGTTTTTCAAATTGTGGAGACAATCACAAAGATAAATGGGAAATTTGGATCATCTCACAACATGGGTTTCAGTGACCTCTGCCACTGAGTGATGTTGTACAGGTCGGAAGGTGGTGAGTCCCCAAACTGTTTGAAGGGGATTTCTTGCTGTTAAGCAGTAAAGTGTCTCTGGTGAGACAGGGGAGCAGAGTCGGATACCCCAGCAGGAACTCTCCACTCTGCCCCTTCTCTTTTCTTCTATTGTTTTTTCCTCCCTCCCTCCTCCCTTCTTTTGGTCTCAGACACCCAGACCTGGCCTTCCGAAATGGGGTCAGCAGAGACACCAGCATCTGCAGCGGCGATACAAGTGAACAGAGGTTGGAGCAGGGACACTGGTGACCAGTGGCTGGAGTGGGTACACCAGTGACCAGTGGCTGGAGTGGGTACACCAGTGACCAGTGGCTGGAGTGGGGATTCCAGTGACCAGTGGTTGGAATGGGTACACCAGTGACCAGTGGCTGGAGTGGGGATACCAGTGGCCAGTGTCTGGAGTGGGTACACCAGTGACCAGTGACTGGAGTGGGGATACCAGTAGCCAGTGTCTGGAGTGGGTACACCAGTGACCAGTGACTGGAGTGGGGATTCCAGTGACCAGTGTCTGGAGTGGGTACACCAGTGACCAGTGGCTGGAGTGGGGATTCCAGTGACCAGTACCTGGAGTGGGGACACCAGTGACCAGTGGCTGGAGTGGGGACACTAGTGACCAGTGTCTGGAATGGGGACACCAGTAACCAATGGCTGGAGTGGGGATTCCAGTGACCAGTGGCTTGAGTGTGGACACCAGTGACCAGTGTCTGGAGTGGTGATTCCAGTAACCAGTGTCTGGAGTGGGGACACCAGTGACCAGTAGCTGTAATGGGGACACCAGTGACCAGTGGCTGGAGTGGAGATACCAGTGACCAGTGGCTGGAGCGGGGACACCGGTGACCAATGTCTGAGTGGGAACATCGGTGACCAGTGTCTGGAGTGGGGACACTAGTGACCAGTGTCTGGAGTGGTGATTCCAGTGACCAGTGGCTGGAGTGGGTACACAAGTAACCACTGACTGGAGCGGGGATTCCAGTGACCAGTGGTTGGAATGGGTACACCAGTGACCAGTGGCTGGAGTGGGGATACCAGTGGCCAGTGTCTGGAGTGGGTACACCAGTGACCAGTGACTGGAGTGGGGATACCAGTAGCCAGTGTCTGGAGTGGGTACACCAGTGACCAGTGACTGGAGTGGGGATTCCAGTGACCAGTGTCTGGAGTGGGTACACCAGTGACCAGTGGCTGGAGTGGGGATTCCAGTGACCAGTACCTGGAGTGGGGACACCAGTGACCAGTGGCTGGAGTGGGGACACTAGTGACCAGTGTCTGGAATGGGGACACCAGTAACCAATGGCTGGAGTGGGGATTCCAGTGACCAGTGGCTTGAGTGTGGACACCAGTGACCAGTGTCTGGAGTGGTGATTCCAGTAACCAGTGTCTGGAGTGGGGACACCAGTGACCAGTAGCTGTAATGGGGACACCAGTGACCAGTGGCTGGAGTGGAGATACCAGTGACCAGTGGCTGGAGCGGGGACACCGGTGACCAATGTCTGAGTGGGAACATCGGTGACCAGTGTCTGGAGTGGGGACACTAGTGACCAGTGTCTGGAGTGGTGATTCCAGTGACCAGTGGCTGGAGTGGGTACACAAGTAACCACTGACTGGAGCGGGGACTCCAGTGACCAGTGTCTGGAGTGGGGACACCAGTAACCAGTGTCTGTAATGGGGACACCAGTGACCAGTGTCTGGAGTGGGGATTCCAGTGACCAGTGCCTGGAGTGGGGACACCAGTGACCAGTGTCTGGAGTGGTGATTCCAGTAACCAGTATCTGGAGTGGGGACACCAGTGACCAGTGTCTGGAGTGGGGACACCAAAAACCAGTGTCTGGAGTGGGGACACCAAAAACCAGTGTCTGGAGTGGGGACACCAGGGACCAGTGTCTGGAGTGGGGACACCAATAACCAGTGTCTGGAGTGGGGACGCCAGTGACCAGTGTCTGGATTGGGGACACCAATAACCAGTATCTGGAGTGGGGACACCAGTGACCAGTGTCTGGAGTGGGGACACCAAAAACCAGTGTCTGGAGTGGGGACACCAGGGACCAGTGTCTGGAGTGGGGACACCAATAACCAGTGTCTGGAGTGGGGACTCCAGTGACCAGTGTCTGGATTGGGGACACCAATAACCAGTATCTGGAGTGGGGAGACCAGTGTCTGGAGTGGGGACACCAGTGACCAGTGACTGGAGTGGGGACACTAGTGACCAGTGTCTGGATTGGGGACACCAGTGACCAGTGTCTGGAGTGGGGACACCAGTGACCAGTGTCTGGATTGGGGACACCAATAACCAGTATCTGGAGTGGGGAGACCAGTGTCTGGAGTGGGGACACCAGTGACCAGTGACTGGATTGGGGACACCAATAACCAGTATCTGGAGTGGGGAGACCAGTGTCTGGAGTGGGGACACCAGTGACCAGTGACTGGAGTGGGGACACTAGTGACCAGTGTCTGGATTGGGGACACCAGTGACCAGTGTCTGGAGTGGGGACTCCAGTGACCAGTGTCTGGATTGGGGACACCAATAACCAGTATCTGGAGTGGGGAGACCAGTGTCTGGAGTGGGGACACCAGTGACCAGTGACTGGAGTGGGGACACTAGTGACCAGTGTCTGGATTGGGGACACCAGGGACCAGTGTCTGGAGTGGGGACTCCAGTGACCAGTGTCTGGAGTGGGGACACCAAAAACCAGTGTCTGGAGTGGGGACACCAGGGACCAGTGTCTGGAGTGGGGACACTAGTGACCAGTGTCTGGATTGGGGACACCAGTGACCAGTGTCTGGAGTGGGGACTCCAGTGACCAGTGTCCGGATTGGGGACACCAATAACCAGTATCTGGAGTGGGGAGACCAGTGTCTGGAGTGGGGACACCAGTGACCAGTGACTGGATTGGGGACACCAATAACCAGTATCTGGAGTGGGGAGACCAGTGTCTGGAGTGGGGACACCAGTGACCAGTGACTGGAGTGGGGACACTAGTGACCAGTGTCTGGATTGGGGACACCAGTGACCAGTGTCTGGAGTGGGGACACCAATAACCAGTATCTGGAGTGGGGAGACCTGTGTCTGGAGTGGGGACACCAGTGACCAGTGACTGGAGTGGGGACACTAGTGACCAGTGTCTGGATTGGGGACACCAGTGACCAGTGTCTGGAGTGGGGACACCAATAACCAGTATCTGGAGTGGGGAGACCTGTGTCTGGAGTGGGGACACCAGTGACCAGTGACTGGAGTGGGGACACCAGTGACCAGTGTCTGGAGTTGGGACACCAGTAACCAGTGGCTGGATTGGAGACACCAGTGACCAGTGTCTGGAGTGGGGACACCAGTGACCAGTGTCTGTAATGGGTACACCAGTGACCAGTGGCTGGAGTGGGGACACCAGTGACCAGTGTCTGGAGTGGTGATTCCAGTAACCAGTGTCTGGAGTGGGGACACCAGTGACCAGTGTCTGGAGTGGGGACACCAGTGACCAGTGTCTGGAGTGGTGATTCCAGTGACCAGTGTCTGGAGTGGGGACACCAGTAACCAGTGTCTGGAGTTGGGACACCAGTGACCAGTGTCTGGAGTGGTGATTCCAGTAACCAGTGTCTGGAGTGGGGACACCAGTGACCAGTGTCTGGAGTGGTGATTCCAGTAACCAGCTTCTGGAGTGGGGGACACCAGTGACCAGTGGCTGGAGTGGTGATTCCAATGACCAGTGTCTGAAGTGGGGACACCAGTGACCAGTGACTGGAGTGGGGACTCCAGTGACCAGTGTCTGGAGTGGGGACACCAGTGACCAGTGGTTGGAGTGGGGACTCCAGTGACCAGTGTCTGGAGTGTGAACACCAGTGACCAGTGGCTGGAGTGGGGACACCATTGACAGTGGCTGGAGTGGGTACACCTGTCACCAGTGTCTGGAGTTGGGACACCAGTGACCAGTGTCTGGAGTGGGGACACCAGTGACCAGTATCTGGAGTGGGGAGCTGGAAATGTGTTGCTGGAAAAGCGCAGCAGGTCAGACAGCATCCAGGGAACAGGAGAATCGACGTTTCGGGCATAAGCCCTTCTTCAGGAACCAGTGGCTGGAGTGGAGATACCTGTGACCAGTGGCTTGAGAGGGGACTCCAGTGTCTGGAGTGGGGACACCAGTAACTAGTGGCTGGAGTGGGAACACCAGTGACCAGTGTCTGAAGTGGGGACACCAGTGACCAGTGCCTGGAGTGGGGACATCAATAACCAGTATCTGGAGTGGGGACACCACTGACCAGTGGCTGGATTGGAGATACCAGTGACCAGTGGCTGGAGTGGGGACTCCAGTGACCAGTGGCTGGAGTGGGTACACCCGTGACCAGTAGCTGGAGTGGGGACTCCAGTGACCAGTGGCTGGAGTGGGGATACCAGTAACGAGTGTCTTGAGAGGGGTCACCAGTGACCAGTGGCTGGAGTGGTGATTCCACTAACCAGTGTCTGGAGTGGGGACACCAGTGACCAGTGTCTGGATTGGGGACACCAGTGACCAGTGGCTGGATTGGAGACACCAGTGACCAGTGTCTGAAGTGGGGACTCCAGTGACCAGTGTCTGGAGTGGGGACATTAATAACCAGTATCTGGAGTGGGGGCACCAGTAATCAGTGTCTGAAATGGTGACACCAGTGACCAGTGTCTGGAGTGGGGACGCCAGTGACCAGTGGCTGGATTGGGGACTCCAGTGACCAGTGGCTGGAGTGGGTACACCAGTGACCAGTGTCTGGAGTAGGGACGCCAGTGACCAGTGGCTGGATTGGGGACTCCAGTGACCAGTGGCTGGAGTGGGTACACCAGTGACCAGTGGCTGGAGTGGGGACACCAGTGACCAGTGTCTGGAGTGGTGATTCCAGTGACCAGTGTCTGGAGTGGTGATTCCAGTGACCAGTGTCTGGAGTGGAGACACCAGTGACCAGTGGCTGGATTGGGGACTCCAGTGACCAGTGGCTGGAGTGGGTACACCAGTGACCAGTGGCTGGAGTGGGGACACCAGTGACCAGTGGCTGGAGTGAGGACTCCAGTGACCAGTGTCTGAAGTGGGGACACCAGTGACCAGTGTCTGTAATAGGGACACCAGTGACCAGTGTCTGGAGTGGGGACACCAGAGACTAGTGTCTGAAGTGGGGACACCAGTGACCAGTGTCTGGAGTGGTGATTCCAGTGACCAGTGTCTGGAGTGGGGACACCAGTGACCAGTGTCTGTAATAGGGACACCAGTGACCAGTGTCTGGAGTGGGGACACCAGAGACTAGTGTCTGAAGTGGGGACACCAGTGACCAGTGTCTGGAGTGGTGATTCCAGTGACCAGTGTCTGGAGTGGGGACACCAGTGACCAGTGTCTGGAGTGTTGATTCCAGTGACCAGTATCTGGAGTGGGGACACTAGTGACCAGTGTCTGGAGTGGGGACACCAGTGACCAGTATCTGGAGTGGAGACACCAATAACCAGTGTCTGGAGTGGGGACACCAGTGACCAGTATCTGGAGTGGAGACACCAGTGACCAGTGTCTGAAGTGGGGACACCAGTGACCAGTGGCTGGAGTGGAGATACCTGTGACCAGTGGCTTGAGAGGGGACTCCAGTGACCAGTGTCTGAAGTGGGGACACCAGTGACCAGTGGCTGGAGTGGTGATTCCAGTAACTAGTGTCTGGAGTGTGAACACCAGTGACCAGTGGCTGGAGTGGGGACTCCAGTGACCAGTGTCTGAAGTGGGGACACCAGTGACCAGTGTCTGGAGTGGTGATTCCAGTGACCAGTGTCTGGAGTGGTGATTCCAGTGACCAGTGTCTGGAGTGGGGACACCAGTGACCAGTGTCTGGAGTGGTGATTCCAGTGACCAGTGTCTGGAGTGGGGACACCAATAACCAGTGTCTGGAGTGGAGACACCAATAACCAGTATCTGGAGTGGGGACACTAGTGACCAGTGTCTGGAGTGGAGACACCAGTGACCAGTGTCTCGAGTGGGGACACCAGTGACCAGTGTCTCGAGTGGAGACACTAGTGGTGGCTCAGTGCAGAACGTGGGGACAGCCAGCAGCTCGACCATGTGGGGCTCCCCCCGTGCTGGGGTGCTATAGGCAGCCCTTGGAGACAGACTGCCAAGTTTGTCTTTTTAACTTTGCTTGTTTCTCTGACCAATGGTTAGACTGTGTATAGCTGTAATGTAACCTTTTTTTCTTAATTTCTCTATTCTGTAACTAATTCATAATTCTGTCGTGAATTTGTGTTAATGAAAAATGCGTTTTTAACAGATGACCTGTACTCATTGAGTACATGTGACAATAAAGCTAATTTAATTCAATTCCATTCAAATGTTGCATGATAGCCAATCTGAGCATGCACATCTTGGTTAGTTAAGAACAATTACTCCTTTCCTGGAGGGCCTCTATTAGGTCTCCTTGGTTTGTACCAGAGATACTTGGATAACCTGTCAGCAGCTACACTTTTACAGCTCTGGCCACTCAGTTGATGATGGTGGTCTCATGGCAATGTCACTGGGCTTTAATTCACAGGTGATTGCTCTGCGGATGTGGGTTCAAATCCAATCACCATCAGAGCAGCTGGTGGCGTTTCAACTGAAACCCGTGTCAGTAATGGAGAACGTGAGACTATGGTTGATCCACGGAAAAGTTCAGTTGGCTTCCTACTACCTCCTAGGGAACGGAATCGGTATTGATTGAAAGCTGAAATCACCATCTGACTTCAGACCTGCAGCAATGTGATAGACTCTTAACCACATTCTAACAGGGCCCGGTAAGATCCAGAGCAATTAGGGACAGGCAACAAATGCCACA